>NW_024062731.1:0-749618 GCF_006381635.1 Hibiscus syriacus
ACATGAGCTTTGATGAATGATGCCATGACTCAAGAGATAATCATTGAGTATGAATTGAAGTATTTTTGGCATTTTCAGTTTTCAAAATTTGGATTTTAGCTTGGAATTGAGTTTGTATACAGTGTTGAAGTTTTTGAAAATCTGAACTGCCTCTGATTTTTCTTTCATGAGAAAGACCCATGTAAGCCGAGTGTGATCATCAATAAATGTAATGAACCAACGGGAACCAGTCACATTTTTAGTTTAGATGGCCCCAAACATCATTGTGTGATTAATAAAAATGATGGGATTCTTTGTAAGATTGGTTGGGATAAGAATTACGACATGTTTAGAATTGACAATTTCACACTTGAACTCATTTGGATTTTTATTGTGAATAGAGAAGGAAACAGTTTCTCAAGATACAAGAAATTTGGATGGCCTAATCTATAGTGCCACAATATGATTGCACTATCATTATTAGAACAACTGACAAAAAAAGAAGTAGGATTACTGGACACTAGATAATCAGACTGATGAGTAGTGCCTTGAGGAGGATTTGTAACCTCGAGAAGATAGAGTTTTGAGCACATTTTAGCACTGCCAATCATCTTCCCCGAGTCCAAGACCTGAATTCACACAAGGTTGAACCAAATTTAGTTACACAATTCAAGTCTCGAGTAAGTTTACTAATGGATAGTAAATTGCAATTCAAATTTGGCACAAGAATGACTGATTCAAGTGTAATATCTCTTATACTTTAATAGACATGTACCAACCACTTTTGAGAGTGAAACATCGGTTATCATGACCGTTAAGTGTTTATCATATGAACTGTAAGTAGAAAATAGGTCGTCATTTCCAGTCATATGGTCTGAAGCTCCAGAATATATAATCCATGGATTTGACGTCTCTTTTTTAACATTAAGAGCGCTTAAAATTTTACCTTTTGGGCTAAGGACCCGGTACCAACCACAGTGGAGGTTTGGGCAGGCAAAGGCTGGTTGAACAACTTTTGTAAAACCTCTAATTGTTCCTTGCTGAATAGAGTGGGTTGTCATTCATTGAGACAAAATTGCCTCGCCACTCTTTGTGGTTGGTAGACCGGGAAGACTTCCAATCTGCAGGCCTGCCATGAATTTCCAACAAGTGTACCTGGTATAACCAGGTCGGCGGGTAATCACACCAAGGGCGTCTTTCTTTAGTTTGGTGTCATTGGTGTTGTAGGATTTCTCTCTAACTACAAGGGCTAAGCTCTCAAGACTTGTCATTTGTTCTTGAGAGCCCATCATGATTTTCTTTCGACTCTCCTCTCTCGGACTTCAGAAAAAGCCTCTCGGATATTAAGTAGAGGTTTGGATCCCAAGATCCTTTCTCTTACTTCATCAAGATTTTTATTTAATCCAATCAGAAACTTATATATTCTCTTCCGTTCAATGATCTGTCTATACCTGATTCCATCATCTAGACAGGTCCAATTGTGCTCCTCGAACAAGTCCAGCTTTTGCCAATAGTGGTTGAGTGTATTGAAGTACTGGGTTACTGTTAAATCTCCTTGACGGAAGTCATGGAGAACACTCTCCACTTCAAACAGCTAAGGTGTATTCTCATTGTTGGAATATGTCTTTTGCAGCCTCCCAGATTTCCCTTGTTGTTATGTAGAGTAGGAAGTTCTCTCCGATTTCATTTATCATGGAATTGATGAGCCATGACATGACCATATTATTCTCGGAATTCCAGATGTTGAACTTCTTATCATCCTTTCTTGGCTTGGCAGCCACTCCTTTGAGATAATCATCATTTCCTCTTCCGCATATGTATATCATAACAGAGTGGAACCATTGGTGATAGTTGTTCCCATTCAGTTTGTGTCCTGTAATGGGCATGAGATTGCTATCTCCACTACTGTTACTGGAGTCCATGGCTTCCTTGTTGGAGGTGATGTGGGACATGCAACAGTTGAGTCACTTCTCTCGTATTTGGTCATATAACAGATTTAGGGTTCAGATAATACTCCGATACCATATTGAAAGTAGATGAATCCTTTTATGATTTCAATTACTAAAAACAGGTTACATGTTCCCTATATATAGATGCTAATACACCTAATTTCTAGGGATATATACAACTTACCTAGAATATGATCAAATCCATCTAAAACAGAAAGCAATAAAATAGGAAATAAATATATACGGATATGGTAACAATCTACCAGAATACCCTAAAAATATGGAACTGAATACTGATCTGTTTAACTCTAGATTTCCTTAATTTTGGCCCTCTAACGCGCAGACAAATATGCATACAAACTAAACTCCAAATAATTTTGCATACTCCATACGAGTTATGGAAAGGATAAGTTTCTAATCTACAATACCTAAAAGTGTGAGGGTGTCTGGCTAAAGTAGGATTGCCAGATTTTAATAATTCCACCATTGGACCTAAAACCGTTGATGTAGTGTCATATGGTATGCTACAAATAGCGCCGCATACAAATTCATGCTTCTATAAAACTATTCTATTTGAGAGATGTCATTTTCTTCGAAGATTCTTTTCCTTTAAAGAAATCTAAATTGAATGAAAAACACAAATAGAAAACATTACATTTACTTCTTCTAGTATATCTACTAGGTCTGTTTAATAAATTGAATTCGAACCTAGAAGAAGTAAAAGACAAATAACCGAAACCTCTTTCGGACCAGATTTCATAACTTCCTCTATTTTTGAGATAAATGATTTAAATTCTCTTTTTGATCCTATAGCTAAAATATTTCTGTTAAATGAAGATCCTAAGACTTATGAGGAAGCTATACGATCTATCGATGCTAGTTTTTGGAAAAGCGGTATCAATGGTAAACTAGAATCGATAATGCCTAATCATACTTAGGAATTAATTGACTTACCTAGGGGATTTAGAACTATCAACAACAAATGGGTCTTCTGGAAGAAGCTGAGACCAAATAGTTCTATTCAAAGATAAAAGGCAAGGCTAGTCGTCAAAGAGTTCACTCAAAAGTTTGGTATAGACTTCTTCGATACTTACTCTCTCGTAACGAAAATCTCAATGATTTGGACATTATTTGCTTTAGCCTCCATTCACAAAAGTACATCAAATGGATGTAAATATTGTATTCTTGAACGAAGAATTAGATGAGGAGATTTATATGGAGCAACCTCTTGGTTTCGATAAGCCTGGCATGGAGGACAAAGTATGCAAACTTAAAAAGTCGCTTTACAGCCTCAAAAAAGCTTCTAAACAATGGTATGAGAAATTTCACAGGACTATCCTCAGTTTTGGTTTGTTGTGAATGGCTCAGATGCATGCGTGTATTCGAGGATGTTTGGTGCTTATTGTGTCATCATAAGTTTGTATGTTGATGACATGTTGATTTTCAGTATGGCATTGAGCCCATTAACAAAAAAAAGATTTCTTATCTACTAAATTTGAGATGATTGATTTGGGAGAAGTTGATGTAATATTAGGAGTCAAAGTCACCAGAACTAAAAAAATATTTTCTTTAAATCAAGCACACTATATTGAAAAAGTGTTAAAATTTTTGACAATTTTAACGGTGTCCTTGTTCGAACTCCTTATGACCCTAGCATACATATCTTTAATAATAAAGGAATTAGCATTTCCCAAACTGAATATGCTAAAGTGATCGGGAGTCTAATGTTCTTAATGTACTATACTCGATATGATATTGTCTAGCTGTGAGAAAACTTAGTAGATATATCCATAATCTAAATGGTGAGCATTAATTTGCTCCCAAACTCTTACTCAAGTACCTTAAGGCTAAAATAGACTGGAAACTTGAGTTTATTAGCTATCATGCGGTACTGGAAGGATATTGTGATGCCACTTGGGTTTCTAACAATGATGAATTATGCTCTACAAGTGAGTATGTTTTTACTTTGGGTGGAGCATAAATCTTGTGGAAATCTACAAAGCAAACTTGTATTGCTCGTTCCACTATAGAGTCAAAGTTTATAGCTCTTGACTTAGTTGGGCAAGAAGCCGAGTGTCTTAGAAATTTATTAGCAGAAATTACATTTTAGGGAAGACCGACTCCTTATATTTCCTTACTTTGTGATTCACAAGCTGTTATATGTGTGGCAAAGAAGCAAACTTACAATGGTAAGAAAAGGCACATTCGCATAAGGCATGAATCTATTAGACATTTGATAAGGAATGTAGAACTCTCCTTAGAGTATGTAAAGTCGGAAATGAACCTAGCAGATCCACTTACCAAAGGGTTAAGCCAGAAGCTAGTCTTAGATTCATCGAGGGGATGGGTCTAAAGCCCATTGATTAAGAAATTCATGGTGGATACCCAACTTAGTTATCTAAGTTCAATATAGTCAAACGAAACCGTGGAAAGACTCATAGTGTACATTTCTCCCTATCTATTCCAATGACTAATAATGTACATGCCCATGTTGAGCTTAATTGATCTTAATAAATTCATAGCCCAGGCTTTGGGTGGTCTTAGTGAGAAAGACTTGATAAATTTACTGACTTTGGTTGAATATATGTTCTTAATAAGTTTATAACCCATAGTTGAGTGGGTAGTCCTATTGAGAAGGACATAATGAACTTACTGCTAGAAAGGTTGAGTTTTATATAAACTCTTATTGAATTCAAATCCAAAAGTTGGGATGGTTCTAGTGAGAATGACTTATTGAATTTACCGAATAATGAGGTTGAATATTTATTCTTAATGACTCAAGTGGATGAAGGGGTTAGTTGTGTGTTATGAGTTTACCCATTTCTTAGAAAGTTCAAGACTAGTTTCACTTGTCTAAGAGAATGATTTCTATCACCACTATGTACTAGTTCAAGATACGTTCACTAGTATTTAAGCAACTAATCTTGCTATTGCTCTTCTAGAAAGAATGTTTTTGAGTTTCAAAAGAATTATTTTGCATTAGTGGGGGAATGTCGGTAATGTTCAATTCCACATTAAGTGAGAAATACATTGGAGTGGGTATTTAAAGTTTACATTCTCCACTTCCTTATTGAGTGATAGAAAACAAGAGGGCTTCTCGTGTACCGCCGCCACCGCCGTTCGATCGTCTCGGCTCATGCTCGTGATCGTGGCTCATGGCAATATGTGTCTTCGAAACATCTACGCGAAAACTATCTTTTTAACGAAAATTCGTAAGGAATTTTTCTCTAAAAGAACAAATGAAAAATGTGAAAGAATTTTTCTGGTATTTACAAAGTGAATGCAAGAGTTACAAAGCTTTAATACAATATTTACAAAACTTTATTGCATAAGTTACAAACGGTTGAATTTAAATCCACAAACCTGGACAGAATTGAGGCCATATTCATTCATTTGTATAACAACTTCAGACAAATAATTAATGTAGAAATAAAATCAGATTTTATATCTAATTTATGTTGGACGATTTTACCCCTACATGCATCCTATAAATAGAGAGTTCATTTACTTCTCAACTTATCCCACAATCACTCATTCAACAAATAATTCTCTAAAAAGCTCTTACAGTTACTAAGAAATTTTCGGTAATCAAATGAGTAATACCACCGGCAGTCCACTCCGGTTCTGGGTGTACAGGATTTGGAACGACCATGCTAACCTCAAGGGACGATCCGCCTATTGGAGCGATTACACACATTGGGACGAATTCATTTCTAAGGCAGTGGTTTTCACTACAACACAATTTGGTTGATTCAAGTTATTTATTTTATTTATTTCCAGTCAGTGTTAACTATGTAATTTTGCAGTCAATATTACCAACACACATCACCCGAATAAAAAAGACAGTAAAACTTTCAAATTGGAAAATAGTTTAAGAGTGGGCATGGGTTAGGTTAGGTCAGATTTTTAATCCACCCTATCTGACCCGAAAATTATAAATCCTCAATTTGACCCGACCTGGCTTGTAACACCCTAGATCAGTACGAAACACAATCGACCAATTAGGGTACTAATCGGAACCACCGAAGTGGCTAACCAATATTTTCTTACTTTCTATGACTTTAAAGCAACCATAAAATAAAAAAAAATATAATAAAACTTTACACTAGTGAGCTCCAAAATAAAATATTTACGTTACAAATATACAAACCAACTCTTGATGATTTACATCAGGGTTTATAAATATACATGCCCTTCAAATATTGAGACATACTTTTATCTTCTCTGATTTGGACCTCAGTCTTCCTAGGTCTCCACAACAACTCCACCTAATATGTGTAAGGAAACAAATTCCAAACGTTGAGCTAACTAGCTCAGTACCACACTAACAACTAAATCATACTAATTGTATATCACTGAAAGGCTCAAACTATCAGGTCTACTTCTTTTCTTTAGTGAGTATATACTTGCTCTCCACTCTATGGCAGACATCATGGTGCGACTGAGGGTTCTGCATATCAGAACTCATACACCCTCTAGTATACTAAGGATAAGATCCTCGAAATCTCTACATTAGACACCACATCATCGACTAAACTACCCCTTGCGAGTGACAAGACTTGGTCTTAGTTAGTCAGCTTAAAATGTCTAGCACACTCCCTAAGGATATATCTAGACTGAATCTATACTTTCGACTATGCTAGCTTTACTAAAGGAACTCGGGTGTCCTGATCATTTACCGAGCATACAAACAAGACTAGTCTTATTTCACCCTATTTTATCTCATTTGTACGTTTGAATTAAGCATTACTATTGTTCTCACTTGTAGTCTTATTTGAGAGTAATTATAAGCTTTTGGGAAACTTCACTTGCTTCTATAACTCTTTTTTAATTAAAGCTCAAATTTTAATCTTGGTATCGATACTGACCTTACAGTATTGATACCCTCTCCTCATTATCGATACTCAACCCAAGGTATGATACCCCAGCTGAAATACCTTGAAAGAGAGAGGAAGTATCAATACTCATATGCGAGTATTGATATTTGGACCTTGGATATCAATACTCCCAAGAGTATCGATACCAAAAATTGCTACTAGAATATGATTTACAAACCTGATACCGATACCACCCTATAAGTATCGATATCAACCCTGAAGTATCGATACTCCTCTTGAGCGTATCGATACTCCTCTTGAGCGTATCAATACTCCCTTTCAACTTAAATTTTTTTACATTGCCTAAAGAACAATATCGATATTGACTCATATAGTACCAATACCCCTACTCGAAAATGCCTTATTTAGGTTCGAAATGACCTCACAAACTTCCCAAGTTTCCCACTTAGAGGTTTCCCATTTGTTGTTAAGTCTTATTTGATCATTAGGGGTCATAAGAAGACTTTTGTACAAGTTATCAACATAATTTATGAAATCTAACATGAAAACTAATTAAGCATGCTTCAACTCACCTTTTAGCTAAAACACGTTTTAATTATCTACAACTGGTATAAAGAAGCTGTGAGTGCGTTACCTGACTTCTGGACTGCTAAAATTTCTCTCGAACCAACTAGGATTCACTTTCTTCTTACCTCTAGCCCTTGAACTTTCTCCCACCTCTTTAGCTAATCAAATATAAGAAAAGGGAATTACTACTTATCTAAGGCTTAGAATAAGGTTAAGGATACTCCAAACAACTCAAATTTACTAGAATAAACTTGAATTCCTTATCCTCCCTAAAAACCCATTTTGAAATCTACCCTCAAACTTAAGACTTTAATGCTTAAATGAAAGCTTGAAGTGTGAGTATTAGGATTCTTACCTTGGTTGCTCCAAACTAGATTTGGAATTCTTAAAAACTTCTACCTTTGCTTGCTTTTGAAAAGGAAAAACAAGAGAGAAAATGAGATAGTTTTGGGAAGCTTTGTTTTACGTGAAAATCACTTGATTTAAGGGTTTTTATCCTTTAAAACAAGCTATGGGTAAACTACACTTGTTGTCCCTCAACTTTTAAACCCAACTTTTAAACCACCACTCAACTTTAACTCTTGGGTCTACCTTAGACCCAATACTCTTAAGAACCGGTCTAGGAAATCTAATGGGCTTAGCTTACGGGTTCGGGTTGATCCGAACTACTAAACTATTATTCGAGGTATTACATGACCCGACTTGATTTTTTGAGATAAAATCCGAACCCGACCTGATCCAACCCAAAATAATATATTT
Source organism: Hibiscus syriacus (assembly GCF_006381635.1). NCBI lineage: Eukaryota > Viridiplantae > Streptophyta > Magnoliopsida > Malvales > Malvaceae > Hibiscus > Hibiscus syriacus. The sequence continues at coordinate 8,093 of NW_024062731.1, forward strand.
ATATAAAATATATTATTTTATTCAATAGGGATTTAATTGAAAGAAAATAATATATAGAGGGGTATTGTTATAATTTTCCCTAAATATATAAGATAAAATTACAATTTTTTGAGTCGATTTGGATATTTTTCACCCAAAATTTGAACCCGACCAAATCCGAACATAACATGAAAAAACCCAACTCGACCTGAACCTAATTGTTTTTTAAAAATTTGACTCGATCAGGTCATATCGGATCAAAATCCCTATTTAAGATAACTACCTCGAAATGTTAACCGTCTTTGCCCTTTCTCCTTTTGAAATGAGTAACTAGCAAGAAAGCCACAACTATTTGCGAAGTGGTCCTCGAGAGAAATTTCTTAAACAATTGTTTGCAACAAACAAGGACAGCCACTGGTTTTTTTTTTTTTAATCAAAGGTAGAATTTTGGCCATTATAATTGAGGGAACACAAATTAATGCAGACTGACACCACATGGCTTATAATGTAGTATTTATTGGTATGAAAGACCTTGTCCTTTGCAATAATAATGTCATACTACTCCCTCTCAATGCATAGTTGGTATCAGTTAAGGCTCTTTATGTCATCAACATTATCCGCCTCCAAATTATCAGGGTATATGCCATGGAATATTACGGATGTGCATGAATTCAGATTCTATGGGTTTTGACCTAATCTTTTAAGATCAATTTTGTTCTAGGCTTTTTAAGCAGTTTAATTTTAAATTTAATATCCATTTCATCAAAAAATGTCACAATGTCTATCAATCTAAACTACATTTTTTCACTAAAAGAAATTTATTCACCATTAATATTGTTGGAAACCAGCATATCTAAAAGTGTCTTTTTTTTCCCTTTTGTTCTCTCTCTCTCTCTCTTGAGGTTTTTTTTTCCATTTTCTTAACTTTCTTTTCTGTCTTCTTTTTGCAAGTTATTTTTTTATTTTGTGTGTGTGGAATCTTAATTTCTAGTTTAATGATTTAAAATTTCGAATTAATATCAGGTTGAATAAGATAGAGTAAAATTTTCATTTCTCAAATTTCGAGTCAACTTTAAATAAATATGATTCTTTTAAAACCATGTTAAATCAGATGTCACATTGAAACAAGATAGAGAAAACCAAACCCAATTTTATCATACCTATACCCGTCCCTATGGAAGATCACCTCATAATATATTACTCATCAATTTGTACCATATTAAATACCAACAAATTTTCATTGAAATTCTTTAACTGTGCAGATAAATGGTGAGAATACTGCCAATCTACCACTTGTCTGTTGCATCAATAATTAGTGGCAGAGCCACGTATAGTTAAAATAGGAATATGTCTACTTTGAAATTAGTTTAAAGTTTATTCGGTTAATTTCTTAATTTATTGATAAAGATCACCCTCATATTTTATTTATGATCACTCCATTCAAAAAGTTTGTATTTCTAGCCTATGTACATATCCATAAAAATATTTTTAGATCCGTCACTATTAAAAATTAAAAAAGAGCGAAGTTAATGGTTGGAGAATCTTTTTTCAGGGTCGGGTTTTTTCTTTAAACAAATTGTCAAAAGACGTAATTTGGAAGTTTCATTAAATCCATGGCCTGTAATTAAAAATACAAAGCTTAACCCCATATGCAGATGGATAGCTTATCATATTAGAGAAAGAAGGAAACTTAGGCCAACGCTTAAACTCCAAGATAAATTAGGTGTGGTACCATACATGTTGCTTGAGCAACAAGTTTAGATTTTTGCAATTTGATTTGCAGCTGTAATAGCTTTTAACAGTTGTATTAATGTAGGAAAAATTAGAAAAATTCCCGGGAAGCGATTATAATACTAGTGGGTGAAAGGGTTGTCCTTAAAATAGATTAGAGGTTGCAAAATAAAGGGTTAGTGGGTGAAACCAAGGCTTGGTTGACTAATTACAGCGATTATAATACTAGTTTTTAATGTCCTAATAATGCTGTAATTATGGCACTGTTATTATGGTCTTGGGGAGCGATCTTGGTTCAAATTATGGTTCTAGTTCCTCTACGTTTTATAATGTCATTAGTTAGTTTCAATAATTAACACAACCAATTATTCCGGTTAAAGTAATAAAGTGTTGATAGTGATTTTGTTTCTCTTAAAACCCTCTCTCCAGCTCATCACGCTGATATAAACTTTTTGCATTGGAAGAGGTGTTTTTAAGAAAAATATAAGTATTTGGGATAAATTGGGGGGAAATATTAAAGATTTGAAGATGGTATTGGATTAATTAGGGAAATAAGGATATTTTCACAGTACAGAAAAAAAATCATCACTTTACAAATCACTGAAAAACATGGTTATTTCTCTAATTAATTCAGTCCAATCCTTAAGTCCCTATTTTTTTTTCAACATTTATTTCCCCCTAATTTAGCAAGAATTTTGCGAAGAAAAGTTGACGCTGTTAACTATTTGGACCAAGTATGGATCTTAGAATAATATATGGACAAAATTATATGAAATTGAAGTAGGGGTGTTCAACCGGTCGGTTCCGTTAACCGACCGAACCGAACTTTCAAAATTTCATTAACCATAATTTTTTCTGTTTTAACTGTTAACCGAAACGAAATTTTTCAAAAATAATTAACCGAACCGAATAAAGTTCAGTTAATCGGCCTGTTAATCGAATTAACCGAAATTTTAAATAATATATATTATATATTGAATATCCAATATTTTCAGCTAATTCGATAAGTTAATTTGGTCGAGAAATCCGGTTAAAACTGAAATTTAAACACTCCCAAAGCTATTAATATATAAATAATATATTAAATATTTAAAAAAATTCGGTTAATTAATCGATAACCAAACTTGAAAAAAACCATTAATCTTTAACCGATCGAACTTAAAATTAGCATACCGATTATCAAAAAAAAATCTTCTATCAATTTAATTGGTTAATCGAAATTTTGAACAACCCTGCAAGTAATGAAGCTAAATCTCAAATTTAAAACAAAATAGTGTCAAAACCATAGTTCGACCAAAGAAGTGTATAATATGGTTAGGGATTCCCAAGTATATAACAGGAGCTTTGATAAATTAACAATAATCGCAGAGTTCACTTCTATTCAACACATGATTCCCCCTTGAAGAAAAGCTTGAGTAAACCTAACAAAAGAAATACCCCAAAAGTAAAAAAAAAAAAAAAAAGAAGAAGAAAAACTCACAATTACAAGCAAATTGTCCAAAGCAAACTGTCCAAAAGCAACGCTTTTTTACTCTGTATAAATATATATTGGCAATCACACCATTTCCTTCTTTTGCTGGTGAAATTCTCCACTAACAGCAATCATCTTGAGGGAGATATGGTGACAGTGCTGAATATGTTGAATGAAACTATTTCAGTTTGAAAATCAACTAAAAGTAACTGATGCACTGATACTTTTGCAGTCCAATTGCAGCACATGAACTTCACCACTTGAAACCCTTTTTTGCCAATGTGGGGACTGGTGTTTTTACTAAATGATGGTTCCGACGTAGCCGATCCCGGTGATGAAGAAGGTGATGGTTTGCAGGAAGAGGTATACGAAGTAGTTGTTCTTCCCGTGGACGAAATCGTAGCATCCGCAAAGGAAAAGGAATGCCGAGAATCCGAGCTCCAACGTATTCAGTCTGTCGATCCGACACCAACTTAAAGTTAGATACGGATGGTTCGAAAGAGCTATAGCAATTGGAGTTTAAATGATATGTTGTTTACCTGTCAGTGAACTTGAATCCAAACTTTCTAAATGATTTAGTATTGTTCTTGTTCTTAGCAGCATCGGCTGCTGCTTTCTTCACAGCATCTCCAAGTTTCTCAGTAACAACCCATTCATTGGCTCTCCCTGCCCCGAGGAGACCGATAAATGTCGCCTTAGTCCGGTGCAACGACATCACGTTCTCAAACAGAATCCAATAAAACAATAGGTGGATCGATCTGCGAGAAATTCACAGAAAATTTATGTATGTAAAGAAGATAAAGCACCGGAGGAATGATGTAGGGTAATGGGGCCATCGACGTACCTCGGAGTTCCAACAGAGTTTAGAATGGTGATGACAGAAGGAATATATACGGCTCCCCAAATAGGGACTTTAACTTCAGGGACCAAAATGGTAAGGGGAAGAACAACACAGTAAAAGCAAAAGGTGACCATATGGGCAATGATCTTTCGTACGAAGAAGAAGCTGTAGATAACATATACTTTCTTCCAGAATTTCACTTTCTGCAAACACGTTTTCCGAATCAAATTAGAAATTAAGATTGTAAAAGGAGAAGTGAAATTTCTAAGATAATTTGTCACCTTATTTTGAATGATTTCCCACACCATTTTCCTGAACAGATTAGCAGGGCCGCAAGACCATCGATGCTGCTGGAACCTAAACGCCTTGAAAGTACTAGGAAGTTCACTTTTCACCTGAAGATCACCGAGGTAAACGAATTTCCATCCCCGGAGACTTGCTCGGACCGCGAGGTCCATGTCTTCCACGGTGGTCCGATCCTTCCACCCACCGGCCTCGTTAATGGCGGCAATTCTCCAAATACCAGCAGTCCCTGCATTTGGTCCATGCATTCATGTTTAATTGATTAATTAATGTAAATTTTTGTCCTTAAGCAGCCATTGGCAGAATCAAATCAACACTCAAATCCGTCTGAATGGGACAACATTGCTGTTCAACAATTCTACGACATCTTAACTGACAACAGTGCTGGGTTTGTCTAAGTCGATGCTAGAAAATTTCTCCACCAACTACACCTGTCTTTTTTTTAATGCATGGTAGTCGTCTTCACAAGGTGAACTTCTGATTTGAATAAGAGAATCAATACAATAAGCAGATGAAATGCAGTTGATCTAACTAAAATTTAAAAGCTCCATTGTCATACATACATACATACATGTACATATATATATATATATATATATATATATATATATATATATATATATATGATGATGATGATGAAAATAGAGTATTTTCTTTGTTTACCATTAAAACCAAAGAAAGCATGTGTTGCTGATCCAACTTCTTGCTCCACTGTGAAATGGTAATCCAACGACATCTCTTGCATTCTCGTTAACAAGCATTCATCCGCATTCACTGAAAAAAAAAACCAAATAATTTCATATTCATATTCAAATGTATATTAAATATTTATTGTAAATACAATTAAAATAGAACCCTTGGAATGATCCATCTGCACATGTACGTGTTTAAATCAAAGTCTTTCAGAAAATAAAATTAAAATAAATAATTGCAATAAGATTATCCTCAAACCATATCCTAGTGATCTAGGCATCTTAGGCAGATACTTGACCTAGTAAGATAGAGGGTACAAACAACAGAAGAAGCCGTTTGGACTTTCTTGTCCTCATCCGATTCAAATTATAATGCGACACGTCATACAACAACACAAGGGATCATCTAATATCTGTGCAACTCTGACTCTCATAGTCTCATCTATTTTACAATAATTTTATTAATTCCTTGCATTCGATAAAAAAAATTCTACTATTTTTTTTATTTAATTTAGAAACATAATGACTAAAAAATTATCCAAATGTCGGCAAAATCGAGTATGATATGGTCCTGCCACATCTTAACTTTACCCTGAGACCCAATTCTTTTACCTGCAAAAGTTAAAACGGCACGTGGAAAGTGGTTTGGAAATGACGATTTTAACCTACAAAGCCACTAGGGAACAATCTTGGCGTCGATTAAAAGAGCCCATATATATCCCACAGTTTTTGTTCTTTTATTTGGAAATGACAAAATCACCCTAAGATGTTACATGTGATCGAATTTACCTTACATTCTAAATAAGATAAAAAAAAGCTTCCTAATAAAAAAAATCATTTAAAGTCATTGACAAAATTATGAATAAAAAATTAAATATAGGAATAAAATTTCGGTTATCTAATTTACTAAACCAACCAAATTGTTGCTTAATAGTAGTATATTATTTTATGATTGATTAGATGTTATGATACTATTGTAAATTCCTAAACTGGGACCCATGAAATTGATGGGTGGGTTTAGGGGAGGAGATGGGGTCCACAACCCCGTGATTGGTGGGTTTTTCCTCGTGGATCCAACACTTTATCCTCCCACGCAGTCTGCAACCAGTTCCGCCGACAAAAAAAACCAAAAACACACAAATCAAGTAGTAAAAAAGATAAGACCACCGACAGTTTGAGTAATTTAAGCGGCAAAGTTAATTATGGTTTGGGGTTTAAAGAGAGTTTATTTTAAGGGCTTACCGAATCTCCAGCGAGCTTGAACGAGAGCGATATCGTGGTTGTTGACCAAGAACGGTATGCTCCGTCGGAGGAAATCCGGTTCGGGCCGGAAATCGGCGTCTAAAATGGCGACGTATTCGCAGTGTTTAACGTAGCTCCGTTTCAACCCCTCTTTCAAAGCCCCAGCTTTGTAACCGGTTCGGTTTTCCCTTATTTGGTACGTTATGTTGATCCCTTTGCTTGCCCATCGCTGGCACTCTTGCTCTACCATCAACTAGAAGAAGTAAAAAAAATGGGTAATTAGTTTCAGTACTAAATGAGTTTTCCGACGGTTAAAAAGGAGAGAAAATTAGCATCGGGAAGTGTTTAAGAGTGATTGGTTGACTTTTCTCTTCTGTTCACCTTGATTGCAGGGTCAGTTGAATCATCAAGTACTTGGATCACGAGACGATCGGACGGCCATGAAAGCCCACAAGCAGCTCCAATGGAGATCTTGTAAACCTGTTCCAAGAAAACACAATGAATTGTTTTGAGTTTCTCTGAAACCCAGAAAGAAAATACCAAAAAACAGAGGAGAAAGAAAAACACCAAGTTTACTGACTCGCCTCTTTTTCATTGAACATGGGGATTTGGACTAAAACGACCGGGAAATTTGAGCTGCCCAGTTCGACATCGTCTTGAATCAGCTCAAACTTGTAACGCTTCTCTGGTTTTTTCCAGAAAAGCTTGACGAGAATGATGACTATTCCCATGTAAACCCGCTCGCAGAAGAGCATAAGCGACATGACTAAACAAATGTACACACCAAGTTGCAGTAAAGGAACTATCAATGGCGTTTTGATTAGCTCCCAGATTAAACCGGGTTGGCCCGTGATATCGTCTCGCGACACCTGAAACGACTCCGGAATCAGCAGCTTCGGTGAAACTTGAGCCATCGCTGCAAAAACTGGTTTTCCCCCCCTTAACAAATACAATCTAAAATGACGTTATCTGTTTAAAACATGGATTTTTATGGAAATCTAATGAAGAAGAGAATTCAAATCTGCCACTGCTCTCCTCTTAAATCTCTCGCAAAACATCTGCCGGCCAATGTAGCTTACGTTTTTTTAGTATAAAAAACGAAACAAAAATTGTGGCACCGCAAGAGAGAGAGAGAGAGAGAGAGACCGTGTGACGAAAAACAGGGCAAATGGAAAAGGAAGATAATGAGTGAGAGAGGAGCGTTTGGTTTTATAGGTAGATTTGGAAATTTAATTTACATTTTGGAATTATATTTGTTTTGGTGAGCATAATAATAGTTCACAAACTAGAGTTGTGAATGGCCACTTTTATTACTTCAGACAACCTAACAATTTTGTAACAAAATACTCAAAAATAACCTAAAATTATATAAACAGATACTAAGAAAATGGTAAAAAGCATGTATATGTTATTGTATTATAGCGTAGAATGTTTTTTCTTGTTTATGTAAATTTTTTAATAATTTAGATTTACAAGATAATATATATTCGTAATTTCTTTAATTTATTGATAGTGTATAGTATTACAGATATAATTATTTGAATTTAAATATTTTAAAAAGAATAATTTTCTTTAAAATGCGTGCATTATCCTAAATTAATAATTTTTTAATATATATTGTTTTATAATTTCTTAAATTATTAAACAAATTAAGAGGACAATTTTTGTGATATTGAGCTACTGGAAGTGCCCCGGTAGAATATGAACTTAGAGTTCACTTTTTTGAGATGGTTTGTGCCATTTGTAAATTGACTGCTGGTAAAAGACAACAGAACCATCCAACCAAGTAACCAACACTTTCACCTTTTATAAGGAAATTGTCATTAACAGCTTTTACCTACAAGTTAAAAAAAAGTACAAACAGGGTAAGGTTTATGTCGCCTCTTCTGCAAAGAAATCATCACCAGACAAATTAAAACCTGGACAATATTTTTTTACCCCTTCTCAGTTTTTGACCTTTTCCCCTTGATTTCATTGGCAGTTTTTTTTTTTTTTTGGCTTAATGCTCAAATAAGTGCCTAAATGATGCTTCTTTTTTTTGTCAAATAAGTACCTTCGATTTTTTTATCCATTCAGGTGCCTAACGTTACAAACGTTACCCTTTAAGATGATCAAGTCGTCAACATCGTTAGTTTTTCCCGTTAAGTGCCATATGTCAACACCTGATAATTTTGAAATTTATTTTTATAAAATATTATAAAAATTATTATTATATTTATAAAAAAACCCTAACTTTTCTTATATTATAAAAATAATCTCAAAATATTAAACCCTAATCCACCATCGGCGCCTTCTCCGACCACCACCGTCGTCGCCCATGTAATTCTTGACATCATCCTAGTTATATGTCGACGTATTTGTCGCCAATTCACCGACGAAATCGTGTGGAATCACAATTTTCATCCTAGGGTTCGTAAGATTTAAAACGTCGGTTTGTGGTCGATTGATTGTCAACCAGTCACAACTTTATAGGGGTTATGGTCGCCAATGGGAGTTGAGGCTGGGTGGAGCTTCTTCGACGTTAAAGGGTGGCGATCGATGTGAGTTTAGGGGTTGAAATGAAAGCTTTCAAAGTTTAGGGGTTATTTTAAAATTTATGTTTTTCTTTTTTTATAATATATAATTTTATTTTTTAAAATTTTATATAAAATTTTAAAAATTATCAGTGTTGACATGTGTCATTTAACAGGAAAACTAACGGCGTTGACGGCCTGGGCACCTAAAAGGGTAATGTTTGTAACGTTAGGCAACTGTATATGCCAAAAAAACCGTACGCACTTATTTGGCACAAAAAGATAGTTTGGGCACTTATTTGGGCAAACCCATATAGGATTTTGAATCCTAGCGTTTGCGAATGAAGTAAACTGGGTTGGGAATGTCACTCTCGCCTCTGTAGTATTTGACCTGAATTAATCGATCAATAGATCGGATACCAGTGATTAATTAAAAAAAGAGTAATTTCCACTTATAAAAAACAGAGTAATTTATGTGCTGGTTAAATTATGTTTTTAATCTTTTAATTATATTAAATATAATATTTTTTAATTTATCATGATTCCATCCTCTTTTTAAATGATAATATTGGTTATTGTTTTTAAAATAATGATATGAGTTCTTTTAAATAGCGTTAAACATTTTATTGGATAAAAATTTATTACTAGTTAAATATAATTGGCTGATTTTTATTACCTTAACTGTATGACCAAATAATAGCAAAATGAATCCACATTATTATTTTAACGAAAGCAATTAATGATATTGCCAATTTGATAATATTATAAAAGTAAAATATCAAATTATATTATTTTAAAATGGAGGGATTAGATTTTCGTAATAGTAAGATGACTAATATCGCAATTGGACCTTATTTGAATTATCAAAATTGAAATTAGTGAGACGCCATCTCCAAAATCATTCTTCCGTTCTCACCCTTTTTGGGTTATGATTAGAAATAGCTTCTTCTCTTTTTAACTTTTTTTAATTACTTTTTACTGCTTAATACTATGAACTCAAATATCAACTATGCTTGAAAGCAATAAATTATAGCAAAAACAAATATTTTTCAAATAAAATGATGTTTCATTAGTTACTTTCAAGTATATGACATATTTTTCATGTTTGAGTTATCAAGTTATCAAAATTTTGAAAAATATAAGGTTTAGTTATAAAATAAGTGTCCAAACTTTTTTTATAATCGTTTATGTGCCTAACGTTACAAACATTACCACTTTAGGTGTTCGGTCCGTAACCATTGTTAAATTATACCGTTAATGATATGTATCGCGTTCTGATAATTTTAAAAAATTTATTTAAAAATTAAAATTATATTTTAGAAACACACAAAAAATTTCTAAATACTTCAAAAAGCCCCAAAACTTTGAAAACTCTCATTTCAACCCTAAACCAATGTTGACCGCCACCCTTTTCTGTCGACGGAGCTCTACCCGACAATAGAGAACCCTATGAAATCAGGACCAATCGATGGCCAATCTGCATTTGTATCCCGACGAACCCTACGCAGCAACTCGTGATCCCGATGGCCAATCGACGACAAGTATATCGGTGTATGACTAGGAAGGTGGTAAAGACTACGTCGGCGATCGTGGTCGGCAAGACGATGTTGATGGGTTAGGGTTACGAATTTGGGGTTTTTTATAATTGAAGAAAAATTAGTTTTTTTATAAGTATAATAATATTTTTAATTTAAAAAATAAAATTACCAGAACGCCACACGTGTCATTTAACGGAAAAATTTAACGGTAGTTACGATATGAGCACCTAAAGTGATAACGTTTGTAACGTTAGACACCTGGATGGTTAAAAAAAACGTTTGGATACCTATTTGGGAAAAACAATATAGTTTAAACACTTATATTATAATTAAGCCAAAATATAAATTAAAATTTTAAATTATTTTTTCAGTCAATTAAACCATCAAATTGAGAAATTGAATCAATTGAATCCTTTAATCATTTTAGTTGCTAAATCTTAACTTTTTAAAATATTATTGTCATAGAACATAATCCAGTTCTATCTTGTGAGATTTGCATTTTTTTTAAATATTTCATGTTCATTTTTAATAATTATGACATAATGAAGAAGAAAAGAAAACTAAAATGAATGGGGAAAGAACACGAGGATTAAGATAACATTCTAATTATTGATGTTTGATTACCTTTTTTATTATTATTTCAAGGACATTGTATTAGTACAATACCCCATGATCGTTGTTGTACCCAATTTTTCATAAATTCTTTGTTATATATATATATATATATAACATTTGATATTACACTTTTAAAAGAAGTACCCTTTGCTTTGTGACATTAATGTAGCAAATTAGGGTTTTTCAAACACCATTAATGAGTGCTTATTCTTTTCAATTACTTTGTCCTCAAGAAAGCCTAAATGCTTATCATTTCATGCTATATGAATTAGTTAAGGAATATTATATGAAAAAGTAGGAGTATATTAATAGAAATTTAAATTGTAAAAGTTGCAATTCTTAATTATTATTCTAATTTATATAATCAAGCTGTCTTTTCAATTAAGTTTAAATGGTTGGAATTCAATATATAACATTTGCAATATTTTATAACTAAAACATTTGGAGATTAAAATATTATAAATTACTTTGTTTCAAAGAAGAAGAAAAAGAGAGAAATATTAACATTGGATGCTTTACATAAAACGACAGGAAAAATTAGTCATGTAAATAAGATTTTCCTTCCCAAAACCATGTAGTTTTATCAACATAATCAAAACAACAAGGGATATAGGTGGGTTAATTTATACGTAATTTCTCCGCACATAATGCCGTTCAACCAGGTGTTGAAGTTCCATCAATTTCGAAACCTAATTTGATACGACTTTATTTTTATTCCATTATCGTCGTCTTTATCACTCTATATTGCGCTAATTTGCAACTGTGTCACATCGACTGCAAAACGGTATTCTAAGTTGACTCGTCCTAAACATTGACTGCAAGTGTGTACACATATTCACCTAATACGTGGTCAATTGCATATTGACTTAATTGTTGATGGTAGTGCATGCAGTGTGTTGGATTGATTTGATTTTATATAGGATTAAAGTAAAAATAAGTACTTTTATATTAGGTATTTAATTTTTTTTTTATCAAACCGAGCTCTTAAACTATTATATTTAATCATTCTAAGTTGTAGCTGAAAATGAAGATGGGTAAGATGAGCAATTACCGGAGCCATTGGTAGCGGCGGCCGCATGTTTTAGAGTCTAGAGCGGTGTGAGCCATGCTCTTGTATCCTCTTCTCTCACCAAAATAAAAAAGGAAAAGGCTCACTTTACTCCATTTTTGCATTAACATTGACTAGGGTTTCTCTTTTCTCAAGTCCAAAATGTACAACCACTTGAAAGCTACAATAAATACCGGACTTTTTGTATCCCAAAAATTAAGAAACTAATACATATCAATGTTTATATAACAAATAACGATTTTTATAACATTTGTATTAGTAATAGACGTGATTAGTATATATTGATAATTTGAGATGAAATTGAAATGTTCAAAAATTTAAGGATCGAATTAAAACGAGGATTGTAGTTTAAAGATGAAATTGGAATTTCCAAACGTTTGAGGATTAATTTAGATTAAGAGTCATATTTTGAGGACGTGTGGCACAATTAAATCTTTAACATAATAAAATTTAAAAATATATCTTGAAAATAATATAAGAGTTCGAATCTTGATGTTGTGATATTGTGAATGAAACAAATTGAATTGAAAAGGTCGCCTTTTACTAGACATCTGCAGTACTCGATATAAATTAATCAGTTAATAAAGAGGATAACGATGATTATAGAAAAATACAAATTGTATAGATGATTAATGACTTCAAAGTAGGGGTCTTAAGACTTATTGGCTAAATCTTGTTAATTAAAGAACAATTAACTTGTTTTAAGTAAGCCATACCATGATCCTTGCACAAGGCTCATTATGTTTGTCTTTTATGTCATGTCAAATTTGAAACATTTTTATTCATAATTTTAAATTCGGGGAATTTGTTCTCTTAATTATTGAATTCACCACCTCATCCACTTGCTAATTAATGAACCTAACGCTAAAAGAGAAATAACACATGCTGTAAATTCAGCAAGGCATGTGCAAAAATCAGACTTCAGTGTTTCTTGTCAAAAATGGATTTCTTTTAACGATGGAAATTTTGTTAATTTAATAATTTGTTTATGTACTTTTACTTTGCAAGTTACACCAAATGTTTATCCCTTTTGGCATAATGGCAATAAATACCCTCAAAGTTTGCCACTTTAGTAATTTAAATCCTAGCATTTAAAAAATTAAATAAGCCATTTCTAGATGGTCAACTACCGGTCAATACTTTTGTTGACATAATTAGGGGTAAACAAGACTCGGATCGAAAAATTGATCTTTTTGACTCGACTCAAAAAAAGTCATCTCGAATTAACTTGACTCCTAATTTCATAAATTTGACTTTTGAATCAAATTCAAATCGAGTTGTAAAATGGAACTCGAATAACTCAAAAATTTTAGTAATCAATGGATTCTTTTTAAGTTTGAGTTGAATCCTTCAAATGTAAGATATATGTATATTACATATAAAAAATATGAAGAAATATATATGTATTGAATATGATTATAGAAAATCGGTTAAGTTGGAATCAAATAGTACCATAACATTATAACTATTTATAATTAACTTTAAATAAAAACTCGAACAATTCGGCTCGAACTTTATAACTCGACTTGAAAAAATTTCAAATAAAGTTTGAGTTATGAAATATGATTCGTTAACTCGAAAATTTTTTACTCAACTTGACTTGATCGCTCACCCCTAGACATAACATGATAATTTAAGGGCAATTGAAAATTCAAGCAAACATTGAGGGCTTTTTTTGTTATGCTTTTTCACTGGGGAATCAATTGATTAAAGAAGATAAAAGAAGGTTAAGAGCTAATTGGGAAAGGTAGAGTAGGTATGGGAATTTAAGGCAAACCGAGTAACCCCAAACTTTGGGGCAGATCTTCATGCAGAGCGTTGCAAAAGATGGGGCTTATCACATAAATAACGTGTCAAAAAGTTGACACATCGGACCTACCTTTGTATGAGGTAGATGGTATTTGGATCACTCCTTTCTTTCTACTCTTTGCCATAAATCACGCCTAGTAATACCCTTTATTTTATCTATAAGAGAAATTTGTTGGTATATATTCTTTTATTTATGTTGGTATATAGAAATCAAAATTTGTTATATATAAAATTAGGAATAGACACCTAATTTTATATTAGGGATTGGTCATATAAATGTAAGATGAGACCATTTTATAAAATTTTAATAAACGAAAATAGATTATCAGTAAAAATAAAAAGTAAAAAAATTAAAATATATAAAAATTTAAATTTTTTAAAGATGATGACTACTCTAACCGCCTTTCTCGATCCATGTTTATATAAAATATTGATGTAGTTACTAATTATTTGAATTTTTTTGTAATTTTTGTTTTTCAATTGATAAAAAGGATGATGTGACGATGAACCCACAATGTATAAACTATAAAGCCATAATAATCTCCTATATGATAAAAAGTGAGGAAAGAGAAGATTGGTACTCAAGCTAAGCAATACATATGGTATTTTTATTATTTATTTTATATATGTATTTTATTATTATTGTGATAAAGAAGTATCACCAACACATCGCTTGTCACTCACATAGAGCAATATATTTTAACAGATAGAATCTTTTATTACACAATGTAAAAATTAAGAAAATTTATATTAATAAATAAATAAATAAAGGCCCAAACCAAGAGAAGTGAGCAAAGACAAACAAATTGAGTTAAAAAAATGCGAGTTATTAAGTTGGTTGTATATTTATAACTAAATAATTAAATAGGTAATTTTTTTCTACAGTTAAAAGGGCATTTGTATGTCCTAGTCTTGAAAGACTTTTCGTGTTACATAACATCCATATTAATATATCTTTTAATTAACCACAGCTTTAATCCAAATTAAGTGAGATCTGTACTTTAAACATATTAAATGAGTTAATTGCATCATATATTCTCAAAGTATAACCCTCATTTCAAATTGATCCCTAAACTTTTAAATGTTATAATTTCATCCCTAAAATAGGACTATTATTAAAATAATCCTCAAACTTTTGAACGTTTCAATTTCATCCCCAAACTATAACTTTCATTCTAAATTGGTCCCAAACTTTTTGAACGTTCTAATTTCATCTCAAACTATTCATATATTAATTACATCCCTTGCTAATAAAATTGTTAGGCCAAGTTATATTATTATATGTTAAAAAAAATAAATTTAGATTAAACTGTGGTTGAAACTAGTTATATAATTTGATGAATTTAGGCATGAAATCAGAATATTCAAAAGTTTGGGGACCAATTTAGAAAGAGGGTCATAGTATAAGGGATGGGATTAGAATTTTCAAAAGTTTAAGGATTAATTTAGAATGGGATTCTAAGATTGGGGATGAAATTGAAATATTCAAAAGTTGAAGGATCAATTTAAAATGAGGGTTATAGTTGGGGACATATGGTGCAATTGACTCCATATTAAATCAAGAATGATGATTATTTGTTCAATTTATTAATTGTAACTATAATGATATGCTAGGGTTTTCTTCTCTTTTTAAACTATGAGAGTATACCCTTTTAGGTTAAAAGACCCGACCCGCCAATCAAGTTGATCTTTTTGGTTTGTAGTTTCTAATCCATTTATATAACTTATTTAATGAATAATCATCAATTATTTAATAAGAGGGGTCTAGATATATATTGTCCACCACTCTTTTAAAGTTTGCTGTCCTCATTTTTTGTACAATATAATTAATTTTCACATTGTTTCAATTAAAAATATATATGAAATTCTCTTGTTTCTTTCTGGATTTTTGCAATGCATTCATTATAGAACAAAACAATTCACTGTAAATATTGTACAGTTAATTAACAAAAAAAAAATAAGTGTAGGATTGTACTCCCCTTGACAATAGCAACTGTTATCAGGGATGTATGTATGCAGACTCTCAGGGAATAACTTTGTACTTATTATTTAATATAATTATTAATTTTAGTTTAGTATATTCAGAGGAATAAAAAAGATAAAGAAATTTATACACTTTTTTTTAAAAAAATAAAATTTTGAACCTTTATTTTTAAATTTCTAAATTCATCCCACTATTACTTAAGAAAGGGTGGCAAAAGACAAAGGTCTATTCCCAAGAATAAGTCCTTTAAGATGCTGCAAATAGTGTCTGTTATGTATGGCTCATAAAAAGTCTCGTTGTGGGGTTACGAATTATGTGGGTTGGGGGTGTGGGGGCGCAGCCCCCGCGGTACGGTACAGGGTTGATTTTGTAATTATGTACCAGGGTTTTCTATTATAAATAGAGATGTAACATAGACCTAAAATATCATTGAATAAACTTCTAGCGCCGCCTAGGCACCGAGGACGTAAGCACATTGCCGAACCTCGTAAAATTCTCGTGTTCTTTCGTTTTCTTTACCCGTTTTCGTCAACAATTGGTATCAGATGTCAGGAGCAAAATTCGAAGTCGCGAAATTCGATGGTCAGGGTAACTTCGGATTATGGCAAACGAGGGTGAAGGATCTATTGGCGCAGCAAGGGATCTTGAAGGCTTTGCGACCTACAAAGCCGGCGTCGATGGATGAGGAAGATTGGGAAGAATTGCAGCAGCGAGCGGCATGAACCATACGATTATGCTTGGCGGACGAGGTCATGTATCACGTCATGCATCTATCGTCTCCAGACGAAATTTGGAGGAAGTTGGAAAGTCAGTTTATGTCCAAATCCTTAACGACAAACTGTATCTGAAGCAGCGACTGTATGGGCTGAAGATGCAGGACGATCACGATTTGGCGCAACACGTGAATGTCTTCAATCAAATCGTTTCTGATCTGGCTCGGCTTGATGTGAAAATTGAGGATGAAGACAGAGCGATGATTCTGTTGTGTTCGTTGCCTTCCTCTTACGAACACATGGTGACTACTCTTACATATGGGAAAGAGACTATCAACGTTGAGGAGATTACTGCAGCCTTGTTGGCTCACAACCAGCGGAAGCAGAATGCAGGGGAAAGCTCTCAAGCCGATAGCTTATATGTCAAGGGTAATCGAGATCGTGGACGGAAGCCAGAGAAGGCAGGGTCCGGGAAGCGGAATTCCAGATCCAAATCCAGGGATAAGAAGACGATTCACTGTTACAAGTGCAAGGAGGCGGGACATATGAAGCGAGACTGTCCGAAGTTGAAAAAGCAGACCGATGAGAAGCGTGATGGCTCATCCAAGTCTGTGAACGTGGTCGAGGATGATACTTCTGATTGCAGTGAGGGTGATATGCTTTCTATTTCAACGACACAATTGACGGATGCTTGGATTCTTGATTCTGGATGTTCTTATCACATCACGCCAAATAGGGAATGGTTTTCGACATACAGGCCGGTTAATTCTGGTTCGGTTTATTTGGGTGATGATCGATGTTGCAATATTGTTGGTATTGGTGATGTCAGAATTAAGATGCACGATGGCTCCGTTCGGACGTTGAGTGGTGTTCGACATATCCCAGACTTGAAGAAGAATTTGATTTCCTTGGGCACTTTGCACAAGAATGGTTTTATCCCTAAGGCTGACGAGGATAGGGAAACCATTCGGATTGTTAAAGGAGCATTGACTGTGATGAAAGGCAAGATGACTGCAGGGAATATCTACAGATTGTTAGGGAGTACCGTTGCAGGTGGAGTTCACTCTGTTGAGTCCTGTGATGATACGACAAAATTGTGGCATATGCGCCTTGCTCATCTTAGTGAACGTGGTATGGCAGAATTACACAAGAGAAACTTGTTGCATGGTGTCAAAAGCTGTAAGCTCGATTTTTGCAAGTATTGTGTTCTTGGTAAACAGACTAAAGTCCGTTTCAAGACTGCGAAGCACACAACTCAAGGGATTCTTGATTATGTGCATTCTGATGTATGGGGGCCTTCCACGACATCGTCTTTGGGTGGATCTAGGTACTATGTTACTTTTATTGATGATTTTTCACGGAAAGTTTGGGTGTATTTTTGAAACAGAAATCTGAAGTTTTTGAGAAGTTCAAGCTGTGGAAAGCTGAGGTAGAAAACCAAACAGGACGAAAAATCAAGTGTTTGCGGTCTGATAATGGTACGGAGTACACAGATTCACAGTTCCTACAATTCTGTAAGGAGCATGGGATTCAGAGGCATTTTACAGTGCGCAAGACACCACAACAGAATGGTGTTGCGGAACGAATGAACAGGTCGTTGAATGAAAGAGCCAGATGTTTGCGGTTGAATGCGGGGCTTCCCAAACACTTCTGGGCTGAGGCTGTTAACATGGCGTGTTACCTTATCAACAGATCGCCAAGGGCATCGCTGGCTGGGAAAGTTGCAGAAGAGGTATGGACTGGTCATGATGTTAGTTTTGATAACTTACGGATTTTTGGTTGTCCTGCTTATGTGCATGTACCTGCTGATGAGAGATCCAAACTTGATGCAAAATCGAAGGAGTGCATTTTTCTGGGTTACAAGAAAGGTGTCAAAGGATTCAAGTTCTGGGATCCAGTTGCGAAGAAAGTTGTGATTAGTAGAGATGTCGTTTTTGATGAACAGTCTATGTTACAGCAGAAGCAAGACACGACAGTGGTAGATTTCGAGCAGTTTCCAGTTGAGAAACCAGAAACTTCTCAACCGACTTCTGGTGGTTCCACTACGGATGATTTGCAGGATTATAGTCTCGCCAGAGACAGGGTGAGACGGACGAATATAAAGCCTCCGAACAGATTGGGTTTTGAAGACTTGGTATCTTTTGCACTTACTGTTAGCAGTGATGATCCAGTTACTTTTCATGATGCCGTTACTAGTCAGGAAAACGACAAGTGGATGGCAGCCATGGTTGAGGAGATGGAGTCTTTGAATCACAATCGCACATGGGAGTTAGTTCCCCTTCCTGAGGGTAAGAAGCCGATTGGTTGCAAATGGGTGTATAAGAAGAAACCAGCAGTAACAGAAAAAGAGGGGGAGAAGTTCAAGGCTCGTTTGGTAGCGAAGGGTTTTTCACAGCAGAAAGGAGTTGATTATGATGAAATCTTTTCTCCTGTGGTCAGGCACACTTCAATCCGAGCAGTACTTGCATTGGTGGCTAGTTGGGATTTGCATTTAGAGCAGATGGATGTTAAAACTGCTTTTTTGCATGGTGATTTAGAGGAGCAGATCTACATGCGGCAACCTGAAGGTTTCACTCAACCTGGAAACGAGCATTTAGTTTGCAGATTGAAGAAATCTTTGTACGGGTTAAAACAGTCTCCGAGACAGTGGTATAAACGGTTTGACTCCTATATGATCAAGATTGGCTACAACCGATGTGAGTATGATTGTTGTGTCTATGTTAAGAGCCTTGATGATGGTTCTTTTATTTTTCTATTACTGTATGTTGATGATATGTTGATTGCTGCGAAGAACATGGATGATGTTATCGGTTTGAAAACTTTATTGAGTCAGGAATTTGATATGAAAGATTTAGGTGCTGCAAAGAAAATTCTTGGAATGGAAATTTGCAGGGACAGAGACTCAAGGAAACTGCGGCTATCTCAACGGGGTTATGTTGAGAAAATGCTAGAAAGGTTTGCGATGAGCAGCGCGAAACCAGTTAGCACTCCATTGGCGAATCACTTTAAGCTCTCATCAGAACAGTGCCCTAAGACAGATAAGGAAGCTGAAAATATGGCAAAGGTTCCGTATTCTAATGCTGTTGGCTGCTTGATGTATGCGATGGTATGTACTCGTCCTGATTTAGCTCATGCTGTTAGTCAAGTTTGTAAGTACATGTCTAAACCTGGTAAGCAACATTGGGATGCAGTCAAGTGGATCTTTCGGTACTTAAAGGGTACTGTGGGACATGGAATTGTTTTTGGGAGTCAGCAGGATAATCCTTTGGTTGTAGGATATGTGGATTCAGATTATGCAGGTGACTTGGATAATAGAAGATCTACGACAGGGTATGTGTTTACTCTTGGTGGAGGGCCTATTTGCTGGAAGTCTACTGTTCAATCTGTCGTGGCACTATCTACAACTGAAGCTGAATACATGGCAGCGGCTGAAGCTGCAAAAGAAGCTTTATGGCTTACTGGTTTAGTGAAGGAGTTGGGTGTTCAACAAGGTGGAGTTCAGTTGCTTTGTGATAATCAAAGTGCTATTCACTTGGCTAAGAATCAGGTGTATCGTGCTAGAACTAAACATATTGATGTAAGGTTCCACAAGATCAGAGAGTTGGTTGCATCTGGAGAGGTTTTGTTTCAGAAGGTACATACTGATGAGAATGCCGCTGATATGTTCACCAAGCCAGTTACGACAGACAAGTTCAAGCATTGCTTGGACTTGTTGAATGTTTCGAGTTGTTAAAGAAGCAAGGTAACCCAACCCACATTGAAGTTTCCAAGGGGCAGGATATTCGTCAAGGTGGAGATTTGTTATGTATGGCTCATAAAAAGTCTCGTTGTGGGGTTACGAATTATGTGGGTTGGGGGTGTGGGGGCGCAGCCCCCGCGGTACGGTACAGGGTTGATTTTGTAATTATGTACCAGGGTTTTCTATTATAAATAGAGATGTAACATAGACCTAAAATATCATTGAATAAAACTTCTAGCGCCGCCTAGGCACCGAGGACGTAAGCACATTGCCGAACCTCGTAAAATTCTCGTGTTCTTTCGTTTTCTTTACCCGTTTTCGTCAACAGTGTCCCAATCTAATAATTTTGAGGTGTAAAGCCATACACTTCAATTATTTTCATAGACATGGTATCATGGAGTAGTTGATGGTACTTTTGTATTTATATGATGACACATCATATATTTTAGATAGTAGGTCTCATAGTATCAAGATAACAAAAAATTCCAACTAATTGTACTATACCCCAAAGTGCATTTTGGTCTCTATATTTATAAAATGAGTACACAAATTATTGCATGTTAGTAAAGTATATATAAAATGATTATTATTATTTTTATTACAATGGGTATTGAAACTCGGAACATAAGAGAGAAGGGGTGAACTCCTAGCCAATATTTGTATTTAATTTTAAATGTTGATGAATTCATGCATATTTACCTATTAAATTTTCTGAACCCGAATCACCAAGTACAATATATCACCCTTTACCATTAGCACCACTCTTTTAATTCAAAGTAGACTTTTTTTTTGAAACAATAAAGTAGGTTCTCATTAAACAAAAGGCAAGGTACATCAAAAACAACACAATCTCGACATGAAAATTCAAAGGGTGTGAAGAAAAATTAGATAAAACATTTTCTTGAATACATGCTTCATCTTTCAAAAATTTAGCAACTGTCAATAATTTCTATGTCTCTATTTAAAATTAGACGCAATATTGATGTAAGAGTGAAAATTGATATAACTAATTTGACAAATTGCTTCACGAACAATTCTGAATACATTGAAAAATTACCGCAAAAGGGACCTAATTATATCAGATTATTGATCTTTTCTGAACAGGAGGTGTGTCATGATCAATGCAACACGAAACAACAAAATATTATAATGATAGACAAAATCGTACCATAAAAACAGAAGAACAGTTGTGTCATAAAAGTATACAAAATAAACACTTCAAGAATATAGAGAAAATTTATTTAATTATAAAAAATCAAATAAATATGTCACACCACTTAAAAATATTATATTATATTAAATCAATATATCATAATTTAATAACTAATAAGTACATATTATATACTTAATAAAAATTTTCAACTATTACAAAAATGATCATTTTATTTATTTTATAATATATAAAGATGTTTTTCTTATTTAAAAATATAAAGAATAAAATTTATTCTAAACAGGAATCTATATAATACTTTTATTGATACATAAATTTAAAATTGGAAGAGTCTAAAATACAATTTGTTAATATAAGGCTAAAAACGATAAAAATTTATTGTAACTAAAAATCTTATTAAGACTGTAACTTTTTAGGTCGGACAATATACCATTTTAGATTCAAATCGAAAGCATTATATTCTTTATAGCATTTTTAATTGTAACTGAAATTATTATAAATTCTATAATATTTTCGATTGTAAATTTTAAATATGCTACACCATAATATTTTCGATTGTAATTGAAAATACTACAAATTGTATAATATTTTAAATTAAACATGGTAATATTTTAGATTAAAAATTATTTTAAAGTAGGCTGCGACACACAATAACTACCCTTGAAAGATTAATTATTTGAAATTCTTATTTTAAACATTACAAAATTAAGTGTATAGGGAGGGGATGACCTAGTGGTGAAGGGTTCATCCCTCCCTCTACGAGCCCTGGACTCAATACCTAATATAATAAAAAAAATTATTTAAGTAATTAAGGCAGTAACATCATAAGTGATGTTTATAGTGAGACCGTTGGAGCATCGTTGTAACTGGTAGGAGGATGATTAAGGAAATACCTAATGCCTGACGTATCCCTCTGCTTTTGAACGTTTATCAGTGCCATTATCTTCGTCTTTCTCTGAACTAACTCATACATACTAAGTTATTACTAAACAATTTCAAACTAAGAATATTCAGTGACCAAGAAACATTCCAACTCCTAAATATTTAAAGACTAACACAATGACTTAAATACAAAATTATTTTAAAACTCAGTCACTTGTTCTCTTCTAAATTAATTCTTGTCATTATATATACGCACATATTTAATCCATTATTTTTGCAACGCAGGCTTCTTGTTTTTGTAATGCTTCAAGTTTAGGGGGTGATAAAACTACCAATTATTTCGGATTATATTCACTAAGATTAGTTTTTTTTTCTTCAAAAAATTAAGTTTTGGAATAATTTTTTTTAACATTTAAAGTTTGATCGAAATTAAATATAGGAATGATGCATCTCAAATAACTATAAAAACACTCTTATGTATATCATTTATGTCAAATCTAATTTTGTACGGAGAAAAAAAAAGAAACAGGTACTTTTGGACATTAATTTTGCGAATATTCGCTTTTAAATCTAATTACTATAAGGGTGCGTTTGGTTCACGGAATGTAAGATTACAGGCGAGAATAAATTACTAAGAATGTTGTGTTGTTGTGTTTGGTTCGTTTAGCAGGAATATAAGATTATAGTGTTTGGTTAAAGGAATAAAAGATTATTGGAATGTATATTTTACCAAATTGTCCTTATTATATATATTTTTTTAACAAGTTGAATTCTACTATAATTTTACTATAATTAATTTATATATTTTCTTTAAAAATTTTAAATTCATAAAATTTATGTAATTTTTTTTACAAAATTGAAAAGATAAATAGGTTTAATGAAAGGGTAAAATTTTATTTTAATTCCTGAACTTCATATAAAATTCTAATTATGGATTTTTTTTTTGTAAATCTAAAATAGTTTAAGGATAAATTTGAAATTTAACATTCGTAGAATTTTTTTTATTCATCGACATAAGAATGATATTTTTGAAGAAAAAAAATTAATGGCATTTTAGTCCAAAACATCGGGAATGTAAAAATACCTAAGGGAAGGGGGAATCACATTCCCGACAATATATCCCAAAATACCACTGTTGAGAATAATTTATTATCGGGAGTTGGAAATGTTTGCAATCCAAACGGGAGAATGACGTTTTATTCCAATGGTAATGTGAGATATCCTGAACCAAACGCCCCCTAAGGGTGCGTTTGGT
Organism: Hibiscus syriacus; assembly: GCF_006381635.1. Taxonomy (NCBI): domain Eukaryota; kingdom Viridiplantae; phylum Streptophyta; class Magnoliopsida; order Malvales; family Malvaceae; genus Hibiscus; species Hibiscus syriacus. Next base: position 31,640 of record NW_024062731.1, read on the forward strand.
TCACGAAATGTAAGATTACCAGTGGGAATAAAAGATTACCAGGGAATATGATTACTGAGAATGTTGTATTTTGTGTTTGGTTGGTTTAGCAGGAATGTAAGATTACCGTGTTTGGTTAAAGGAATAAAAGATTATTGGAATGTATATTTGACCAAATTGTCCTTATTATATATTTGTATAATATTACAAATTGTAAAATATTTATATATTTTCTTTAAAAAATTAAATTAATAATATTTATATAATTGTTTTTACAAAATTAAAATATAAAAAAGGTTTAATGAAAGGGTAAAATTTTTTTAACCCCTGAACTTCATATAAAATTTTAATTATAGATTTTTTTTTGTAAATCTAAAATAATTTAAGGATAAATTTGTAATTTAACCTTCGTAGAATTTTTATTATTCAATGATAGAAGAATGATATTTTTGAAAAAAAATTTAAGGGCATTTTAGTCCAAAACGCCAGTAATGTTACAATACCTAAGGAAAGTGAGTCAATGACATTTCAGGTAATATACTCCACAAAATCTATTATTGGTAATAAAACATTACCTGGAATGAGATTCCCGACCAACCAAACATGAGAATGTGAGATTCTCATCCCATGAGAATCCCACAATCCTTGAAACAAACACCCTCTAAGTATTTGGTTCATGATTCCATGATTGAATAAGATCAACCTATTGTAAAAAAAAAGAAAAGAAAAGAAACCTATACGCAAATAGAGGAGGTTGCTGGCCGGATTGCACCTCTACTTTTTTATTTATTTATGAAAAATGGCTTAATTAAAAAATCAATGTTCAGACTTTATCTGTTATTTATTTTAGGTGTTTAAAATTTCTTTTGTCAAGATAAGAACATAATATTTTTAACGTTATCACTTTAATTGTTTGGTTTATTATGATCGTTAAAAACAATCATCAACCACTCAAAACGTGACATGTGCTACATTTATAATTTTTGAACTCTTTTAGGAAACTTAATTTTTTTTATTTTTTTAAAAATCTTAAGTTTCTCAAAAAAAAAAAAACCAAACCCATATGATACCTAATTCTAAACTCTCATCATCGTCGTCGACCATCGTCAGTTGCCATCACCATCGCCAACTATCTACCCATCTGTCCAGGGACGGACACATAGTTTTATGTTAGAGGGTGAACTTGAACTTTTAAAATTCTAGGGGAGACGAACTTGAACTTATAAATTTCAGGAGGGAAAAATAGATTTTCAAAAAAAAATACATACAAAATTTAAAATATATAGTAATTTTAAAATTCAAGGGGTGATTTCCCCCACCCGCCTCCTTAGTGTTTCATCTATTTTGACTGATATTTTTTGGAGCATTTTGACCCTTAGTGTTTCAACTTAGGGCGAAAATGTTTATGTTTTATAGCATTAATTGTTTACTGACTAATAATTTCCATCCACAGACATACTTTTTGCCTTAATATGAAATGTTATAACCAAAATGTTCAAAAAAAAAAAAACAAATTAAGTGACTATTTAATGAAAAGTTAAATACAATTATATATATCATGCATTTATAATATCCAACTATAATTGTTTTCTATAATGGTGTTATCTTACTATAAATTAAAAAATATGCATTTTAAAAAACAATCTAAATATTAAATTTTAACAAATTCAATAATATACAACTACTTTACATTAATAAAAAAAATAAAATCCGTATTTTCTTTCTAATGCATCAACAGTTAGATGCTGCCGATAGTCCCCTATGTTTTTTGCCTAATCGATTTTGGTCACCGAAAAAATAAGGGGAAATAGTCACTAACACCATCGGTCTGTCTAATTTAACTACCTAATGTTCTTGGTCTGTCCTATTTCAATCCTTAACATTATTTATCCGTTCGATTTTAGTTTCTCAGTCATGTTAGTGACTTCAACAAAAGAGACTTAAAATAAAAGATTATTAAACAAAGTTAATAACATATGGATTTAAATCGGAAAGACTATAGAATAAGGTGCCATTTCTCCTTATATATTTTTTCCGGTGGGCATAGTTTACCCTTGACTAATCATAAATATCAAATCTCCTTGTTCGTTATACACAATATTAATTAATATGAGGGTTAGTGGACTTTAACAACATTAATCAATTTGTAAGAAATTAAACACATATTTCTTTTTGCCCGGCAAAAAATTCGTCACTAATAACATTTCTTTAATTTGTTTCTGTGACCGTCACATGAAATCAGACCAGATGTAGTCAAGCTGGAGACAGTTTAGGAAGACGTTAAAAAGAGACCATCAAAAATCAAACCAAAATGCCCCACTTGGATTTTCTGAAGCTATTTTATTCATGGATCATAAGATCGGGTTGAATTCATTCTATTTCACCGTTCATTTTTATTGGGGTTTTATTGTACAAAAATTATAAATTTAATCAATATACTGTAATTTGATTATTTTTGTTAAATTAATTATTATTATTATTATTATTATTATTATGTGTAAGTTGTAAATTTGAAATAGTTGAAATCATTTCGAAATTTATCAATTAAACTTGAATCATTCAAGATATTTATTTAAATTTATTGGATCAATACCAAAATTAGATTATTTAGATGGAATTTGACAGATGTATTTGAATCCACTACTATTACATACGCCATGATTTGTTGTCCCTTTTCACCCATATTGTTCAAAATACAAGTAAGATGACAAGTTACAGATTCCTAGACATAAAAACAAAAATATTAAATTCCTAGGAAGTGCAAAAATCATGGGTAAAGTACATATTTAGTATCTAAACTATCACTTTTATTCTATTTATTACCTAAACTTTCATACTTTTCAAAATCATACCTAACTTAATGTTTACTTTTGTGTTCATTTTAGTACCCTACCGCTAAAAATTTAGGTACTAAAATCAAACAAAAAGTTAATGGTGAGGTATTAAAATGAAGCAAAAAGTTAACATCAGGTATTAAAATGAAACAAAAATAAATATTAGGTATGATTTTTAAAAAACTGAAAGTTAGCTACTACAACAAAACAAAAGTGATAGTGTAGGTACTAAACATGTAGTTACCCAAATACCATTTGGATTACAGAAAAAGGAAAAAAAAAGATGTGAAGATGCATCACATGATTCATTGTTCAGAGCTCCATGGTTTTAGGATACTTTGGATCTCCCCATACCCATTCATTTCATTACCATTTAGATTGGTTTTGGTCCATTGAAAATTGGATTGGACAGTCAAAAGTCCAGTTTAAGCATCCACTTAAGTGGTTAGCTAAGATTGGGCAGCTCCTTTCCAATTTCATCCTTTTTGGGTCCAAGATAACTGCTGCTCCATGTATATGTATATATATGATTATAGTTAGTTTATTAGGTTATCTCTAGATATTTCGAATTTAAACAATTACTATTTTATAAAGGATGTCAATTAAAAATTAATAATATTTTTAATTTCATTTGCAGATTTACAAAGGTGTATGAAATAATTATGAGTAAATTACACCATTTCTCACTAAAGTACACTCTTTATCCTATTTTACTTACCGTATTTTCAATTTTTCAATTTTACTTATTGAACTTTGACATCGCTCCTTCTTTGATCACTACGTGATATTTTTTTATTATGATTTAATATAAAATAATTAAAATTATAAAATAAAATAGAATGTGACTGGACACCAACTTCGTAGACCATCGATCGTCGCAGATGGTGGTCATTCGGTCCCAAATTTCATGGGTTGGTTCATCTCGACCTCTGAGTCTGAATCTGGTAGTTGTTCATCGAAAAATGTCCCAAACCCGACTGAAACATTTTAGCTTCCTCAATTTCAATCTCTAATTCGTGGACTTCGGAGCATGTTCTGAAAAAATCAAGGTCGGATTTGGACTCATGGTGTTAATGCGAATTGAACCATGAAATTTGAGATCAAACGACCACCATCTACGACTGTCAAAGGTGGTCGAAGGTGGTGTCCGGTCACCTTTTGTTTTATTTTATAATTTTAATTATTTATATGAAATAATAAAAAAAATGTCACATCATACGAAAATAATAATAAAATAACTCAGAGTGATCAAAACAAGATAAATTCAAAGTACGGTAAGTAAAATAAGGGAGATAGTATCGTTTAGGGATAAATAGTGTAATTTAATCAATAATTATTTATATATAAATTAAAATATTTTTTAAAAAATATATTATTTTATAACATTTTGATGTGATCTTAAGATAATGCTTTTTTTTTAATCTCAAGACTGAATAAATTCACCCACAGTTTACAAATAATGATGCTCAAATTCATACTTTTTTAATTCTAAAAATCAAAATTGTTATTTTAATATAATTTAATTGATAAATTTTTTATTAAAAATTAAAATATTTTAGTTTATCCAATCGCGTCTAAAAAAATTAATATAGATTATCTTTTTGTTGTTTTTAAAGTTTGCCGGATGATCTCAGAACCCATTGTGACATCATAATTTAGCATAATTAAAAAAAATAAATATAAAAATGAACAAACCAACAATTCAAGAACAGAAAGAGTCAAAAATTGGTGAGGCAATAAACTAATAACTCACCTTTTAAACTGAAACGATCTTTAATTTCTTAAACACCCGATATGCAAATGTATACCTATAGTCTTTTTAAAAATCAAACAACAAATTCAAATTATATTAAATCAAACTTCATTTTTATTTTAAATAAAAATAATGATACTCAACAGTATTCATTGTTAGTAAACGTTATTGAGTTTTCCTATAAAATATTAGCGGATGAAGGCCGCGCCACCCAGATTTCAGCGCTATTAACAATGTAACGTTAACCAATTTCCTCCATATATATATATATATATATATTTTTCTTCTTGTTTTTTCTTCATATATCCAACAATATTTACTTGACACCATAAACTATGTTAATATATATTCCAATAATTTTGGAAAAGATTAATAAAAAAATAAGTGCCTAAACAATATTCAAAATTAACTTTTTGTGTTTAAAGAATTTTTCGTTAAAAATAAGTGTCTAAAGTTTTCTCCATTACATTTTTATGTGTCTATCATTAAAATTGATCTAGATTTTTTTTAAAAATAAAAATATTTTATTTTTAAGCACTTATTTTTGTATTAAATCTTTTAGAAAACAAATCAAAAGTAGCCAATTTTCGCTTCATGATTTGGTAGCTAAATTTGAGAGAAAGATGAGTACTTTAGGTATAACGAGTACAAACTCCAGAGCAATGCATGTAGGTGGAGAAGATGATCCTCTTCCCCAGAAGCACTTTCCTCATGTGCATCAGGATCTTGATGCTGGTGCTCTCTTTTATTGGTAATGCTCAATCCCACGTTGAGTGGGAAATACATTGTGATTGAATATTTAATGTTCACATTTTCTACTCCCTTGTTGAGTGATAGAAAATAAGGGGACTTCTCGCGCGCCACTACTGTTCGGCTCGAGATGATCCTCTTCCGCAGAAGCACTTTCCTCATGTGGATCAGGATCTTGATGTTGGTGCTCTCTTTTATTGGTAATGCTCAATCCCACGTTGAGTGGGAAATACATTGTGATTGGATATTTAATGTTTACATTCTCTATTCCCTTGTTGAGTGATAGAAAACAAGGGAGCTTCTCGCGCGCCACTGTCATTCGGCTCGGCTCGTGGATGTGACAATGTGTTTTCAACACGTCCACGCAGATTCTATTTTTTTAGAGAAAATTCGTAAGAAATTTTTCTCTGATATTTATAGGCTCAAATGGTAAATTTACATAGAGTAACCGCTAGATTTATATCCACGAACCTGGACAAAATTGAGGTCAGGTTCATTCGTTGTATAACAGATTCTGACAATGAATTAATGCATAAATAAAATTAGATTTTGTATCTGATCTACGTTGGACGAAAATACCCTTGCATGCAGCCTATAAATAGATAGTTCATTTTCACTCTCATCTCAACCAATTCACTCTCAAATAATCCTCTCAAAAGCTCTCACAACTACTAAGAGTTTTGGGATTAGGGTTTCTGAACCCTTTTCGCATAGGCTAACCTCTTTTATGGCCATCTTGTTTTATAGAGTTTCATTTTAGTCATTGAAAATTCTTGATTATACTACTCCAAAGTTTAAATTAATGCAATTTAATTCTCGTTTCGAGACTTATTGTTTTGAAATTGATTCTTTCATTTTGCGTGCCTTATGTTTTGATCCCAGATGATTTGTTATTTCAATTTTCTATTTATTCTATATTAGGTGCTTAATTTACATGTTTATATTTTAGTCCTTGATGATTATGTTTGGGTAATTCATGTTTGCAATACACTGTTGTGCATTATTTGCATAGATAATCCTTGATCTTTACTGTTTTGCTTTTATGGTCATAAGGTTATTTATTTTATTTATTTGATTATCATGTTTTGTTTTTGTTAATATATATGTATATTTTATTAACGTATAAATATTATGCCATAAGAACAAATCCAATTTTTAATTACTTAAAGATCACATGATGAAGTTTTACTTACTAATTATATATCATGATATTATAATATATGTATATGCATATTTTATATGTTGAACCTATTTAGTATATTGTTTCGGATAATATATATATATATTACTTTATGTCTACTATTTTTACAATAATGTATACCTGTATATATATTAATAGTATGATAGCATGCTAAAATCATTTATTGGAGATTTCTATTTTAAATATTTTGTTTGTTTATAAATTCGGTTACTTCACATCATATTGGTATGTAACATGTATGATACCTTCCATAAATACTAATTGACTCGAATCGAAATAATTTGACTAAGGGTAATATTCGTTCATTTTAAGATTATTGTGAAGTGATTGTCTTAACGTACAAAAAAGTTGCTATCGACAATTTTAAAATGAAAGTGTATCCTATTAAGTGAAACCCATAAAATTGATTACATTTAAAATTTAGGACCGAGAAAAAGATTATGTTCTTTTAATTAAATTCACCGAGAAAAGACTGTTAGATCAAATCTAAGGTCATGTCTTGATGTATTTAAATAATTGAACATCTTTATTCTCATTAAAGGTTGGTAAAATAATTAATTAATCATATTTGTTTGACAAACGTATTTAATTTTGTTTTATTTGTATGTGTTTAATGTGATCTCAAAATAAATTGCACTCGAATTAATAATTAATTTTAGAATGAAATAGTAATATTTCTTTATTTTTATTGAAGTAGGAATTTATTGCTTTAAAGCATGAGATGTCGTTTCTTTTCGATAGGAAATAATTAAATATTATTGTATTTCGTCCTAAAATTCAAAGAATATTATTTGTATGGGATCTTGAATTAAGTTAAACTCGAATTTGTAAATTTCATTGCAAAGACAACTAATTAATCGACTAGGTACCAATTTAAGGCGTTGTGGGGCTGATAATCATTCCCCACGCTTAACCGACTCTCGAACTCAATTTTTTGGTAATGCAGACTGTAAAATTGTTGTTTTAATTAAAATTAAATTTTATTAAAATGACAAAACATTTGGGTGACCAATCACACCCTAATCAAAGATTGGTGGTGACTCATCAAATAATGTTTTATTGTCAAATGGAAACACTAAATTATTCGAGACAAGATCTTTTAAAAAATCACATTTAAAAAATAAATATGTTTTTAAGAAAATCGTTTCGACAATACGTTTAATATATAAACTACCAGTTTTAGTCCATTTTAATTAGTCCATTTTAATAGCTAAACTTTTAACTTTTTAAAATCATACCTAATGTTTTGTTTTTGTTTCATTTTAGTACCCACCGTTAAAAACTTCATGTGTTTAGTACCTAAACTGTCAATTTTTGTCTGAATTAGTACCCAAACTTCCAATTTTTTTCAAATATTAACGTTAAATTTTGAATTGGGGTACAAAATTGAAACAAGAACTAACTTTAGGTATGGTTTAAAAAAAATTAAAAGTATAGGCATCAAATTAAATTAAAACAAATAGTTTAAATACTAAACGTGTAATTTACCCATAATAGAATGGTATGGTTTTAATTTAATTCGATGGCGCAGATAGTTTATCCCCGTTCTCCACAAATAAACGCGTTGCTAGAAAGGTGGAGGTCGAAGACGCACACGTTTCATTTTCCATGTGGGGAGGCAACTATTACCCTTCACGATGTTGTATTCCATCTTGGGCTTCCTGTTGACGGGACAACTATTACTGGTGTTGCCAAAGACAACTGGTACGATGCGTGTTTCGAACTACTCGAAATTCCTCCAAACGATTTAGATGATGGTAAGATAAAGATTAATTTTTTGGACAACAACTTTACACAGCTACCTCCGGATGCAACTCCAAAAATTGAGGTAATTCTTGAAACTTGCAATTTTTTTTATAATTTTGAAATTTTATTTTCTTATTATAAATTTTCTTGATAATTTTTTATGATTATTAATTTATTTATAGTTTTTGCAGCAATTTTCTCGTGCTCATATTTTACGAGTTATAAAGGAGATCTTGATATCAGACAAAACTTGAAACAAAATGCATTTGATGTGGTTGAATCATCTACGCTTTTATGAGATTCTAAAAATGAGTTGGGGATCGACAATTTTAGCATTTCTCGATCCAGACAAACGTGATATTGAAGGGTGTTTGATGTTGTTGCAATCATGGTCTTAGTTTCAAATGTCATTTTTACTCTTGATTCTTAAAGATCAGACCTCGTTTGAATTTCCACTATTTCAGAGGTAATTAAAAATAAACTAAGTTTATATTTATATTGTTATACATTTTTTATAATATGAAAAAAATAATTTTTGTTGTATGAATGATAGGTGGATTGATAAACTATCTCATGGTCACCTACCTTAAACTTTGCGTGATCGATAAGATGACAAATGATAATACTTGTTATTGGTTTAATTTTTTAATTTAAATGTCATTTTTAATTCGAGTTTATCTAACTTAGTTTAAAACAAAATTGTAGTTCCGGTGGACGTCGTACAATGGTCATGATACTAGCTCGTGTACACCATTAGAAATATATCTCGGTTTGATCGTTTGGATGTTGATGGTCCCGTTGATACTTTATGAGATAGTTGAGTGGTATCCTACCGATCGCGTGTTGCGACAGTTTAACTGTGTTGAAGTTATTTCGTCACCACCACTAGACTTAGATGAATAGCATCGCTTAATATGACAAGGGAAGACGTATGTTAATTGGGTGCATTATCGTTCAATGTGGGTGTTCCAGTGAGTAACGAGATTAGATAGGCGACTCGTTTCTAAACCAATATTCAACCACAACGTTTTATATGATTACATGTTGTGGTACGAACAAAATATGAAGCATATATACTGATCGAATAAGAGCGAGCACAAGAAACATATACTGACCAAATAACAGCGAGCACAAGAAACATATACTGACTGAATAAGAGCAACCACAAGAAATATATGTGGCTCCCCAAAATTGATCATCGATGCAACGTGGTGGTAAAGGCTGAGGGAAATCAAGCCAGAGAAGAAAACACGCTCCAGCTTCGTCATCGAGAACAACACAAGCACATGCATAGTCAATAGTAGAGCCTTAGACACCGATGCCACCACTGTCATTCATCCACTCAACTTATTCACCATTTTACTATGTGGGGAGTCAATCATCATTTCATCACATAGGGCCTCCGACAGAAGGTGTTTTAACTTATGCGTTTCTTCTTTATACATCGCTTGCCCCTTCATATAGTCTTCATGTACTTGTTCAACCACATTATCCGTAGTTTCCATCTACATCTTTTCCATCATTGATATTTCTATTTCCACCATTGGAAACAAACTTCGGATCTAGTATTGTTGAGCAAACGCCACCACAAAACATATTCTACATCAGTCTCGGTTCGAGTTCCAGTGGTGGTACTCCACATGTAGATGGAGATGATGATGATGATGATCGGGAGGAGGAGGAGGAGGAAGATAAATTGGTTCGCGGGAATCCGCATCGGGCTCGTCGTCCACCACTGTGCGGTACGGGTGGACATAGACATCATTAATTTTTTTTAAATTGAAATGAAAAATATGTAATGTTTCATACTTTTTATATTAATGAAAAAATATCTTAAGTTAATTGAAGATGTTAAAATATGTTTAGCGAATAGAACCAGTAAAATACAAAATTTCAGTAATAAGTGAAAATTCAGTTACAGTTTTCAAAATTAAAACTATTATTTATTTATTTTGAATAAAAATATTACTTATTTATATCGAATAACCGAGTTCATCACGTTCCATAGAAAGTGAGGTGTCTGGCATGTTAGTAAGGACCCACGTTTTATGAAATGCGAGGTCTATGTCAAATGTTGTACTTTTTTATTTATCAATAGAGTTTTTGATCTTAAAAATATTTTTGTGTTCGAATAACCGAATCGAATATAATGTTATTTTTTCTAAATTATTAATTATTTTTTTATATATCAAATATTCAAAATATCAATCAAAGTATAGTTCAACAATATGATAATTAGTTGTTTGGTTCGATGCATAAATACTTTGGGAACCATTATATTTTATGAAATTTTATTTTAACAACATGTTAATTTATTTAAATACTTATTTATAAAGATAATATAAAAAGAACTACACGAAGTTACACGTTAGTTGAAATGAATAGAAGAGGAGTTTGTTTTCGTTTCTTCATAGTATATAGAAATGTGTAAGTTTAGTTCCTCAATTATTTGCTCTTTCTCCCGACGTTTATGGGCATAACGTAGCAGAACTACCTCTTCATCCTCTTCATCTTATGACAACCGAGTTGCTTCTGCGTTGCTTGATGAAGATACTTCTTCCTCAAATGTTATATTCAACTCAATATTCATACCACTGACACGTTTGTAAGTCCTAAACATCATTCAAATGTTAATTACAATTGATAAGGTCAGTATGTAATGTATTTCAGGGTCAGGCTCATGAATGATAACTTTTTCTTTCAACGAAGACATATTCGTGTTGTATATTTTTTAAGCTCCGTTGAAATCAAATCATATAACTCATCTATCTTGATCTTGGTGTTGAAGAAAATGTGGAAATAAGTTATAAAATGGAATACAATTGGAGAAAATCTTGCCATTAAAGTTTTTTTTATGAAGCTATCCATCCAACATGGCTATTATATCATATTTATATATAAATTTAGATAACATTGCATCTTGCAAAATGCGTGGCCCATTGACATGTCAAATCAAATATATATGCTATAGGTGTTGTCACGTCAGAAATCTCTACGGAACGTGAGGTCCTTTCTACGTCATGAATTTCAATAGAAGTAGCGTTTTACAAAACGCGAGGTCCCTACATATATAATCATTGTCTTTTGGTGACATGAGCCCAAGAATTGAATTCCGATTATAATGCTTCATATGTGACATTGTCGAATCCATTTTCACTAGGAGTTTAACCCTATTTATAAAAGGCATCATCTTCTGGTAGAATCCTTATATTGAACGTGGGGTCTCTACTTATAAGGGGCTCCACTTCTGGTGGCACGACTTGGCATGAAATTTAGAGATCCTTATGCTAATATCAGCGCTATAAGTTATACCACCAGAAGGGGATGCTTTTATAAGGATGAAACCCTTTGAGATTATATTACAAAATCATGGGTAAATAGTATCTTCTTCTTTCTTCAAACTTCATGTTCCATCAAACTTGTGCTTATCGGGAAACTTCTCATTCCATTAAACCTAGCCGTCTTAGGAACTTTCGCATTCCTTCAAACATGACCCTCTCAAGAAACTTCTCGTTTATAAAAGACATTATATTCTTCTCATTTCTGACGCTGATCTGACAAATGACACAACTCTACTCGTCTTCCTCATCTTTTGCCTTGTATTTTGTATGAAAGAGCTTCTCGGGAAACCTCTCGTTCCATCAAACTTGGCCTTTTTTAGAACCTTCTTCTTCCATGAAAGATTCGAGAAACTTATTTTTCTATTAAACTAGGATCAATCACAACGGAAAAAATTGCTTCGTTTTCAATTTATGTACCAAAATTATGTAATTTTGTTTTTCGATATTGAAATTTATGTTATTTTAATTTATGGTATATATTTTATGTTATTGTCTTTTCAGACTATTTTCATCGTGGATTTAACTTAGATTATAATATCAATATTTAAAATGTAAAATATTGAACCTCATAGACTAAGTATCGATATTTAAAAGTAGTTTTCGATCTTATATTCATTGTCATTTTCAAAAGTTAAAGTATCAATAATCAGTATCGATCATCATAGCATACCAGAAAGTTGAGTCGAGCCATGCCAAGTTATTGTGGAACTCGCATTCTGTAGAACGTGAGTTGCGTACACAGTCTCCGCATTCTGTAGAACACGAGTTCCCTTCGAACCCTTAGAAGAAGTGAAGGCAAACAAACCACGCATAAGTGAACGCAATCAAGCCGACCACAATCAGAAGAGAAGTGAAGATCATCTCATTTTCAGATAAGTGTTTTAATTGTAAGTTTATGCAAGAGACACTTCTTGATTCTTACATAGTTTCAAGTCATTACAGTTGATCCAATGTTTGTTCTTTTCTCTAGATGGTTTGTTCTTTTCTCTAGATGGTCGTAGATGCTATGAAAAACATGTCTAGAAGAGAATATATTACCTCTTTATTATACTATGATGGTCAAATAATCAGTGATGCATCTCTCCACTTCATCTTTTAGTCCTCAAACACTGTTATGATAAAGCTACCAAGGAAATTGATATATAAGAAGTTGATGAAGGAAGAGAAGAACAATGTTCCACGCAAAAAAAATTGAACCGTTGAAGTGTCGACTACAGACGTTGTTAGAGCCATTAACATACTCAATATACATCGTTGAGGACAATGGTGATATGGACATGATGTTGGATTCCCACTTGCGGTATTCATTATGAGGGCCCCTTAAGTTTTATTTTTTCTTAATATAATGATGCTACCAATGTACCAAATTGGAGAAGGGCATATTTTGACTTTGATCCTAATATTCAGAGTCCAATAACCAATTTACGTAATGACTTCAACTTATTAAGTTCATACAGTACACGCAACGAGTTAGTACATCTTCAAAGTATATCCTTAGTGCGAATTACGTGTCAACATCTATAAAGAGACATTCTTGTACTGGTGTTATCCCCGCATTCGATGACACATAATTATTCTAATTTAAGGAGGATAATTTTCACGAAGAACAAGTGAGGTAAATCAACCCTGATGGTAACCAGGTAGGCCCCTTCAATAAATAACCAGAAGACCCTGACATATTAGTAGGAGCGGATGATGATGGCATTCCACATATTGTCACTTATATTTCTTTTTACTAGCCATCATCCCACTTCACAACCATTGATATGGAAGCTTTCAACGTTGTGGAATTTTTACAATTCACATATATTGAGCAATACAACTAATGTGGTGATGGTGAGCTCTATATTTGACTAATGTTCAGGATAATAGAACTCGTTGTAATTGGCATTAAGAAATCTATGTCACTCAGTTACATCGACTATGAAAAAACAAATGCTTGAAGACAATAAACAACCTATGGAAGTGACAAATACGTCCAACCTCATACATGCATCGTCAAAAGCCTCAGTCAGGATTATCATAACTTGGATGTTCACGTGCTTTATAATTCCTTCATTTCACTTGTCAAAGCAAATCCACTATAAAAGTTGACATTTGTATTGCAACAATTAACATCCCAATACAACTTCACAGTTGACTACCATAAAACATGATATGTAAGGTCTCGGGCTCAACAAAAATTGTATGGATAATGGGATGAATCATACAAAGGTTTTGACCATAGCTAAATAGAAGTAGAAACACATACAAAGAATGATTGTGAAATTGGAAACTATACCGGGATACGAAATGATCATGTGTACAAGGTATATGCCAATCTACCGGTTATTTTTGGACATTTTCATAGTGTGTTAATGCATTCTACCACTGTAAGTTGATGGTTCAGATCGATGACAAATTGTTGTACAATAAATTCACAAAAATATTGTTATTGATGGTTTATAAGACGACAATAAGAAAACTATTCTCATCATTTTCACAATAGTCAAAAAGAATATATAGACTCTTGGAATTTCTTCCTTAAGAACTTACGAAGACATGTTCTATCATATGTTTTGCGTTATAGAGATGATGAGATATGTCTTATTTCTGCAGAGGCGTAGGGATCAAATATGTAATCTGACAAATGAGCCAATCTTGACAATCTCTCTATATTTATCACTGGTATTGTTTACGCCACATTGTTGTGAATTATTTGTAAAGTTTATGACTAAAAATGAACGCATAATTGTGCTTTGAATGAGTATGTCTTTCACTCTTTTTTGTTTAATACATCTTTTAATTTATTATTTCTAATAACTGCTGCATTTTTACTGGATAGACCACACACATTCCATATGTGATGTTGAGGACATGCTTTAAGAATTAAGACAAGAACCAACAACGCTATAACTACCTTGCTAAATCCTGTGGAAGAAATGACTTCGAGCATTTGATAGGTTAGACCATATGGTACATGACAAGGAACTTGACTGAGGTGATCAATTCATCATTGAAGAAATGCGACATTTTCCTATCAGTTCTATTGTCAAAACATCATATTATCGGTTGACAACCCTTTTGTAACCTCGAGAAAGCAAGCATTTAACTGGATGACAGGTGGCCACAAGTCCACCTAGACCAACTCAGAAAATTCCAAAGATTTTGCAACATTCAAATGCAATGAATGTGACATAAGTCTCTCGAAACAAAATAAATTTTGTGTTTCAGAATATTCGAGGACATTGAAAGACATACAACACAACGCATACATTGTTAATCTATGAGAAACAAACCTACGACTGCGAAGTATTCCAAATTCAAATACCCATGTGCGCACGTCATTGATATTTATTCTTCTGTATAGATTCACTACATGATATTCATGATCTGATATAATTACTTGAAACCATATTCAGGGTTTATCAATATGAGTTTACTTATATTGGAAATGAATATGATCCAGATAAAGTTGAAAATGAACTTACAATACGACCATATTTTGCACTACGACGAATAAAAAAGGTAATCCATGATTATGCCGATTTACTATGACGAGAATTTGGTCGAACATCAAGAAAAACTAGACAACCGAAATTATACATTATCTATAAGAATCCCAGACACATGAAGAACAAATGCCTTAATTGGTCATGCCCTTGTATCGATTAATGTGCTTTTTCATATACTACTTTTGTAATTAACAAAATATATTGTTAGTTTTCAATTTCTTTTTGTTTCAAATCATTTTCAACATGATTTTTACGTTGCTTACAATGTCTTGTATCTGTCAATACTAGCCTCAATTGAAACATAAGTACCAATACAACACATCTAATCTTGTCAATTACAAAATTTCATATTAACTTCCTGAAAATACTCCTCGAACATGCTTATCAGCCATTAGCTTCAATCACGCACAAACCAAGTTTTGGAACTATTTTCAACGTGATTTTTACCCCGCTTATAATGTCTCATGTGCCGATATTAGCTTCAATTGAAAGATAGTTACAATACTAGGCCTCTAATCTTATAATTACGAAAATTTTTATATTAACTACCCAAAAAAAACTCTCGAATATGCCTATCAACCATTTTAGTTTTTTCTCATGCACAAAACAAGTTTGAAACATTTTTCAACACAATTTTACACCGCTTACAATTTCCGTATGTGCCGATACTAGCCCAATTGAAGCATAAGTACTAATACTACGTCTCTAATCTTATAAATTACGATAATGTTATCTAACTTCCGAATATGCTCATGAATATGCCTATCAAGCCATTTTAGTTTCTTCTTTATGCATAAAACCAAGCTTTGGAACCATTTTCAACGGGACTTTTAACACGCTATAATGTCTCTATGCGCCGATATTAGCATCAGCTTAAAGATAAGTTACATACTATGCATCTAATCTTATAAATTCGAATATTTTCATATTACTATCCAAAAATCCCTCGAATATGCCTATCAAACCATTTTAGCTTTTTCTTCATGCACAAAGTATGCTTTGAAATCATTTTCAACGTGATTTTTACCCACTGCAATAACTTGTACGTGTCGATATTGACCTCAACTGAAAGATAAAGTCCAATAGTACACCTCTAATCCTATAAATTATAAAAACTTTCAAATTAACTACCCGAATATACTATAAACACTTGCTTTGTGGGCTAAAAATGCATAAACCTCATGTTCTTGGGGACGGTGAGGTTCATAAAATACAACCCACAATAAATTCAATTTCTCGTGGACTCTAGTTTTGCAGAACGCAAGTTCATTTATCCAATATTAAATTGTGTTATATGAAAGTGCTTCTCTATGGACAGGTTCTAGCGTCTATACAACGCAAGGTCCCTTTTACGCTTTTGCATAACGCAAGGTAGCCCTATATGAATAGTTTAATATTATTTTTCAAATATTCTTGTTAGGAGTCATTTTTCTAATAATAAATTTTAAGTGTTTTTAAAATAAAAATGTCCTAATTTTCAACCTCAGTGAAAGATAGGAGGTTTAAAAATACCTAACCGATTAACTTGACCCATCAATCTGTCGACCCAAACCTAAAAAATGGGTAATTCTCTAAAAAAATATACTTGATTGAACGGGGACCCAACCCGTAATTTTTCGCTGATAGTTGGATGGGTCTAGCCCAAAATTTTTTATAACTGGATACCCTAGCCGACATATATATATATATATATATATATATATTAAGTTCCTTAATATTTTTATCTTACAATAAATTTAAATCTCTAATTTTTTCTTAGATTTGTATTATGTACTTTTAACTTTTATAAAAAGTCTTTATCCATCAGTCAATATGAGATTCGAAAAAAAATCAAGATCGATAATAATAACTTTAATTTTTTTCTTTTGAAAAAAAACTATAATATATATCCTTAAAATTAACTTCAGATCACTATTTTTTGTGTATGGATTGTAAGTAGAAGTGTACAAAAATCCGAATATCCGATTTTAGGTAAAAAATATCTGAAACCGGATTTTGGAAAAATCGATTTTTTTAAACCGGATCGGATATTTAAAAACCGGATAGTATAACCGGTTTGAGAAAAATTGAACGACCGGTTTTTTACCGGATTAAAAATCGGTTTTTTTCAAACCGGATAAAAAACCAGTTTTTTATCCGAAAAAATCCGGTTTTTTTAAAAAACCGATTTTTTTGCAAACCGAAACCGGTTACACCATCCGACCCTTATTTATTTTCTATGTATTTTTTGTAAAAATAAATTAATTTTTTTTTAAAATAGATAAATCAGATACTTAAATTTAATGGACCGACAAATATATTGCCGGAAAATCGGGTAGCCAAAATACAGGTAGCCGGTTTTTAACACCCCTTATGAAAGGAGTAACAAACTACTAATTTTAAAAAGACAAATTTAAGAAACTTAGATTTTTTTTTTTTTGGGAATGAGAAGACTTCAGTGTTTGACAGCTGACAACAGCAAGCACCTTAAAAACTTAGAAACCATTTAGTAATTTACCCATAAAAAGTAATATTTATTAATACCTTACCGAATATGTCCTCCATCTACACGATCACCATTAATGATGATTTTAAAACAAATGTAAAATTCAAAATTTAAATTTATATCAGGTCATTTTCCACTCGCATTACCAACGGAATACCAAACTTTTCGTTAATGATAAAAGTAGTAACTTCAAACTATTAATGGAAAAAATGAAACTTTGATGCAATCTAAACACTCTCATTTCCTTGTACTAATCCCACAAATTCTAACGTGAGGTATTTTCTATCGTCGGGTTTTTCCTTCAGAATAACTCACATGAACATAAGAACCAAAACTGGAGAGAAAAAACCTGCATATAATCAAATTTCACATGTTCATTTTCTCTAGTTCCCACTATATACTTTCATTTTGATTATTAAAAAAATATATTGGGTTTGACAAACCACGACAATAGAAATGATCCTCCTTAATGCCATATCTTACATGCGACGACATCGTACTAGATAGACAAAAACCCAATCTGGTAAAACTCGGAAGAAATGGAGAAAATGAAAATAAAACAGGAAAGAACCCCTCACCATGAATGTGCAGAAAGGATCACGAAATGCCCTACCACTCTTCTTCCACTAAAAGCCGTATAGACAATTAAAGCTCATCTGTGGATCCGGCTAGCCCTTGCATCATGACAAGGTTATCCACCTCCTAATGTGAGAGGCAAATGCCGAATGGGTGGCCGGAAGAGTATAAAAATCAAGGTTTTTAAGTACACACTGAACAAGTATTTGTTTTCAAGATAGCAAACCAGCTAGTATAGCTGCGGGTCATTTGGCGGTATTTGTGGGGTTGGTTGAGCTGCTGCTGGTGCTGGTGCCCGAGGAGCAGTAGGGATGCTAATCAATTGTTCCTTGATGAACTCCTTCAACCTGCAGATACAATATAGAAAAATCTGCCAACAGCAAAGATTGAAACTTGATCACTGTGAAGTTTAGCTACATACTCGAATGTTAACGTAGGATCGCCTGAAGCAAGTGTCATTCGCAACTGGGTTCTGTCTGCCGGATCTGTTTCAATTCTGACCTGAATATTGCAGAAGAAAAAGATGTAAGTGACCTTCTCCAGGTCATAACATGGATAATTTAAACATGCCAAACGGGAAAGTTATAAAGACTAGATTTCTCTACACGCAATATTCAATTCGAGTGACCCAATCGGATAGAAGAATGAAATGGCTGGAGGAAAAAATAGATGCAGGTAGTTTCAGAACAAGTTCAGATCCTTCTTAAACCAGAATAATAAATGCAACACAAACCATACAAATTGAATAACTACCAAACAAGGGAAAATACGAGTTCCTAAGATGCTATCATGTCATCCAAATGTACTACCATGCCTTACCAAATGTACTACCATGCTTTACAGTTATAACCGAAAGCCATGTTGACTGAACAGAATATTTCTTACCAGACAGAGCATGGCACGCATACTCTCTGAGTAGAAGGTTGTGCTTGCAACTAGATTGTTAGGATTTGGATCCTGAAAAAAATTACAAGGTAAACAATGCTGCTTTAAACGAGAACAGTGTCTATCAATTGAAAGAGACTTACAAGCCCAGGACATATCATTATCCGAAAACTGTTGAGTAGATTAGCCATTTCTGGCAGAGGCATGGGTTTTACACCTCTAACCTGCACAATTTGGAGCAACTAGATGAATCAGAGAGCCCAGCAGAGAAAATGAACTAGTCATAAATGGTATCATGGTTGAACAAGGCATACATTGAACAAGGCTTCATGATATCATGGTTGTTTACACGGTTACGCGATGGTGAAGGAGGGTGTCCACATATATCGCACACTCCAATTGAAATAAAATAAGGATGGGACTAGTAACCCACATGATAGCAAAGCATACCTAAGGCTAAATTGAATCGCAATCTCTCCACCTCGTTCCCAACCATACAAAAAAAAAAAAAAAACAATAGGAGGTACACATACAACTTCTTGAAGTTTCAATGGTGATCCTGAAAGAGATCTCCATTGGGAGAAAAACTCCTCGGCAGTCACTTGAATAGGATGTAGAAATTTATTCAAAACAGCAGGAAGGCGAAGCTTCACGTTAACCTGTAAAAGGTAATAATAAGTTACCTGGTATAACTTAACAAACTCCTAGAGGTTTATAGAAGCCCAAATTATCTGAAAGTACCATATTAGTCCCAAACTTGTAGGAGAAGTCAAGAACAGCTACATCCCGGCTTGGCCGAAAATTTACAACCTCAAGTGGACATTGAACCTACACATATGCCCCCAAAAAAAAACAGCTACATCCTCAGCCCTTTTAAAGTATGACATGACAAAAAAAAATCAGTAACTATTAACTATCAACTAGCTACAAGCAGAATGAGTCAATTTCACCTGTGCTCGAGGAGGTACTGTGTCAGGCACCAATGAAAGCTCCATCTTTAGATGAGCAGGAGGCAATATTATAGCCTGAACAGAAACAAGAGGAGCAGTATTCTTGTTTCCCAAGAAAAGAA
The DNA here is from genome assembly GCF_006381635.1 of Hibiscus syriacus. Lineage (NCBI taxonomy): Eukaryota > Viridiplantae > Streptophyta > Magnoliopsida > Malvales > Malvaceae > Hibiscus > Hibiscus syriacus. Next base: position 51,756 of record NW_024062731.1, read on the forward strand.
CAAGTCGTCCATGATGACCTTGCCACTCTGCTTTAATGCCAATCTGAAGTAAAGTTTAGTGAGAAAACCAGGAAACAACATTTTTGGAAGCTTTTATCAGCTTGAAAACCAAATATATTCTAGAGTATCCCTAAGAAATAATACAAATTAGCAGATAACAAAAACTACAAAATATGAAAGTAAAGGGTTAATACCTGAATGTAAGGATCCTCATACAGAACACCACTATCTTTCAAGCATAAAGCATGAATCTTTCAGCAACATTTCCTATCGGCTGCAGATGCAAGTATAAAACCAAATGGTAAATCTTATAATACACTAATCAAAACTGCATGCAACAATGGCAACTTTTAGGCTTTGCTTGGTTGGGTGGAAAAATAGGAGGGAATGGAAAAATGAAAAAAATGTGATTGGTAGGAAAAAATAAGTGTGAGGGAAGAAAATGAGGGATGACCATTTTCCATCCTCATGTGGGAAAACAAATCATTCTAATTTGGAAAGAAAAGAAGAGAAAAAATGTCAAAATATGCATTTTCAAAGCTTAATTTTTTCCTCTCATTTTATTAAACTCTACCACACAATGAATGGAAATAAAATGCAATTTTCTTTCAATTTCTTTATCCTACACACCAATGGAAAGAAAATTTTAATTTTCTATCTTTCCACTTTTCCACCCCTTTGGTTTTGCATCATTCAAATTTTCTTTCCATCCTACCAAGCAAAGCCTTAATGTTTGTTAGCATGTTGCAGGATACCGTAGCCAGTTAAAATTTTCAACAAGGAATTGGTAAATAAATGCTCTGTACAATGACTTGAGGATATGTGACACGAAAGGCATTATAATCACAAGTACAATAAATAAACTACAAACAGATAAAACACCGGGAAGAACTTTTTCTAAGGCGGCAGCCAACAATTGAATCCCCCAACCTCATCTTCTCAAGAAGTGAAGAAAAAATATCCCATTCTTTTTTATTGGATAAAAGAAAATATAATTAAATTAAGAAAGCTGTGACCAAGCATGGAATGCGATCAGTAAGCAACTAGAAAAGGCAAGGAAAGGCATCAAAACTGCAACACAATTTTGAAGTAATGGGTTCAAGGGCTGTTAATGAGGTTAGATCACAAAACGTTTCAGTGCCCTTTTAGACCCATTAGTAGGACACAAATTAAAACCAACTTTCTTCAGTGTTGAAAATAAACCACATAAAGGTTGTATTCTGATTTTTGAACCTGGAAGGAGAGATCTAACCATGGGTAATATAAGAGAATGCAGTACCTGAACTGTATTTGTCTGCTCTTCTACAGGCACTATGGCTGAACCATCAACTGCATCTGAACCATCTTCCAATCCAGAGATGACATTGTGCTCAGATTGGACAGTAGCACCAGGAGGGCCTTCGATGGCAAGTGGGCCCAAAATATCACTAAGGAGGTCAGCTGAAGGAGGTTGTCGATCTACATTACTTAAAGCACCATTTTGTTGAGATAAGTCTGTTGAACTATTATTCTGCCAAGATTTCAAATATAATAATAGTCCAAATTAGATTGAAAACAAAAACAAAAGCTACTAACATGAACTATGTGTGTGTGTGTGTGTGTATATATGTATATACATATATATATATGACATAGAAAACAAGTAGCTACTAGGATTCCAAAAGATCTAACCTCACTGGTAATCATGCTGGGCACCTTCACAAGACTAAGCTGGCCAACCGGAACTGGTGATGTTGCCCATTAGCAGGGTGTTGGTCAGTTACAACTAAAGCATTTGATGTTTGCTGTTGAGCACGCAACTTGATAGCACTTTGCTCTGCAGTGTCAACCTCAGAATATTCTGCCCTTTTGATCAATGAAGACTGTACATTGAGGACATTAGCACGAGTAACCATCACTTGAATTAAGATTAACATGGGCCGGCCATTCTAAACAAATATTGCAAAGTACACGCACCTTACGCTCAGGAAATTTAGGCATTTCAGCCAATATATCCATTAGAGCAGCACCTCTCTGACACAATGCAAGATATTCAACAGCTCGTTGTTGTATCTCGGTATCAATGCAACTCTCATATCTGAGTTAAAGAATATAAAATTGTATTAAGCATTTTTCAAATATCAACAGACTAGATGTTAGACAATGTAGAGCAAAATATATAAACATTAAATCTCACTATTGAATATTGCCCGAATCTGACTTTGCAGCTCTTGATCTGGTGGCTGTGTGTGCATCAAAATCTTTGCATAAGCTGATAAAAGAATAGAAATGGTTGTAGTCCTGGAACACGATATCCATTATAAGTTACTAAAATACATGGAAAGTAAATACTGCCCAAACAGAGAGAATCAAGGTATAAGATTCTTACGATACATTAGGAAGCTTCTCATGTAGGAGGCTAAAGATTTCTTTTGGACTACACCCAGGCCGTCTAGCCAATAGGTGGCTGTATTCTCCAAGAATGTAAGCACTGACCTGATACATACAAATTCCAAAGTGAACTTATATATCTCTATCCCTGAAATATATAAATCTTGATAAAATTTAGAGCTGAATAATATCAACTTGGAAGAGTGTAACACAAATATTGAAATCTGATTGAATTTAGTTAATAACAAACAAGAGAAAAGGCATCAATATTCAATACAGCGTGGTGCACATCTCGGTCCATTATACATAAAATAAGTTAAAAATGGAAATCCCTTTGATATTGAGAATAGAATAATGACCCTAAAATGGACATTGACTGTTGCAAATGAAGAAGCCAATATGCTAATATAATAAAAATCCCTTGTTTGTCTTCTAAGGAGATCAGCTGTGATATAAAGACCAGTTTCGACAGGCCAAGATCTCTAATCTGATCAAATATGCTTTTCCTACTGCCGAAGGATAGATAAACCAACCCAAAGAAAATATCCTACTGCCATTTTTTTAATTATAGTATGGAATGATTAAACCATTCACATGAACCATACACTATACTTTCCAAGCCCACACAACTCATCTGGAAAAAAGAAATACAAATTAACGAACCTTGACCATGGTCTCATGTACAGCAGGCTTGTCAAGATACTCTTTCACCTTTGCAGCGGCATAAGTCTGGTCACAGGAGTAAAAGTCTCAGCCCATAAACCATCAAAGGCGAAGAGAATATTTGGTTATAAAATTCAGAGGTAAATCTGTCAAGAGAATTTTCGATCACCTGTAGGTCATCGTTGTTAGTAACAAATTGCACAACACGGAACCATATTTCATCACTAATAAAATCTCCTGCCTTGTCAATCAATTGAAGGATAACATCCACATACCTGCAAGATTTAGGCAAGCTAGTCATTTGACATGGAAAACAGGCAATCATATGATGAAGTTAATGTAGAAGATAGAAAAGAAAACACCTAAGTATAAAATTTTGTCATAACATTAACAGTTAATATCCAGCTTTAACAGAACATGCTTACCATGACAAATCAGGAGCAAACTTCTCTGCAAGAATGGCAGCCTTGAGTGACAATTCCTCACGCATAGTGAAATCAGCCGAGCTGAGATACTGGTAAAGGGATTATGGTGAAAATGATATTCTCATCTTATGAAAACAAATCATCCAAGCTTATTCAAATTAAAGATTTTTCATGTTCACGATTATTGTACCTGCAATAATTCTTCAACGATGTCCTTTGCATTTGTTACATCACACATTCCATAAAGCAAATCAAGAGCACGCCTACGGATACTGGAAATTCCACACAACTATTAGTCAGAAAAAATAAATCTTAAGCGCATTCAAAGCATAAATAATTTAATTTATATAATATAAGTTGCTTGATTATTGCTCACAGTTTCCATCTATAAATATAATATTCCATTATTTCTCCTTTTTTATGTTCTAAGTATTTCCATGTTAATCAAGGTTCTGCAGAAGGCCAAAGCACAATACATATGTGATAATATACATTGGATACATGTACATCAAGACAAATGAAGAGTCAGAGCCACATGTGCTAACTAAAGGTTTTAGACTGGAATTAAATAACTTGTCATGTCAATTAACCAGATGAGGAACTCATTACCAGACAGTGTGCAAGCACCGCTTATTCAGTTTGGCATGCTTTACATGGGGCAAGTGATAGATGTTACCAAAGTTTGAGTCCGGTTATTGATGATTCACGAAGAAGAAAAGGAAATAACAATTTAACTAATAGATGCTACCAAGATATAGCCTAATGAAGGTTTATCTTTTTTTGTATCCTAATCTTGAGCTAGTTCTCTCTCAGTTCGGAAACTGACCCTACTAATGGTCTTCTGCAGGTTAATAACTATGCAAATGTTCCTTGGTAGATGAACCATATTGGCAATCTCAGAGACAAGAATAATCATCTTTCTTTTAAACACATTTTGAAAGAGGCAACGTCCTTATTGAGTGGTTTAGAAACCTCAGTTAGTTGGAAAATTGATTTTATAGCTCTCTTAGAATAATTTTTTCTAGTAAATAAAACCCTCAAAACTTCAAAATAAGAAACTCACCTGACATCAGGGTCCTTCAATGAAGTGATGATCTGTGCCTGATATCTTTTGATAATCTCTTGCACATCAGTAACCATTAGCATCCTGGTCATATTTTCCTGCAACCATAAATCATTAGATTATAAGTAATCACCCTGTATTGGCACATAGGAACATAATTGCAACCATTAAAAGATCATTTAGAAGAGAACTAAGTTACAATGTTTCAATAACGTACCAAACCAAGATATCTAATATTTGGTTCACGGACAGCAATGAATTTTCCAAGAAGAGCCACACACTGAGACATCATCTCCTTTTCTGCATCAAGATGCATGACCTGTAGCAATGAGCAAAAAAACTTAAAAAGGAACTTCAAACACTCGTGCTAATTTAGAACAGTGACATATGTACGTGGTTGTATACCATATGATGCTCTAGGTGGGGCCAGGAGAGTAGAGTAAACAATATAGACTAAACAATTGCAATACGTCAGAAAGAGGCAAGAAAGGAAATTGTGCCACTTTTAAACCAGCATGTTTTTCTTTGTGCAAGTGCAAAGTGAGAGGTGCTATCATCTATACAAAATATGTTTATCACTTAAATATGGGCAGAATATGCATGTGTGGATGCTAAAAAGCAAAGAATGTATAGTCAGGGAAAGAATTTCATAATATATCACATGCCAAAACCAGAACTTGCTAGCAAACTCACAAGAGCAAGGGCTTCAAAGAGGACGGCATGTGATGCATTATTCTTATTAACATTTTTCACAACATCAGTTCCCATTAATACCCTTTGTAAGACCTGAAATCAGCAAGCAAAGTTCCATCAGTATCAAAATGATCATAAAAAATCAAAAAATGAATTCTATGTAGAAGTTAAAACCTCAAACAATGTTCTCCGAGTATAAGGATCTTCAATTGTAGGAAAATACTGGAGGGCCCTCATCGTCTTAACCTGTTATAAGAGAAAATAATGAATATCAGATAAGCTTTACCTGAAAGGAGTTGATAATTACTAATAACCAAAGTCATCCACTTCAAAGATGGGAAAAGAAAAATGGCAAACCAATTCGAAACAATTACCAAGTAGCCTAGTGCAAACAGTTCTACACAGTAACCAGACCAGGCACATAACAGGTTTTGTTTTCAAGCTTGGGATTGACCTCACATAATTTGTAGGAGTGAAACAGAAGTACAAACCTGAAGCCAGGGAGATGGGATACCATAGTAAGTATATTCCTGAGGAACATCTTGGTTCCTTGCAAGACGCTCCAATATCTTAACACACTTTGGAAGGCAAGACCAATATGCTTCATGATTATTCGATACCAATGCAACAAGAAGGCTCATAGAAGATGTCAAAACACCAAGATCACGCTCATCTAAAAGTTGTGCCATTTGATCAGCCCTAATCGTATGGCAACAAAAAAAATCAGAATAAGCATAACTAGCATCAAAAAGCAGCCACTTGGGATAAAGTTTTTAGCATTCTAACATACCAGCCATCAACATTGACAATGTCAGGGTTTTTCCTATACAATCGCAGCAAACATAATGCAGCTTTTTTTCTTACAAGTGGTCTGCAGCTGCTAGAAAGCTGGAATAACAGATTTCATCAGTGACTTATTTTAGAAAAGCACTTGAACTTAAGAAGTTTCTGGTCCCTTACAAGTAACTTTTGAACATCAGGTGCCAAAGATTCAGCAAATTCCCTCCCACCAATATTGCCAACCTACAGAGTTAATTCAGGTCAAGAGTAGATAAAACAATATAGAGAAAAGGATGAGTACCAACATGAAAATACAAGGAGCATCTAGAACCCCAGATAAAACAATATAGAGAAAAGGATGAGAGTACCAACATGAAAAATACAAGGAGCATCTAGAACCCCGAGCAAGTTTTTCAGCCTTACCATGGTTAGTGCAAGGCACTGGAAAGTCTCATTTCGACCAATTATATCATTGCGTACAGCGTTGATTGCTAGTCTCAGAAAATCATGATTTTCATTGAGTAAACAAGAAGTCACAATGTATCCAACCTGTGATCAATTGTGGGAGTACAAAAGTTAAATCACAGAGAAAATGGGAAATGCAGATTTCAGTATCCAACATTCAATGAATGATAATTAATTAATTAATTACACAAGCTTCCATGATAAATCCATTATTTGAAATGACCATTAAAATATTTTCAGAGATTAAGATAGAATTATATAACGAATAATTCGTTATTATACAGCTTCTACAGTAGGAAATTTTTCAAGCTCTATTTTTGGAGACATGTAGAATGTACCAGTAATTGCTATAAGCACAAAGTAAAAAACCTTTCATGGTAGTGCATATTCTAACAAGCAACAGCTCATATGCCCCAATATGTTATCCTCTTAGCTCTTTACACTTTAGGCCTTGGTTACAACTCTTTTATCATTTTATTTTCTTTCCTTTTTGAACAGAGTGTCATTTCCACAGCATGGATCCACTAGATCTTTCCCTCCATTTAATATCTCACATACGTGTCTCTAAGCATGTTAAAGGGCAAAGGAAAAGGTTTTTACCTGCTTTTCAGGATACTTCGGTGCAGATATCAAGGACACAGCTTCCATATGGCCAAAATCAACGTCATAACCCAGCATGTATATATAAAGCATTTTCCAAACATATTTCTTCTCATATGGTGTCAGTCCCTGTCAGAAGAATATGATCTTTCAATAAGAAACTTCTCACTCATCCTCTTAAGCCGCTCCAAAGCCCTTTTCACCAAACAAGCCACTAAAGGTTATGCTTAAATACTCCTAGAGGGAATGGCCAATGTTTGGATAAATTTACTCTAGGATTTAAATGTCACGTGAAAGAATGAGTTAAAACACCTCCTAGATAAGTTAACTATTAAAAAGGAAAGACTGCATATCTAAACAATAACGCTACATTTCTGAAGCTGGAGAACAGGCTAAAATTCACAAACAGACCTAAATAAAGAAATATATGGATTCCTGTAGGAGAGAATGAACCTAACATTCTAGCATGTTTGAAGCTGGAAAAAATGCTCATTGTGAAAGAACACAAATGCAGTTTCGGTTTACTATTGACTGTAGATTATTTGCACGAACCTTTATGAGAAACAAAGATGACAAATTAGTATGATAATGCAAAATTTGAGCAAATTAAATTTTCCAACAATCTAAGAGAGTTGTTGGTACGGTACACAACTTCTTGTGAGGGAAACATTAGCTAGATTGAGAACCTTAGTCTTTTCCCATTCAACGTATAGAACATGAAAGGTGAACATAGAAAGAGCCCAAATATGGACCACCAAAAAGTGTACTCACAGGGTGGGGTTAGAAGAGAGAGAGAGAGAGAGAGAAAGACAAACAGTAATTCTAACTTCAAACCAAATCAAAGGCTTCAAAGACAGTCTCCTAACTATTAATAAACAACTGGATAAAGGAAAAAAATGGAGAGAGAGAGAGTTAGAGCGAGAGAGGGGGAGAGAGAGAGTCATAGGTGGTCAGTCATCAGGCGAGGAGTGGACGGTGTTCGTGGACAATCTGAGTAAAAGAGTAACTTGGAAAACAGTAAAGGAAATTTTCAACAACAGGGTAGCGTTCTACGAGTCTTCATTCCGAGTAGTTCTAACAAGCCGAACTATAGAAACCATACTTTTGCTTTCGTTCAGTTTGCGAAGGAGGAAGGATTAAAGAAGGCGTTAACTAATGTTAATAGCATTTGGGATAGATGGAAGGAGAGTATCGGTAGGAGTAGCTAAGTACCAGAAGCATAGGTCTGGGCAAGCTGTTAAAGGTATTGTTAGAAAGGAGGAAGACAAGATGGATAAGAGTGCGACTGGGAGAAGAAGTGCTGGATATGAGTTTCAATCGACTGAGGGATGAAAGATCGTATAAGGAAGTGGTTGTCTCTGTTGATGGGCGGAGGGAAGTTCCAGCGAGCAAAGAGATTCGGGAGGGCCTCTCAGGTAAGGTTACTGGGTTGAGGAATTTGTGGGAGATGCATATTCCCTCGGAGATTACAATTGGGTGAAAAGATCTTTGACTGGGATTATCAACCACATTTAGATTGGAAATAGTGGTGAAGGGGCTGGCTAGTGAGGGGATTAAGGTTAAGGGAGCTAAATGGGGTTTCACATGGAACTCTTGTATCTTAACTTTTGGTTCGGCGGAAGATTTTGAGGAGGCGTGGTCGAGCAGGGGGAGGAACAGTTTTTTGGTTCGACTGGATTGATCCGGTTATGAGTGTTGATGGTATTCCGATGGCATTTTGTTCGGTTGACTTAGTTGGACTTCCATTACTATGTTGGACTTCCATTACTATGTTGGAATGTCTCCTTTCTGGAAAAACTTGTATCAAGGTGGGGGAAGCTGGTGTTTCCACGAGTCGACGGTCAGAAGAGAGGATATGGCGGTGGCACGAGTCTATCGAGGGTGGCCAGTTTTTTTGATATTCAGGAAAATGTTACATTGGGTTCGTATGGGAGATCATTTAAGATTAAAATTATTGTGGGATCGGTTAGTACAAAGCAGGAGAGATTTTCAGCAAAAAACTCTATAGTGGTCGGCGATGGAGAGTTCAGAGATGAAGCTTCATCAGAGGAGAAAGATGATCGGTTCTCAGGCGGGGTAGGCGGTCTAGAATTGCTAGATGTGGAGTCTAGGGACAGTAGACAGGTGGCAAGTAGGAGAAGTTGGTACAACAGAGGCAGGGGGCAAAGGGTTGGTAAGGGAGGAAGGTTCAAATATGGCAGGCGGCAAAGGGGGGACAGCATTTAATGTTGCAGGAAGAAGAAGGTCAACATAGTGGTGTAAAGGTGTCAGACTGTCCAGGAAAAAATTTGAATTTGGAAGGGGATTACCGGGGTCTTGGGTTAAGGAATGACTTTTTTAATGAATGTGATAAAACACTGTCAGAGGACTTGAGTGAGCCCAATTCAAACAATTCTAGAATTTCTATTTCTGGGCCAGCTATGAATTTAAATAAATTGAGCTATGGCAAACTTAAAGAGTCTTGGGTGGAGGCAGTAGGAGAGCAGCAGCAACATGGTTTGTTTGAACCAAATTTGCAGAATTTGGTAACTGTTCATCTGATCACAACTCAATTTCGATAACTGATGGGGACAAGGTCAGATTACAGTCTCAGTCGAGTGGTATTCCATAAGTGTCAAATAAAGATATGTTAGAGGAGGTAGAAGTTTTGGTCAAGGAAGTCAGCAATGTGGAGGAAGCAAAGGTGGTAAGGGAAGCAGTGACAGTCCCTACGGGTATTAACCAAGGGTCAGGGAACAACAAAGAGTTTGATAAATGGTTTAAGAAGCTGGAGTCCATTAGATCATTTGTCTAGGAGTATGCACATTAGAAATGCATCGATTGGAAGGTGGAGTTGTGGTACTATTTCTAGAGTATATAGAAGATCTAGAGAAAGAAAGGTGTGGTTTAATCCGAGCAGAGAGGAGGGGGCTGTGCAATCTTTGGAGTTGATGGATCTTAACAGGAATATCAGTAAGCCTACCTCAGTATCCAACCTCTTCCCACTATTTTAGAGGGAAGACCCACTGAGGTTGAGGTGGAAGGTGGTATTAGTAACAAGTCAGCAGTAAACAATTTACAGCAAGCTCGAAGTGTAGAAGAGGTTGGTATAGGGAATCAGTGTGACCCAGTGGTAAGGAAGGAGAATAGAAGAAGGAGAAGGCTCTTGACCAGGGAAGCTTTGGAGGTGGCTAGTATTCCTACTGTGTCTTCTTCAAATTTCTCGATATTTTAGAGTAGGCTTTGGCTACATGGGAAGTTAGTAAAATTCTAGGGATTCATTCAAAGAGGGGAAGAAGGTATTTTTGGAAAAAAATATTAATCTTGAGGAGGGCTTGGTTAAAAATAGGGAAGGGATGGCATCGGGGGAATAGGTTTTTGCTTTGTTTCCTTAATCTGAGGATTTGGTTTTATACTTGTCTATATGATGAAGATTAAGATAATTTCATGGAATGTCAGGGGTTTGGGTAAAAAAGAAAAATCAAGAGCTATAGCAAATATGGTCAAGAAGCATAAGCCGTGCATCTTCTCATCCAAGAAACAAAGTTAGAAATCTGTTCTCAGGCCTTGAGGAGAAGGTTAGGAGGAAGGTTTCTTAATGGAGGAACATTCGTTACAGCAGTGGGATCTGTAGGTGGACTGTTGGTCTTGTGGAATGATAAGGATTTTGAAGTTTCAAATAGCCATTTAAGTGGCAGATTCATAGCAGTTTTTGGGAAGTTCAAGAATTCAAGTGAAGAGTGTGTGATTATTAATGTTTATGGTCCCTCCATTGATTCAGAAAAGGAGGAATTTTTCAGGGATGTTGGATTTTGTTGCTGTTCAAACTGTGGCAATCTGCATTGGGGTGATTTAAATGTGTATCTTGATCCGGCTGAGAAGTTGGGAAAGTCTCAAAATTGGCTATCTATAGATATTCTAAGAAATTTTCTGAATCAAACTAACTTAATAGATCTCCCTATGGTAGGAGGAAGGTTTACTTGGTGTAATAACAGGGAAGCATCTACTTAGGTAAGACTTGACAGGTTCTTAATTTCTGGGAGTTTTATGCTATGTTTTCCGAATATTGTGCAGAACTTATTACCTAGGTCCCTATCTGATCACAATCCTGTATTATTGGAGGAAAAATATGTTGATTGGGGCCCTAAACCGTTCAGATTTTTTTAATTATCTCTTAGAGGAGGAAGGATTTGACGATGTCGTTAAATTGTCATTAGATAATTTGAGGGAGAGTAAGAAGAGAAGAGGTATATTCAGTTTTCTACAGGAAACAAAGAAGTCAATCAGAAACTGGTCAGGCAGAAAGTTTTATCGGATCTCTGACTCTATTTCAGAGTTGGAACTAAAAATCAATGATATTGAATTTACGGCACAAAGCAGTGTTCTTCTCAACAAGAGGGGATCAGTGATGCAGTTCAAATCGAATCTTTGGAGGCTATATAGGATTGAAGAAAGCATATGGTTTCAGAAATCAAGGGCGAGATGGATTAAGGATGGGGATAGAAATACTAGATTTTTCCATTTGTCTGCACTAAACAGAAGTAAAAGAAATGAAATCACAAGTTTGAACTTCAATGGTTTTGTGGTCTCAGATCCGAAAGTGATTAAGTTGCATATTGCAGAGTATTTCAAGAAAGCCTAATTTCAAGTCAACAATGGAAGTAGAAGATTTATCTCTGGTTTTTGCAAAGATAACAGGGGACCAATCTAAGAAACTAAAGGAGCAGTTCTTAGAACAGCAAGTATGGCAAGCAATAGCCTCATCGGACAGTTCTAAAGCACCAAGTCTGGATGGCTTTACAATGAGTTTTTATAAGAAATGTTGGCCTAGTTTAAAGGAGCATGTATTGAAGTTTTTCAGGATTTTACTTGGGCAGGAAATGGGAACATGGGGTTAATCATGCGTTATCACGCTTATTCCGAAGAAGATTAATCCGGAGACCGTGGAGGACTTTAGACCTATCACCTCGTAGGTAGTCTTTACAAGGTCCTCTCTAAAGTTTTATCTAAGAGATTGAGTTGTTGTATTGGGGATATAATCAGTCAGTCCCAGTTTGCTTTTGTACCGGGGAGACAACTGTTGGATTGTGCTTTTATTGCGAATGAAAGAATCGACTATAGGAGAAAACAAGGGTTGCAAGGGGTTGTTTTAAAGGTTGATTTTCGTAGAGCTTACGATTCTGTGGAATGGCCAATTTTATTCAGAGCAATGGCAGAGATGGGTTTTGGGAATAGATGGTCCTCGTGGATTTCTCAGTGCCTTTCAACAGCTTCCATCTCGATACTCGTTAATGGGTCTCCTTCGGAAAAGTTTCCTATGGCCAAAGGTCTTAGACAAGGGTGTAGTCTCTCTCCTCTCCTATTTAACATCATAGGTGAGATGCTCCATTTGATGATTTCTAGAGCAGTCGACAGGGGTTTGTTCCAAGGCTTTGTCATTGGGAAATCGGAAAATTCTGCTAGGTTGTCTCACTTGCAGTTCGCCGATGACTTAATCATTTTTTGTCAAGCCTCTCTAACTCAGATCAAGAATGTGAAAAGTGTGTTGAGGATTTTTAGTATTATGGCTGGTTTGTATTTAAATTTATAGAAGAGTAGCTTTGGAATTAATATGGAGCAGGATGTACTAACAGATTGGGCAGTCCAAGTGGGTTGTTCAGTTGGTTCCTTTCCAACGGAATATTTGGGTCTTCCACTGGGTGCTAAGAAAAATTCAGAGGCTTTATGGGATCCTGTATTTAAGAACTTCAGTTCCAAACTTGTTGGGTGGAAAGCGTCTTGTTTGTCTTTGGCTGGAAGGACAGTATTATTGAAGTCGGTTTTAACTTTCTTACCAATTTTTTTCTTATCGCTGTTTAAAATGCCTTGCAAAATTGGTAAGAAGTTAAATTCCTTATTAGCTAATTTTCTATGGGGAGATAAGGAGGAAAAGAGGAAGATTCATTGGGTGAAATGGAGCACGGTTTGTAGGCCATTGAACAGTGGTGGTCTGGGTGTACTAGATTTGAACCTCACTAATCGGGCTCTTCTAGGTAAGTGGGTGTGGAAATTTTCCAATGATAGAAATTCCCTATGGAAAGGTGTGTTGTGTAGCAAACACAAGGTAAGTTGCAATACAATGTCCATTAGGGAGGTTACTACTCCGCAATCTTCTTGGATTTGGAGAGGTATAGCAATAGCTTTTTGAAGAATGATTCGGAAGGTGAATGTCTTAGATCAAATGCGAGGTTGCAAGTGGGAAATGGAACATCTATTCTTTTTGGAATGATGTATGGGCAGATGATGTTCCACTAAGATCTTGTTTCCTAGAATTTACATGCTTTCCTCTATTAAAGGGGGGAAGGTTGTAGAGTTTGGGTAGCGTGGAACCGAGTGGTTGGGTGTGGGAATGTTGAAACAAGAAGGAATTTGTGCGATTGGGAGTTGAATCAGTGGATGGATTTTGATGTCTAAGCTGAAGGATATTCAACTGTCAGAGTTGGTGGAAGATTTCCTATCTGGTCTGCAAGTGGGGATGGACTGTTTTCGGTTAATCGTGCAGAAATACTTTTGGTAATGTGTTTGGGGGCAGTCGTGGTGTAAGGGGTATGGTTGGGATTGCTCCACCTAGAGTGTAAGCTTTCCTGTGGCAGCTTGCTCATCAGAAAGTGGCAGTTAAACTGAGTTGGTTAAGAGAGGATTATCTCTAGGGGATGATATCCTATGTCCTTTTGTAAGAAACAGGAGGAATCAGTGCAGCATTTATTCATTTCTTGTCAGTTGTTTGGGAATTATGGAACAAAATAGTCATTTATGGGACTTATCATTCGTATACCAAAAGACCCTCCTCTTCTTTGTTCCTGGGTGTGAGTTGAGGGAGAACTCGATGATTTGGAAGTTCATCCCGGGTGTCATTTTTTGGTCGATTTGGAAGTTAGGAATGCAATGGTTTTAATGGATCTTCTCTTGATTGTCTTTATTCTTCATTGTCAGATTCAGGCTGTCTAAATGGTTCCTAGCCAAGTTTCTAAGATATCGATACACGAGGATGTGCTGATTGGTAATCCATGTCTAGCAGATGGGTTTTCTCTATCAAAACGTAAAGAGTGTCATGTCATAGATGGATTCCTCCCCCATAGATTTTCTTAAGATGAATGTTGATGGAGCTGTTAGGAGTGATGGTTTGGGTGGTGGGATTGGAGGTATTTTAAGAGATTGGATTGCTGCACCCTTTTGACTTTTTCAGAGAAAGTTGCTCAAGGAAATCCTCCACTTGTGGAGTTAAAGGCTATTAAAAGAGGCATTGATTTATTTTTATCATCACGTTGGGAAGCAGTGGATAGGTGATTGTCGAGACTGATTGTAAATCGGCAGTAGAATGGATTCAGCCCCGGGTTTAGCTCCTGTGTTCTTAATGTCTATAGTCTATCAGATTTCGACTCTTATCACTGGTAAGGTACATTCAGTGAGGTGGATCCCAAAATTCAAGGCACTCTTTTTCCTCCTTTCGCTGATTAAGGAGCTTATTATCAAGCTCCTTAATCAAGAAGGGGGTTTTTAACGAGGCCTTACATTCCTATAAAAAAAATAAACAGCTGGATCTATAAAATCTAAATAAAACATTTGCAATTTGAATATGCCAAGGGATAGATAAGTTCATCACTTTATGTAAATGCATCTAAAGTTAGAATCCTCACTAACGGATACAATTTTAAAGTTTAACAACACAGCTCAAATGTTTGGCTTTTTCAACATGCTTCTGCATGAAAATACAATCAATATCAACTTCCCGGCCTTCACTGCCAAATTGGTGAGAACTGACATTTTAAAAGGAGTCGTAGACCTCATAGTCAGCAGCCAGATTGAGCAAGCTTATTACATGAGACCTATTTAATCTGCAACTCTATTGATTTATGCTTTTACCAAAAGCGACAGGCTTGTTCGATAAGAGTACTGTCGTACTACAATGACAGACTGTGGTGCCTACTAACTATTGGACCATAGAAATATGCATGCTTGGAGTTCAGTACCTATAGGCTTTTTAACTGGAAGATCAAGGTGTGAGAGATTCTCATGATTAGAGAGCATTCTTGATAGCGTTATAAAGAATTTCACTCGAGTTAAGGCTTTGCAAAAAAAAATTTGAATTCTGAATATAAGCTTCAATCCAACCACACACTCTGTGACTCCTGTTACTTGAGCTTTTGTGTTTTTGTCGATATTGTCCTCGATACGTTTTTAGTTCATCTTTAATTTTTCCTTTTTCACTTAATATTGGAAAAATAAAAAGAAAGACCGTGCCAACATATGATATTTGACATAAGTTTGGTCAGAAAAAAATGTAGCAGTAAAAGCTTAAAATGATAGCAGTTCTCTCACTCAAACAGCCGCCACTACTATTCTGAAACTACGAAGAGCATTTTTCCTAATAAATTATGAGAAATTTCATTTGTTATTCTAAAAATCCACTGAAATGGAAAACTATTGATAAATTTACTAGCGTTCAAATGCATATGTTTTAAATGGAAAAGTAATTATAGATATAACAAGCAGTTTCGATACTTAAAAAGTATATAAAACAAGAAAATGTAACAAAAATGATAAACCCTAAATAGACTTTAGCAGCTCAATTAAGTTCACCTTCTGCTCTCAAATAAAACCATAATTCCAACAATAAATAAAATAAATAAATAAAGTCAACTGATTCTCATTTTCAATGAATTCTACTGAAAGCACTAAGAGAACTTAAAAGTCCGATCATTCTGTTAACATGCCCCTTTAAATTATAGAATATTTTTTAAAAAAATTACATTGAAACCCTAACCTTCTCGTTTTTGAAGCGATTACGGACATTGCCGAGCTCTTTATCGACACGTAAACGCTCTTGATCTTTGTTCTGGCAATTTCGAACATCGCTTATAAAACCGAGAGCCCTCTCATCCCATGCATCGTCATTACACTTCAATCGACCAGATCCACCTCTTCTTCCTGCTGGATCTACCTCTCGATTTTTCAGATCTTTCTATTTTTTGTTTATCGACAGCAACGGAGAAATCGATCCCGCATAAAGAAATCGACAAATTTTCAAAGGCGATAATGAAGTGTAAAGTAAACGGAAAATTTCAAATAGAAAGATAAATGATTTGAATCTAGAAGAGAAAAGAAACAATGAGAGATATAAAAGGGAAACGGTGGTGGAACAAATATTTGGAGAAAACAAAGCACCGTCGAGAAGAAAAGGTACAGTCTGGATACGACTTTTTGAGGATAAACTACACGGGACTATTCAACTATTGTTATCTTTTATTTTGACCATTTATGTTTTGATTTCATCAATAGACCACCCAACTATTTAAAAACTTCAATCAAGTCACCTACTGAAAAATTTAACGAAAAGGGAGATATGATAATTAAAAATTTCAGTATAATTACACATTTATTCTTTACTACTTATATTCTATCAATTTGGTCCTAATTTCAATAAATTAAAATAATTTAATCATTGAATCATATGGTATCATATTTCATTAGTGACAGGTGTCATGCCACGTCATTATTCGATTAGAACATTAAATTTATTTTTATTCAATATATTTATTTTAATTCAAGATATATATATTATATGTTGTTTAAATTATACCAAAGGGTAATCTTGGCTAGGAGTGAGCAAAACTCAACTCAACTCGAATTTTTTTTAAGTTCAAGTTGAGTTATAAAATACAACTCGAATAACTTAAATAGTAACTCAAATAACTCAAAATTTTTAGTAATTATTGGATTAATTTTCAAGTTTCAGTCGAGTTTCTCGACTTTATGATATATGTATATCACATATGAAAAAATATATATCTATTGTAAATAGTTCTCAAAAGCCATTTAAATTGGAATCAAATGTACCATAATATTATAAATATTTAAATTTAAACATAAACTTGAAACCCGACTCGACTTGACTCGAATTTTATAACCTCGACTCAAAATTTCAAATCAATTTGAATTATAAATATGACTCGTCAACTTGAGTAACTTAAATTTTTTTACTCGACTTGATAATCGAACGCTCACCCCTCAAGTGTCCTTGGTGTGATTCTCCTTGCCCCTATTTGTGAGTTGGTTTATTTTATTTAACCCTTCATCGAATGATGCATGTGTTATGACACATGACATCATATGCTTCAAGAGTTAAATTTATGTTAATTTATTAAAATTATGATTAAATTGATAAAATGTTTAAATAATAAGGATTGAATGTTTAATTATACTAAATTTTTTAACAAGTGTCTCCTCCGTTAGATTTTCAGACAGATGATTTGATTGAAGCATTTAAATAGTTGAGTAATTTGATTGATGAAATCAAACATTGATGGTTAAAAAGAAAGAATACAATAGTTGAGTGATCATATGTATAATTTACCCTTTTAACTGGTTTTAATTTAATTTGTTCATTTGTTTTTATTTTTTGAAATTTAAATTAAATGTACTAATTGATAAATTAAAAGTCCAGTTTGGGTTTTTCGTGGTCTGGTCATCTGAGTTTACATTTTGACATTAAAATTTAACTTGTCGAAGTTGCTTACAGCTAAGATGCGTGTTAAGGTTTTTTTCCCTTACAATGAGGAATAGATTGTTGCTGTATGGCTTTGAATCTCTGGATATTAAATAATTAAATTTTAATTAGTCTAGACGATTATAAGTGATATTATTTATTTTAAATATTATTAATTATTTTAAGTATTATTGAAAATTAAGTTAAATAATCACTAATTTTATAGTTCTAATGATCAAGGTGTATTGATACTTCTTTTTATAATTTAAATTAATTATTAATTTTGACACTTAAATTTAAGAGTTAATTGTATGAATCAAGCGACCTCAATAGTTAAATAGACGATTGCTATCTTTAGAGATTTAAATTTGGGTACAATGCCTGCATAAATATTTAAACGCTTATTGCCAAGTAATTGAGAGTCTTTCAAATATATATTATCTTACATTTATCATAAATTAATAAAAAAAAACTTTGGGGTCAACTTTTTTTATAGAAAATGGTACCATTTAATGTGTATATAAATACAAAATTTTGACTATCATATATTTCACATGTATATAACTATCAAATATAATAATTTTGTTCGAATTATTATATATGTGTTTGATTTACCTTTATCTCCGAAAAAGAATATTATCAGTAAAAACATTTTTTGTCAAGATTTGAAGAATTTTATTCTTCATATAAATATATTTAATTAAAAACATTGTTTTCTCAAGGAGCAAAGAGGAGCTACGGATTCCATCTTCGATCAAGCAGTTGTATAATATGGGGTACCATAGAAGAGCTACCATTTAAATTATAATCATGCCCCATAACATCTAAAATACCCTTACTATCTGTTTCAACAACGAAAAACCGAAAGTCTGAGTTCCAAGCCACATTTAGTCCTTCAAAGATTTCTCACAACAGTGTCGAACATATCTCAATTGTTTTAGTAAAACCCAATATCCAATTACCGTCATGTTCTCTAATGACTCCGCTGTAAACTGACAAATCATTATCGATGCGACGAGCGCCATCCGTATTGAGTTTAAGCAAACCGCTTGAAGGTTTCTACCTGGAAAGACGGTCAACAGGGCCAGAATTCTTTGGTTTCAACAAAGAACAAACTGCTTATGCCCGTATGGGTTTAAACTGGAGCTTTTTGGTTTGTTGCAAGACACTCTCATCTGCAAAATAATTCATATGGAAAAATATTTATTACGACGCATCGAAAGACACCAATTAGAGTCGAAAAGAATGTGTTACAATAGTAGGAAAATACACTTGCTTCGAGAGCTTAGTTTCAATCCAAAGACTATCTCCATATCTTGAAATTCATCTATTCTATCAGATTTGATCAACGCTTGCCACGTGAGACCAGAAGGAGCACACTCTCCAAAAATATGGGACTTCGACTCCATTGCCGCGACACACACACCCACAAGATTACTCATTGTCATGTGGCGTCTCATTCTTTCCTCGTTCGAGAGAATCCTCCACTAAGGAATAATTTAATCATTTTTTATTTATTATGTTTTATTGGTTAATACAATCCAACTTATATTAAACACTCAAAACAAATATTGATTAATTAAATGTATACATCTTATTAATTTAAATTTACTATAAAATTGAATATATTAAATAATTTAACCCATCAAAGTGTTTTTTTAACTCTCGAGTTTGAACAACTACATATGTAGGATTTGTGTGTATGTTTTTTGGTAAAGTATAAAAATGGTAACTAATATTTGAGTAAGTTTTCATTTTTTACACTAAAGTTTCAAAAATAACAAATTGATCATTAATGTTATCAATTTGTAATATCAGTCACTTGTCGTTAACAGTCGCTAACATGGGTGACGGAAAGCTTAGTTGGTCGTTAACTCTTACCTGGACCATCGACTCATCTTTTTCTTTTGAAACATTGAAAACTAAACGCTTACCTGGACAGTCGACTCATCTTCTTCATTCTGAAATATTGAAAACTAAATTCCATGTCAACATCACGCCAGATAAAACCCGAACTCACTTTTAATGGCACTCTTATTCTTTTGAAACATGAGTCTATACCAAATCATATTCTTCTCCATAAATCCCTTTTAGGACTGATGCAAACAACTCCAAGAAGATAAAATTTCTATGACATTCAACTCAATCTCAGCAGTTGAGAAAATTGTTTATAATCTAGACCTTTTGACTCTAATTCCATCAAGTTCAAGTGTGTTTCAAAGCTATGACGACTCATCATTTCAGTCCCTGACTTCGGTTTATCCATACATATCGTCACCACCGCCATGGGTTCCTCTTCTCAGCGATTTCTTCCTCAAAGGTGATCATTTCACCCTCTATCTGAATTTTCCATTGTCCCTTTGAATCATTATAGAAAAGTCATTTTCTTCATTACATCGACGATGCCAAGATTCTTTCATTCTAAATGGATTTTGTAACATCCCAAAATCAGAGCTAGTGACTAAAATGTAAATTTTGGGAACTTTGTGCTTAATTTTGAAATAAGTTAAAAGTTTAGGGATTTAATTAGAAATTATGTGAGTAGGATTGATTAGTAAAGATGGAAAGAAAGAAGTGTAAAATGGTAATTTGACAAGAAAGATTTTTATCTTTCTTTTGTAGGCTATAAATCACGTGGGGATTAAGAGGAAAAGGGAAGAGTTCTCCAGAAATTTTCTTCTTCAGCCGTGGACTTCAAGAGCAAAGGTGAATTTCCTTGTTAGTTGATTATTTGTTGAATTTTAAGTTGGTTTATGATCATTAGATGATAATTAAGCTTAAGGAAAGCTTAAGTTGTCTTAAAACAAGGATGATGGAGTTAAGAGAGATTAAAGATTAGGAACTCTTGAATGAAACTTGGAATAGAGTTAATAAGTAGAAGTGGAAGTTAAATTTGACTTGTCATCAACCTAATTAAGAAGTATGAAGTGTTAGAATTGGAATTAGAACATGTTGAAAATTGAGTATGATTCTTGAATTCTATGTAGAGGATAGGATTTGGGGTTAAAGATGTGATAAATGAATATTAATGATTTAAGCATATGTATGTGAGTAAGATTATGAAAGGGATGAAATATGAAGCATTTGAGCTGAAATGAAGTAATTTTCGGGCTTAACAAGTGATTTAAGGGTAAAGGGTATCGGTACACATTCAACATGTACCGATACCTCAAGAGTAAAATAACGAAGGCATTCAAAGGTACCGATACCTGGAAGGAGTATCGTTACCAGAGGTACCGATACCATAAGGGAGGTATCGATAATTGGGAAATATCGAATGTAATTTCGGTACCGATACCCATATTGGTATCGATACCCTATAGTGGTACTGATTCATCTTCAAAGGAAAATTGAAAATAGACTTTTCTTTTAGCTTAAGAAAATTAAGGATTAAATTATAATAATTGGAATATTGATAATGTATATGTGATTGTGCATATATCGATCGAGAGTAACATCCGGACAAGTCCACAAGAAATAAGCATAGAGATAAAATATGAAAGCAGTATTGACTAGTGAGGCCATGTAAGTGCATATAGTGATATGTTGTTTAGGGAAATAAGACTTGCAATGAGTCTATTTCCTATATTATTATGCATGAATTCATGAATATAGGCATGTGTTGATATGATTGTATGTGTTATATGTATTGGTATATGATATATGACATGAATGAAATATGTGATGATATGAGAATCTTTATAAGATATGATATGAACATAAGAGATATGAACATGAGATGTGTGAATATGAATGAAATGATATGGTTATATGAATATGAGAAAAGGTATAGATGATATGTGAATTATATGGAAATGAACTACGTGACTATGTGATCATATGAAATGTGATAAAGAGCTATGTGAAAGAACTATGTGATATGAATGTGTAATAAGATAATGATATTGCACTATGTGTCATAAGAGCTAGAGGTATAATTGACATGCCAAAAGTCGAGAGTTCTACGTGGTCCTTCGGGACATAGTGGTCCTTCGAGACATTTCATAGTGGTCATTCGGGATAATTCATATGCCCCTAGTGGGACCTTATATGAGCTGTGGTGACAGTATATGTGCACAAATTCACATATCTATAGTTCTCACATGTGTACATGGGCTAATAAAAGATAATATAAATAAACTTGATATAATGATGTGTTGGGTTATGTGTGAAGTGATATATGTGATATATGATATATATATATATATAGTTGTCATATGAATTGTTATATGATATTTGTATTAAGTAAATATTTGAAACGTGTTACCGAAATTTATATGCTGATATGTACATTGTTTGGTTAACAATGTTAGGTACAAGAGTTCATAACTAAGAGATACAATTGACAATCTGCTAATAATGATAAGAATAACAATAAGAATAATGAAATGATATGTATAGGTATGTATTTATGTTTTGATGTATAAGACATTCCATAGCTTATTACGATTACATGAAATGTGCATAGTAGGAATTAGTAATTATATGTTATACTACGTTTATTTATGCCTCACTAAGCCATTGACTTAGCGTATGAGTGTTTCACACGTAGGTTACGGAAAGTGGGAACATAAGCTAAGAGGAACAAGATAGGTCAGCTCTCCTTTACTGTAATTGGATCAGACAAGAGTTTTAAATCATATGTATTTTATTATTTGAAAGTAGTTGGCATGTAATTAGTGTTTTAAATTATATACGCTCTGATCAGTTTTGAAGATACTTTTTTTATAATAATATGAACCTTTATTGAATAAAAGTGGAAATTTTTCATGTTGGTATACAAGTATAAGTTTTTAAAAGCCAATGTGACGCCTCAGACTCGGACCCGGGTCGGATACGGGTTGGGGGTGTTACAGATTTTTTTCTCTGTAAATCATATATGATACGTGCATCACAAGGCTCACATCAAAGGAAGATGGACTAACTCTTCCAACTTATTCACACGACCAAGCCTTGGAAAAGAATAATATAATAGAAGAAGACTTGTGACTACTGTTTTAATGGGATCTTTATGTTCTTTGGTCTACATGTCTTCTAGAAATACGACTGTTTGTCTCTTAGCCTTCCAAAAGTTCTTGAATCGTATCAATCCGATAACGAGAACTCAAGATATGCTTATTTTAGTGAAGACAACGCATGCAGAAATTCCTATACGGGTTTAATACGGAATTTTGTAAGTATTACAAATTTTCAATATATTTTTATTGATTATTTGTAATACAATTTAAGATAGGAATTATAATTAAAATATGTTTAGTTTGTTATTATTTTATTCATTAGTTTTTTATGACTTTTAGAACTCATCTCCTATATGAATGAGACTTCATTCAACTTCGTAAATCATATTTCTTTGATTAAAAATACAATGAGAGTTCATTTTAGCAAGTGTTGATTGCCTTCTGCTGTTGTCATGTGCCTTCGAAGCTTCTTCATCATCTAGTTCTTTTAAGTTCTTCATGAGAGAAATCTTCACACTCCAATTTGCCTTTCCATTGCGATTAGGAGAGCTGGTTAGAGCCGATTATCGAGCTTTACTAGTCAATTACAGCTAGGAGGGTTCGTAGGACATTTATCCTTCATTTTTATCATCATAATCATCATCCCATGACAACCACAACACCATATCCATCTTATCGCCAAAGCTTATACATATCAAGGAGAATTTTTTAATTCAAAGTTATTTTATCGATTTATTTATCTTTTCATAGTTCTTTTTACGTACCCATTATATATTATCCATTATCTTTTAATCACCATCTTCTTGTTAATTTTCTAGCAACTTTCTTCCCTCATTCAAAACCCTAGATTGTGACAACAATCAAATCCATCTTTCACATCGTTCTTTGATCGAGTCTAAAACCCTAGGCTGGATTTTTCAACTACGAGCAATGTTCATCACTTTGCTGTCATCCCCTATCAATTGGTATCAGATTTGGGTTGATTCTTGGAGCAAAATAAGCTTTTTCACTTATTCTTACACACATAAACTAGGAGTGTTAATTGGTTAATTCGGTCACCGACCAAACTGAATTTCCATTAACCGAATTATTCTTTAACCGTTAATCGAACCAAAGTTTTTTTTGAAAATATTAACCTAACCGAATAAAGTTCAGTTATTTCAATCGGTTAATTGTATTAACCGAAATTTTTTAATACTTTTTTTGATTAGATTAATTCCAATATAATAAAAGATTTTTTTTATTTGAGTTAAAATTTAATTACGTATTGATAATTTAATGAGTTTGGTGTGGTTAAAAAATAATTGGTTCTTAATTCTTAATGAGTTTGAGCTTAAAATATGTATTAAATATATATAATATATTTAATATTTAATAATTTAGGTTAATTCAGTTAATTAATCGATTTCGAACAGAATTAACCATTAACTGAATATTGAAAAAATTGTTAATCGTTCCCCAACCAAATTAATTTGGTGACTGATTAAATTAACCGAGCTAATTCGATTCGGTCAATTAATTTGGTTAAAACCGAAAATGAACACCCCTAGCATAAAATTACTGAGGTACCCCAATGGAGCTAGTTCGCAACGATTATTCGTTTTTAAGTTCTTTTTACATTATTTTAATTTAATTTTAATTCCTTCTTGTTAGTTGCTATTTTTTATCAAAAGAAAAAAACAGAAAAAGAAAATAAAAATAGAAAGGAAAAAGGAAAAAAAGGAGAAAAGGAGAAAGAAAAAAACCAAAAAAAATAAAACATTCTAAAAACGTAAAACTAGAAATTTAAAGCTCATTTTTTACAGGTACATTCTTCATCCCAAGAGAAATTTTTAATCCTAAATAGGTCAATTGGACATCAACGGGTCCTTCAAAATCATCATTCAAATTTATTCAGTAGATTTAAGGTTCTTTTTGAAAAAAAATTCAAAAAAATCTATGGAGGAAATTTTGATCTAAAAATTTACAGGATTCTTCATCATACCAAAGGTGACTTTCATTAAAAAAATCACGTTGTTTGGACAGTAACGACCACTTGAAACAATTAATCTAGAAAAATAAGTAGTTTTAGGGTTCATCATTCAACATGTTTCATAGAATACTACCAAAGGTATTTTGCAATGAAATTTTATAGGCTGAAATTACGCCACATTATGACATTCACAACAAATTTTAGATCTTTTGGACATTGGTAATCCCCTAAAAATGTTGCTCAAGTTGATTCTGCATTTTAGGTTTTTTGGGTTTGATTTTCCAACTTCTTTGATTATTATTGCTTTAGGTTCATTTGTTTTACCTAGAGATGGCATGGGTCGGGTTGAGTTAGATTTTTTGCCCACCCAATCCTAACCCAAAATTAGGTATAAATATGTGAACCCGACTCGACCATGAAACTTTAAATTTTCACTCGATCTCGACCCGACCCGAAATTAACTCTTTATACCTAAATCAACCTAACCTGTCCCAACAACAATTTTAACCCTAGAGCAACCAACAACAATTGATATATGAAAATTAGAAGAAGAAAAGCAATCAACAACAGCCAACAACAACAAACAACAATAATAGGTGAAATATATGAATGAGTTAGAACTTTAAAAAAATTATAAAGAAATAGTAAAATTAAAGAAAGAGCATTCAAAATTACAAAATGTATAATGAAAAATAGAAAGAAGATTTAAATCCTACCTTGTAGAGAATGGAGAGTTGTAAAAATCTAAAAAAAAACCTTGCTCCTTGTGTTTGGTTCTTAATAGACGGGGGAGAAAATAAGGAAATTTTTTAAACCTTATATATTAATATACAATGGCATTTTGTAATTATCTTGGGTCAGTGGGGGTAGATTTACCCTCAACCCGACTCTGACTTGACTTCAAATTATCTTTTCTCAAAACCCGACCCAATTCGAGCCCTATTTTGAAGAAAAACTAAACCTATAGGGTCAAAATCCGTCGATTTCAGATTTTTTTGCCATCCCTGGTTTTACCTTTTTTTGTTTCTCTGCATCATCTAACTCTTATTCTTATGTTAGTAGTATAAAAAGAGTTTGCATATTTCTTCTTTCTTGCATTCTCGTTCAGTCGGAGTTATAATCTTTGTTTAACCCCTTAGAGCTTTTTAAATATTTCTTCTCATATTTGTTAGTGATTGAACTCCGACATGAAAATTTGAAAAACTTCTTGGTAAGAGAGTTTTAAAGAGTACAAGATATGCTAACTTGCCTCTCGATGCATTACTTCATTGAAGTGAATTGTGAGGTTTCTTGTTTTTTTTATTCTTTTTCACCTTACATGTTTCATTGAATTTCAACCTACATATTGGATTAACAAACCACTTGACATTGTTTTTTAACACTCATTCTCGCCACACACGAGTAAAACCATGGAGAGAACATATGAAGTAATAACAAAGAAAACCAATAGTGGTCGGCACCACGTTGAATTTCAAACTATAAACTAGATTACAAGACATGTGTGCAAAAGATTATTTTAAGACAACAAGAAATCAATTCCAACAAGGAAGAAACCTCTACTAAAGCGTATACAAACACATCACATTGATCCTAGTAAATGTTTTTCAAGCTTTTCTTTCAACACATCTAATTCTCTTTCTCTTGGATTTTCAAGTTCGTGGATGAATTCTTTTAAAGAAAGGGGAAATGATACATGCACCAGTGTCCATAATGATAATATTCTTCTTTGGACTAATGTTACTACTCAAATCTATTAGAATAACAAAGTCTCAAAGATTCAAAGCATATATACTTGGTAAATATAATATGAATGAATTCTTTAAAGATCCTAATATTTTTCCCTTTTGATGTTTTAGATTCGATGTTAAATCTTTTTGAAGAGAGTGAGGATGATACTTGCATCACAAGGCTCACATCAAAGAATATGAACTAACTATTCCAATTAATCCACACGACCAAACCTTAAAAAAGAAGAATAGAATATAAGTAGACTTGCGACTACTTTTGAATAGGATCTTGATGTCATTTGGTCGACATCTCTTCTAGAGATACGACCGATTGTCTCTTACTTTTCCAAAGGTTCTTGAATCTCATCAATCTGATATCGGAAACTCAAGATACACTTATTTTAGTGAAGACAATTCATGCAAAAATTCCTAAACGGGTTTAATACGAGATTTTGTAAATATTATGAATTTTTATTTTTTATTGATTATTTATAATATAATTTAAGATAAGATGATGTCTTATCTTTTTGAATCAGATTTATTATTTTACTAGGAATTAAGATCAAGTCAAAACATTATTCTTAGTTTATTATTATTATATTAGGAATCAAAATTAAAATATGTTTAGTTATTATTGTTTTATTCATTAGTTATTTAGGACTTTTAGAACTTCCCTCCTATATAAAGGAGGTTTCATTCAACTTTGTAAATTAGATTTCTTTGATTAAAAATACAACGAGAATTTATTTTTGCAAGTGTTCATTGTCTTGTGCCTTCGAAGCTTCTTCATCATCAAGTTCTTTCAAGTTCTTCATGAGAGAGATATTCACACTATGGTTTGTCTTTCAATATGATTAAGAAAGATGGTTAGAGTCGATTATTGAGTTGCTTTGTCAATTGTGGTTATGACGGTTCGTAGGGCATTTATCCTTCATCTTTATCATCATCATTATCCCACGACAATTACATCATCGTATCCATCTTATCGCTAAAGCTTATAAATATCATGAAGAGTTTTCAATTCAAGTTTTTTCATCATTTTATTTATCTTTTCATAATTGTTTTTACATATTTACTATATATTATTCATTATCTATTAATCATCATCTTCATGTTAATTTTCTAGCATATTTCTTCCCTCATTCGAAACCTTAGATTATGACAATAATCATCCATCTTCTACCTCGTTCTTTGATTGAGTCTAGAATCTAGTCTTGATTCTTCAACTACGAGAAATATGCATCACTCCGTTACCATCCCCTATCAATATAGAAGAAGTTTCTTGATTTGTAACACAACTACTAAAGCTTTCAAGAATATTTGTTGTCATAGTAATTTATGTTATAATTACTTTTTTACTTTTTGTGTTAGTTTAGCTTTTGACCCTCTAAGATCACCTGATTATAAAATCATTTGTATATGGGAAAATTACATAAAGCCTTATAAGTTTAATATGGATTTATCCATAATCACTTTTGAGATAGATGAAGATGAGCCTATAGAGTTAAATTATGGGGTTTTCTGTAATGGAAGGATTCATTGGTTGTTGATATGTTAAGAGTTAGTTAAAAAGTTTGTTAATTAGTTAATGGTCAGTTAGAAGTTAGTTAGTGCATTAGTGTTGTGTTTAAACTGTATAAAAGAATGATGTACATTTTAGTATAATGCATATACAAAATATTATTCACACGTGTCTTAACATGGTATCAGTTGAAAAGTCTCGTGTGATATCTCGCCCTTTCTAATTTTTTCCTCTTTTTTTCTTTACTGAGTTTCGTTATTTTTTCCTCTTTTCCTCCATGGATTACATCGATTTTACTCATCCTCTTTACCTTCATCCATTGGATACGCCAGGGACGTTGCTGGTTTCGCATCAGTTGACTGGAATCGAGAACTACAATCTGTGGAGTCACTCGATTGAATCGTATTACTGGCAAAGAATAAGTTAGGGTTTGTCAACGGCAATTGCACTCAAGGTGATTTCGGTGAGTTACTGCAATCACAGTGGGACAGATGCAATACAATCATTCTTTCGTAGATCCTAAACACTGTGAGCGGTGATCTCTCTGTGTGATTGGTTTTTACTTCTACGGTTGTGCATGTTTAGAATGATTTGAAGGAACGATTTAGTAAAGTCGATGGCTCTCGGATTTTCTTCATACATCGAGAGATTTCTCTATTCACTCAAGGTGATTCCTCTGTTTCAGCCTATTATTCGCATCTAAAGCTTATTTGGGATGAGTACAGTGTGTTAGTCTATGTCTCATCGTGCAATTGTGTTGATGCTTCCCAAGCATTGAATCACGTTCTTCAGCAACGTTTATTTAAGTTTTTAATGGGACTGAATGAAACATATTCTGCCATTCGAAGTCAGATTCTCCTTCTGGATCTGCTTCCTTCAGTGAATCGGGCGTATTCGATGGTGGTTCACGATGAGTCCCAGCGTTTTCTTTCTTCAGGTGTTTCACCATTGTCTGATACAGTGGCCATGTATTCCAACTCTGCTAATTCTAGCTGAGGACGATTTAATGGAGTGTGCGACTTTTGTAAGATCTGTGGCCATAAGCGTGATCAGTGTTATAGACTCAATGGCTTCCCTCCTGACTTCAAGTTCACCAAGATAAAGAAAACCTCTTCTGCCATGGTAGCTAATTCGGATCAGGTTGATAATCCTTCAGATCTTCTCCTTTGGCTCCGATGTTCACCTCGGATCAGTACAATCATTTATTGGAGCTTCTTAACAGAGATATTCATGACTCTGGTGATACTGCTGCCGCCAATTTTGCAGGTATGGTTCATGATTGTTTACCTGCTCCTACGAATAATTGTGTTACCTGGATTCTTGACACTGGAGCTACTGACCATATGATGTCTAATTTTGAATACTTGAGTAATCATGTTGAATGCTTATCACAATTTGTTCATCTTCCAAATGGTAAAACCCTTCCTATAACACAAGTTGGTTCTTTTTGGGTTGATTCATCTCACTGCCTACAGAATGTCTTATATGTTTCTGCATTTGCTCATAATTTGTTGTCTGTCTCAAAATTGACCATTAACTTAAATTGTGTTGTTCAATTCTATCCTGACTTTTGCATCTTTCAGGATCTCTCCAATGACAAGATGCTGGGGATTGGTAGGAAACAGGGAGGCTTGTATGTTCTTCATTCTTTTGGTTCTTTTCTTAGTTTTGTTTATAAGGCTCCTAATGTGTCTTTTGCTATTACACCTCATTGTACGTCCTCTGTTGATAATAAAACATCGATTTGGCATGCCCGATTAGGTCATGCTTCTTTTCTCATGTTGCATCATCTCCTTAAATGATTGTAAACTAGATTCTTCTATTATTCATTCCGGTACTGTTTGTCCTTTAGCTAAGCAAACTCATCTGCCTTTTCCTGTTAGTCAGTCTCGTTCTAATTTTCCTTTTCAGTTAATTCACATGGACTTATGGGGCCCATACAGAATTTCCACTCATAGTGGTCATAGATTTTTTCTAACAATAATTGATGACTGTACAAGAATGACATGGGTGTACTTATTAAAACTTAAGTATGATGTTATTATATCTTTAATGAAGTTTCTTTCTTTAGTCCTTAATCATTTTGGGGCTTTTGTCAAAACCATTCGTAGTGATAATGGCTCTGAGTTTTTCAGCAAAGAGTGTTCTTTCCTTTTCTCTTCCTTTGGCATTGTTCATCAGTCATCTTGTGTTGACACTCCTAAGCAAAATAAGGTAGCTAAAAGAAAGCATAAACACCTATTAGAAGTAGCTAGAGCACTTCGTTTTCAGTCTCGGTTCCTATTAAATTTTGGGGAGAGTGTGTCTTAGCTGCATGTTACTTAATTAATAGGTTACCTTATGTTGTCCTTAATTGGAAATCCCCATATGAAATGTTTCATCATAAGCCTCCTTCTTTGTTACACTTAAAGGTCTTTGGTTGCTTAGGTTATGCCACTCAAGCTAAGCCTCGTGACAAGTTTGTTCCTAAAGCTATTCCTTCGGTTTTTATGGGATACTCATATACTCAAAAAGGTTATTTAATGTTTAGCCTTGTGTCTAAGACTTTTTTTGTGAGTAGGGATGTTTGGTTTCATGAAAATTCTTTCCCTTTTCATTCACTTGAGCTGTCATCTAGGTTATTTCCTTCAAAACCTTTTGTCTCTGATTCTGATTTTTTTTGTAACTGATTTACCTCTGTCCGATGTGTCTCCTAATTCAGTTTCTCAACAGTCTTCTTCTAGTCCTTCTTTTAACGATACATGTCCTGCTGTTATTGGTGCAGAGTCTCCTGCACTTGTTATTTCTCCTTCTTCTAGTGCTTCTGTTCCTGTTGGTCATGTTGTTAGAAAGTCTTCTAGAGTGTCCAAGCCTCCACTTTGGTTAAATGAATATGTTTCTTGCCAATCATCCACTTCTAGCTTTCATCCCATTTCAAATAACATTTCTTATTCTCATCTTCCATCTCACACCCAATCTTTTCTTTCTTCTATTTCCATTGTTGAACCTACTAGTTATAATGATGCCGTTAAAGACCCCTTATGGGTTAATGCCATGCAAGAGGAGATTCAAGCATTAGAATTAAACAATACTTGGTGCGTAGTTTCTTTGCCACCGGGAAAGGTCCCCATTGGATGCAAATGGGTATATAAGGTTAAGTTTTGATCCAATGGTCAGGTTGAACGATATAAAGCACGTTTTGTTACGAAAGGCTACAATCAGCGCGAAGGTGTGGATTTTGTTGAAACCTTCTCCCCTGTTGCTAAGCTGGTCACCGTTCGAAAAGTTTTGGCGCTTGTCTCTTTGCAACACTGGTCTCTATTTCAAATGGATGTCTATAATGCATTTCTTCAAGGGAACTTGCTTGAGGAGGTTTACATGCAATTACCTCAAGGATTTTGCAGCCAGGGGAGAACATGGTCTGTAGGTTGCAGAAATCTATTTATGGTCTGAAACAAGCGTCTCGACAGTGGAACATGAGGCTAACTAAAGCTTTGGTAGCTGCTGGATATGTTCAAAGTAAGTTTGATTACTCGCTTTTTACAAAAACAAAGGGAGCAAAAATAGTAATCATGCTTATATATGTTGATGATTTGTTGATCACTGGAAATGATGCTGCTATGATAGAAGAATTGAAAATGATTTTGTATGCTAGCTTCAGAATGAAAGATTTAGGTGAACTTAAATACTTTCTTGGTTTTGAGATACTTAGATCTAGTGAAGGGATCTTGTTGAACCAAAGGAAGTGCGCATTAGAACTGATAGAAGAAACAAGATTAAGAGGTGCTAAACCTGTTTGTACACCTATGGAACATAATATTAAGCTTACCACTGCTGGTTATGATTCTAGTTTAATTAAAAATAATGGGAAGAAGATAGATGATGAAGTGCTACAGGGTGAAAAAGAAAACTACAAAATGTTGATAGGTAGGTTGATTTATCTCACTCATACAAGGCCAGATATCACTTTTATGGTACATCATCTGAGTCAGTTCATGCAGCAACCAAAGCGCTCGTACTTGGAAGCAGCTCTTCGAGTAGTTAAGTACATAAAAAAGAACCCTGGTCAAGGGATCTTATTTTCTTCTGCAGGACAATGCCAACTATCAGCCTTTTGTGATACTGACTGGGCAACTTGTTTGATGACAAGGAGATCGGTTATTGGGTTTTGTGTCAAATTAAGAAATTCCTTAATTTCCTGGAAGTCAAAAAAGCAGAACACTATAGCAAGGTCGTCAGCAGAGGCGGAATACAAAGGCATGGCAATAGTAGTAGCATAAATTGTTTGGCTCAAAGGTCTGTTAGTAGAGTTGGGTGTAAAGGATCTTCAGCCGGCTAAACTTTATTGTGATAGCAAGGCAGCACTGCAGATTACACAAACCCGATATTTCATGAGAGGACGAAGCATATT
Source organism: Hibiscus syriacus (assembly GCF_006381635.1). Lineage (NCBI taxonomy): Eukaryota > Viridiplantae > Streptophyta > Magnoliopsida > Malvales > Malvaceae > Hibiscus > Hibiscus syriacus. The sequence continues at coordinate 83,888 of NW_024062731.1, forward strand.
GAAATAGATTGCCATTTTGTTCGTGAGAAAATACAAGAAGGGGTGATTTGTACATAATATGTTTCATCTGCAAATCAGCTAGCAGACGTTTTAACCAAGGCATTGGGTACTCAGCAGCATGAATATTTAATTTCCAAGTTGGGAGTCAAAGATGTCTTTAGACTACCAACTTGAGGGGGAGTGTTGAGATGTTAAGAGTTAGTTAGAAAGTTTGTTAATTAGTTAATGGTTAGTTAGAAGTTAGTTAGTGCATTAGTGTTGTGTTTAAGTTGTATAAAAGAATGATGTACAGTTTAGTATAATGCATATACGCAATATTATTCACACATGTCTTAACATTGGTGTAGATATAAAAGGAGTCTTATATTTCGATGTAGATAATGAATGTTTAGAAACTATACATATGGTTTTATCGATTTAGATGGATGCGCCAGAGGAATGCATATATTTTGGAGAGTCTACAAGAGTTATGCATCTCACATTGGCCTATTGTATTGTGTGCTTGTTTGTTTAGAGTTGGATATATTTGAGATGGCAAGAGATTATTCTCAATGGATTTGGGAGAAACATGTGAATCTGGGCTATGCGACGAAAGTTTTTATGGTGTTTGTATCATTGGATCCGAGGAAGAAGATGAGTCGATGGTCCATATAAGCAATTAACGGCCAACTAAGTTTAATTTCACCCATGTAAACGGTTATTAACAATGAGTGATTCATTTATTACAAATTCGATAACATTAATGAGCAATTTGTTACTTTTAAAACTATAGTGGGTAAACAAAAACTTACTTAAACATTAATGATCATTTGTGCAGTTTACCCTTTTTTTGGTACAAAACTGCAGTAAACTAAACTTAGGACTTCTCTTCACCTTGGCATCACGTCACTGCTAAGTAAGTGGTGTAAACTAGCAGGTGGAACCTCTAAAATTATTAATTCTTCCTCCTGTTCATACGTTAAATACGTAAGATGGTCCGTGCTTCTATTTCTTTGACAAAAAAGTATGTTGAATTTCCTTGACAAAACCCCCCTGCATCAACCTTTCACAGTCTTTTATTAGCGTGAATGTAGGATGCTCTTCTACTATCTCACCTTTTAAAACTTCGACCACCCATTTAGCATCCAGTTCCACTATTAGATTTGATATGTTGAGTTCTTTTGCTAATACTAGTCCTTGCCTTCCTTAGTTCTGATCAATCCTCCGACCGCAGCTAAGCATGAAAAGCTTTTAAAAGCACCACCTGAATTCAGAATCCAAGATCCTGACGAAGGTTTTGTCCATGAAATCCACTGGATTTCCTTGATTACTATTGACGTTGAATATCTAAACGTTAATTTGGTTTCACGAGCCAGCGTATGCGCATATTATAGAATTTGGCTCAGCATTTGATTTGTTTCACAGAATATAGCTTCATTTCGGCTTTTCCATAAACTCCATATCTTTACCGCAAATAAGGACCCTCATTCGCATCTATCATATGTGGTTTCGGTTAAGCAGTATTTAATTTTAATCCAATCTTTGAATTCAACTATTTCAGGACTGTTGCCTTGATGATGAATTACCAGTTCCTTCCACACTTCCTTTACATTCGGACAGTCTCTTGGGATATGTTTGATATTGATTCGTTCTTACGACCACATTTCCTGTAAATTGCATCTATTGTAATACATTTCTTCATCCGATTTCCATTTGTGTTGAATCTATTAAAGTAGCATAATGATACAAAGAACCTTATTCTTTCCGTGTCCACTATTTGCCAAATCCAACTAGTTTATCCTCCGTTCTCGTGTTTACTTCTGCTTGCTTTATGATTTTATAAGTAGAGGCAACTGAAAAATTACCATTTTTCTCTAAACCCAAGCTAATTTATCTGATCCTGACTTCCATTGGTGATTGGAATAGAGACTGCTAGTATTTGGTTCATTAATTCCTCTGGAATGAGATCTTCAATCCCTTGTAAATTCCATATTTCTCTTCCGTTATATAGTTTGTCACACTACTTTCATTCTATTCTCCTCATTGCTTATGCCACATGAAAACTTTATGGATGTTTTACCAACCCACCAATTGTGCCAAAAGCGAGTTTGCTCTCCCATTCGGATACTTCATTTACATCTGTAATCACCAATTTTCACATATATTAAAAAAAACAGTGATCAATCTCCGAATATCCAGTGCATTCAATGTCCCGGTCATTGAGCCACAATCCCCCTACCACGATCACTGTGCCACCACCAACTCCATCATATCCCAGCTCAACTCAGCTCAGCTATAGCAAGCAAAGACAAAATCAGCTGATTTTTTATTTTTCAGATATGTAAATGGGTTCTATAAAACCCGAAAAACAACAATGTAAAAGGGGTTCCCGTTTGAAATCGGGAAAAAACTCTTTCCCATTTTTCAGCAAAAGGAATGATGTAACACCCCAATTTAGGGGTTAAATTTAAGAAATTATAAAGTGGTGGATTTAATTGGTATTTTGAAAGAAATAGTGGATTAAATTGTAAGACTTCAAAGTTGGCAGATCGTTTTAAGAAGTGCAGGAAGTTCAGTGACTAAACTCTTGGTTTAGCCAATTTCCTATATGATAGAATTATAAACTCTCCCCCGTGCGCAGAAACATAAATTTTCCCTGGTTTCCCTCTCCAATCAACCAACTTTCAACTCCGATCTACTCGCCGTCCGACCTCCGATCGACGAACCAAAACCACCATCGTGTTCGTTGTCAACCAAGGAACAAAACCCCTCAAACCTTTCGTCGGGAATCATCGCCATTCATCGTTAATTTCAGTCGGAAGTATCGTCGGTAATAACTCGGTTTTAGTTGGTTTTTCATCGATTCATGACGATCCGAGCATCCGTTTACGACACCTCCCGCACCATCGTGTTCCTTGCATCGTTCCGAGTCTGCCGGTGTCATCCTTGGTCTCTGTCGACGGCGGCGCGTGAGGAGGTGAAGCGGTCAAAGTTTCCGATTTGTTGAAATCGAGCTCTCCGCCATTCAAAATTGTGAACCGAGCTTTGTAAGTATCTCGAAATCGCTCAAAATAATTTTTAGAAATTTTTCGGGATTTTATCACTGTTCACACGCCGCCACTGCGCGTGGGGAATAAAAAATGATCGGTTTGACCGGTTTTGCTCCTATTTTGACCGGTCATGACCCGACCCGACCCGTTTACCTGACCCGTTGACCCAACCCGACCTGTTGATCCGACCCGTTGACCCGACCCGTTGACCGTTGACCACTGTTGATCAAAACTTTGACTGGCTTTGACCGGGCATTAAACGACCTTTGACTTTGACCGAGTATACCTATCCTGACATTTTTCGACGTTCCAAATCCGATTCCACTGTCCGTTTTTCGAAATTCGAACCCGAAGACCTCAAAATTGCCAGTCAAACCCGTTGACTTTGATTTTGACCGAAAATTCCAAATTTCTGAAAAGTCATATTTTATGCTTTCGACGTCCTGAATCCGAAGTCCGTTTCGCCAAATTCGAACCCGGTAAGCCGTCTTTCACTGATTTATCACCCGATTCGATCCGTTTATCGCAATTAAGCTCCGTTTCTGATATAATTTATGTTGATATGTATCTGAGGAATTATTGGAAGTTGAATTGAAGATCAAAGGAGTTCGAATGGAATTTTTATGGTCGATCAATATTACATGGAAATCGGGTAATACTTTACTACCTCTTTATGCTTTATAGAACATGTGAATATTGATAAATGCATGATTAAGATAATGTTGGTCTCATTTGTGTAGTTAATTAGTTTCTACACTCGATCTGAATACGGTAAAAGGGTTCAGTAATTGATTATGGTTCAGATGAATTTTATAAGAAATTGAGGGATTGTTAGAATTAAATTACAAGTTCTGTGCTTATTGATAAAGAAATCAACATGGGTTTGTAACTTATAGTTTATTTCATCAAAGGTTAAATGTTAAAGGTACTTGGATGGGAAATTATGATAATACTCCGGAAGGGTAAAATTACGAAAATACCCTTAAGTTGTAAGATGTCAAGAATATTCCCTGGAAGTTGATTAATAACTCTGAAAGGATATATTGATATGATAAAACTACATATGTGCTCAAGAAATGTTATATTTTGCTTAGGAAATATGGATAACCGATTTTTAACCCTATAGGGTTTGTGCAAGCTATTAGAAGTCTATTAAGGAATCATTTCAAGATAAGAGAATGTTCGGGAAAGCAATTGATCATAGGATCTCTAAATTATATTATTTTCGTTAAGAGCTAATATTGAAATTATCTGGTTAAGAAATTACGAAAATTCCCTTGAGAGGTAAAATAGTCAGAGTTGACCCTGAAGGAGAAAGTACTTTGAGGATTTGTACTTAACTCGATTAAGTACAAATTTAATTATTAATATTCTGTCTTTGTAAAGAAAAATTCATAATATTGCGTTTGTAAAATCCGAGAAGGCACTTGACCCGAAAATATCCGAGTTATGAGTAAATACCTGAAGAATAATTTGTCGGGGTGTTCTGTTGTCATAATTGTTCGAAAGGACTGAAACAAATGATGAGATTAAATTAAATAATAAGATCGGATGGAGGAAAAAGATATAAATTGGAATTAAATAATAAGATCGGATGGAGGAAAAAGATTGAAATACCGTGGATCTGTGAAATGAAAAAAATACCCCTGTAATGGAAATGACCCAAGAATATCACCAAGCTCAGAAATGATTGGATATCCTTGAGCTCTGAAATGAATGGAATAAAACTGAATACCAAAATTTACAAAATAACCTTATGGTCTAAACTAAGTAAACATCTTGGTTTAATTAAGGAATCCAAATAAGCATAGGTATTAGATTACCTTTAAAAGTAATGGAACACAATTTAAGTGAATAGATCAACCCTAAAGCTATATCATTAAGGTTACTTAGTTTATTTAGCATTCAAGTCCATTCCAATTACTTCGAGATTTTCCAGAGTAATTCAAACGTTCCTAATTTCATATACATATTGTACTTCCGATCTATTCAATTTGGTCTTCGTAGTTGATTTGTTGAACAAGCGTCCAATTCTTAGTACTGAATGCGATCTAGAGTTGAGATGAGTTGAATACTTTCAAAATTATCATCGAGCCAAACTTGAGAAGACGAACACACATTCAAGTAATATCTATGGCATTCAAGTAATATCTATGTCATTCAGGTATTGACATAGCTTTAGGGTTGATCTATTCACTTAAATTGTGTTCCATTACTTTTAAAGGTAATTCAATACCTATGCTTATTTGGATTCCTTAATTAATCCAAGACATTTACTTAGTTTAGACCATAAGGTTATTTTGTAAATTTTGGTATTCAGTTTTATTCCATTCATTTCAGAGCTCAAGGATATCCAATCATTTCTGAGCTTGGTGATATTCTTGGGTCATTTCCATTACAGGGGTATTTTTTTCATTTCACAGATCCACGGTATTTCAATCTTTTTCCTCCATCCGATCTTATTATTTAATTCCAATTTATATCTTTTTCCTCCATCCGATCTTATTATTTAATTTAATCTCATCATTTGTTTCAGTCCTTTCGAACAATTATGACAACAGAACACCCCGACAAATTATTCTTTAGGTATTTACTCATAACTCGGATATTTTCGGGTCAAGTGCCTTCTCGGATTTTACAAACGCAATATTATGAATTTTTCTTTACAAAGACAGAATATTAATAATTAAATTTGTACTTAATCGAGTTAAGTACAAATCCTCAAAGTACTTTCTCCTTCAGGGTCAACTCTGACTATTTTACCTCTCAAGGGAATTTTCGTAATTTCTTAACCAGATAATTTCAATATTAGCTCTTAACGAAAATAATATAATTTAGAGATCCTATGATCAATTGCTTTCCCGAACATTCTCTTATCTTGAAATGATTCCTTAATAGACTTCTAATAGCTTGCACAAACCCTATAGGGTTAAAAATCGGTTATCCATATTTCCTAAGCAAAATATAACATTTCTTGAGCACATATGTAGTTTTATCATATCAATATATCCTTTCAGAGTTATTAATCAACTTCCAGGGAATATTCTTGACATCTTACAACTTAAGGGTATTTTCGTAATTTTACCCTTCCGGAGTATTATCATAATTTCCCATCCAAGTACCTTTAACATTTAACCTTTGATGAAATAAACTATAAGTTACAAACCCATGTTGATTTCTTTATCAATAAGCACAGAACTTGTAATTTAATTCTAACAATCCCTCAATTTCTTATAAAAATCATCTGAACCATAATCAATTACTGAACCCTTTTACCGTATCCAGATCGAGTGTAGAAACTAATTAACTACACAAATGAGACCAACATTATCTTAATCATGCATTTATCAATATTCACATGTTCTATAAAGCATAAAGAGGTAGTAAAGTATTATCTCGATTTCCGTGTAATACTGATCGACCATAAAAATTCCATTCAAACGCCTTTGATCTTCAATTCAACTTCCAATAATTCCTCAGATACATATCAACATAAATTATATCAGAAACAGAGCTTAATTGCGATAAACGGATCGAATCGGGTGATAAATTAGTGAAAGACGGCTTACCGGGTTCGAATTTGGCGAAACAGACTTCGGATTCGGATTCAGGACGTCGAAAGCATAAAATATGACTTTTGGAAATTTGGAATTTTTGGTCAAAATCAAAGTCAACGGTTTGACCGGTAATTTCAAAGTCTTCGGGTTTGAATTTTGAAAAACGGACAGTGGAATCGGATTTGGAACGTCGAAAAATGTCAGGATAGGTATACTCGGTCAAAGTCAAAGGTCGTTTAATGCCCGGTTAAAGCCAATCAAAGTTTTGGTCAACAGTGGTTAACGCCAGTCAACGGTCAATGGGTCAACAGTCAACGGGTCAACGACTCGGGTCAACGGGTCGGGTCAACAGGTCGGGTTGGGTCAACGGGTCAGGTAAACGAGTCGGATCGGGTCGGGTCATGACCGGTCAAAATAGGAGCAAAACCGGTCAAACCGGTCATTTTTTTCTTCCCCACGCGCAGTGGCGATGTGTGGGGGCGCGTGAACAGTGATAAAATCCCGGAAAAATTTCTAAAAATTATTTTGAGCGATTTCGAGATACTTACAAAGCTCGGTTCACAATTTTGAACGGCGGAGAACTCGATTTAACAAATCAGAAACTTTGACCGTTTCATCTCCTCACGCGCCGCCGTCGACAGAGACCAAGGATGACACCGACAGACTCGGAACGATGCAAGGAACACGATGGTGCGGGAGGTGTCGTAAACGGATGCTCGGATCGTCGTGAATCGATGAAAAACCAACTAAAACCGAGTTATTACCGATGATACTTCCGACTGAAATTAACGACGAAGGGCGATGATTCCCAACGAAAGGTTTGAGGGGTTTGTTCCTTGGTTGACAACGAACACGATGGTGGTTTCGGCTCATCGATCGGAGGTCGAACGACGAGTAAATCGGAGTTGAAAGTTGGTTGATCGGAGAGGGAAAACTGGGAAAATTTATGTTTCTGCGCACGGGGGAGAGTTTATAATTCTCTCCTATAGGAAATTGGCTAAACCAAGAGTTTAGTCACTGAACTTCCTGCACTTCTTAAAACGATCTGCCAACTTTGAAGTCTTACAATTTAATCCACTATTTCTTTCAAAATACCAATTAAATCCACCACTTTCTAATTTCTTAAATTTAGCCCATAAATTGGGGTGTTACAAATGAAGCACCATTTTTTTCATTTCGACAAATCCCAACAACCAAACAGAGATAAACATTTCAAAACGAATTAAAAAACAAAGCAAAAGGTTTACCTTTCGGCCGAACCTTTCACCGGTGTTAGGGACCACATGTGGCTAATCCGAATGGTGGGGAGGAGTGTACCGACGAGGGGAACAACATACTTGAAAAGTAGGTCAATCCGACGGTGGACGGAGGAGATTGGCGGAGTGGAATTCGGGGGGTTTTCGATTTGTTTTGAAGAGTTGTGGGTCGATTATCGCAAAACTGAGTCCAGATCGATGTTCCAGCGTCAAAACGAGCCACCTGGTGAATTTTGGGCCCGAACAACCATCTGTGACGATGGTGAGGCGACGGTCGGGACGACCGACGTGGCGATTGACGGTTGGACTCTCGCCGGATTCTGGGAGCCTTAGAGAGAAAGGAGAGCTTCTCTCTCTAAAAAAAGAAATGAAAAATGAAGAAAAAATGAGAAGAAAAGGAAAAAGAGAGCTTTTATAGGCGAACAAAATGACGCTGTTTTGGCTCCCATACATGTGCGTTTTGGCCTCTGATGGTCGAACCCTCTTCGTAGTCATCTTACTTTTCCTTTATTTCAATTTAGTCACCATTTTCAGTTTATTTCGTGATTTTCTTAAATTAAATTGTCATTATTTTGTTATTTTACCATATTTTAATGTTTTAATATTGACATTTTGGCATATTTTCTTAGAGGCCCCCTATGTTTGTCATGTTTTTGCGTTTTGGTCATTGGACCTCCCTTTTCTAATCTATTGCATTTTTATCATTCTGATTTATTTATTTTAACTTAGTCACTATTTATTTTGTCATTTATTTGAACTTTATAACTGAATTTTATATTTTACATTTTAGTCACTAATTAGTTATGTTCTCTTTATTTATTTATGAATTTGAAGTGTTACTTTCATTTTGCATTTCGGTCACTGTTATTTATGATTTAGCTACTATTTTTATTTTATTACATTTTGGTCCCTTATTGTTTACATTCGAATATTAAGTCTTAATACGACCTTGTGATGACCCGCCCTGTGTTATTATTCGCATTTTTCATAGTCGAGGTAACAATTAAAAGTAAACTCCCTAATTTCTAATTTTATATTTGACTGTTTAATTACTATTATTTTACCCTTTAAAATTATGTTATTTTAATTTCTACTTAAATTATTAATTGTTTACATTTTAGTCATTTCAATGCCAACTTTTAATTTTCCGCACTATCTAAATTTAAGTTTTATATTCTGATTTCTTTACATTTAGTCCAAATTTTAGATTTTAATTATTAAACCTCTTCATTTAGATTTTTAATATTTTAGTCATATTCTATAATATTATTTTTATTTTAGGTTAATCCTTAAATTAGGTGAATTCTTAATTTGGTCCTTGCTTTTGCTCGAGGTTTCAATTTAATTATTCGAATTGTATAATTAATTAGGATTAATATAAGATATTCCATCTTAGGCTTAATTTCCAATTTAGTCCTTAAATTAGAAGAATTTTTAATTTGGCCCTTGCTTTTGCTCGAGGTTCACTTTAATTATTCGAATTGCAATATTAATTAAAATTAATTTAAGTTAATATTAGAGTCTCCACTTTAGATTAGATTTTAATTTAGTCCCTTTAATTTAGGGAGTAATCTGAGTTGGCCCTCGCCTAAATGCTCAAGGGACCATCTCGATATTTGATTTAATAATAAAATTAAAATTAAATAGATTATATTAGAGCCTTTTTTATGTTTGAGCTCCTAGGTTCCTTAATTAAAAAAAAAAAAAAAACCTTAATCTGCCCTTAGTTTAATTAGGATCAATAATTACATCATCTTTTAAAACCTAAGGCAATATTCACTTATTAAGAAGTCAATAGTATATCTCCCGCAAGTATGCTAAAGGGGTGATTACTGGAGATTTCCGAAATGGGTCGACATCCTTTTCAAGACTGCATCAGTATTTCTAATATTAAGGCAATGTTCGTTTATTGGGCACAATAGTTGATCTCCCGCATTCATGCTAGGGGCGAATGCTATTGGATTCAATAAACGAATACTCTTTTCAACTTTGTATCTGTAATGATTTTTTAAATTAGATAAAGTTCAAACTCAAAATTTTTTATTCTAAATATAGGGTAATCAACTACGTACCAATTTTTGGGCGTTGTGGGGTACTAATCCTTCCTCACACGTAACTAACTCCTGAATCTATTTTCTGGTTTTTGCAAACCTTAAAACTTGGTATTTTGATAAAATAAAATATTTTATTAAAATCACTCGATTTTTATGGTGTCCCAATCGCAACTTAAAATGATTGGTGGCGACTCCTCAAATTTCAAAATATTTTCAAAGAAAAACCCCAAGTCGTACTTATTTTACCCCACCCGAGCAAAAAACAGTGTCGATAAACATCCTTGTTCCACTACTCCTTTTGTCTCCTCCATTTACACCCTTATTCTACTACTTTCTCTGTAGCAACCATTTCCAAGTCGACGACGTGTTTGGATGTTCTTTGACTTCTAAGAATGACGGTTGGTGTAAATATTCTCCTTGAACACCTTACACCACATGCTCTCATTGTTTAGCAATAAGAGCCAAATTACTATCCCGTGCCATTCGTAGTCCAAGACCACTTTGAATCCTCGGGTGGCATACTTGCTGCCACTCTACCAAATTCTTGTGATTATAATATATTTGACCGCCTCGTAAGAAGTTACGTTTCAATGAATCAATTTTATTACACGTTGATACTGATGGTTGTTTGTATTGTGTAGAGCGGTATCACTGCTGATGTTGTTTGAATTAAAACTCTTCTCCCTGCTACTGACAACACCTTGCCCTTTCATCCACTTATTTTTTCAAAACTTTATCAACTAATGGGGCAAATACCTCAACATTTACTCTTCCATGTATGATCAATACTCCCAAGTATGTGCCCAATTTTTCCGTGAGTGGAATACCATATAATTCACTCAAACAATCTGCACTTGCTGTCGGTACGTTTGGAGAAATAAAAAGTTTTGATGTTTGAAAATTTACCTCTAGCCTGAAGTATGGTCGAATTCTATTAAGCAGTCTCGTATTAAGACAATTTTCTGCGTCTGTCTTAGCGAAAAATAGGAGATCATCTACAAAAAAGAGGTGGCTCACCTTTGGATCTCTACGTGAGGCTTTGTCGACCTTCCACCTTCCTTGATTTTCACGTTTGAGTATCATGTGTGATAATTTCTCCATGACCAAAATAAACAAATATGGTGACAATAGGTCTCCTTGTAGCATGCCTTGTTGAGGTTAGAAACTGTCTATTTTCTCGCCATTCCAGATAATCTCAATTGATCTAGCTTTTACACAGGACATGACAAGGGCTATTGTCTCTTCTGGAATTTCAAATTCATGGAGCACCTTTCTTAAAAAAATCAATTTACATTGTCATAAGCTTTTTGTAAATATATTCTTAATATGATAGCACCCTTTCGGCCCCTAAGATTCATCATAGAATGAACCATCTCTTGTGTCACTAATATGTTGTCTGTCGCACTTCTTCATGCTGGAAAGCTATTATGGAACATGCTTACTATATGTTGGGAAATAAAACGAGTAATTTCCCTATAACCATATTAGTGAGATTACTAAATAAAAGCGGAAAAATAATATTCGAATTGATAACAGAGTTCAGCCAATTATGCCTACGTCTCCGGACTACTGCAGATCTTTTACTAAAGAGAAAATTTACAGGTGTTTACAAAACACTCACAACTCACAAAAAAACTCTCTAAACTCTTTAGTATAGACAGAAAGAAATGATTTTGGATTATTTTGATACTAAATGAGTTAGGGTATTTATAGTTGAAGTTTAAGGACTAATCTTGAAAATACTCTAAAGTATAGGGACTAAAGTGTAATTATCCCATTTTAAAATATTCAACAAAAATTAAATACACCGAATTCGGTGCCCAATCCACCAAATTTGATGCCCCCTTTTGTCCTATTCGGCGGTGATTCTTGACTTTCAACAATCTCTCACTTGAAGATTGATTTTAATCTGTCTTCACACCCCGATCAATACAGCAGCATTTCTAGTCTTGTTACTCTAGCATGCCAACTGAAGATGAACACAACTTCAGTTTATCCGTAGTCACCGTCTTTATTAACATGTCTGTCGGATTTTGAGCTCCACTAATCTTTTCAAGTTTCAAAATCGCATCTTCCATAAGAGACCGGATAAAATAATATCGCAATTGTATGCTTCTTCCTGGAATGAAAAGACGGATTCTTCGCTAGATGGATGACACTTGACTTTCGCAATACAAGACATTGTTTTCTTGTTTCTTGCCTAACTCTTCCAAGAAACTTTGGAGCCAAACCATCTCCTTACTGGCTTCCGTAACAGCGACATATTATGTTTCAGTTGTGGAGAGAGCAACTATCTTCTGTAGTTGAAAAACCCAACTCACTGCGGTTCCTCTTAGAGTATAGACATACCCTGTAGTGTTTCTTCTGATGTCAACATTTCCAGCTAAGTCACCATCTACATAGCATGTCAGTATCGTATCTCCACCTTTGAAACAAAGTGCTTTGTTTATGGTACCCCATAAATATATGAGGATCCATTTGACTGCTTCCCAGTGTACTTTGCCCAGATTATTCATGTACCTGCTAACAGCTCCCACTACTTGAGCAATATATGGTCTGTACAAATCATGGCATACATCAGACTTCCATTGTTGAGGCATACGACCTTCACCATGTGTGCACGTTCTTCCTCTGTCTTTGGTGACTGTTCTTTGGAGAGTCTAAAATGAACACCTAAAGGTGTACTTATTGGTTTAGCATCTTGCATGTTGAACCTGGAAAGTACTTTGTTGATGTACTCAGCCTGTGATAACATCAAAGTCCCAGACTTTGTTTCTCTTAATCCTTATCCCAAGAATCTGCTTCGCAGCGCCCAGATCTTTCATTGCAACTGCTTTGACAATTTTTGCTTCAAGTTTATAATCTCTTGCATGTCTGAGCCTGCAACGAGCATGCCATCAACGTACAACAATAAAATAATGAGTTGTTGTCGAACTTTTGATGTAGCAACAATGATCTGCTTGACATCTGGTAAAACCACTACTACTCATGAAGCTATTGAACTTCTTGTATCACTGTCTAAGAGTTTTTTTTAAACCATACAAGCTCTTCTTTAACCTGCATACCAGGTTTTTCTTGCCTCCCTCATATAGAGTTTTCCTCCAAATACCATGAAGGAAAGCTGTATTCACATCTAACTGCTCAAGATGTAGATTCTCTGTAGCTAAAATTTTCAACACCAGTCTGATTATAGACAACTTCACGACTGTAGAGAAAATTTAGGTAGGTAATACCTTTTTTTTGCTGAAAACCTTTGACAACCAATCTTGTTTTGTAGTGTTTACTCCCATCGTGCTCTTCTTTGATCATGTAAATCCACTTGTTATGATACGCTTTCTTGCATGGTGGTAATTCAGCTAATTCCCACTTCTGATTTGACATAAGCGAGTCCATCTCATATTTCATGGAAGATTCTCACTTGACTGAATCCTCCATCTACATTGCTTCATCATAGCACTCTGGTTCACCATTGTCAGTCAGCAACAAGTAGTGCAAAGAAGGCGAATAATGCTGGGTTGGTTTAGGAATTCTGGAGGAGCGTCTCTGTTCTGGTGTGCCTGGTCTTCTTGAACTGCTTCAAGATTGATCTGAACATCATTCTAAAAATCTCCTCAAACTCAGCAAGTTCATTTGTTTCAGCTTCGGTATTGGAGCTACTTGATTCTACGGTGACTTGTCTTTGTACATCACATTCTCATTGAAAATGACATCTTTGCTTCTGATGATCTTTCGATTTTCATAGTCCCAAAACCGGTAACCAAACTCATTACCACCATAACCAACAAATATACATTGTTGGACTTGGTGTCAAGTTTACTTCTTTCAGCAGAATTATGTGTACATAGAAATACAACCGAACACTCTTAAGTGTGAAAGGTTTATTTCTTTCTGCTCCATACTTCCTCTGGTATTCTACCATCCAAGGGAACTGAGGGCCCACTGTTGATCAGGTAAGTGCAGTGTTGATAGCTTCCCATAGCAATTTGGGCAAGCCAGCATGTATCTTCATACTTTTGGCACGTTCATTCAGAGTTCTGTTCATGCGCTCTTCTACGCCATTTTGTTGTGGTGTCATGGGAACTTTTGTATCCATCTTGATCCCATATTTGCGTAAATTCTCTGAATCTACTATTTCTGTACTCTCCTCCATTATCAGACCTCAACCGCTTGACTTTCAACCAATCTCATTTTCCACCATGGCCTTCCATTTTCTGAAGGTATCAAAGACTTCTGATTTCTTCTTCAGAAAATAAATCCACACCTTCCTTGTATAATCATCGATGAATGACATAATATAGTGAGCCTACAAGAGATGGAACTGGAGATGGTCCCTATTCATCAGTATGAACCAACTCTAACTTTTCAGCCTTTGGTGTCTTACCAATCTTTGCAAAACTGACTTTATTTTGTAGTCAAAGATGCAATCCTCACATAGTCCAACTCTATATTCTTTAGATCCAGCTTCCATTTTGACAAAAATCTTCATCCCTTTCTCGCTCATATGGCCAGCCTTTGGTGCATAGGTTTGATTTTCCATCAGCATCTGCTACTACAATGATATTCTCTAAATTTGAGGTTACATAGAGAGTATCAGTCTTCTTACCACGAGAAATGACGAGTGCTCCTTGGTAATCTTCATTCACAGCCTGAAAAGGTTGTACTACATCATTCTCCATTAAGCTGTCCTACAAATCAAATTTCTTTGAGGCCATGAATATGTCACTCCTTCAGCTTCCAAGTGGTCTGGTTTGTCAACTTTAATCGGATGTCTCCTTTTCCAACGATCTTCAAGGTTTCATCATCAGCTAAATGAACCTTCCCAAAATCACCACTGACATAATTCTCCATGATTTCTTGGCATGGGTGGAGTGGAAAGATGCCCCTGAATCCAAGATCCATGATTCAATCGGACTATTGATGCTTAGAATCATGGCATCACCTGTTTCTTCAATCATGTTGGCAGATTCCTGTGCCGGTATCTTTCTTCGATGCTGCAATCTTTTTAAAGTGACCCTTCTTGCCACGATTATAACAGTTAAAATATTTCTTTCCCGTTCTTGATTTCCCCTTTTGGATTTCGATCTGCCACGATTTGAATTTCTTTCTGAAGTTCTCCCTCTAGACTCTAGTGCAAGCTGATGCTTGATGCTTCACCCGATTCTCTTCGTCGAATTTCTTCACTCAATACCAGACCCGAACATCGTCGAATTTCAATAATATTTCCCACGAGTTGCTGACTGTTGTAACAGTAGCATTCCAACTGTCTGGCAGAGATGATAAGAGAAAAGCTCAAACTTCAACATCGAATTCAATTTCCATGGAACTCAACTGGGTTATGATGTGTGAGTCACTGAATCCCCTTCTGTCATCCAAAAATTAAATAATCGCCTCATCAGTGAACTTGTTTGAGGCCAATGGCTTCCTACATACTAAAGAGAGCCGCCATAGACCCGTTGTGGTATTTTCCTTTGCTATGTTGAAAGCAACATTACGAGATAACGTCAGTCGGATAACTCCAAGGGCTTGTCTGTCGAGAATAGCCCAGTCTTCATTCTTCATGCCCTCTAGTTGCTTTTCTGAGAGATGTTGATATAGTTTTTTTGGCACAAAAAATCTTTAATTTGCATCTTCCAAAAGCTAAAGTCCACACTGTAACATCCCAAAATTTGGGTTAGTGCCTAAAATGAGATTTTTTGGAATTTAAGGATCAATTTAAGGAAATTGATAAGTTCAATAATTTAAATAGGACTATTCAGTATTGGATTAAATCATAATTATGGAATAAGTAAAGGGTATTATGGTAATTAGTTTAAAAAGATATTTCTTTCCCTTATTAAGAGTAGACATGTGGGATGTGAAGAGTATCTAGAACACTTCTTTTCCTTTTTCATTTCTTCCCGTGGGTTCAAGCTCAAACCTCAAAGGTGAGTTTTATTTTATGATTAATTCTTGAAGGTTTAAGTTAGGTTTTCCTTGAGTGTTATATAAGCTTAAAGAAGCTTATATAAGCTTAAAACACCAAAAGGAGAGAATTAGAAAGGATATTTGATTAAGGGTTTGAGAAATGAACTTTTGTTATGGAAAGGTTTTTTGAAGTTCTAAAGATGGATTTGACTTGTCAAAGGGTTAATTAAGAAGTTAGAGGGGATAGAATTGAATTAAGGAAAACATATAAAAAATTAGATGTAATTCTTTGATTCAGAACTATGGCGAATTATGTGAGATGATGAAGTGTTATAAGAAGGTTTATATGTATAGAAAGTTTTAAGGCATAAGGGGGGTTAATAAGTATAATTTGAGGTCAAAGTAATAATTTTTGGGCTCAAATATAATTTCTGGGTGTGTGCATCTATGCATCTTCAATGACATCGATGCATTCAAAAAAAAAACATCGAGTACAGTTGGTGCATCGATGCATGAGGAGTGCATCGATGCATCCCCTTCAAATAGAAACATCGAATGTAAATTGTGTATCGATGCATGGTAGTGCATCGATGCACCTGTTAAAGAATGCATCGATGCACTGTAGAATGCACCGATGCACTTCAATGAGAAATGAAATAAATCGTTATTCAGTCTATGAAATGATAGTTAAAGTATATTAATTGGATACTGATAGTATATATATATATATATATATATATGATTGTGTAGACATCGATCGAAAGCAAAGTTTGGATAGGTCGACAGAGTAAGATATGCAACGGAAATAGAGTTTAAGAGGGTTCATTGAGACCAGGTGAGTACATGATCATAAGTGTATGTTATGTTAAGGAATTAAGACTTGCGAGAGTCTAATTTCGATATATATGATATAAGTATTAAAGCATAAACATGTAGATATGGTGTTAAATGTATCACATATGAGAAAATGCATATGTCTTGTTGAATGCATCTATATGTGTGAACTATGTAAATGCATGTATTTATGATAATAGGTCATGTGATCATGAGATTGATAATAAGTCATAAGATATTGATAATAAGTCATAATAGGTCATGTGTGAACTATTAATATGAGTTAAAGATAATAGATAATATTTATACATATGAGAAAAAGGTATATGTGAACTATGGGAAATGGAATAAAGAACTATGTGATGTGACCATGTGTGAAAAGGATGAATAATGTGAATTTAATGGGAAAAAGCTACGTGAAAGTAAACTACGTGACTATGTCTCGGATCCGTAAGCAGCATATCTCTGCGCAAAGTTCAGATCAGAAATATTTTGTAAAGTATGTCTTGTCATATAATTTAATATGTTGGCATGTAATTAAGTCATTAAATATGTACGCTCTGATGGATCGGTTAAGGTTTTAATATGTTTATGTAAAAGAATTACTCTAGGAAATAGAGTTTTAAATTTTCTATGGTTTCTTTTATAAAAGTATGTGCTTTGACTAATCAATGTGACACTTCAGATTTGTATCTCTAGGAAATAGAAGTTTTAAATTTTCTATGGTTTCTTTTATAAAAGTATGTGCTTTGACTAATCAATGTGACACTTCAGATTTGTATCTGGTTCGGATATGGGTTGGGTGTTACATTTAATGGTATCAGAGCTAAGGTTTAGCCGATTCTAGGCTTAAACCGAAGTCAATAGTATTTTGAAAAGGTTACATGCCAACAAAATTTTGTGAAAGTTTCTGATCTGATAGAGTTATGAGTATGTTGTCTTCTAATAAAGTTATATCGTTATGTATTAGATGTCTGATCGTGAAAGCTCTCAAAGTGAAAGAATAAGTAATAGACCTAAGGGTAGTAGCAATTCATCTGCCCTGGCCAGGCATGGTGAAGAGCGAACACCTCCAGTAGTACCAGTGAGAGATCAAGGATATTTTTCGGGACGTTAAATGTTGTTTTGTCACATTTTCAACCCTCTGCGCCCTCAGCTCCTCAAATGAATATAACTAAAGAATTGAAAGGTTTTGGAGCACCTGAGTTTAAGGGTGAAGCTGAGGAAGATCCAATTGTTTCGGATCTTTGGTTGAACGATGTTAAGATTATGTTGGATGGGCTCCATTATTCTGATGTGGAGAAATTAGATGGAATAGTTTCTTTGTTAAGGGGACAAGCTAGAATATGGTGGACCAATGTCACCATGAGATTAAGAAGTGATCAAGTGACCTGGTTATTCTTCTTGGAAGAATTTAATCGTAAGTATATTAGTGACCAATATATTAGACAGATGAAGCAAGAATTTATGAATTGAAGCAAGGGAATTATACAGTTTATGAATACGAATGTGAGTTTAATAAGTTAAGTCATTTTGCTGCTGAGCTTATTCCGACTGAGAAGGATGTATGTGACTGGTTTGTGGAGGGTTTGCACCCTAGGCTAAGGGAGTTGTTGATAGCCTTGAATTTGTCATCGTTTCAAGAAGTGGTTAATCGAGCTAAATCTCTAGAGTGAGCTCATAATGAAATATTTAAAGAATAGAGAGTTCAGAAGTCTAAAAGGATCGGTGCTTCGTCGAGCTCCTCTTCATCCAAGAAAAATAGGGAATGGGATTTTCCAACTCATGATATGTTGGAATCAGATGTTTTTATTGATAGAAGATCAAATCTCAGTCAAGTTAGGCAATGTTCATATTGTGGAAAGAATCATACAGGGGTATGTAGAGTAATCTCCAGAGCTTATTTTAGATGTGGGGATGTTGGACATTTTATTCGAGATTGTCCACTTATGACTGAAGAGACAGTACATAGAGAAAGATCTATAGCAATATCTCAAAGGAATAGAGGTAGAGGTCGTAGAAGAAATCAATCAGAGTTATTCACTCACATATGCAACCAACTGCACAAGATTATAATTTAAGGACTGATGAAGATTTCGATGATCCAGAGATGTTGGCAGGTAAATTTCAATATCGTGGTAAAATAGTTTGATGTTAATAGATTTGGGAATCACATAGTATTTAGTAAGTGGTAATTAGAGAGATAATTGAAAGATTTGATTTGAATCAATAAGTAATTATTGTTAAGAGTTGTTGAGTATTATAATGGATTGCTTCATCTTGAGGTAGAGTGAAAATTCAAGGATGAATTTTCCTTAAAGGAGGGGAGATTTGTAACATCCCAAAATTCGGGTTAGTGCCTAAAATGAGAATTTTTGGAATTTGAGGATCAATTTAAGGAAATTGATAAGTTCAAGAATTTAAATAAGACTATTTCAGTATTGGATTAAATCAAAATTATGGAACAAGTAAAGGGCATTATGGTAATTAGTTTAAAAAGATATTTTCTTTCCCTTATTAAGAGTAGACACATGGGATGTGAAGAGTTATCTAGAACTCTTCTTTTCCTTTTTCATTTCTTCTTCTCGTGGGTTCAAGCTCAAACCTCAAAGGTGTGTTTTAATTTTTATGATTAATTCTTGAATGTTTAAGTTGGGTTTTATTCCTTGAGTGTTATATAAGCTTAAGGAAAGCTTATATAAGCTTAAAACACCTAAAGGAGAGAATTAGAAAGGATATTTGATTAAGGGTTGAGAAATGAACTTTTGTTATGGAAAAGTTTTTGAAGTTCTAAAGATGGATTTGACTTGTCAAAGGGTTAATTAAGAAGTTAGAAGGGATATAATTGAATTAAGAAAACATGTAAAAATTAGATGCAATTATTTGATTCAAGAACTATAGTGAATTATGTGAGATGATGAAGTGTTATAGTGTTATAAGAAGGTTTATACATGTATAGATAATTTTTAAGGCATACGGAGGGGTTAATAAGTAGAATTTGAGGTCAAAGTAATAATTTTCGGGTTAAAAATGTAATTCTGGGTTGTGTGCATCGATGCATCTTCAATTTGCATCGATGCACTCTCAAATAAATAAACATCGAGTACAGTTGGTGCATCGATGCATCCCCTTAAAATGAAAACATCAAATGTAAATTGTGTATCGATGCATGGTAGTGCATCGATGCACCTGTTAAAGAATGCATTGATGCACTGTAGAATGCACCGATGCACTTCAATGGGTAATGAAATAAATCGTTATTCAGTCTATGAAATGATAGATTAAAGTATATTAATTGGATACTGATAGTATATATATATATATATATATATATATATATATATATATATATATATATATATATGATTGTGTAGACATCGATCGAAAGCAAAGTTCGGATAGGTCGACAGAGTAAGATATGCAACGGAAATAAGAGTTTAAGAGGGTTCATTGAGACCAGGTGAGTACATGATCATAAGTGTATGTTATGTTAAGGAATTAAGACTTGCGATGAGTCTAATTTCGATATTATATGATATAAATATTAAAGCATAAACATGTAGTGATATGGTGTTAAATGTATCGCATATGAGAAAATGCATATGTCTAATTGTTGAATGCATCTATATGTGTGAACTATGTAAATACCTGTATTTATGATAATAGGTCATGTGATCATGAGATATTGATAATAAGTCATAAGATATTGATAATAAGTCATAATAGGTCATGTGTGAACTATGTAATATGAGTTAAAAGATAAAAGATAATATGTTATATATATATATATATATATGAGAAAAAGGTATATGTGAACTATGTGAAATGGAATAAAGAACTATGTGATGTGACCATGTGTGAAAAGGATGAATAATGTGAATTTCATGGGAAAATGCTACGTGAAAGTAAACTACGTGACTATGCGATCATATGAAATGTGATAAAGAGCAATGTGAAAGAATTATGTGATGTGAATATGTAAATGTGTTATGAGGTAAAAAGATAATGCCCATGTCATGTGTTATGAGAGCTATAGGTATAGTTGGCATGCCAAGAGTCGAGGGTCTACGCGGTCCTTCGGGACATAGTGGTCCTTCGGGACATATGTGTTATATGTAGTCCTTTGGGACATCTACGTGGTCCTTCGGGACAAATTCTACGCGCCCCTAGTAGGATTTATACGAGCTGTGGTGACAGCATTGTGCACAACCTCTATGTTCTCACTTACCTTAAGTTCTCAATAGTATGCATGGGCTTTGAAAAGAAAACATAATTTGATATAATGATATATGTGTTTCTCTGGAAATGGTATATGTGATATGCGATATGTATAAGTGATAAGTTAGGATCATATGATAATAATGGTAACAAATGCATATGGGTAATGGTTATATGAAATGCTATGTGGTTATGTATGATATGATCATAGTAATTATTCAATTATTGTGGTGTTTTTGTAGTCATATTATATGATTGGTTCAATAGGTATGTAATTATGATATGTATTATATGACAACTGCACGTATTTGTTAGGTTACATTGTGCCTTTACATGTCTCACTAAGTCTATGACTTAGCGTGTAAGTGTTTTACACGTAGGTGTGAAAAGTCAGAAGATCAAGTCTCGGATCCGTAAAACAGCATATCTCTGCGCAAAGTTCAGATCAGAAATATTTTGTAAAGTATGTCTTGTCATATAATTTAGTATGTTGGCATGTAATTAAGTCATTAAATATGTACGCTCTGATGGTGTCGGTTAAGGTTTTAAACATGTTTATGTAAAAGAATTACTCTGGGAAATAGAAGTTTTAAATTTTCTATGGTTTCTTTTATAAAAGTATGTGCTTTGACTAGTCAATGTGACACCTCGTATTCATATCCAGGTCGGATATAGGTTGGGGGTGTTACACGCACCATCGAACTTCTCAATTTTCACATTCCCTTCGTCTACAGCCATCGCTCCCACTCGAATCTGGCTTCTTTTGGATTGTTTCTAACAATTTTTGCGAACCACCGTGTATTAAATACCTCTGTCGACAAATTCGTATCGTCGACAAAATTTTACTATTCACAAAATTTACTATTCATATGAATAGTAACCTCACAAAAAAACCGAAAAAATTAACCACCAAAAGTTATGATGCTAGTTGTTGGAAAATAAAATGAGTAATTTCCCTATAACCAGATTAGTGAGAATGCGAAATAAAAGCGGAAAATAATACTCGAAATTGATAACGATGTTTAGCCAATTATGTCTACATCTCCAGACTGCTGCAGAATCTTTTACTAAAGAGAAAAAATTTACAGGTATTTACAAAACACTCACAACTCACAAGAAAACTCTCTTAACTCTTTAATATTGGGATAAATAAATGATTTTGGATAATTTTAAAACTAAATGAGTTAGGATATTTATAGTTGAAACTTAAGGATTAATCTTAAAAATACCTTAAAATGCAAAGACTAAGTACAATTATCTCATTTTAAAAAATTCAATAAAAATTAAATACATCAAATTCGGTTCGATGCCCCTTTTTGTCTCATTCGACGGTGATTTTTGACTTTCAACAACTATATGATAGTAGCATAGGTCGCAATCATTGCACCAAAACTTTTGATAGAATCTTGTAAGACGTGTTAAAAAGGCTTGTTGGTCGAAACGATGTTATCTTGTCAACGACTCGCGTTTTTTGGATTATTATAAAATATACCTTTGAAATCTATTCGTCGGAAAAACCTATTTCGAATGCATTTTGGATGAATTTAAGGAGTGTTTCACTTATCGTTTCCAGTTTTATTTGTAGAAAATTGGTTGAATTCCATCCGGACCTGACTTTTTAGTCCTTTCATTGAGAATAGTGCAGCTCTTATTTCCTCCATGGCCACTTCTTTCATGAGACTTATCTTGTCTTCCTCCGTAAGTGTTGGTCTGAATTCTTTGTAAGGATCACATAATGGCACTGGTTCCTTAATAGAGAAGAGTGTTTCAGTACACCATTCATTATCAATGAACAGACCTGCTACCTTATTTCAAGATCTACGGATGAGCTTTGTTAGATGGAAGAATTTTGCGTTTCGTTCGCCTTTGGTAATCCAATTAAGGGGAGATTTTTGTAGCCAAAGTATTTCTTCTTGCCCCAAAACTGATTGATATTCCTCGCCCAACTTCTTTTCAAGATCTTGTAAATGATGAGAATTTATATTTTATATGGTGAGAAGCCCTTTGTATTCCCTGTAACCTTTTCAGCAATGTCTTCTTGCTTCGAATATATTACCAAATATTGTTTATTTTCACTCTTGTACTTCTTTTACTTTTTCAGCTACCTTTACAAGTTACTCTTGCTTCGTTCAAGCTTTCTTGAAAACCATGGGGAATTCCTCGTCAGGAAGCCATGCTGCTTCAAATCTGAAGGGTCTCTTATCTTTTGCTGGAATATGTGTAATGTTAGTGTTCATAAGTACCAGGTTATGGTCTGAATGAAGTCTAGTCATGTTCACAACTTGGAGTTCTGGGAAGTAGGTTACGGCTTCTAGATTGAGAGATCTCGGTCTAGGCTTTCTTGTACTATCACTCTACCGTGTAGTCGACGGATCCAAGTAGATTTGTTAGTCGAACAACCCGCGTATAGTAGATAACACTTATTTCGTCTTTCTTGAAATTGTATCATCCGATCTAACCAATCCGTTGTACTCCTTTCACGGTCATCCTGTGATGCAAAATCATTAAAAGCACCCATAATTATCCGTGGTTTACCTACTGAATTTGAGAAGTTTTCAAGGTCTTCCCAGAGTCCTCCCTTTTTCACCTAGTGTGGTTGTACATATACTAACGACAATAACCATTCTCGATCGAATTCCTTAACTTCACAATGCACTGTTTGATCTGTACGGTACCCCTGTGCCACTACTTCGATGCTCTTCGAGAAACCCAACTTTCTTCGCAATGTCTCACCCTCACCTGATTTGGCTTTTGCTTATAGCAAACATAAAATTGTTGGCTTTTCTTTTCGTACAGTCTCTTTGCAGCAATTCATGAAATCTTTATTCCCTACTCTACAGTTTCATGAGATTGTCTTCATTGGGTAATGGACTATTGAATTGAGGTCGTCTGCCACCCAGACTTAAAAGTTGTAGCTAATTTAGCTTGGCCATTTGTTTGTTCTTGTAGCTCATTATCTCTATTGCTAACTTCCATGAATACTTCCCCCTTCCAGTGAATGAAACGGCGGCTCATTAATGTCTTCACACAACTTCCTGTTACGATCATAATCTTCCTCTATCTCCACGACCCTGCTTGCCTTTGTCTCTGAAGTATTAAAATTTTTTGCGGAATCAAGTTTTCCTCTATCTGGTGGTCCCTTTTCAGTATAAACAAATGTACCACTGCATTTATAACTAGCCTCGTTCTTCATTGTTACACCCCCCTCCTTTTGCTTGCATATTTGGGGCTACTTTCACTAATAGCTATCATAACGTCCCGAAATATATATATATATATATATATATATATATATATATATATATATATATATATATTTTTAGGGTTCATTTTTTATTAAAATTGGGATTACTTTCAAAAATGAAAAAAAAATATGATTCAAGGGAGTCGACCTATCTTTGTTTAGGGTGTTATTGGATCACCCGAAAATATTGTCATTTTAATAAAATTTAATTTTAAAAATTATTAAAACAAATTTTAAATTTGTTTTCTATAAAAAATGAGTTCAAAAGTCAATTACGTATGGGAAATGACATCTCAAAGTGATCGAAAATGAGTACCTAGTTGATTAAATATTGTCTTTGTAATGGAATTTATAAATTCAAATTTTAATTTAATTAATGATCCCTTTTTAGTTAAATGAATACAACATCATTTAACCAATTAAAATTCTAGAGAAAAAAAGTTAACAATTCGTTGCATTTAATTAGAGAGAGTTAACCACCTAATATAAAATAAGACGGCATCGCTCACTTTTCCAACTAAAGCGGTGAATTGCCAATATTTCTTCTCAAGAATTTTAAGTTAAATTGACAATACTTCAGTATTTCAAATCGAGGGAAAACACCATCTATATATAAGGTAGAACGACGATTTTCTCTTTTTCGGAAAGAAATTAAGAAATTTCATCAGTATAATAGAATGTTGTATTTATTTACCTAAGGTTATACAACAAACAAACATTTTATTAAAAATTATTGAGCCTTTAAGATAGATAGAGAATGTTCAAATATTTATAAATATCGAGACTAAACCACTGAATAGGATCGAGTGGCACATCCTCGTTAAATCTAAATATAAGAACATTTCTCTTTTTATCCTCCTGATTAATTTTAGAATATCATCATTTTAATTGGTTTCACTTAATGGTATTTATTTACTTTAAATTATCATAATCGAACATACCAAGTAGATTAGGAAAGTCCTCTTCGATAATTTAATTAAATAAACATTGTCTTTTTAATTATTTATGGAAAGGTGGAGTAATAAAAATGAGGCTATCATGCTCTGCAATTAAATAAGATGTCATGTAATAATCAATCAATAAACTTCAATGAAAATTATTAACAAATTTAAAGAATCAGATCAAAGGATCAATTTAAAAACTAAAATCATAATACAATGAATTAAATTTAAAGGCATAAATGAAATAGGTAAGTGACTAAATTACTAATAATAATAAATTATTAAATACACAAATGAAGAAAATAATAAACAGT
Organism: Hibiscus syriacus; assembly: GCF_006381635.1. Classification (NCBI taxonomy): domain Eukaryota; kingdom Viridiplantae; phylum Streptophyta; class Magnoliopsida; order Malvales; family Malvaceae; genus Hibiscus; species Hibiscus syriacus. The sequence continues at coordinate 109,239 of NW_024062731.1, forward strand.
AAAAATATAAAAGAAAAATAAATAATAAAGGATGAAAAGTAAATATAGATTGAATAAAAATAAAATATTTAAATATATATATAATATATATGATATGATACATAATAAATATAATAATATAAAAACATATACTCATATCTTAATACTAAATGATATATCAAATATAAATAAATATATATAGAAAAGTATATATCAATAATATAAAGAATATTAATATATATATATTATAAGAAAATTAAAATAATATGGATAAGATTTTAAAAATTAGTTGATTTTCATATAAAAAAACCCTAAAGAAATGTTAGATTTAAAAAAAATTGTATGAAAGCATTTTCCTTGTTCTTCTGTTTCTATCCTCCAACAAATTTTTTTTAAAAAAAAGAATAAAATTATAATCGATTGAGAAAACAATGATGAAGGCAAAAAATAAATAAGAAAAGAAGTACCATAAAATAAAAATTTTCTTTTATTTCTTCTATTCTCAAACTACAATGGCAAAATCTCTTCTCTGTTTTTTCTCTCGTTTTTTTTCTTTCCCTCCTTTACATAAGATAAATGTCTATTTATGTGATTCCAAAAACCCTAAAAGAGAAAACTCTAACATATTTCATTAATGTTAGATACACTAATTAAAAGTAAAAAACTAAAATAATAAAAAGATCATAAATTACCCTAAATGCATTATGAAAAGTATAAAAGAATTTATTGACAAATATTCAATAAAGTTATTGAAAAATCGTAATAAATTCAAATTCCTTAATTGGGTCCATATCCAATTTTATGCACGTTGTTTTTGCTAAAATAAGCACATCTTAAGTTCTCGATGTCCAATTGAGACGTTTCAAAATGCGTTGGAAAACTAACTGAAAGACGATCATATTTCAAGAAGATGACATGTCTTGGAAATAAATCTTGTTTGAAAATTTGTTGTAAGTCAACTGATGTTTCATGCTTCAAATTCAAATTCAAATTCAATAAAATTGTTTGGATATTAGAAAAAAGTAGGTCAAACAAAAATCAGGTATTACAACAACTGGTTGAGTCTGCTTTAAAATTTTTTATTCTCCTTCGAGCCTCTTGCCATGGAGTTCCACGTGATTTTTCCTTTGAATATTCGTATTTTCGCTAGAGTTTACATGGTCTGTTTGATAGATTATAATTGATTTTCTCGAAAATAATTTACGTAAAATGGATTATTTTAAAATTATTTGACGTAAAATGAATTACATGAAAATTGTTTTACGTGAATTACCTAAAAATGTTTACGTAAACTGAATTATATTTTCTGGAAAATAGTTTTTGAAAACTATTTTATGGTGTTTTGATGATATTGTGCAAACTATTTTCACTAATTGTTTGATACAATATAATTAATTTTATAGAAAATTATTTATATAAAATGAATAAAGCTTGATTTTGTTAATATTTAAAAAAAATAGATTTGATTAACAATTAAAGAAAAAAAATCAATTAATATGGTTGGTAATTCAATTCGATAGGTGATCGAATTAACTGTTTGAACACCCTTAATTTTTGTTATTAGTATTTTATTAATATAATACTAAATTATTAAACATTATATATTATTATAATATATCTGAGTACATATTAATATAATATTAAAAATATAATATTATTCAAATTATATTATAATAATATTAAATATTTTAATCATTAATATTTTTATAAATAAAATAATATATTTTTTGAGTGCTACTACTCTGAATTAAAAAGTCAGGAAAATGTTTTATGGAAAATCAGATGGTAAACATTTTACAGAAAATACAAAAGAACTAGGAAAGTTAATTATATTAGAAAAATCAATTACAACTATCAAACACCGAAAAACATTTTTCAAAAAAATATTTTCCAACTATCAAACACAGGAAAATGAGCCGGAAAATGTTTTCCAACTATCAAACATACCCTAAAATTTGGTTGATTTATAATCCTGTCCATGTCCAATACATCATCTGTCTCCATATCTTTCAAGGAGGAGAATCTATTTTCTTGTCGATTTCCGGATTCTTTACATTGATTTTTATTATGCATTTTCATCTCCTTTGTTTTCTTTGCACCAGCATCCAAGGTCTATAGTGAGCATTATTCATCCCTTGATCAGTATGTTACTCACCTTCCCTTGAAATTTCCAAATTATTCCTTATTCTGTTTTTGCAGTGAGATCCTCAATTCTTCTTACTCCTCCATTCTCATGCATCAGTTTCATTGGACATGATTCCCCTTTATGTCCCACCAATGCACAATGGAAGCAAATCGTCTGCAGGCTTTCATATTCCATGTTGAATATCAAGTTACCCACCTTAACTTTTGGCGGTAGTGGTTTACTCAAGTCTACTTCCGCACAAATTCTAGCAAACATACCCCTTGCCGTTCATATTTTATAGTAGTAAACTTTTATCGACGTCCTGATATGTTTCTCTATGTCCACTAATATTGATTCCTCAAAATAATCGATTGGTAGCCCTGAGATATGCACCCACACAGTCGTTGATGGGATAGTTGCAATGGCCAGGGTAAAGTTCGGCTTCCTCTTCTGCACCGTGATATGATGATCCATAATCTTCCACGGACCTTCTGTTAATACTTTTAACCTATCTGTTTCAAAGTGGAATTTTCTGCATAAAAGCCGTGTCTCAAGTCAATGCGTTCAAATTCTCCCTCCAATTTCCATAACAACGAAACTCCATTAACTAGGATTTTATATGCTAAAGATTTTTCCAATACTTTTTTAATAGCTTAAATCAGTACGACACACAGTAGACCGAATAGAATGACACGAAACCACCGGAATGGCTAACCCAAAATTTTCCTTTATTTCACAATTAAAACAACCATTTTAAAACCCTTTTTAATAAGAAAGTTCATCCATAAAGTATAAACAAAGTATTTATTGGGGAGCTCCCAAAAATATCTCAAAAGAATATACAAACCAATTGTTTTTTCAATTAAGTTACGACTCAAATATACAAATAGATTCTATAATTATATATGTCCTCTAAAGAACTACTTGAGATGTACTCTGCTCTGAATTCGGTTTGGATCTCGACTACTCCAAAAGGTTCTTCAAAAGCTCCACCTACTAATCTGTGTAAGTAAAAAAATTCCAAACGCTGAGCTAACTAGCCCAGTGCCGCACTAACAACTAATTCATGCTAAAAGTGAATTAGTAAATGCTCAAACTATCAAGTCTAATGCATCAATGAGTATACTCGTCTACCCACTCTTTACTGTATGGTATACATCATGGTGCGGCTGAGGGTTCTGCATCTCGGAGCTCACGCACCCCTCTAGTCTATCGAGGATGAGGCCCATAACTCTACATTGGACACAACACTCTGAACTAACCCATCCCTTGTGAATATCAGACCTTGCGCCCTAGTTAGTCAGTTTAAAGTGCCTTGCGCACTACCTAAGGATATCCAGACTGGTTCTAAATGACGGTGTCCTGATCGTTTCCCGAGTATTCAAACAAGGCTAGTTTTATGTCATCCTAAAAGATTCTTGTTCTAGCTTCAATGGATTATTTTGGTTCTCATTCTTAGTTTTATTATAAATTCTCCCATTTATAAGCATAATATAAGTTTATGGCCATCCATGCACCATTTTAGGCCTATTTGGCCAATTTCAAGTAGGGGTTTCAAAACCAACTTTAGGGGTTTCGAAACCTCAACATGCATTTTTGCAATCTTGCCAGGGGGTTTCGAAACCTCCCCTAGGGGTTTCGAAACCTCCATGAATTTTTACATTTTGGACAAATGGTTTCGAAACCAACCATAGGGGTTTTGAAACCTCTACTGCAAATTACAAATTTCTGCACATTTAAACTCTTCAGAACTCTAAAAAAAACCATCCTAACATTTTCAATTTATCATTATAAATTTATTCATGAAAGAATGGAACATAAAATGGTTTCATACAAATTAAATAACATCAAATGCTAGAATCTATCATGAGTGATCAAATCAAACATGCTTCACAACTTAACTTTCTAACTTGAAGGCACTCCAAAGACACACAAATGGTATGAATAAGTTGTAAATGTGTTACATGGTGATTCTAGATGTTGTGAAATCTCTCAAAATCAATCAATGGTTAATTTATCTTTTCCCTTAGTTTTAGAGCTTTTCCCCACTTCCTTTTCTAAATTAAAGCAAGAAGATGAATTATTAACCTATTTAGGGCTTAGATTAAAGTTAAGAACACTCTAAATAACTAAATTCACTTAAAACTAACTTGGATCACTCGATTCCCTTAAACCTCCCTAAATCCATTTCATGAAACCACCACTAAAACTTGATATATACGACTTAAATTGAAGCTTGAAGGATAGGGATTAATATTCTTACCTTGGATGACTCAAACTTAGGCTTAGAATTTCAAAAGCTTACACCTTTATGCCTTAACCTTGAGAGGAGAAGAAAAAAAGGATGAAGACAAAGAAAGAGCATTTGGGAAGAATGAAATGGAGGGGTTCACTTGGATCACTTAAATAAGAAAGGGTTTCCCCTCTTTTGATTTAAGCTATGTAAATAGCACTTTTGATCCCTCTTCCTTTAACTCCTATTTAAAATCGTCACTAAAACATAAGCTTTTGGGCCCAACTTAAGTCCAATTCCAACTCACATTGGTTCCAACTATTCTTAGGAGGTTTAATGAGCTCGACTTATAGGTCTCAAGTTAACCCGAACAAATGGCATGAGATTCGAGGCGTTACAACTTTTATAATTAACACTTTCCTCCACAAGTCCCTTACTCTTTGTTTTACTTATTTGTTGATTATGATCGACGGAATTGACTTCCCCGTCTCGTCTAGATCTTCCATGTCATAGTCTGAATCTTCTTTTTCTTCTTCTTCCACCCGTCATTCCATTAAAGATCCCTGCAAATAGTATTAACCCTGCTACTATATCCCTCCAGGATTTTTCGATAACGCCTTCATCTTGAGTTCCATCTTCCTACGAAGCCTTGATCTTCTTTATGCTTCGTTCCAGGTTATCTTCTTCTTTAGCCGACCTAGCCAACCTTGTACGCATCTTGCTTTTTAAGAGAGAGTGTGCTTATTTTCTTGTGTGTATGACTAAGAAAGATTTTGAATAAATATTATGTTGCAATCAAATGGTTAAAATTCAAAATAAAAAAAATGTGATATATAAAAACCAAAACAATCGAATGCACTTCCCTAAAATCATGATAAAACAATTGATACGTCTAAGTACTAAAAGAAGAGAAAAAAAGACCAACCAAAAACAGGGAATTCTCGTAATCCATCTAAAAAGACTTGTCATGATCAAAAACCAAATTTTAGAAAGAAAGGGAAAGCTTTCTCTCGATGGAAAAATATTTCAAGAAGCCTATGTCATCCAATTCTTTTGTTTTGTTCCTATAACTGGATTTCATTTGATTTTTAAGACCATTCTGGCTGGTGATGAGTCTTTTTATTCAAGAATTAGCCAGCCAGTGATATGCACATTGCTCTGCTCTATTGAACACCACTCCATTTGGCCCAATCTACGAATTGCATACCACCATAAATATTATTGGCAAACCAGACGCCAACCGTGAAGGCCATTGCAAGTGGTGGAACCTGCTTCGCAGCCAGTGAGGCTTCTACAAGACGCTCTATTCCATTGATGATTTGATAACGGGTGTTGGAAGATACCCCCGAGGAAAACACCTGATTAAGATTGCAAACCATTGAGCAGGATGAGACCAACAAATAGCCACTCCTAAGTTTATGAATCTCTATGGTAATTGCTAACTGAACTGTTAACTAGATTTTGTCAACCGATTTTCAAACTAAGAATATGAATAAATGAACACTTTTCAGTTAACAATTTAAAACACATTCAAATAATTCAAGCACTCCATGAAATAGTCAAAACGATTAGTGGATGATTAAGAAGTATGAGACTGAAGATAAAAGTTGGAATGTAAATATGTTCAGACGTACCCCAAAGAGCAGCACTTTCCACAAGTGGTGGTACAGGAATGTTCTCATCTGATTTCCTTATGTTCCTGATCATTTAGAAGGTTTACACAGGAAATAGTTCAAAAATAAATAACAAAAACAGTCAATACCATTAAAGTTTAGAGACAAACCACATTCAGAATCTCATCGTTAAGAAGTTCGCGAAATTACAAAAATAGGAAACAATTTGAAACTTGAAAGAACAAAAACGTGGTGGTGGTTGGGGGGGGAGTCTATTCAAAGAATGTGCATGAGTGCAAATTAAATCATTGTATATATTTCCCGGCATGAATGCAAGACAGATCAAACAATAATTTCTCTCAAGGAATGCAAGTGCATCAATTCCCGAAATTGGTTCTCATTATATGATTATGTAGCTTTTGCAGTTGTATGCCAAAACAATCCAACATTATAGATGAGCAGATAAATAGATATACAGAAATGATCTCTATAAAAGAGTTATGAACTCGAATTAGTGGAAAAGCCAGTAGATTTCTTGCATACTGAATTCTTGTCTCAAATTATTTAAGAAACAACATTGAAATTTTATCAGGAACTAACACTACGAAGGTTTTTGGTATAAACGGTGAACCATGAAAAGGTACATGAAGTATTGAGAGAAAATTGTACCTTTTGGTAGTCATAATTAGATTTGCAATGCCTTGGCCAACAAGACCACAGCCGAACCCTACCGAGCCATACAATACACCCTGGAGCAAAGCAAGCAAAGAAATAAATTAACAACATAAAATATGCCATTGATACCCTTTCTTTTAAGTAAGAGGAAAAATATGGGATGCTACAGTAACAGCAGAAGATACAATAAGTGGAACTGGATGAGGAAATGCAAAGTGATTTGATCGTGCAAAAAAATAGATACTATAAAAAGTATCTGAGGGCTAAACTAAATGCAATATCATATTTAATCAGAACAAGGAGCAACATGACCTCCCTGCTTTGACATTTCCTCTAAAAGTCATTCATTACTCAGCAGTACCTTATAAAAATATGTCACAATCCGTTGTTTCACTGAAAATTTACAACCGGGTCTTTCTGCTTCAAAAACACTGTAAGAGTTGAATAGTGCACATTGAGTTACTTTTTTAACATTTTCTGACTACCTAAATCTATGTAAAGTATAAGAAAAATTGGAACTATATAGGAGAGAAGCAAAATGATATTATATGTTCTATCCAAAAAAATATCTTAAGCATGAAATCTATTGTAGCATCAATAGCAGGAATGTCTACCAATGATGAACAAACACAAAGGAAAGTTTAAATTTCAACAATCAAAATAAGTGCTCAGATTTTCATAAAACACCAGCTGTTGATATGTTACAAAGACCTGATAGGAAGAGCAGCAGTAGCACGCTGTAAGCTACCAAATAATCCTCTTGATGGAGATGGTTGACCGAAACGAGCATATGGTGCTAACATGCTAACCAAAGCAATGTCAACCACTATACCAACCAAAAGGTCAGCAAGGTACAACTCAAACTCTGTCCAAAAATCCTTTCCCCTTTTCTGTACTTCCGCAAATGTTGCACGGCAAGAATCAATTACTATCTGCATCATGACATATCAAACAAACTAAGGAAAAACCAAATGTGGAAAACTTAAGCACATTTAAATACTCAGCATAAACTGTAATAGACAGAGAACCACAAGTACATGTTGCTAAACTACAGCTAGGCGTACCAGGCTAATTGGCATAATGAAGAGACAGCAACCAAGTCATATGGTTAATTTTAACCGTCAATTGGTCAATACACTTGTAATTTTATAGCATGGGATCATATGACTTTCAGAAATCATTAACATTCATTTAATCCTATGAACAAACATATAAATTAAACACAAACCTCTGTTCCAACTTTGAAAAGAAATGAAGGGTTTGCTAGCATTCTGTTTCGGAGCATGGAGCAGTATTTTATTAAAAAGCCAAGTGGCCAAACCGATTCATGTCAATTTAAAGGAAAAAATGAGAGCAGAAAGCAGTTTGCTCATAAAAATAGATTAAAACCAATTAACTGCTGCAGATTTGAAGTAAAATATAGGGAAGCAAGGAAACAAACAAGAACCAACACATTCTAAGCCACTTTTTATCCCTGATTTGTATTAGTTTTTAATTGAACTAAACTGAAATTTGAAGCATTTTTAGGCTTTTGCCCCTAAAAATACTGCTATTTTTTTTATTGAATACCATGATAAGTAATTGCACTAGTAGTATCCGATATCAAATGAAGCCAATTGCTTTATTTAGTTGCTTATGTAATCGAGTGTAGCAATTAGTTTATCTATATTCCTTAAAGAGAAAGATTCGCACTTCTAATTCAGCCCATTTCTCTCCTTTTTCTAGAAAATTGAACAAATCAACAATCAAAAAGCAAAAGTTAAAGCTTTTAAAAACCGACCTGTAAATCCAAGTAACGAAGAACGAATAATTTCCGTAATCCATTACTTTTCGCAGCTTCCAGCATATCCGAAGGAAGCTCCACTCCTCTGGCATTTGCTTCCTTCATCACATCCTCAAACTTCAAAATTGGCCCAAAGTCTCTTTCATCCCCATTTTCACCTTCATCGCCACCTTCACCACCAAATAAGCCACCTCCTTCATTACCTCCACCACTTCCAAAGTTATACTTCTTCTGATCACCATTTCCAATCTCTAGAACCCTAGACTCATCATCAAAATTACCTTTTCCCCCTTCTAATGAACTACTAGTTGTGTTCCAGTAGAACTCGGCCTAACGCAGTGAATCGCAAACGGGCGATTCGTGAAGGTTAAACGGTACGTATAAACCGATGCCGGTGAAGATAAATTAAACCGAGATTCAATATTATTAACCTCTTTGAAACAAACGAAAGTTCTGGTTCCGATCCCCCTGATCGTCGTTAAATCGTTGCCGGGAAAAGTAGAGAGTCTGAAGGTTGCGGCTTATGAATTTGACATTTCCGAGATCAGTGAACGGAGTTAGGGAGCAGAAACACGGCGGGGAAGCTACAATCGGAAGGGAAAGAACTTGAGGCAACTTCCGGTGTGCTGTGACTAAAAAAAAAGTTAAAAATATAGTGTAATTGGTTAAAAAATATCGATTATGTTATATTATTTAACTGAAAATATTATTAAGTACAATAATATATTAGATAACGCTTATATAATGTAATAGGTTGTGTTTATATAATAAAATAGACATTTAACCGGAAATATTATTAAGTATAATAACATATTAGGTATTTGCTTATATATGTAATAGGTATAGGGATGGGCATGGGTCGGGTTTTTGGTCCACCCCGACCCGACCCGAAAACAAGAGAGCCTCCACCTGAGACCCGACCCGACTCGACCCGACCAAAATAAGGTTTCATCCAACCCGACTCGACCCGAATATATGATATAGAAACCCGACCCGAAATAATAAAAAAAATTATTTTTATTCAATAAAAACAATGACTTAATTGAAAAAAATTATATATAGAGAGGTATTATTGTAATTATCTCTAAAAATATAGAGTAAAATTATATATATTTTTCGGGTCGGATCGGGTTGGATTTTTTTCCCTAAACCCGAACCCGACTCAACCCGAACACCACATAAAAAAATCCAACCCGACACCGAATTTGTTTTAGAAAAATCCGACCCGTTCGGGTCGGGTCGGGTCGGAACTCGTCGGGTCAGGTTTAAATGCCCATCCCTAAATAGGTAACGCTTATATTGACCTATTTTATAAGTAAATCGGTATATTTATACCGGTAATATTACAAATTTACCTATTACATTATAATTATCAGTTTTGATGTTTTTAGATCGATACAATTTTAAATGTATCGACACTTTATGCGTGCACCTCGTTGGATATTCATTCTGGAAACAAGTATCGACATAAATTTAAAGAGTGTCGATATATTATTTAGACTTAATTTTTCATAAAATCGGTATATTTCTATTGGGTACATTGTAAATTTACTTATCACATTGTAATTATTGGTTTCGATGTTTTTGGGATCGATAGTTTTAATAAATGTATCGACACTTTATGCGTGCACCCGTTTGGCATTCATTATGGACAAAATGTATCGACACAAATTTAATAAGTGTAGATACTTTATTATGACCTATTTTATCATAAAACCGGTATATTTATACCGGTTACATTGTAAATTTACATATTACATTATAATTATCGGTTTCGATATTTTTTGGATCGATACTTTTTAAAACATGTATCGACACTTTATGCGTGCAACCCTTTTGGCATTCATTTTGGACAAAAAGTATCGACACAAATATAAAACGTGTCGATACATTATGTTCACCTATTTTAACATAAAACCAGTATATTTATACCGGTTACATTGTAAATTTACCTATTGCATTATAATTATCGGTTTCAATTTTATTGGGATCGATACTTTTAATAATTGTATCAACACTTTATGCGTGCACCTCGTTTGGGCATTTACTCTGGACAATAAGTATCGACACAAATTACACAAGTGTCGATACATTATGTCGACATGTTTTCTAATTAATCGGTATATTTATACCGATTACATTGTTTATTTACCTCTTACATTATAATTATTGGTTTAGATGTTTTTTGGGTCGATACTTTTAGAAAATGTATCGACACATATTTAGGTAGTTATTGTACACACCTAAATATGTCACACGAATTTAATGTTGTACTCACCCTTCAACTAGCACTACCAATACCACATCCTATTGAAAGCACGACTCCCGACTGAAACATGTTGAATGAATGAACATTTACTTACATCTCCATCAACTCCGGGACCACTAAACTTGCACAACAAATTTTTTTTCATGGATCATACTGATGTAGACAATGTTAAGCCAACCGAAGAATACAATGAAGTACATAATGTTGATGAATCTGATAGATTAGTTGGCCAGCTCTTTTCTTCACGTGATCAAGCTTGGTACTTTTACAAGGGATTCGCACGGGAACATGGGTTTAGTGCACGTAAGGGAACAACATGGCTTGACGTGGAAGGGAATCTGAAGACACAAGAATTTTATTGTTCTAAAGAAGAGTTTCGAGTATAAAAAGGCAATACTGTTGATCGTCAACGTGCTCATACGCCAGTCACAAGAACAGGATGCAAGGCTAGAGTCGTAGTTACAACAACAAATACAAACGATCACTGGGTTATAAGTAAGTCTTATCAGAAACATAATCATGCATTGTATACACCTGCTATGACACCATTTATGCGTTCTAATAGAGCTGTAAGTAAGGCTGATATCGATGAGGCAACAACATTGAAAGAGGTCGGTGTTGGCACGTCACAAGTAATGAACTATTTAACGCAACAGGCAGGGGGCTATCATAATGTTTGATTTACACATAAAGACCTCTACAATGCACTTCAAAGAGGTAAAGCAAAGGAAATCGTCGATGGGCATGTGAATGCGCTTATTGCTTACTTTGATTATAAAAAACATGATGATCTCGGGTTTTTTATGACATACTTGGTAGACGAATCAGGGGCATTGCATAATCTTATTTGGTCGGATTCTACATCGAGATCAGATTACACATGCTTCGGTGATGTAATTGCGTTCGACACAACGTACAAAGATAATTTGTATGGTCGACCAATTATGCCTATTGTCGGTGTCAATCATCACTATAACACAATTGTGTTTGCCACTGCAATAATCGATGACGAGACGTCTCAATCTTTCGAGTGGGTGATACAGAATTTTTTAGAAGCCATGATGAATAAATCGCCTATTTCAGTTGTCACCGATGGGGATAGGGCAATGCAGAGGGCTATCAAATCTGTTATCCCTTATGCTAAGCACAGATTATGCTCTTGGCATCTTTCTCGCAATGCACAAGCTAACATTGGTGACCTAAATTTTACAGCAGCATTCTCAAAATGCATGGCTTCCTGGTGGACAACCGAGGAATTCAATATTCAATGGCATTCGGTTGTTTTAAAATTCAACGTCGAAAAGCATCCATGGGTGATTGAGAAGGGAAATACTCGGCATGTATGGACACAAGCATATCTAACCGGTCATTTCTTTGCCAATATTCGCACAACACAAAGGTACGAGTCTATGAATGCTTCACTAGCGATTGCACTGAAACACAAGAAGACATATTTAGATGTTGCTTGTGCAATTGAAGATGGAATTAGTAGAATGCATATGAACGAGTTGAAAGCGGATTACTTAAGTTCCCAAACGAAGCCCTTCCAGATCACAAAACTAGTCGAACTTGAAAGCCATGCTGCTGAGATTTTTACCCGCGAATCTTTTCGTGCATTCCAAGATGAACTTCAACGGGAGACATTGTACCGGATTGAGGAAGAGATTCAGTCCTTATCAGATGAATGTCAACATTATATTTTGACAAAGTACAAAGAAAAAAATAGGACATTTAAAATTAGTTTTGATTCTCGTACGGAAACTTTAATTTGCTCCTACAAAAAATTCGAGACCGTTGGACTTCCGTGTCGCCATCAACTTCATATTTTGAAGCACTTGGATTACACATATTTTCCCGGGACTTTGATTCAAAGTAGGTGGACTAAATATACAAAGGCTTCTACACCCAGTTATGTTGACTGGAATGTGCCTCTAGAAGTGATGCAAATGGCAAGGTTCGCTGCTCTACGTTCAACGTCAAGTAGGTTATGCTACATTGCATCAAAGACAGACGCATCTTTCAAAACCGCAAGAGATGAGATGAAAAGACTAATAGAAGAATTTGAAAACTCGTTTGGTTTGAATGATTCAGTCAATCAGAGCAGTGTAGTAAACAAAGTTCGTGACCCTCAACGAAAACAACGCAAGCAAAAAGAAGTACCGTAGAACAAGATCGAGAAGAAAATTAGGCGATGTGGGTACTGCAACGGTAAGGGACATAACAAACTAACATGTCCTCAAGTCAAGTTCAGATTGAATACAAGCACACATCCTACATCAACTGATTTTTTCGAAGATGGAATGGAATGACCATTCAGTCCCGCACGTGATGACAATGATCTTCATATATCATAAGTATCAATATGACTCCTATTGTGTATAACAAACATGTACAACAACCTATTGCTAACTTTTCTCATCTTATACATAATTACATTCACATACAAAATTATAAATCGTATGTAACTTATACAAAATTAACCCTACATTAACAAAATTTCCTCTCTTAGTCTATTTTGATTATGGATTACGAGACCGTTTAATATTTCATATGCTTCATCACATAAATGCCAAACAATCTGTAGACTATAGTCTCCCGCAATCATTACCGGAATCAGTTCTGTAACTGGAATAATCCATGTTAATCATGTTGACTGCATAGCCAATAAAACCCTTTGCAGGGTCCAAATGGTAAGCTACGAATTGGTTAGGCATGCTTCTTTTGAGGGTTTAGGATTTAGAGCCCTTATATCATAACAACTATCCTTATATAAAATTAAGAACAATTCTTCAACAATTGAATACAACTATTATACGTAATGTTCAATCATGCACTCATTATGTTGGAGGGCTCTAAACCCTAAACCCTCAAAGGAAGCATGTCTTACCAATTCGTAGCTTACCATTTGGACCCTGCAAGGGGTTTTATTGGCTATGCTGTCAACATGATTATGAGCTTCCTTTATCATTTCGCATTCAGTAAGACTGTAGAGATTTGAATCAATTTAATTGGATTAAATACTTTAATCCAATTACTATTTCGAGAACAATTACATGAATACATTGATACTTACTGGTCGCTTTTGATTTTCTTCAATATTGATACGCTAGGGCTCCATTTGAAGGTCATCATCTTCGCGAACAAAGATTGAACTTGCAATCTATAACCATTCACAGATAGTAAATTTTAAAACCTAACCCCTCTTTTCGAAGATTTTCTAAAATATTAGGGTTTCGACAACATACCTATCGAACACAAGAAGGGAAAAAAGTGTCCATTTTGGAAATCAATACCATAATATCGAGAAATTTACATGAATAACTGATCGTAACTGTTATGAATGTTAGTATTCGTCACAGAGGAAGATAAGAGAATTGTCTTTAGGGTTTGTCGATTTAGGGTTTATAGCATTACATAATATATATAAACAAGGAAGAAAAACGTGTTATTTATAAGCATCGACACAAATCTAAAACGTGTCGATACATTATGTTCACCTATTTTCTCATAAAATCAGTATATTTATATCGGTTACATTGTAAATTTACCTATTACATTATAATTATCGGTTTCAATGTTTTTTGGATCGATACTTTTTAAAACATGTATCGACACTTTATGCGTGCAACCCTTTTGGCATTCATTTTGGACAAAAAGTATCGACACAAATCTCAAACGTGTCGATACATTATGTTCACCTATTTTCTCATAAAACCGGTATATTTATACCGGTTAAATTGTAAATTTACCTATTACATTATAATTATCGGTTTCGATGTTTTTTGGATCGATACTTTTTAAAACATGTATCGACACTTTATACGTGCAACCCTTTTGGTATTCATTTTGGACAAAAAATATCGACACAAATCTAAAACGTGTCGATACATTATGTTCACCTATTTTAACATAAATCTGGTATATTTAACCGGTTACATTATAAATTTACATATTACATTATAATTATCGGTTTCGATGTTTTTGGGATCGATACTTTTTAAAATGTATCGACACTTTATGTGTTCACCCTTTTGAGCATTCATTCTGGACAATAAGTATCGACACATCATTCAATCGTGTCGACACATTATGTAGACCTATTCTGACATAAAACCGATATATTTATACCGGTTATATTACAAAATTACCTATTACATTATATTTATGGGTTTCGATGTTTTAGGGATCGATACTGTTTAAAAATGTATCGACACTTTATGGGTGCACCCTTTTTGGATTTTCCTTGTGGACCAAAAGTATAGAAACAAATTCTATAAGTGTCGATACATTATGTATATCTATTTTCTAAAAAAATGGTTTATTTATACCGGTTACATTGTAAATTTACCTATTACATTATAATTATCGATTTCGACGTTTTTGGGATCGATACTTTTTATATATGTATCGACACTTTATGCGTTCACCCTTTTGGGCATTCATTCTGTACAAAAAGTATCGACACAATATTAAAATGTATCGACATAATGTGTAGACCTATTCTCACATAAAACCGGTATATTTATACCGGTTATATTATAAAATTACCTATTACATTATCATTATTGGTTTCGATGTTTTTGGGATCGATACGTTTTAAAAATGTTTTGACATTTTATGAGTGATTCCTTTATGGGCATTCCTTTTAGAGAAAGAGTATCGACACAAATTCCAGAAGTGTCGATAAATTTTGTAGACCTATTCTCTCATAAAATCAGTTTAGTTATACCGATTATATTGTAAATTTACCTATTACATTATATTTATGGATTTCGATGTTTCTGGGATCGATACTTTTTAAAACTGTATCGACACTTTATGGGAAACTTTAAGTTTGGAAACTTTATGTACGAAAACTTTGTTGTGGAGATTATAGAAAACGATTCTTTAATAACGTGTTTCAATACATTTGCACGCAGATGTAAAATACATCAATAACTAGTATTGATATTTCAACAATCCTCAAATGTATCTGTATACAGAGAAACAAATATGGAATAACCAACGATAACATCCATATTAGCTAAGTTAATAAGTTTTGAAAAAAGTAAGTTGTTACTTTATAAATGAAATTGCATAATTGATTCATACTGTTCAAGTAACATACGTACACAAGAAATTTATATATAACAATGTTAAAATAATTTATACATAACAATGTTCAAATAATGTACCCACAACGAAATTAATCCGATCAAAAAGGATTATTTCTAACGAAGTCCGAAACATTAGGCGCCTTCAACAAATTTTTCAAATACTCTTGTATGTTACCGCCTTTTTCTGAGGACATATATAAATAATTTCAATTATCAAACTAATGAGGTGCAATTTTACTACTAAATTCGCATAAGCAAGAATAAATTTGTGTCATAACTAGAGCATTGTCACCTGAAGGGGAAGCATCGTCAAAGGACTGTGGACATATGTAATTGTATTTCTATATAAACACATAAATTGATAATCAATCAATGTATGAACACATGTTTAACTGGAAAAACATATTGTATAAATGTAACTTACTGGATTATAAATCATTTTTTCTAGTGAATCATCGACCAACAGTGTATTTAGGTCGTTAAAATAAGGAAACGCGTTCCAAACATCATTGAGATCTTTACAGTAGGTAACATTATCATATGTTTTACAATTTGCTTGATCTTGTTCACAAACAGTCGAACATAAATATGTAGGAATCATAGACAAATAAAAGTCAGCAAACTGTAATGAGATTCATCTTACCCAAGTGAATAGAAAATGGTCAGACATCAAAGGTAGTTTCTCAAGTACAGGGTCGATGTTATGCCTAAGATTGTAATCAAATTTGAATGTTAACATTTAATTGTATATTAACGATTTTGGCTACAGTAATTCAATTGCTCAATAGTTCTAACCTCATCTTGGAAGACCAAATGACAACAACAAAATTGTCTACACAAAAATGCATAAATTCATATAATCCTGTTCTGAGGACAACATCTACAACATGAAGAAAATGAGATTAAAGTTATACGCTTATATGTTAAAATAATGGATACAAAGGAACAGAATT
The DNA here is from genome assembly GCF_006381635.1 of Hibiscus syriacus. Lineage (NCBI taxonomy): Eukaryota > Viridiplantae > Streptophyta > Magnoliopsida > Malvales > Malvaceae > Hibiscus > Hibiscus syriacus. The sequence goes on from NW_024062731.1 coordinate 125,965, forward strand.
AAAACCTTTTGGTTATCTTGGGATGTAGGCAAGGACACCATTGACATAAAAAATTATAAGTTTTCTTGCAGGCGGCGTTGCAGACACGATATACTTGTTTGGATCATTAAAATCATAATCATCATCATCATCTTCATCGTCATCTTCATTGGCCTCTTGGTTGTCCACATCTGTTAAAAGAAAATAAAATACATTTCAGAACGTGTAAATGTTTAGAAACATAAATAATTAATTACCTAACTCGTTTGATTTCGTTGACGTAATTCGTCACTCAACATGGAGACTTCATCGCGCAATGATAAAATATCGGCTCGCATTCCACTCACAAGGGAATCAATATGCTCCCAAAAATTGACCATGTATTCCATCACCGTCTTAATTGTAACATCTTCTCCAACTGGAGCTTCTGGAGCTTCTTCCATCATCGTGTCTTCAATTAGTTGGTCGTCTTCATGGCCAATGGGGTCCATTTCCTCCCTCTCTTGATCTAATCCGACCTCCTTGACACGCTTCCAACCGACTTTTTCAACAAAATCATATCCCGCTTTTTTAATAAATAAATGTCAATCTTGCATGTTAATCGAACAGGGGCGTCAAGCAAAAAATCAACTTCTTTCTTATTCAATAGATGGGTGATGACACATCCATATGGTAGTGAAGTTGAAATTGTTGCTCCCTTTATGACCATATATACAATTGTATTAAATATCAGTTTAGCAATGTTTGGAGCCATTTTGAATTTATACTTTGCTATTCACCAATAATCGTTATCTCGAAGCGTTGAATGTTTTCCCCAGTAGGCCGGATATACCAAGAGAGCATTTTGTGAAACACTATCGACTCTACATTTAGGTGAATTGGGCTATTTCTAGCAACCCATTGTATTGTAGTATCTAAATTATTTTCATCTGAATCCCCTTTATTCTCAACACCTAGAACCTCCGCAATAGTTTCCAGAGATATATATATATCCTTCCTCATGACATGGGTATAATTCCTATTATATTAGTCTTATTAGGCTCGTGCTGTAAGGAAACATTGTTGTAGAAGACTCTAACTAGGTTGGGGGTAATATTTTGGTTATACACCAAGGAATTCAAGCTAACCCCAAGATGTAAATATGGATTTAAAACTAAATGCATATTTATCATCAAACAAGAAACCCAAGTCAATGACACGTTCGGGATGAATCTTCCTTACTTTAAAACTCGTCTGCCATATTTCTTTCTCCATATTGTATCTAAAGTTCAGAGTTTCGAACGACCTGATTTCCTTAGAAGAAGCGATTATTTGAGAAGGAGGTTGTGGTTGAGAATACCTGGGTTGATAAGAGCTTTGAGAAAGACCGCGCTTCTGACGCTGACGTTTTGGAGCTATTTTGGGTGTGGATGTTATTACATTGGAACACAAACACATTCAGGAAAAAAAATCCAATGTGGAAATCAATCAAACCCATAAAATAATGATAAATTTGCCTGAATATCTTATCGTCAGTGTTATGATAAAGTTAGTATTCGTCAGAGAGGAAGAGTTTTCTTCTGCCTTTAGGTTTAGGGTTTATTGATATAGAGGAGTTTGTATCTATTATTTATAATCTATAAATAATGAAGGGGAAAAATACGCGATATTTAAAATGGTATCGGCACAAATTTAACAATTGTCGATACTTTATGATGACTTATTTTCTCATAAAACTGGTATATTTATAACGGTTACATTGAAATTTATCTATTACATTATAATTATCGATTTCGATATTCTTGGGATCGACACTTTTTAAAAAAGTATCGACACTTTATGCATGCAACCCTTTGGCATTCATTCTGGACAAAAAGTATCGACACCAATTCCACAAGTGTCGATACATGTTGTAGACCTATTCTCTCATAAAATCGGTATAATTATACCGGTTACATTGTAAATTTACATATTACATTATATTTAAGGGTTTCGATGTTTCTGGTATTGACACTTTTTATAAATATATCGATACTTTATGTGTTCATCATTTTGGGCATTCATTCTAGACAAAACGTATCGACACAAAATAAAAAAGTGTCGATACATTATATAGACCTATTATCACATAAAACCGGTATATTTATACCGGTTATATTACAAAATTACCTATTACAGTATAATTATGAGTTTCGATATTTTTAGGATCGACACTTTGTATAAATGTATCGACACTTAGTGGTGCACCCTTTTTGGGCATTCCTTCTGGACCAAAAGTATCGGCACAAATTACACAAGTGTCAATACATATTGTACACCTATTCTCTCATAAAACCGGTATAAGTATACCGGTTACATTGAAAAATTACCTATTATATTATAATTATGGATTTCGATGTTTCTGGGATCGACACTTATTATAAATGTATCGACACTTAGTGGTGCACCCCTTTTGGACATTCCTTCTGGACCAAAAGTATCGACACAAAATACACAAGTGTCGATACATATTGTACACCTATTTTCTCATAAAACCTGTATTTGTATACCGGTTACATTGAAAAATTACCTATTACATTATAATTATGGTTTCGATGTTTCTGGGATCGATACTTCGACACAAATTACACAAGTGTCGATTCATATTGTACACCTATTCTCTCATAAAACCGATGTAAGTATACCAGTTACATTGAAAAATTACCTATTATATTATAATTATGGATTTCGATGTTTCTGGGATCGACACTTATTATAAATGTATCGACACTTAGTGGTGCACCCCTTTTGGACATTCCTTCTGGACCAAAAGTATCGACACAAATTACACAAGTGTCGATACATATTGTACACCTATTCTCTCATAAAACCGGTATTTGTATACCGGTTACATTGAAAAATTACTTATTACATTATAATTATGGTTTCGATGTTTCTGGGATCGATACTTGTTTATAAATGTATCGACACTTTTTACGTGCACCCTTTTGGGGATTCCTTCTGGAGAAACAGTATCAACACAAATTTCAGAAGTGTCGATACATTATGTAGATCTATTCTCTCATAAAATCGGTTTAGTTATACCGGTTACATTGAAAAATTACCTATTACATTATAATTATGGGTTTCGATGTTTATGGGATCGACATTTTCAATAAATGTATCGACACATAATGCGTTCATCATTTTGGGCATTCATTCTGGACAAAAAGTATCGACACGTAATGAAAAAATGTCGATACATTATGTAGACCTATTCTCACATAAAACTGGTATATTTATACCAGTTATATTACAAAATTACCTATTACATTATAATTATAGGTTTTGATGTTTTTGGGATTGACACTTTTTATAAACGTTTCGACACATATGTTTACCTATGTTTTGGAAACTTAATGTTTGGGAACCATACTGGAAAAAATGTTGGAAACAAATCTTTGTGTTTATTAATTTTTCATTAAAAAGTATATTTTTACCAACTACATTGTAAATTTACCTTTTACTTTAAAGTTATTGAATTTTGTAGTTATTGTACATACCCTCTATATGGAATGGCCATTCAGTCCCGCACATGATGACAATTATGATGACATTTGGAATAATGCAAACAACGATCTTCATATATCGTAAGTATCAACATGACTCTTACTGTGTATAAGAAATATGTACAATAACCTACTGCTAACTTTTCTTATCTCATACATAATTATATCCACATACACAATTATAAATCGTATACAAAATTATAAATCTTATACAAAATTAACTCTACATTTACATCATCGCTTACTTTTGTTATTCTTGTGTCTCAAGGCATCTTTTGTTATATCATGTCTTCGTTGATTTTGATTATGGCTTACGAGATCGTTTAATATTCACGATCGATCCTACTCTCCAACAACCTATATTCAAATTGTCAATATGTTAAGTATTGTAAACCACAACATTCAATCTACGATTTTTAACAATTTAACTGCAAATGAATTTTTAATTCCACTTACAAAATCACTAGTTGCCCCTGTAGCACCGATCAATTTCATCCATATCATCACATACATGTCGCAATCATATTTGTAACAAAATTTGAAAACCACACATGTCAATTATGAAACCTGCATAAATTAAGCTTTCTATTTATGATAACATCTCATACCCATTCAATTGCTCATTCTTCTTATGCTCCATAAATTTGAAATTTTTCAAGGGGAACTTTCCTAGAGATCCACATTCTTCTACCCAATTGCGTTTCTTATTATAACTATCTAATATTTTCATCTGCATTAAAAAATATGAAGTTATGATCCAAACAAAATATGCATTATAATTTACATAGTGTCCTTTCATGCATACCAATCTGTTAGCATCATTCACTCTCTGTTTAGCTGCTTCAGATGTAAACAAACTATCATATAATGTTGCAACACGATCTATCATATCCAACACTAACAGATACCAATGTGAATTATGGTAGTTTATTGTGATCATGATCTGCAACAAATTTCACACCCAATTTAACAAAATTCAACATTCAATATCCGAAAACATCATTTGCAATTCGTATGGTGTCTTACCTTCTCACAGTCGGTGAATTTCACATAGTTACTCAATATGGGACCCTAAAAGGTAACAATACTCTCAACACTTACTTTGTTGTTGGCATCCAACGCCTGTTGCTGCACTTACGCGATAATCATTATTAATATACCGCCTATAACACTATTTTTCAATATTTATTAATTTAAATCACCGCTAAGTGGTATGGAAGGTAGTCAATCCTCCGGAGTGACTTTTTGAATCGTAGCATAATGTCCAGGCGAGAAAATCAATAACCTAACAAAATTAATTACACAATTAGAACATATTCAATAGGTTTTAACATTTTGTACTTTCTACTTACCACACCGCCAACCCATTCCGTAGGCTTCAACGCTGCAACGTCGGATATATTAGCGAATTGATTTCCCATTGAGATTACAGAATATCTGTATGAATCATTAGGATTAATATCTTGTCATGAAATATTTAAATATCACTCACAAAGCAATATATTTCACTTACCCCGATTCTAACCCACTATTCCATAAATAATCACAAATTGCAGCTTCGATGTCATCAATTCCGCTTGGAATATCCGCTTTTTCAACCTACAATTTTGCATACAAATTTTTGTCACAACAATATGATAAAGATCAAATTAAGTTTTCTTTTATTCAACTTACCTTCTGCTTCTTCTTATGGGGTGCAGGACATTCCGAATCCAAATCTGCATTTATAACACTCTCCGGTGTATAAGTCATATCGACATCCTTCCTCCTCATTTCCTCAATCTTTTCTTATTCCTCCCTTTTTTCTTCTTCATATTTTTTCGTTCATCGTATTTTTGCTCTACATAGCTCTTCATCTCTTCAATTTCCCCCTTCATCCAAGTATTCATCAACCACCCCTTCACCCCCGTAAGTTCACTCCTCAATTCCACAACCTCCTTCACCACTCCATCAATTTTTTCACCCATCACCATCTTAAGTTCACCCCTCAACACCTCAACTTCTTTCACCACTTCATCTATTTTTCCTTCAACTTCCCCCTTATGTCTCTCAATTGTCTCTTCGACTCTCTCAAATTTCTCTTTGACTCTTGATTGTCTTTGCGTGATATCAAATTGGATTTTTTATATCAACCAATTCAGACATCAAAATGTCAAATTTACTCTGTTTTCTCTCACTGTCATCCCCCTCACCTTCATCCCCCAATACAACAATCTCTTCTTCCTTCTTCTCTGCCTCCACTACATCCTTGCCAATAACCTTCAAAATTAAATTACAATATTAAGACATTGATTATATTCTTAATATTATTTAATTACATTTATTACCCTTTCTTGCTTCCTTGGTCTATCCAACTTCAACTTTGTCATCACTCTAACCACCTCTTCCTTCCCCCATGCACGGATGTGTGCCACTCCGGTTCTTTCATAAGCTGGCACTGCCTCACAACCTGACCAAAAAGCGAACAGTGCAACCTGCATTTATAATAAAATTTATAATTTTTATATAATAACTATATTATCATTTTATATAAAAAACAAAAATGTTCTTCAACTCATTTACCTCTAAGATTGCTATGCACCCATTGAGGTATCTCTGGCTGCCATTTTTAAAGGTGATTATTGATTCAATCAATCTCGAATGGACATATTCATCCCAATTGAATTCACCCTTCAAGCCTTCATCGCAAATGAGCTTCATATAGTCCTTGTTCGTTGACGTATCACCCGTTGGACAAAGAAAGATCCCGACAAGGTACAATAGAACTCGGGCCTTCAACTCATCCCCCCGTAAGATCCACTTTTGATTTTCTATTCAAGTTCAGCATATGTCACCTTCTGCTTCAAATCATATTTGGAGGCAAGTGCTTTTCAGTTCTTACTCTTAGAGACTTCTACAACACTTTTGCCTTCATTTCCTACCCCTAAGACGGCTGCAGCACATGGGATCCCGAGAGGAAATGAAAAATCACCATATTTAGCAATACATTGTTTGACATCAAATTGCGCCATCAAGGATCGACACAATTCCCTCCGAATAGGTCGATCCCTTACTCCTACCAACGATCCAAACTCCATTTCTCCAAACACATTCAACTGACCCTTCTCCTTAAGGTGTATAATTAATGAATTCAACCTTTTAATGTTGCACCTTGTCGACACTTCCTACATTTTTAACAATATATAATGTTATAGTTCTTATATATTTTGTATCAACGTATTTACAAGTTTAATGAATACCTTCTTTTCATGTGCTTTCCTCCATTCTTTGTATTCTTCACTATCCATCTTTGACTGTGCGATGCAAGGTTCCTTCTGAGCATCAGTCATCGAATTTCATTTCTCCAACACATCATTTCTCACCTAATATTAAGCATAAACATTTTTTAATCAATACATTAACGCTAAATAATACTCAATGTCAATTTCAATTTACATACCGAACCGATGTGTTCGCCACATTCCTTCATCCTTTTGCATTCAGTCATACTATCAACATTTAAAATTTGTCATCAATTTAAAGTTCTTAAATACTTTAATCCAATTATCATTTCAACAATAATAACAAAAAGACATTGATACTTACTAGAAGTACATATATCCACCCTTTGGTTGCTTTCAAGTCTCGACCTCAATTTCAAAGTCATCTGCGCCACCAATAATATTTCCACCCATTGACTCAATTTTTCCTTCATATACCAGTTTACGCAAATCAAATCAAATACTTGTTACATACACTTTATTCAATATACAAATATAGATAACTACTCTTGTGGTAAAACGGTTTTCATCGAAAGAATTTGAATGGCCACTACAAAATGTGTCGGCACATTTATACAACCTAAAATATCATTTTCTACCTATAATATTATATACAGGTATCCATATTTATTTTCTACCTATAATATATAATCAGTCTCAAATCCTTCTTGATTTCAATTCAAAAACCCCAAACCAAACCCAAAAACCCTAATCCCTATTTCTTTCAAACGAATGGAACACTCAATACTCCAAGTATCGGCACATTTATACAACTATAATATCATTTTCTACCTTTAATATTTAATAAAAGTATCGATATTTATATTTTACCTAAAATATCACTTTCTACCTGTAATCGGTCTCAAATGCTTCTTTACTTAGAAAACCCCAAACAACACATAAAAACTCTATTTCCGATTATTGTAATAATAAAAAACTAGGGTTTCGACAACGTACTTTTTGATTCGACTGCAGCAACAAACAAACAAACTTCGCTTTAGAAACGCCTTCTGAAATGCAGCAATAATTACGCTTCGATTTCAAAAACTCGTCTGTTTATCTATTTTTCAGAGGATATTTAACTATGCCCTTTATATTTTCACCGGATATGTAATTTCTATTTAATCGATACAATTACAAAAGTGTCGATACTTTTATGTCATGTGTCGATACTTTTGATAGTATAATTACCTATTTTTTTGAAAGTATCAATACTTTATTACGCGTACTTATTAAAGTATCGACACTTTAAATATATCCGGTAGCGCTTTACCGGTTTTGTCACTTAGAGACCAATTTTATCATATTTTTACCTTTTATATCGTTATGGATCGATACATTTTTATAAAGTATCGACACTTTATAGGCGCTAAAACTGCTTCTCTTTTAAATTCACAAAGTGTCGATACTTATATTAAATTATCGACACTTTCAATATATCGATAGCACTTTACCGGTTTTGTCTTTTCGAGACCGATTTTATCATATTTTAACATGTTATATCGTTGTAGATCGATGCATATTTATAAAGAATCGAAACTTTATAGGCGCTAAAACTGCTTCTCCTTTAAATTCACAATGTGTCGATACTTATATTAAAGTATCGACACTTTCAATATATCCGATATCTCTTTACCGGTTTTGTCTTCTCCTGACCGGTTTTGTCATATTTTTACCTGTTATATCGTTGTGGATCGATACATATTTATAAAGAATCGACACTTTATAGGCGCTAAAACTACTTCTCCTTTAAATTCACTATGTGTCGATACTTATATTTAAGTATCGACACTTGCAATATATCTGGTAGCGCTTTATCGGTTTTGTCTTTTCGTGACCGGTTTTATCATATTTTTTCCTATTATATTGATGTGGATCGATACATTTTTATAAAGTATCGACATAAACAGACAAGCTAAGTTCGTCGGTTGCCAAATTTTTTAATATTTCTTCATGATTTAGACCTACTACATTTTTATTACTCAACATTTCCGGTAGCGCTAAACCGAATTTATTAAATATCTTTTAATATATCGGTAACGCCGTATATTAGCTGTATATTAGCCCGTCTTTCCTGAGACATCCCCAATATTAGGGCTTCTGAAGTGAGGTCTGGGAGTGATGGGAGTTATGCTCATGTATTACGCGGGTGGAGGGTGCTGTGGCGTGGAAAACTGACTACGACTTGGCATTATTATTTTATTAAGTCATAATCGGGCCGAAAGGGACAAAATGATTAAACGTCGCCTGAGAGATCGAATTCTCGCGGGTGAAAGGCACACGCCTTAACCACTCGGCCAAAGCTACCTTAGACGATTGGCGAACTATTTAGCGTCGCTATAGTATATAATGGTGAAACTGAAACAAATCTCTTGATAGAATATATACATTTATGTAATGATGTTGGTGATTTCTAAAAGGTTTAAAGTTAATTATATATATATTCAATTATAATTCATATAGTTTCATAAAAATTGAAGTTATTGAAAGAACTTCAAGTCGGGAAGATGTTTTAGTCTAGAGACAAGAATCCTTGAGATAATCTTGAAGAAGTTGCACAAGCTAATAGGTCAATATTGTCCAATTTCCTCCAGTGAATTTGGTTTGGAAATGAGCACGATATTAGCGATTTAACTCGGAAAGTAATCTCTCACTCACTCTCAGAAACCTTTAACCTCATTGCTCGCATCCTCCTTTAGTCTGTCATAGATAAAAGGAGTGAAAAAGAAAAGAAAAGAAAAAAAGAATCACACGCAGAAAACAGAGAAGAAAAAAGGTACCAGACGGAGAATCAAACACACAAAAGTCGAATATTAGAAGCATGCAACAGATTAGAACCAACTGTTCCCATTTTATAGGCTTAAAGTTTACTGTAAAAATAGGAAAAACTGAGCTATAAAGGGCGAGGTTAGGACCAACGGGGTTGGTCCTTTCTGGGCCACGACATGAACAATAGAGAATGTTCCAAAGACAACTGCACCGTTAGCTGTGACCGTCAAACACTTATATTTATTTATTTAGGGAATACAAATACATAAAACAATAATTTAATAACACGAATTTGAGAGGTCAAACAAATTAATAAGTACAGAACAAACCGGAGTAACGGCAAACAACCCACCCCCGCCAAAGGAAAAACGTAAAATAGCTTTCCTTTCCTATGCATTGTATTTCTATAACAACTTCAACATGCTGCTGCAGCTCAAAGCTCCGTTGGAATAATTATATTACTAACACGATACCATTCCCCAGTAATAATGTATCCACGTAATTCCAACGTGGGGAAGATGAACAAAAAAAGGTAGAAGGGAAATCAACATTATGATATATCCAACGACTTCCTAAAACAAACGAATGCAAACATTTTCCAATAAGCACATTCCACGAATCCATCTTAGCCGTGGTTTAAGCATCCAGTCTCCTCAGGATGCAGTCGGTTTTGCAATGGATTTCTTAATAGCTTCGGCATATGTCCTGTGTTGATAGGTTAGGGTAGATTCAAGCAAGTCCCACAGGGATGTCTTCGGGTTCCAACCTGATGCAATATTAAACAAGAATCAGATGCTCGAGTTCTCTTTTGAGGGAAAAATCAAAATTATATGAGAACCAGAAAACACGGTACCAAGTTGTTTATTTATTATGGTCATGTCTGGAATTCTCTTATCGCTATCATCATAACCCTCGCCATAAAATTCCTTGGAGCTGACATCAACTGTTGGCGAATCCAGTGTAGGTTCTCCACTAACCTTGGCATAGACCTGGACGAAGGCATGAAAGTACCAAATTACATATGATCATTGCACCACTGTAAACAAAAAAATTTAATATAACAATAGAAACCATGTGCTTCACCTCAGTCATCATCTCAGCAAGTTGTCTAACAGTGACTTCATTGTTTGGGTTACCCACATTGAAAATATGACCATTGGCCCTGTATGGATTTTCCTGCACAGATGACACCACCGGTTTAGTTAATGTGGAGACAAGGGAGGGGAGAGGGAGAGTAAGGAGAGGCAAGAGTTAATAAGCACAATCATCAAGAGAACAGATTCAATAGCATCCTTTATGTAAACAAAAGTTCTCTGAGATTGACCACCGTCAACAAGCTTAAGTGGTTCACGGCGTAGGAGATTCTAACCAGAAAAAAAGGAAAAGTTATCAGTATAATTACAACTAGAAAGGATAAATTATAGGCTGCCTCTAGACTTCCGAGAATTGGGAAGAGTTGAACTAACATTACTAAAGCATGCAAGAACTCTTGGAACTCCCTCACTTGGACCATCAATGCCAGGAATGAAATCCATCCTAGGTCCAAATCCAGTTAAAAGGCCTCACAATGGTGAACTCAAGGCCATTCTCTGCCCCCTTAGCTGCGATGGATAAAAAAATAAGTTAATATTGGTTCAAACATCTCTATAGGGTCCAGGTTATTTGGTAAGATGCTAACCATAAATGAGCCTCTCAATCAATTGCTTAGCACAAGCATACGACCACCTCTGCTTTTCAATTGATCCAAAAATGCAGGGCGATGTATCTTCCTTAAGAACATAGTAGGCAGGATCCTGTCACGTGAATCACAGGCTGTGTTAGATTCTAGGTTATGCAAAGAAGGAACATGTTAGCATCACCCATTAATATGAGAAGGGAAAGGGACAAATAACACATAAGGGAAGTTAAAGTTTAAAGGAGAAAAACAAATGAAAGCACATTAAATCATTCTCAGCATCACCACGGGTTTAGCCATTGTTATGTTTCTGCCGGAAAAGAGATTAATGAAGGAGAATAGAAGAACGGAGATAAAGAAGAGAAGAGAGGTTCAAGAAATGCATTCATTCAAATCATGAGGTAAGCCCTACCCAATACATTGCTTTATATCTTTACATTGTAACAACCCTATCCCATTTACCAGCTGGCAATACAGCTGTATCTAACATTTTGATTCTCTTGCAGGTGTTGCTGGCGTGACTCCCTTCACTGCTAGTACCAATCTCCTCAATTGAAATCCCTAACCCTATTTCTAATTTCCCCAATTCTCCTCTGTCTTCTCCGATTTCTGTATCTCTCATGATCATGACAATACCACCTCCATAAAAGGATCCTTGTCCCCAAAGATCAAAACCTAATAATTGTGCCTTAAGCACAATATAATTTACCCCAATGACGTTTTCCAACCTTATGTTCGTCCACTGCAGCTGATTGTACTTCTTCCTATGTTTGTCAAACTTCATAGCAGATTGGACCTTCAACTGTCTTTTATGTCCAAACTTGAAAGGCTCCAATGAGATAATGCGTTGATCTCCAAATTCCTTTTTCAACAAACTATCATAATTCACTATTTGCACCTTCGAGGATTCATATAACAAGTTATATGCTACTAACCCCATGCAATGTAAAACGATGTAGGTACCATAGAACCTTGCAACAAGCTTTAAACTCTTTCGAAGAGCAAGTGAAGGTTGATGGTAGGACTGAAATTTGAGGTAAGCTCTGATCTCCTGTGTTGTAATTGTTCCAAGAAATTTAATCTCCACATGCTCTTTAACTCTTGATCATTGCTGCCTCTAGTGTTAGCTTCCCCTCTTGTTATGACATTCCCCTCTCCTTCAGATGATCCTTGTCCCCAAGGATCAAACACTTTCTTCTTTACAAATACTCGCATCGTATTTTGTTTCCTAAAAAGGCTCAAAATTAGGTATATAACCAATTGGGAACAAGATGCAATATTTCAAGTAACACCCCCAAGAATTCTGATTGCATTTATACCAACATCAGTACTTTTTAAGTCCACACTCAACTGAGTGATGAAATTGATGTTGTCCACATCATGCCATTCTACTCCTGATGACATGCTTTTTCTTTTAATTGTGTAGAGTATACTTGGGTGGAATTCATATTTCTGTTCTCCATGTCCACGAAAAATGTTAGCATCAGAACCAAAAAAATAGATAACTCCATTATTTGTTGCAATTAAAACATAGTTGCCTCTAGTAGTAATTAGAACCATAGAACCAACTTTCTCAAGCATTTCAACTCGTTTATGGTTCGGTTGGTTTTGAGTGTCACTATGACTAAACAGGGCCCAAAACTTATAGTAATCAGACTCAACGTCCAATTTCTCATTAGCAATAATTCCAACACTACAAATTCCCGCGTGATACTTTTTCTTTAGAAACTGGATAACTTCTAATGCCTTTACCCTATCCAAAATATTAGAGTTTACCCCTTTGAACTGATAAATCTTTTTCTCTACGTCCAGGATAGATACATCATCGTGATTCAATGAAAACTGAGCAAATATAACCTGCTTCAAATTGACAATTTGTTTTCTGTTGTATACATACAACCGTGTGTCAAACACCTCTTCCTCTGGTGTTTTGAATGCAAAAGCGATACCACTCTCCAATGGTACAATGCAAGGCTTAGAGTTTAACAAAAATTTGCTAATTTTATTGCTTCTAAGAACACTTTGCTGTATAGCACTCCCTCCTATCATTGTACCTAGCTCAACTGTTATGATAGCAACTGTTTTCGCTTCATTTTGAGTGGTGTCATTCCTAATCCAAAAGTGTATGTTACACACACAAGAACCAATCTTGCTATGTGCAATATTTAAGGTAGCAAAGTTTTGAAGCCCGGGTTTTTTTATCAAACTCCCTGAATTGCAAGAAGAGCTCTTATGACTAGTCTTAAATGTAGTATTGCATCTTATAGTCTCCCACTTACGCATGACTTGGAAAAATTCACGTGTATATGTAGTAACCCATTCTTTTGCAGCCAACAAAAAAAATGTTAGCCTACAATAAGAACTAATAACCTTTTCAGTCTTACTCAAATTCATAGCAATTTGAATCTTACTCCATCCCATCCACAAAAGCGGAAACACAAAAGGATAAAAAAATTCAACATGTTCCTTGACATCCCTAAACATCTTAGAACAAATTTCTCTAAACGCTGATGGAACTAGATAGTTGAAATTATTGAATTACCCACAGAAAAATCAACTATGAAGGGCGTAAAAGTAGCAATTTGAACTGATGTAGGCAAACTTGGCATCTCAAACCATGGAACAACTCTTAATGGTTGCTTCACATAGCATTCACGCTGCAGGAACTTAATAGCAAGAACATCAGAAGGGGCAGCTGCAATTGAAACGGCGTATGCTCCAAAGTTGTCTGCCGAAAACTCTATTTCCAATTTCCCCAATTCTCCTCCGTCTTCTCCGATTTCTGTATCTCTCATGATCATGACAGCCATATGCATAAAATATTTGAAAAATGCAGATTATTTGAGAAACAAAAGTCCTTTAGAAATGAAATAGTTTTAAAATGACATAGTTTTAACATTTCAGCTTCATGAAGTAAATAAATAAATAAAGCTTTTAAAGAAGCAACTAATTTTAGTACAAGTGCAATTAAAACCAATATAAGGTAGCTTCCTATACCATAGTCATTTTTATCTGTTAAATATGTCTGACAAAGAAAAGAGGACAAAGACAAATGGTATTCAACAGAATTTATTAACTCGAAAAGGGCATATATAAATAATTAGTAGAGGAATAAATATCTCGTAAGGCTTGAGACTGTTCTATAACCTCTTATTATACATAACAGGTTCATAGGTAGGAATTTTAGGAATAACAAAAGCTCTCAAACATTAAACAAGTGAAATCCAGTTATAAAATTGATATAACTTGCTAAAAACCATTCATAGATAGACCTTGATAGACGAAATAAAGATCTCAAAAACATCAACTACCACAGTAAATTGTTATGACATTGAACCAAACAACCACATAAACCTCATCACATGAGCTTCCATTTGTTTGGGTTTTTTTAGGGCATTGACCAAAGTTTGCTGACCATCAAATTTCAAGATTCATTCATTTAAACCCAAATATCATAACATTTCAGCTTAATATCAACTTTAAAAAATCATTCTCTTAAATATTAGACATATACATCAAAAAATAAACCTTGAAACTTTAATATAGAAAAAGACCACCGACAGTCCTCTCTGTTAAACCATACATGCCGCCATGTTAAAAGCAAAACGTAGAATTTTTTTTTTCAAAAGCTGTTCAATTAAGCAACTAGAAAAGTGAAAGCGAAAGGTTACCTGACGAAGAGGAGAATCTTTAGGAAGAAAGCTTCCAATAGTTTTTCCATACACTTCACAAGTGGAGAAGTGAATCAGACGCTTGTTTTTCTCTGAACAATACTTCACCTATCAAACCACAAGTTCACAGCATCACTTTTGACTTCGATCTTGAAAAACTCAGCATAAAAACCAAATCTCCCCTCACTCACATCAACATCAATCTAACTAAATGGAAACTAAAAAAATGACACACACAAACCGTTACAAGAGAAATGCTTACCACAGGAAGTGCATCAATAAAATTGCTGTAAATCGTGTCAAGTGGACGAGTATTATAATCAGCCGGAGTACAGATTGCCGCCAGATTTATCATCTACATTGCCACAAAACAATAAAAATCAAATCAATAGCCATAATTTCAACTAGAACTTATTAAAAACAAATAATAAGAAACAATCTTTTAAACAACAATGAGACAAAATTAGCTCAAAAAGTTCAAAATCAAATAAATACATAATTGAACGAGATCTAATAAGCTAAAAACATAGAAAACCTCCAGACAAAAAAAACCATTTCGAATGGAAATAAAGAGAAATTTCAAAAGATCCATCATGTCCTATAACGTTGTTCAGCAGAAAGAAAGAACTAACAATGATACCAAGGAGAGCGAAAAAGAGAGAGAGAGAGAGCAAGAAATGACGAGATCTGCCATCTTGATAAGGCCTTCGAGCCTAGAATCATGCTTGATGTTAAGTCGGTGGCAGCCCAAGGAAGAGAGTCGGGCTCGAGTAGATGCTTGATCTTGTCATTGTAAACGTCCAAGGCGAGAACCTTGTGCGGCGTCTCCGACATCAGTTTCTCGCACAGGTGAGAGCCAATGAAGCCTCCGGCACCGATCATGCATATCGTTATCGGCTTTACTGGCCTACCATCGAGATCCGTTCTCGTTGCCATTTGAAACGACGCCGGTCTCTTTACGATCTTCGAACGCCGGAGATGAACCAAAAATTAGCAGCGAGAAGAAAAGAGCGTAGAGATTTGGAAGATGAAGAGAAGGGAAAGAGAATAGGGTGTATATATATATGTGGAAAGGAGGGAATTGACAGAGAGGTGACAAAGGTACAGTAAATGAGGAAGCGGGAGTAATGCATACTCGCGAGAGTGGGCACTCATTGTACTCGAGGTACGTGGGAGGGAGTAGGAGATTTTTCTCCCCAATGAACTTGCTTTAGATTGGATACGAGGATAATTATTTCAATCATTATATGGAAAATTTATGGGAATTACAAATAAAAAACACTCAAAATACAAAATACAAAATATCATTTTTTTTAATTTAATAAAAAATATATTTATATAATTGATAATATTTATACATTTTAACATTATATGGTAAATCTCATGAATTTTATTACCTTGATTTTTTAAAAAATATTTATTCAAAGAAACAATTATAAATAGTATTATTTTAAAATGAAACTGTTTTAAAATGCTATAATTTCAAACTTCTTCGAGATTTTAAAAGTTTCAAGTGGATGCATAGTGTGAGATTTTTTTTTACTTTTTAAAATAAAAACTTAGGATTAACTATATTGGCAGTCACTGAATTTTTAGGATACTTTCATTTTGATCACTAGTCCCTACCAAAAATAAATTTTTATAATCGAAACGATCGTCAATCAATACCAACAATGAGGAGGATGTGTTTGACCAGAAGATTAATATTGTTTGATTTTAAGTTGATTTTATAATTGACAGTGATAAATCGAAAAGTTTTAATTTTTTGTTTTGATTTAAGATTTGATTGAAATTTGAAGAGATTAGAAGGTTCTATGATTAGCGGATTACAAAACTCTAATTGAAAAAAATCAAAATTATCAAACCCGAGGACAGAACGCTGAACATACCTTATGAAAACAATCAAAACATAGATAAAATTCCTATGCCTAACACGAGACACGAAACAATAGGCCTAAAGATTGCAAAACCCCATTACAATTGCCTACCCCAGAGTCCATGCAATGTCATTCCAAGCCTTTATCACATTCAAAATGGAGCAACCTTTTAGATTTGAATCGAAAAGTCTTTTTCTTGGAGCCTCCCCAACGAGAGGAAAATGATCCGAAGAAAGTGCCACTTTACACAAATCTTTTGCCTTTGGAATCTTTGTTATGACACTAGCAAAGACGATTGCTGAATTAGAAGTATTTAGAAACTAACCCTTTTTATTATCTTACCACATCAATGTAACGAGGTTAACTTGCCAAAAATTTCAGAATTGTCTGCTTTTGGTTTGCCCTCAAGTGTATCCCTTTAATATGTGAGCCCCGATGAATCTAATTGTAATGGTGCCCTGACTAAACGAACCCAAAAATCATATCCCATACAACTAACGATTCGTATTCTAATTTTCGTAACTATGGTAAGGGCACAATCTTTGATATCAATAGAGATGTCTGTAATAGTAAAGGGGTGCGTGTCCATATAAATTATATAAACCCAAGTCTGCTTCCCTTCAAAAACCATATTTTTCTTCTCGTACTCCAAACTTTTATCTTCAAACCCATTGGTTATATGTGAGACTCTTAGTTCGAAAAAAAAATGTCATATCATCAAAGAAGATATCATCATGGTCGTCAAGAAAACTATCGCAATAGATGGAAGAATACTCATCCCAAACCCAAAGAAAGTTTCTACAAACCTCTACCTGAATGGGAGAAAAAGTTCTGCATGGAAGTAGGTGCATTGTCATGGAGAAGATTCGTTGCAGCAAAAAAGAACCTGCATGAAAGTGACAAAGTATTCGAGTGGGATGATTCGGCTGGGTTAAAAGCTTTTCAAGAAGCCAAACAAAGATTCTGGGAAGGTTATCACGGACATCCCTGCAAAACAAGGTTGCCGATTCGTGCAGAGGATATGTATATCGATGAAAATATTGATTGGAATCCCAAGATCGATGCTAAGCTTTTCTCGGAACACAAATCACTTTCTGATGACGAAGACGATGAGAAGGGCGAAGCTGAAGAAATCAAATGGTTTTCAATTCCATTGGAGGAGATTAAACCCACTGGATGGATCCTCTACGAGGAACCTACTCCACAATTGCCTACGATTGTTGGATCAGATTAATAAGTGGAACAAGATGCCAAAAGTTGGCCAAGAAGTACTATGGAGTATGCAAGAATGCAAGTTCTCGAATAATCGTTATTTTGTTGTGGTTTTTCTTTTTTTCTTTCGTATTGTTTGGTCATTAAAAATCAATATACATTACTCCTAATATTTAGGATTTTGAGTTTCAATAATAACTTTAAGTTATAATACCTTTGTATGGTTTGTTTATTAGTAATAATATTTTTTTGGACATTTTCCCTTCTTTCGTTGTTATGATGAACTCCGATTTGATCAAATTAAGATCAAATTTTAACAAGATTCTCTTTATTTTTTTTCCTTTTTGATAAATTTAGAGGAAGATTATTTAATTGTGTTAATAGTATTTGACGTTTCAAAATTGCGATGTTGCAAAAGTCTATATAGGATTGATTGAGAAGAGAACTTTCTTATATTACGCATTGATCAGGGACTTGATTTCAAAGTAATAGAAATATAAATGTTGGAAGAATATTTTAGATACTATGGTGTTTAAAAGCTTTGTGAATGGTGGAATCATTATGTTAGTCTATGAAATTTGAAAACTAAAAACATTTGAAACTTGCAGATGAACTTGTTTAATTTTTTTTGTAAGGTTTTGGTTTATGCTGATTGTTGGATCAGATTAATAAGTGGAACAAGCATGCCAAAAGTTGGCCAAGAAGTACTATGGAGTATGCAAGAATGCAAGTTCTCGAATAATCGTTAATTTGTTGTGGTTTTTCTTTTTTTCTTTCGTATTGTTTGGTCATTAAAAATCAATATACATTACTCCTAATATTTAGGATTTTGAGTTTCAATAATAACTTTAAGTTATAATACCTTTGTATGGTTTGTTTATTAGTAATAATATTTTTTTGGACATTTTCCCTTCTTTCGTTGTTATGATGAACTCCGATTTGAGCAAATTAAGATCAAATTTTAACAAGATTCTCTTTATTTTTTTTCCTTTTTGATAAATTTAGAGGAAGATTATTTAATTGTGTTAATAGTATTTGACGTTTCAAAATTGCGATGTTGCAAAAAGTCTATTATAGGATTTGATTGAGAAGAGAACTTTCTTATATTACGCATTGATCATGGACTTGATTTCAAAGTAATAGAAATATAAATGTTGGAAGAATATTTTAGATACTATGGTGTTTAAAAGCTTTGTGAATGGTGGAATCATTATGTTAGTCTATGAAATTTGAAAACTAAAAACATTTGAAACTTGCAGATGAACTTGTTTAATTTTTTTTGTAAGGTTTTGGTTTATGCTTATCGTGCATGATTCATGATGCTCAGGAGATAAAGAAAAATTCGATGGGTGGTGTAGAAGGAAACGACATTTTTGTGTAATATTGAAGATGGTTGGATGCCATTTGGACACTATACAATTTCATTATTTTTTTAACTTTATAAATAATATAGAATTCACTAACTTAAACCTTAATCCAAGTTCCATTTCCCTATATTAATACAAGATTCTTTTTCTCCATCTAACCATGGTGTCGAGATACCACACCTTTCAAAGTAAGACAAGGAGAGCAGTGGAACGGGCAGGTGATAAGGAAGACATTTGAAACTCAAGCCAAGTGCCAAAGGAGGAAGAAGCTGTCGACTCGTGGGAGATTCTTAGATAAAAAAAGATGTCATATCATCAAATAAGATATTGTCATGGTCTTCAAGAAATCTATCGTAATAGATGGAAGAATACACATTCCAAACCCAGAGAAGTTCTTTACGAACCACTGCCTAGATGGGAGAGACAATTCTGCACGGAAGTGGGTGCGATGTCATGGAGAAGATTTGTTGCAGCGAAAGAGAATTTGTGTGAAAGTGACAAAGTATTCGAGTGGGATGATTCGGCTGGGTTGAAAGCTTTTCAACAAGCCAAACAAAGGTTCTGGGAAGGTTATCATGGACATCCTTGCAAAACGAGGTTGCCGATTCGTGCAGAGGATGTGCATATCGATGGAAATATTGATTGGAACCCAGAGATCGATCCTAAACTTTTCTCGGAACTAAAATCACTTTCTGATGATGAAGACGATGTGAAAGTTAAAGAGATTGATTCGTTTTTCAATTCCATCGGAGCAGATTAAACCCACTGGATGGGTTCTCTACGAGGAACCTACTCCACAATTGCCTACGATTGTTGGATCATAGATCGATATGTGGAACAATAATATCAAAAGCTGGCCAAGAACTCTGAGTATGCTATAGTTTCCAAGTCCTCAAATATTCATTATCTTATTGTTGTTTTTCTTATTTGCTTTCGTATTGTTTGGTCATTTAAGTCGATACACATTACTTTCAATATTTACAATTTTGAGTTTCAATAATAACTTTAAGTTATCATAGAGATAAGCGGACGACAGCTGGCTCTTAGATGGTTGATCATGCACCACGCCTTAAAATTATTATGATCGGAGACCGTTTTCTCCTCCGTTATGCAATTTTACTTGCTGAACCTTTTTATGGTTTGTTTATTAGAAATAATAGTTTTGGGCATTTCTTTATTCTTTTACTCTCATGATCAAACTCTGATTTAATCAAATTAAAATAAAATCTTAACGAGACTCCTTTTATGTTTTAATTTTTTTTCCAAAAAACGAAATTACTAAATTATGTTAATAATGTATGTTTCAAAACTGTGATGTTGCAAATAATTTTGTTTTAGTATTTTGCGTGTTTTGCAAATTGAACTGCTACGGTAACGTTATAACAATTCGAGACAAATTTCATTGGTCTCTCTTTTTTCAGCGTTTTGGAGGCGTAGAACTCAGTATGTCTCCTGTACGATAGTCTAATATACGGTTAAGAAAATGTGTTACCAGAAATGTTATTGGTTTTTTAACATTTCGGGTAAAACGCTATCTAAAACATTTTTTATCTACAGGAAATGTTAATATTAGGTGCTATCTAAAATGTTATTTTTTCTACTGAAAATTAGGTAGCGAAATTAATATTTCCGGTAGAAAAAATAATGTTTTAAGTAGCGCTTTACCGAAAATGTCAAAAAATCAATAATATTTTCGGTAGCGTCTTTCTTTAGCTGTATATTAGGCTGTCGTACGGTAGAACTACCCGTAGAACTCTTGCCTAAAATGAAAAGCCTCATACTTGGGGATGTCTCCTATACGACAGCCTAATATACGGCTAAAGAAAGACACTACCAAAAATGTTATTGGTTTTTTAACATTTCCGGTAAAGCGCTACCTAAAATATTATTTTTTATACCGGAAATGTTAATATTGGGCGCTACCTAAACTGTTATTTTTTCTACCGGTTTTTCTACCAGAAATTAGGTAGCGAAATTAACAGTTCCGATAAAAAAAATAATGTTTTAGGTAGCGCTTTACCGGAAATGTTAAAAAACCAATAACATTTCTGGTAGCGCCTTTCTTTAGCCTTATATTAGGCTGTCGTAGGCAGAACTACCCCTCATACTTAAATAAAAAATAATCGAAAAAAATTTAGTATCTACACGTGTAATATATAAAAGGATGAGTCTATCATGTTTGACGAGTAGTAATAAGTATCACTAACGATTAACAACACTGAGCACTTTAATTTATAAAAAATTAAAATTCTAAAAAATTCAACATATAAATTATAAATTAGTTAAAAATGTATAGGTAAATTATTTAAAATAAAATATTAATTACGTTATTTTTCATAATCTTTTTAGTAATAATTGGATTAAATACCAACCCTAAACTAAAAATCTCTAAACATTTTTTCCTTGTCATTGAAGTTTGTCGCCGCCATTAGCCTCTTCAGCCGGCGAGATAGTCTGTGTCGTTCCTACCTCCCTGTGTGGTCTCCATTTCTCGCTGTTCACGCAACCAATCTGATAAGATAAACTTTCTTTATTTTTATTTTGTTTCAGACTTAAGCGGTTGTAAGTGCCTTCACCGGCTTCGGCTGCGGCTACTCGTGTGCAACAACCGCCGTTGAATTTTGACTTCCCCTAATTCCTAAATCCTAACCACAACCTTAACCCTAATTTCCTAATTAAGCCAAATATAGAACCTTAATTCCTAAATTAAGTACCCTAATCCCCAAATCAAAACCCCAATTCACAAAATTAAACCCTAATTTATATATCAATACCATAATTCCCAAATCCAATTTTTGAATTCTCAAACTAAAACCTTATGTCCATTTTGATACGTTGTTTTAGGTGTATCAATACGCAGGTAATCGAGTATTGGTACTAGATGTGTACCGATGCATTAATTGGTTACTGAAATTTATTTTTAATTGTGCACCGGTACTATAGTAAACCGAACAGGTACGTTATGTTTAAATTTTAGATTTTTGTGTTAAGTTTAAATGTATTCAAGCTTAGATTTTATCTTTTTAACATAGATGATGGATATAAACTTAAAATTTTCAAAATAAGTTAAGATGATGGAGTGTAAGTGTCATATCGACATGAATTCGGAGAAGACAAACAACGAGATACATTCATTATAATTAACTGAAATTTTAATAATAGTGTTGAATTTCTTTCTGGCGGTATATATTATTTAAAATTATTGTTATATTTTTATTTATTTTATATACATATAGGAAAGAAGCTGAAGTTGTACATGAGGAAAAGATAAGAACTTCTAATCAGAGTGATCACAAGTTCGAGACACTTATTCATTTGGTGCAAAATATTGACCATTTGAAAAATTAAATGGCCAATTTGAAAAATTAGTGATCATATTAACATCGAGTAATGTTAAAAGTTCAGTACAAAATGATGATTCGGTAAAAGGAAAAGGTATACATAGTCGATCATTAAACAATGATGTTTTAAATAATATATTAAAAGAGACTAATATACATAGCGGTCCATTGAAAGATAAGGGTTTAGAAAATAAAGCACACAAGGGAGAAGGATTAATTGCCACATCATTGAAGGAAGAAACCGAGAGTCGTATTAAAAAACTGAGTTTGTCTCCATTTATTAACTTTAATCGTGATTATTCTTCTCCCTCATTAGAACCTATTGGTAAAAGAAAACTTGAAGTTAATTCTGAAGACAACATCAAGACTGACAATGATGATCTCCCAAAAATTCTGAGTGAGGTTTTTAACTTTCAATTTAGTCCCTGTTTTCCTAGTCAATTAGTTACGTTGAAGGAAACTCCAATGATTAAAAACTGGTGTCTAAAATGTCTGACGGTCCTAAGACATTGTCAAAAAATAAAGAATCTCAACAGAAAAAGAGTGTGAGATGTTCGACTGTACGTTCTGATTTTACTGATGATCCGAAGTTGAAAGACATGAAATCGAAAAAAGAGCTCAAACTTCTGAAGTGAATACAAATGTATGTATAAATCATTCTTTACTTGTTATATTTAGAGACGACAACGGGTCAGGTCGGGTCGGGTCAATTTTTTTTATCCACTCGACCCCAAAAAACTTTAAATTTTCATCCGAACTCGATCTGACCCAAAATTAACTTTTTATACCTGATCTGACCCGACAATAATGTAACCCTATAAATATCTTATTTTTCAAAGAAATTTCATCTTTATGTACTTTTTATTTCTGTGTTCAGATCTTTTATAACCTTTTCTACAAACAATTCCAATATATATAACAGTTTATATAAGTTACAAAAGCAAAAGTACATCACTAACACATGTAAGTAACTCATATAACAATTTATATATTCAAAGATTTGTCTAGAAAAATTACAGCAAATAACTCATGTGTATGCACAAAGATGTGAGCTCACCCAAATGTAAGGTATAAAAGAAAAAGATAAAAATTAATAACTAACAAAGGCAGGGAGTAAAATGGTTTACAACACCCTTAAACCTTAATCATATGATAAGAATTATCATGCGGGATTTTTTTTTCGATTTTAAACAAACAGAAAATGAGTCTAACAAGTAGAGTGATTCTTCAAACAGTTCAATAACCGAAATAGTTCAACAATTAATCCAAGTTCACATAAAATGAGTTCAAATATAAAATTAAAGTAAATTCATCAATATCTACAAGATAATTTTTCACATTTCGGCTTCATATTGTCCAATATTCTCTAACCACGCAAACCCTATAAATAAATTCAAAGAATCACTGTATATATAATAAAACTAATAAATATGAAAGAGTTTCCTTTAAAAATAATAAATATGAAATTATTTATAACTGTTATCGATTATTACTCGATTGCATCAACATCTTCATTGAAGAATTTGTTTCATTTGAGATTGAACCTAAAATGATATAAATGAAAATAAAATTTAATAAAATAATATTAGCTAATAATATAAATAAAGCATAAATAAAATTAAACGATAACTATTGCATACATTTTTCAGCCCATAATCAATTTTGATATGTCAGAGCTTCTACAATTGATGGATGAAGTGAAATTGAGGTTCAGTTGTATTCTACCCATTCAATGTATCAAAGTTTAACTTTCCAGGAATGACATCTATTTCCAAATAGCGATCTAACTCTGATTTGACTTTTAACAACAGCTATCCCTTTGCTGGTCACTCTCTGGTTAGTATCTCTTGTAGTCCTCTGTAATATGCGTATGTTTTGGTCACAAGGAACTAGGTTCTCACCATTATCGATCACTTGTACATCAACATGCTTGTCTTTGTTCAGCTATGAGGCATTGACATGTTGATTCGGGTCACCAATACTCTCTTAGAAATTTCCAGGGAGCATTTAGAATTATGCTTCACAGCCCCTTGTATACTTGATTCAGCATGGTGATTATCCTTCCCATTCGCATTACCATTAAGAGCTGGACAATCTAAATTTTCCTCTTCCACGTCAACCGCATCCTCTACTATGATGCTCGTTGATTTTTCAACTTCTTGTAGTTCTTTAAGGGATGCATAGCGTGATCTTGACCGTTGCCTTGCATTTTTGTTCAAAGCCTCACCCTTCATGTTTTTTTTTACTAGCAGTGTTCTTTTTTTCCTGTTAATAACTTGCATTCAAGGACCATACAAATTATCCTCTGTTATATCATCTCGATGTGCTTTTGTTTCTTCACTGACAATATTAATTGCTTTTGCGCGATCGTATTTTCTACACCCATAGCAGATTAATGGTAGCCCTTCATATTCAACGGATTGACGCTTCCCATCGATGATAATTCCAGAAATCAGGGGTTTGTCCAAATCCGCAACAATTGCCAGTCTTGCAAAACGTCCTCTTTTCCCATCTTCAGTATTATAATCAATTCAGACAATATGCATGAACATTGAAGAATATGATTGCTATATTTTGCTCATAGTACTTACACCATTATAAAACTAGTAATACCACAACTACCTAACCACTCAGCTGTAACAAGCTAACAACTTAGCAACTAACTACAACTGATTGCAACTACATACGTACACCAACCTATACACATCAGCTTTACACATTAGCTATATTCCACATTCTCCCCGCTTTTGCATGCTCCCACGATAAATGACTGAACATGGACATTTTCTCTAAACATTTCAAACTGCGCTCCGACAAAGGCTTGGTCAGGCCATCTGCAACTTGATGACTTGCAGGAACATAATTGACCAAGACCTGCTGAGCAGCCACTTTCTCCCTAATGAAATGAACATCAAGTTCAACATGCTTTGTCTTAGCATGATACACCGGATTTACAATATTAGCTACTGCACTGTTATTATCACACCATACTATAGGCATTTTAGATTGTACAATCCCTATGTCTGAAAGTAAAGCACTTATCCATGTTATCTCAGCAGTAACATCAACCACACTTTTATACTAAGCCTCCATGGTAGACCTGAAAACATACTTTTGTTTATTAGAGCTCCACATAACCAAATTCTCACTAACAAAAACACAGTTGCCCGAGATAGAATTTCAATCATCTGCATTTCAGCCCCAATTAGCATCAGCAAAGGCCACAACATTCAGACTTGCAACTGATGGTGTTATAACCAAACCATGGTTAAGTGTACCAATCAAATATCTCAAAATGCGTTTAACTGCCACCAAATGATCACGCGTAGGTGCATGCATGTACTGTTCCACCTTGTTAACACTGAAGGAAATATCAGAGCGAGTGTGGCAGATATAAAGAAGGGCTCCTACAATGTTTTGATACTCATACGCATCAGTCAGCAGATCTCCAACATCATCTTGTGTAAGCTTTCGATGAGACCAATATGGGTGTAGATGCAGTTCTATCATTGTCCATTTTAGTCTTCATGAGCAGCTCCATAATAAATTTTTACTGACTGGGAATCAATGTTCCACCAGATCGATGAATCTCGATACCAAGGAAGAAACTAAGCTCTCCAAGATCCTTTAGTGCAAACTCAGCCCCCAATAGTTTCATAATTTCCTCAACTTGTGCACCTGACTTACCTGTAATTATTATATTATCTACATACACCAACATGTACACATAGCTTCCCTAAACACACCTAACAAACAAACAAGTATATGCCTTGGACTCCTTAAACCCAATAGTAAGCAAGCATCGCTTTAACTTGTTATGCTAACTTTGGGGTGTATGTCTCAAGCCATATAAGGCTTTTTGAAGTTTACACACTAATGGTGTACCATCAGGCGCCCTCTGCTCAAACCCAGATGGCTGTTGCATGTACACATCTTCACTCAAGTCTCCATGCAAAAAAAAAAACATTGTTTACATCAATCTGTCGTAGTTGCCAACCCTTTGTCATAGCTAGAGTCAAGACCATATTTAGTGTGGTAAACTTAACCACTGGATTAAATGTCTCATGAAAATCGTGACCTGGAACCGTTGAGTACCCTTTGGCTATAAGTCGAACCTTATACCGATTGATAGACTCATTAGGATTCTTTTTTTAATTTAAACAGCCACTTACATCCTACCACTGACCTTCCTTCAGACAAAGACACGAGAGACCAAATATCATTCTTCTGCAAAGCTTCAAGTTCAGCATATACTGAATTTCTCCAATGAGGTGACTGAAGAGCTTCATGCATGTTGACAGGTTCTATAGTAGCATAAGCAGCGGAATACAACTTAGGCTTGAAGATCCCACACTTGCTTCTGGTAAACATAGAATGAAGATTCATCCTGGACTCCACACCACCTCGTCAACCAGACTCTACATTTTTTTGTTCACTGATTTTACATCATTTTGTGCATGAGAGCCACTCGTATCCATTGCTGCTTCATAATTCTCCACAGCAGTATCACCATTAATAGTAGTATTATGTTCAACACTCAAGGATGAGTTTGAGCATTCACCTGTATTCAATGACTCATCTCCTGCTATTTTAGACACATTGCCACGCGTCACCTCTTCACATGACTCAACAGGTGTAGTAAGACCATGCACACCATTATTCATATCAAGTAACTTCCTCACATCAACAACAATCTCAATACCACCAGATTTTGAAGCAGTAGCATTGGATGTCGTGCAATAGGCTGTGTCACCTACAAATGGAAAAAATTAACTCATCAAACACAATAAGTCGAGAGATGTAAACTCTCCCATCAGTGGTTAAACATATGTAGCCCTTATGTTGTGGACTATATCCTAAGAACGTGCATGGATGAGACCGAAACTCCAGCTTGTGCCTTTGAAACACTCATAAATATGGGAAACATTTACAGTCAAACACCCTCATGAAGTTATAATCAGGTTTCTTTCCCCATAACTTCTCTAGGGAGATACCCCACTCAGTACCTTAGTTGGAAGCCGATTGATGAGATAAACTGCAATAACAACAACATATTACCAATACTGTAAAGGCATTGCAGCTTGAGGTAAAAGTACCAAGACAAGATCAACAATGTGTCTGTGCTTTCTCTCAACCACCCCATTCTGCTCAGATGAATATGGATAAGCTACTCGGTGAGATATGCCATCTTTAGCTAAAATAGGTGAGAGAATTCGATACTCGCCACCCTAGTCACTCTGCACAACTTTGATGGCAACACCAAATTGGGTCAGCACCATTTGCTTAAACAACTTGAAGACACTAGCAACTTGTGATCGATCTTTTAGAAAATACACCCACGTGTGTTATAGTAAGCATCAACAAATGACAAGTAATACCGATAACCATTAGACACTATATTCGATGGTCCCCAGATATCAGTAAACACAAGTTGAAAAGGTGAACTATACACTGTACAAGAATTATAAAAGGGCAACTTATGACTCTTGCCAACACAACAAGCTTTACAAACTTTATTCATTTCTTTAGAAACCTTTACATCAATTGTTTTACAAACATTTGCAATAATACTATAGGTAGCATGCCCAATCTTCGACACCAAAGAGTAAAATCATCAACTGCAACAGGTGAACTAGTTGAAGCATTTCACAAAAACCTAACAAACACTCTTCTAAAAAAACATACAACCCTCATTCAACACACCTACACGGTAACACTTCTTTTATATCAACATCACGAACACAATACCCTTGATCATAAAACTCAAAGTATACATTATTGTCCCTAGAAAACTTGGACACCGAGAGAAGGTTCTGTGTTATTCTAGGTACATACAGTAAGTCATTTAATAGCAAAGATCTAGATGGTGTTACTAAAGTACCATCACCAATCATGTTAACATGCAAAGACACACCATTACAACAGTAAGCTTACTTGGACCACCATGTTCTGATCGATGAGTAATATTACCAAAATTGGGTGTCACATGGTGAGTGGATCCAGAATCTACCACTCATTGATCTTGAGTAGGACCAATAAATGAGTAAGCTTGAGAAGAACTCTCTGTGGTCAGTTGACTTCGAGCCCCATTCAAACAATAATCACACCCATGACAACTAGCTTTGTCATAAGAGACATTATTAGCATTAGTTGTATCTCTTGCATACTCAGAACGACCAACATTAGTGGATACAATATAAAAGTCTTCATCAAAGCGATGCCAACACCTGTCAACAAGATAACTAGGGTTTCCTACACAGCTGGCGTTGCACACGCGATCAGCCACGACCACGACCACCTCGTCCCCCAGTCATTCCTCCAGAGTACAAGGACCGATACGACCGATGACTATATGAATTAGAGCTAGGCTTAACAACATCTGCTCGAGTAACATGAGAACTACCAAGTATTAAATCTTCATGAGCAGCAAATCTAGCTAACTGAGTCTCAACATCAATCAGAATTGTGCTCACCTTTTCTAAGGAAATAGAGTCACCATTGGTAGTTATAACTACCATGAAAGGATGGTACTCCTGAGGTAACCCTTTTAGTATGCTTGCAATATGACCAACTATGGGAATAACACTGCCACAGGATGCTAAGGCATCACATATTTCTTTAACCAGAGACAAATACACACGCATGCTATCTTCACTTTTCTTGAGTGACTTTAGTTTTTAGTGAAGATTCATAACACCTGTGGATGATATCGTGCCAAAGATTTGTAACATTGTATTCCAAACTGCAGATGCAATTTCTACTCCAACAAACTGAGAGAGTAAATGTGGGCTGATAGTTGACAATAACCATGATGCTAACGCACTATCCTGAGCTATAAAGTCTTCATAGTCTTCATTTGGAATCATTGTCCCATATTCAGCAGCCAGACACTCCGGTGGAGGCCTCATTGCACCAGTGAACAGTCATTCAAACTGGTGACTCCTTACTGTGAGAAGCACTTGCTGCTTCCAGAGCAAGAAATTTGCTTCATCAAGCACAACATTAATCTTATTGTTTGTAAACATCTTGATTCTACTCGAAAGAGATAGAGTATCAACAGTAGCCATGAAAACTGAAACTTCTTGCAGCAGAAACAAACCCTCCAGGACTTATGGCGATTGATACCATGTTAGGTAATCAATATGCATGAACATTGAGAATATTATTGCTAGATTTTGCTCATAGTACTTACACCATTATATAACAAGTAATCAACCACAACTACCTAACCACTCAGCTGTAACATACTAACAACTTAGCAACTAACTACAACTGATTGCAACTGCCTACATACACCAGCCTATACACATCAGCTACATTCCACACTTACCAATGACACCTGCAATACATTGAAACAAACTTTTTCATACAATATCGATAAGGTGGTCCAAGAAGATGTAATCAAACCATAATCCTCGTCGGGTGATTAAACGCAGTAGAGAAGGATCTACTCCATGGCTGGATAGTCGAGTAGGTTTCATATATTAGCCAAGGTCTTCCGTATAGAACATGGTTATAGTCATCTTCCATAGCAAAACGAAAAGGCAATACTCATTGTCAAGATCAATCAAGTTGATTTCACCTTAAGGATGCAGCGTATTTATGATATAAAAATCGTGAGAATTGAATAACTTTAACATTAGTTTAATTAGATTAATATATAATATGAAAAAATGTTTTATGTTTTATTTAAATCGTATTTCGTTCGACTAAACGAATCAAAAAATTGTATTTTGTTCTCACCAAAAAAATGAAGTCTGCCTCAATAGAATTAAATCCCAAACAAATAACGATTCGGATTTCAGTTTTCCTTTCTCATACCGGATTGATACGTGTTCTGGGTAACTATGGTAAGGGCACAATCTTTGATGTCAATAGAAATATCTGTCATACTATAGGGGTACATGTCAATAGAAATTATTAATATTTTTAAAAATATTCATAATTAAACTTGAATTCCAATTATAAACATTTTTCTTACTATGAAACAATTATCTTTTTATCTATATAAACTCGTCCTTTTGTCTTTAAAAATCATATCTTTCACTTCCTCATACTCTGAGAACTTGAAATTCTTAGATCAAAATAACATGTCGTATCATCAAAGAAAATATTACCGCGATCGTCAAGAAAATTATCGTAATTGATGGAAAAATACTCATTCCAAACCCAAAGAAGGTTTCTACCAACCACATCCTACATGAGAGAGAAAATTTTACACGGAAGTGGGTGCAATGTCATGTAGAAGATTTGTTGCAGCGAAGAACAACTTGTGTAAAAGTGACAAAGTATTCGAGTGGGGTGATTCGGCTGGGTTAAAAGCTTTTCAAGAAGCCAAACAAAGATTATGGGAAGTGTAGACACCGTTTTTGTTTGGGTTCTCATTTTCTTATTAATTTATTATTATTATTATTATTATTATAAATAAAATATACTAATATATAATATTTTTTTATATTTTGTAGGTCCAATATACAAGGCCAAATTACAAATCCCCAAGCCCATTACAAATAGCCTAAACAAATAACCCAATGCCACAACCCACTGTAATGGATTACAACAGCCCACCCGATTTCAGCCCGACCGGAGCCCAATTTCAAGGCCCAAATAGCTGACCCAGAACCCAATTAGGGTTTCATCCCAAGCCATGAGTCGCAACCATCTCAGCTACACGATCTGGACCCATCTAATGGTCCAGATCAATGATATTTAGGGTTTTTAAAACCCTAACCCAGAGGAAAAGCCAGCCGTCGCCATCAAGGGATCTAGACCGTTTGATCTCGAGCGTGTGATGCACACATCGATTTTTGACTTCCCTCACCGCGTGAGCCGCCGATGATGAATCCCGAAGCCACTGTTGTCATCAAGCATACCAAACAATGACCACATATGATATCAGTCAATAAGCAAATCAATCTGAATACTCCATTAAAAATATATATGACCAAATCCAAAAGGACATCCCAAGGCAAATCGGGGCTGTCAATCCTCCGAAAGTATGACACTCATACTATTTTTTCTCAATATTACAAGAACATATCAAGTCTTCATCAAGCCATCACATGCAAGATAAAAGGGAAAAAGAGAGAGAACAAAATGAAAGGGTTTTAAAAAAAAGAGAAAAAAAGGGAAAGATTTCGAACGAAAAATAGAGAAGAGAGGACAGAAAGATATTTACCTTCGTTTGTAGCACGATAGAAGCCTAAAAGGTCATCGGGTTTCAAAGTGTTAGAAAGGTAAAACATAGATCTAGGTTTCTAGGGTTGGTTTTAGGCTAGAAGGTGCTAAGAATCGAGTAGAGGAATACGAGAGGGTATTCCAGGGCTTTTTGCTCTCTCCAGCTACTGCGAGCGGTCGTGATAATTTTACTTTGGCTTAAGTGAGAGCCATATATACCTTCTCTGAAACGATGCCGTTCAGGGAAGGATCAGAGGGCATTTTTTAGCGCGTGGGATAATTGTACTTTGACACTCTGTCTTTTGTATTGATTCATTTTAGCCATTAATTGAAATCTGTTGATATTATACTTTGGGCATTTCATTTCCTACGTTTATATTTAAGCCACTGATCCCATGTGTTATGCTATTTTTGTTAATGTTCGAATCTGGCCATGATATTTGAGACTCTTATCTTTTAGTCATTATTTAGTATGAATGTTTTAGTTATAATTATCATTTACTCTTTCATGTTTCTGGTTTAATTTATTTTAGTACTTAACATTATTTATGGGTTATTTTCGTTTATGGTACCTATATTTGTTTAAAATGTCGATTGGGGCTCTGGTTTGTTCATAATTGTTATTAGGTCCTTCAAGTTTTTGTTAGTGTCATTTTGGTCCCTTAAATTACCGAATGTACTTATTTTTGTTGTTTGTATTTTGATCTGTAACGTTTTCTTGTTTGTATTCTAGCCCTTTATCTGTGTATATATTTTGCATATTATGTATTTATGTGCATTATATTAAATAAATATTATTAGCCATATTTGTTGTAGATATTGTATTCTATACGTTTCAAATTGCATTTGTTTCTATCGTATTTCTTTATCTATTAATATTACTCGAATATTTTGAAGAACATTTATTTGTAGAATGGGCGTGGAAAGCACTGCTTGGTCGAAGCAGTGCGATCCGATACGACATTCGAACGAAATATGAACTTGATATAAATCGGAATTATTTTTATAAAAATAATAATCAATTCGTTTTTTACTCAAATAATGCAATACACGTTTATCTAAATATCAATTTATTTTATTCTATACAAACGTCGATATTCAATTTATATTTGATCTATGTTTTTTTTATAAATCGATGAGGGTATATTCTTTTTGGTCAAGAAATAGGAGAGATAGCCTTCCTGTCGGAGGATAAGTAAATCTCAATATTTCTTGTCGAATTAAAGGATTTTACCTAATAAATAATTCGAAGCAAATTAATTAAACTTTAATAAATGTATCATATTCTAACTTTTTATTCGATCTATACTTTCCATCATTTAAGACAATATATAAGCGACTAAGTACTAATTTTGGGAGTTGTGGGGTGTTTATCATTCCCCATGTGTAATCGACTTACGAACATTTAAAAATGAATTTTTGGATAACGTAGACAAATTTTTGTCTTAAAAATGATTTTTCTTAAAATTGTTTTAAAAAACGTTTTTAGGTATTCGACCTACCTAACCCAAAGATCAATGGCGACTCCCATTCAATTTAATTCAAATTAATTTCAAATCGCTAACTTTTCAAATAAAACTCATAATTATTTTAAACTTAATTGTTTTTAAAAAAATGGTTATTACAGTAATGTTATCATGGACATCCCTGCAAAACAAGGTTGCCGATTCGTGCAGAGGATATGTATATCGATGAAAATATTGATTGGAATCCCAAGATCGGTTCTAAGCTTTTCTCAGAACACAAATCACTTTCTCATGACGAAGACGATGAGAAGGGCGAAGCTGAAGAAATCAAATGGTTTTCAATTCCACTGGAGCAGATTAAACCCACTGGATGGGTTTTCTACGAGTAACCTACTCCACAATTGCCTACGATTGTTGGATCAGATTAATAAGTAGAACAACAATGCCAAAAGTTGGCCAAGAACTATGGAGTACGCAATAATTTTCAAATCCTCAAATATTAATTTGTTTTTGTTTTTTGGTTTCGTATTGTTTGGTCATTTAAATTAATACATTTTAAAAATTTTGAGTTTGAATAATAATTTTATTGTTTGGTCGTTTAAACTAATGTATATTTAATATTTCTAGTTTCAATAGTAATTTTAAGTTAGCATGGATGGGCGGACGACGGCAGGAACTACGGTGCATGACGGCCTGAGGTGGTTGGATTGATCATGCACTAAGGCTGAGGAGTCATAGACTACATTAAAATTATTCTGGTAATTCAGGTTCTCTATTGATGTTTTATTGTGATATTTTAAGTGCTTGGCTTGTTTGATTTGGTCTTGTTTAATATAAATAAATTTAATAATGTATGTTCCAAAATTGTGATGTTCTAGCATTTTGCCTGTTTGTAAATTGGATTTACTACGTTAACGCAGTAATAATTCGAGACAAATTTTGCGTGTTGCAAATAAGTCTTTTTTTTTTTTTGGTATTTCGCAAACTCTTCACCTAAAAAGAAAAGGACGGAAAACCTAAACGCGCCAGTCGGGTGGCGTTTCAAATTGTATTTCGCTTTTCAGCCATTTTCTTTTGGTCAAATTTTCGTTTTTGGTCCTCTATTATATTTAAATTGGTATTTTGCTTTCCAATTTTATAGTCTAACCGGTTACTCTAGATTGTTAATATCATTAATTATGCTGATTATTATTAATACGATTTGTTATTCTTAAAAACACCCCATTTTAAATTAAAAAGTAGCATTCAGCCATTGACACCCTCCCCTCCAATTATAAAAAAAATAAAAGATTAGATTTTAAATTTGAAAATAACAGAGGTGCCAAACCATAATTTGACTTGTTTTTAGATAAATGAAAATTACTAAATCTCTGATGTCTCTAAATCTTAATCCTAAGCCACAAATATTAACGGTCTTTCTTCATTTTCTCTGAAAATGGATAACGACGCCCAAAGTTCAGTTAAAAGATTAAAACATGGTTTCCTTGTTTAAAAGCAAAAACCAGATTCTTTTCTCCTCCGAGAACACCAAAACAATGGCGCTAACTCCCTCTCCTACCCTTTCTTATCCAAAATTTCTACAAATTTCTGTTAAATCTCCGTCGCCGTTGGTACATTATCTTCTCTTCGGTTCTCGATGGAGAGACGCTTCTCCGGTTTTGCTTCGAAATCGCTTCGGAGTTCCTCTACTTCCGGCCGTTGTGAGATCACCGTTTTTTAAGAAGTTTGAGTGCTACGCTAGGTCATCGTCAACGGAGGAAGATCGTTTGAGCGGGGCGGAAAAATTGGCCGTTTCAACTGCCGGTGATGACGATGATGGAGGGAGGGAAGATCCGAAGGTTAAGCAACATCAAAGTTCATTGGTTGCCGCGCAGAGGATCGCTTCCTCTCCCAGTGATTCTTTCGGGCTAGGAATTCGTGAACCTGTTTATCAGGTTCTCTCTTTCTGAAAGAAAAATAGAAATTGTTTACTTTCAGTTGCATGCAATTATTGGATATGATTTTTTGTTCGAATATCAGTTAATGTTATTAGGGCTTATTAATTCCTTAACAATTTCCTAGTTACTAATTTGCTATGGTTCTTAGGATTTTTTCAGTTGCCTTCCAATTTTGCTCCTTTGTTAAACTTACTCTTTATAGATATGACGGTGTGCATTTTTTTTCTTAGATATTTTAACCGCACATTTTATATTTATTCATTTGAATAAATATTTTCTATTCACAATTTCAGAAGTTGTGAGAAAATGCTTATAACTCATTTTAAAACTAACAAACTGTCACCAAGGATTTTTCTTTATAAATAGTTTACAATTTTATTTCCCTTTTTTTGTTGTCATTCTCTTAAGGTGGTAGAAGCGAAGTCAAATGGAATTTTATCTACACGGAAGATAAGCAGGTGTAAACTATTGAAATCAAGTGGTAATGTAATTTTGAAAAAAAAATAAACAAATAAATAAATAAGAAGCTATGTTTTTCTTTTTTCTATATATTTATAGTAGATTAATGTAATTTTTCTTCTTAGGCCTTCGTCCAAGAGATATCCGCAGTGTTGATCCATCGTTATATTTGACGAAGTCATTCCCAGCTCTTCTGGTAATAGACCCTTGTGTCCTTATATCCCATGATAATCCTTCTTTTTCATTCTTGGTTTCCATTGCCTGGATTGAAGTATCGTGTTTCTTTAGTTTCCTGTGTTTGCAAACTCATTTCTCTCTCTTCCATGCTAATTGCTGTAGGTACGTGAGCATGCCATTCTACTTAATTTGGGATCATTACGAGCAATAGCGATGAAAGAATGTGTTCTTATATTTGATTACAATAGGTAAATCTCTCCTGCATCTGTGCAAATAAGACTTCATTGTGATCTCATTGTTCTAGACATTACTCATCTTGATTTACTATGAACCGATAATAATGCTTGTTGCATGTATTGAATATTAATAGTGAAGGAGGAAAAGCTTTTATAGACACATTGTTGCCTCGACTGAATAACATGAATGGAGTTCAGTGTATGCCATTTGAGCTTGAGGTTTGGGTCCCTTGCTTTAAGATGCTAATGTATGGAAGTCATTCATGCATTGTTCTCAGGGCAGAAACTATGATCTTAAACATCTGAGCTTGTTATGAGTCTTGAGTTATGGTACTTTCAGGTTGTTGAAGCGGCTTTACTTTCACAGATACAGCATTTGGAACAAAAACTAATGGATTTAGAACCTCGTGTGAGTATGTGAACATAGAAAGTGCAATTTTTTGTTTGTTTCTTGTTGTTGCTTCCCTTATCCTTTTCACAAGTTTTATGGTGAATTGTCCAAGCTCTGAATCTGCACATCATTAGTCCCTCATTTCCTACAGTGGCTCCACAATAGGAAAAATATTCGAATTGTAGCAATTCTTATAGGCAGTTGCCCTATGCCTTTTTTCATTTATTTACATCCCCTCCCCCCTCTTGTCTATGAGATACATGTTTGGAAAACTCACTTGCCGTCTAGTTGAAAATTACCATTGAAAACATTTGAAAAGTTTGCCCAAGTAACTATTTTTTTTTCACTCTTCGTGTTTCTGATTGTCTTGTACTACAAATGGCTGAAAATGAACCAAGTTTCTCTTGAACAACTTCAAAATGCTGGGTTATGTTTGATTAGTAAATATAATAAATAAGTTCAAGCTTCACATTTAGTCATTTTGTTATATAAGCCAAGTTTGAGCTAAAGGGTGTAAAAAATTTAGCTTGTTTTTATGCTATTGTGAATGTCTTGATTGTTAATTTTAAAAGAATTTATTTATTGGCTCATTTAGATGATATGAGATACATATGTATTCTTTTATTTGGTCTGTTGTATTGTGCCTACTGAATATGTAAGGTCCTTGTGGCATTGTCTTTATCTCCTATAAACAATAATGCTTTTTCTTTTTTAGAACATTCATCCAGAAGATTATTGATGATA
Organism: Hibiscus syriacus; assembly: GCF_006381635.1. Taxonomy (NCBI): domain Eukaryota; kingdom Viridiplantae; phylum Streptophyta; class Magnoliopsida; order Malvales; family Malvaceae; genus Hibiscus; species Hibiscus syriacus. The sequence continues at coordinate 163,230 of NW_024062731.1, forward strand.
CAAAACATATACAACTAAGTTCATCTATGTAAAGGAGCAAGCCAGCAATAAATATAAGCTTGAAAAGGCTTTGCTTTTTTAGCACTGGCCTTGATCTATGAGATCTTTGGCTCGCTTATTTGCAGTTCTTGCTTCTGGTTCTTACCTTATATATATCCCAAGGTTAATAGCAAGAAATGTCCCTAAACTATAGTCTTATTCTAAATTGATCCAAACTTCTAAACATTTTAATGAAGTCCTTAAGTTATCAATAGTGTATCAATCATGTCCTTTTATCATGCTAACTGTTGACTTGGGCGTTAAATGTAAAATCGAATATGAAGTAATAAGTACAGCATATTTAGAACACACAAATAAGATTTTAAAACGAGGGTACCTATCACATGGATACCTGGGACCTGACATGTTTAAAAAAATAGCCTCCTCAATTTTAATGATATTGTTTGTTTTTTAACACCTTAGATTCAATTTATCCATGTGGTAAGTACACATATCTAAGATTTGATCCATGAAATTTGAATATGCTTCACATCAAATCCAAGCTTACTTTTAATGCCTATGCTGACGGAAAGGATTTGATTTGTACAATACTGATACTTTTAGGACTCTATTAGAATGTTTTGAAGTTTTTGGACCAATTTATAATCTGTGTCATGGTTTGGGGATGTCTGGTGCAATTGTTTTTAATTACAACCCATGTTTCCTTAGATATGCACCTGAGCAATTAATTATTTTCATTGTGATTAATTAAGAACTTGAAATGGCTATGACTGATTCCTCATTAGGTTATTTCCATTTTCTGGTAGTGTATAAATTTGTACCTTGATTGCCTTGTGTTTTAGACTGCAATCATGTAATAATTGTGATATCCCATGAAGCTGCTTAATCATTATTACTGCTTTTCCATTTGCATAGGTTCGAACCATACTTAAGGTGTTGCCTAACAAAGTAACCGGTGACATATTGGAGCAACTTCGTATTAGCAAGCAGACTTTGGTATATTAACTCTACAAAACCTTGCTTAGTTGCTTGATAAGAAATTGTTAAACACTACCCTCTAATTATTATCCTTTTTCTTTTCATTTTATCATGCAAGGCTGAATTGAGTTCAAAAACAAGGGCTCTTAGACAAATGTTGCTGGATCTTTTGGAGGATCCCGATGAAATACATCGAATATGTATCATGGGAAGAAATTGTACTATTAAAAGGGGAAATGACGATGTGGAATGTTCTTTACCTTCAGAAAAGCTGATTGCTGAAGGTATACTGTGCTCTTTGATCTCAGTTAGTATTTCTTTTAATAAGAGTTCTAATTTGTTCGATCTGGTCAATTTGCAGAAGAGGTGGAAGAGATTGAGATGCTTTTGGAAAATTATCTTCAAAGGTTTTTCCTTCATTCTACTTATGGTGCTTGTTTAGCATGTAGTCGGTGCATCAAATAGGATTATTCATTATCATTTGTTTTCTTCATTTTACGATTCTTGATAATCTTCAAGTTGGGTTGCAAGAGCCTTTTAAAATGTCTGCAGATATTTATGATATAAACTAGATAAGTATGATGTAATTTGAGGTTTGGTTTAATATAAAGGAATAGTTATGATTTCTCTGAAGTTGCTAACTGTTTTTCGCATTTCAGCAAGCCTAAAGGTTTGTCTTATTGAATAGTATGTGCTTTGTAGCCCTGTTTTGTTTTCAATAGCTATCTTTTACTTTACTGTCTTGTTACATTGTGCAGATGTGAATCTTGCCTTGGTCAAGCAGAAGGCTTCTTGATTCTGCAAAAGAAATGGAAGATTCTGTGGCTGTCAATCTAAGGTCTTGATGAATTTTTATTTAAATTTTGTTGTCAGCATCACCATTTCATTTGTGTGTTCTGTACTTTATCCTCCGACATCCATTTGATTTTGATGATTTGAGTTTTTATATTCATTTCTAGTACATATTTCCTCTTGCATCTGAATTCACACTCCTTTAACTAACGAAGTAGGGTGGTTTTAACTATTTTATCAGTTCCCGGAGACTTGAGGTAAGCAGAGTGGAATTACTTCTTCAGGTTGGGGCATTTTGTATTGGAGTTGGTGCTCTAGTTTCAGGTTTGTCCTTCTTCAAGCAAGAAAATTGAAGCCAAGCCTCTATTGATTAAATGCAGGAATCACTTAACATGATAATGGCTTTATAAACTTGGTAATTGTTGCTTGTATTTATCAGCTTGAGTTGCTTAGATTCTTGTGATCAAGTTTATGATGGTATTAGTGCATTGCTAAGTGCCCCCTAAAACACGAACATTATTATTTACCGCTACCTGGTTGTAAGAATCACTTTGGCTTATTGTGTGTAGAAATTGTATAAATTAGATGCTACAAATCATGATTCATTAGGATGCTTAATCATCACATGACGAATAAAATTGTTGCTTGGTTCTGTTTAATTGTAGCAAGTTAGTTCATGGATTTATTACTGTACACAAGGTGATAATTTTGTTGTTTGTTTACTTGATTACATGAGAGGAGATGGACCTAGAGAACTGCTCGAGTTTGTACATGGATGGCATAAATTTGTTCCAAGTCCATTCTTGAAATCATTTGGACCATTGGACATCAAAATGTTTCTTCAAGAATTTTAGTGGCTATAATTGGCATCCTTGGCTAAATATTATATTTCCTTTTTTTAGGTATATTTGGCATGAACTTGAGGTCCTATCTTGAAGAACATGTGGTATGTTTGTAATAAGTTTGAGCATTCAGTATGTTGTTACTTCTTAAGGCTTTTCTGTATTGAGGTTATATAATCATTTGGCCGTATTATATGACCCCATTGTTAATATGGCGCAGTTTGCCTTCTGGCTGGCTACAGGCGGGATTATATTTGGAGCTGTTTTGGCGTTTTTTCTCATGTATGCATACCTCAGGAGTAGGAAAATACTGTAAGGAATATAGGTAAGTTCACCTTAAATTTCTTTGCTAAAAGCCCTTGTAGAATTTAAAAGAGATAGAAAAGCAAAATATTCGAGAAAAGCCAAACGAATTGTCTGGTCCAAACCAGATCCCTGCCCGAGGCCCTGCACTTTCCCTAATATATTTCTTTAGCTAGTGTAGTTATAGAGAAATTATAAGCTGTAGTCAAGACATTGACGATCCCTTTCCACCATTTAAATTCTCAAATCTTCTGTATCATGTTGCAGTATAATTGTTTTTGAGGCTGTTATTTCCCATGTGTGTTTAACAGGTGCATGGGAAAGCAAAGCTTGTTCGAATTGGGCAAGCTTCTATAAGGATCCTCCAATGGTGTTCCAAAGTGCACAAATTATCATTATCATTATTTTTATTGTTAGTATCGATTGGTAAATCTTATCAAAAAAAAAGTATCGATTGGTAATAAGTGGGTATATATGTATATGTATACATGTATACTTGTATATGTATATGTATATGTATATGTATATGTATATATGAAGAGAACTTGATTAGGCAGATTACAAAAAAAAAATGTACCTCTATGTAGCTGCAGAGTGACCGTTCTACTGAACCCCTTTTCAACTGCAATGACGAGCTGTGCTGAATTTTGTTCTCGATGGAAAGGCTGACAATTGTACAACTAATTTTTCTTCTTGAAATAAATAAATTGATTTTTTTAAATTTCTAAAGTAATTTTTGTATCAAATTTAGATTATATTTGTCACTCACTTCCAGGACAGTATAATGCTTAGGAAAAGTGTTGGTTCAACTTAGTAGGTTTTTCCTTCAGCGACCAGCGTCTTCGAATATATTCATTACTCTAGCTTCCACAGCTTTACCGTCATCCTTAAGATCCTTTCCTTTTCAGATGCACAGTCATCTATGTGCTGTTCAGGAGCGGTTGTGGGAGAATTTGGCAGCCGAGGGCTTTAACTCATCCATGGATGGTAGTGGCATCGGGCATCCAGTTACTTTGCAGGAGATAGGATCCGAAAAATTCTATTCTGAATGATGTGTTTTCGCTAATCAATGTATAAAATTCTTAGACTTTAATTATCATATTTGTAGATGAATATTAATACTATCCAACAATATTTTTACGTGGCCTATGAATAATTGTTATCACCATAAAAAGTTAAAAAAAAAAAAAGTTATTGGGTGCATGAACATGGGAAAATTATTTCAACAAATTATATATGCGAAGGCTGGCGGGGCCCACTGATGACAAAAGTCGTTAAGATGATCGCCCTTGATAGATTCCTAACGGACTAACCAAGTATCACTTGAAATAATCGGGTGCGATCATACTCACAGCATTATTTTAACTATTTTTTTAAGTCTTATATCTCTGGTCAAAATTGCGTCGTTTGATGCATTGCATCCCTCTGATGAGGTAATCGACACGCGTTGCAGTTTTATTGGGCGGAAGAAAAACGAAATGTGGAATAGTGGGGCATAGTTTCGTTAGAAGGGAGCAGGGGTGAAGGAGTGAAACAAATTAAAATAAGATATTTGGTTTATAAATAATTTGTGTCAATATCAGTCCTATGTACAGCCACCATAAAAGTCACAAAAAAATAATTTTAAAATAAAATGTTTGGTTTATAAATAATTTAAAAGACAGAAATTATAGGAACCAATGCATTATCTAATGTACAAACGGAAGGGTTAAGAGATACAAATTAAGGAATTAATGTAACTATTTTGGTTGTAATAATTTTAAAAATATAATATACATTCAATAGTTAAATTTGTAAATGGTAAATAGTTAACTATCTAATTATTGCATTTTTAAATTTTTGTATGACCAAAAAATTATTATGATATCATACTCATTAAAATTTCAATAGTTACATTTTCAATAAAATGAAAAACTTTTTTTGGGGGTAACAAAAGACAAAACAGGCCTACAACTTAAGCCGAGGCAACAAAGGTCGCACCTCCTGGGGAGGATCCAAAAATAATACGCAGTCGTAGTGTCTCCGATCCACCAACTTAGCCAAATAGTCCGCAACACAATTTCCTTGCCGAGGAACCTGATTAAACCGCACAGATCACTCTCTTTCCAAAAGCTTCGCAATATGGTGAACCACCGATAATCGACTCGAATTCAACTTTGAATCCGACACCTCCTTTAACGCCTCTAAACTGTCAACCTCCACTATGACTTGTGTAAAGCCACCATCCTTGGCACAACAAAGACACTGATACATACCACAGAGCTCCGCCTCCAGCACTGAATAGATGCCGATGAACTTGGCAAAATCGAGCAACCACCGGCCTTCGTGACTCCGGATAACACCTCCACACGAGGCCGTACCCAACTCCCTATGACAAGCACCATCTGAATTGGTCTTCACCCAACCGAAGGGAGGTCGAATCCAACAATGAGCCGTTACGCAAGGAATCGATTGCCGCGTCTGTGTAGAAAAGTGTTAGCTAGTATTTTGCTTAGCTGTATTATTTATTGTTAGTTAGTTTGTTAGCTTGCGGTTAGTTGGTTAGTTGCAGCAGGTTACTTGTATATAAGAAAGACCTTTTTTTATGTAAATTAAGAAGTTGAATGGAATGAAGTAATTCTACCCAATATTTGCTTATGTTTTTAACATGGTATCAGTTTAGCCTAGGTTCGTTGGGTCGTTTTTTTCTTTTATACCCATTCTTCCCTAAACACAATTCTCTCATTCTTCGTTAGGGTTCTTTCTTTGCGTCAAAATGCCCCCTTATGCCAAAATCACGGTGGTTGATTTCAATCATCCCTTGTTCCTGCACCCGTCTGATAATCCGGACGGTGTTGTTTTTACTCATCGTTTTGTTGGTATTGACAATTATAATGTGTGGAGTCGATCAATGAAGATTGTTTTACTGGCGAATAATAAGCTAGGTTTCGTTGATGGTTCTTGTCGTAAAGAGGATTTTGATGAGTCCTTGCACTATCAGTGGGAACGCTGTAATGCGTTCATTTTATCATGGCTTCTCAATATTGTAAGTAGTGATCTCTCCCCTAGAATTGTTTTCACCTCAAGCGTTGCTCATGTGTGGACCAATTTGAAGAAGCGGTTCGATAAGATTGACGGATCTCATATTTTTTTTCTTGTATCGGGAAATTGCAACACTATCTCAAGGTGATTCAAATGTCTCTGTTTATTTCACTCGTTTAAAGTTGTTATGGGATGAATATCATTTTTTGGTACCTTTTTCGACTTGCAATTGTGATGCTTCTCAACAAAATTCTAAGCATATTGCCTAGCAGAAGTTGTGTTGAATTATGTTTCAATATAACAAATTTAAAGGTAAAATATTTTTGGACTTGAATTGAATTAATTCAAAGTTTACAAAAATAATTCAAAGTCCATTAATTTGGAATTGAGCACAAAAATGTTTTATGAATAGTAATTTGTTGTATAAATAGTACTGATACTATTTGAACAATACTTATACTGTTTGAACAGTGATGAACAATACCTAATGCTCAAAATTTCAGAATGCTACAGGGGTATTGATACTGCTACAGGGGTACAGATATTGTTACTGTTCATACAGCCTAACTGTCATAAAATTCAAATATTATGAAGGGTACCGTTACTACATGTCCTGGGCAACCTATTTGATTAGAAAAATCATCCCCAAACACCTCCAAAACATCCCCAATGGCTATATACGACTTCAAACTCATTTCCATCTATAAATACAAGCTGAGAACACTTGAAGAAGTAAGAGAACAACTATCCAAGCAATCAAACACAAGAGAAGAGTTTTTCAATCTTATTTCATCTTTCTCTTATAAATATTTTGTTCTTGTGAGCTCAATCTTGTAAAAACCTACTTTAGAGAGGTTTTCTTGTTTACTTTTCTTATCATTTGTAAAGGGGAAAGGTTCTAGCTAAGCCCATGTAAAAGCTAGGGAAATGTTATAGTTTAACCCGTGAAAAACTAGGGAGTTGTAAAGGTTATCTCTTTGTCCTTGAAAAAGAAAGAACAAATTAGTGAATTTATTGGAAAATCCTTGGTGAGGAGCTATGGTAGTGGATGTAAACTTGGTTGAATAGTCGAACCACTATAAATCGATGTGCAATTCTTTATCTTTCAATCTCCTTACTCCATAAACACAAAAAACGTTCCGACCCCTCTTTGCAAACCGTTACGGTTGTCGAATCGAGCTTCCTAAAATCCCAACAATTGGCATCAGAGCCTAACTCGTTAGAAGGCTTAACATCCTTGAGACGATCCTCGAATAAGCTCTACTAATTCCCGACGCAACCGACAAAGAAATGGCTTTAACCTCCGATGCTTATTACCTTGAAGATATACCTATTATGGCATCGCAACCGCTCAACAAGCCACCATTCTTCTATGGAGAAAATTATGCTCATTGGAAGAATAAGATGATGTACTTTATTCAAGCCTATGATATAGGAGCTTGGAACTCAATCATGAACGATTACTCCTCTCCACCCGGCAAGTACAACGATTGGAGCAAAGAAGAAAAGAAAAAGTTCCAACTTAATTCTAAGGCTATACATATTCTCTTTTGTGCTTTAGGCCCAAATGAATATGGAAGAATCTCATCTTGTTCCAGTGCCAAAGAGATTTGGGACAAGCTCCAAATCACTTATGAAGGAACTGACGAAGTGAGAGAATCAAAGAAAAGTCTTCTCAACCATAGCATCGAGAACTTCAAGATGAAACCCGATGAAGACATCAAATCTATGACGGATAGATTTTCCGTGATTGTCAACAGTCTCAAGGGATATGGAGAAGTAATCCCTAATGAGAAGCTTGTGAGGAAGATGATCTACTCTCTTCCAAAGGAGTGGCAATCGAAGAAGACGACCATTATCAAAGCAAGAAACCTAAAGTCTCTCACTCTCGACGAGCTAATTGGTTCCTTTCTCACTCATGAGATGATGGTGAAGGAAGATGAAGAAAGGTAAGAGAAGAAAAACAACAAGAAGAAGAAGGTAGTCATTGCCTTCAAATCCACCAATGAAAACTATCAAGATTCAAGTGATGATGTGGATGAAGAAGAAGATTAACAAGAAGATGAGGTGGTCAAGCTCTTAAAAGAGTTAAAGAGATTCATGACTTCCAATGAAGTAAAGCATGAATCAACCAAGAAGAAGAGTCCCCCGATGTGCTTCAATTGTCAAAGAATAGGGCATGTCAAGTATGATTGTCCCCTTCTAAGAAAGAAGGGATCTTCCAAGAAGAAGGCATATGTTCCAGCTTGGAGTGATGAAATGACTCCAATGATGATGAAGTAGTCAACCTATGCCTAATAGCCACTCATGAAGAATTAGAGGTATCTTATAACTCAAATGAATTTAATTTATTTAGTTTTGATGAGTTACAAGATGCTTATAATAGGTTGTATTTGGGATTTGAGACCATGAATTCCAAATATCTGAAATTAATTTCAAAACTCAAAATTAAAGATAATTTGATTTTGAAAGCAAAAGTTGATTTTGAAAATCAAAATGAAATTTTGAAAAATAATTTAGAGCTTTTAAAAATCAAAATAAATGATTTAGAAAAAGAAAATTTTGAGTTAGAAGTTAAGCTTGAAAGCTTAACAAAAGAAAAAGAATTAATTTCTAAAAACAACCTATTATGTTTAAAATGGCAAAATGCTCACATTGCCATTATCATGGTTATTTGGATCATATTTTCCTTTGATGAAAGGAAAACATTTTAAAATTAGGCAAGTATGGGTTTCAAAAGAAACAATGGGCATTAAAACTAATGATCCAAAGCAATTTGGATACCAAAATCTACTTAAATGTCTCTTGTAGGTATGTGGGAGCAATGTGATGAAAGTGATGATATTCAAGATGCTCTAGCCACACATGAAAAAGGAATGGGTAACCTCTAAGCTTAATGCTTTTAATTTTGGTTATTTGTTTGCTCATTTGATTTTAAGCATACATGAGTTTTGGTTTTAAATGATTATGCATCATTGTTTTAATCTCATGTATGTTGAAAAGATGATTATGATGAACATTTTAAAGTTATATTAATTTTTTAAGAATTTTTAGTTCATCATAATAAAATTTTGGTCAAAATTGGTTTTAAATGAAATGATCTCTCTAACAATTAATATAATTTTTTTCAAATGCATAACATTTTTGGAAAAGCTTTATGCATATGCACTTAATTTCCACAATTGATATTGCATAAAGTATTTTAGACTTGGATATATTGAATTTCATGTACTAATAACATGTTTGTTATTCTTTGTTGAAATTCAATTTTGTTTAAGTGTCAAGTTCTTAAAAGCTAAATTTTGTTTGGAATGCATTTATTGAGGGGGAGCTTTGATTTTTCAAATAATTTTTAAATGTCAAATTTACTACATACTCTCCAAAGTTATTTTGGTCTTCAAAGATTAAATTATTTTTTATATAACAAAAAGGGGGAGAAGTTTGGTTTGAAAATTCAATTTCTTAATGAAAAAGGGGGTGCTTCACATTTTCATATATTTTCCAATAATTGGTAACAATTGGTATTTTTTAACAATTGATATCCTTTTGTTAACAATTTGTATCTTTTTCATTAAACATTTTATTAAGGGGAGTTTTGCCAAAAACAATTTTTCAAATGTTTTGTTATATCAAAAAGGGGGAGATTGTTGAATTATGTTTCGATATAACAAATTTAAAGGCAAAATGTTTTTGGAATTGAATTGAATTTATTCAAAGTTTACAAAAATAATTCAAAGTCCATTTAATTTGGAATTGAGCACAAAAATGTTTTTATGAATAGTAATTTACTGTATAAATAGTAGTTTATGAACATTGATGAACAGTACCCGATACTCAAAATTCCATAATGCTACAGGGGTACTGATATCGTTATTGTTCATACAGCCTAACGGTCATAAAATTCAAATATTATGAAGCGTATCGATACCCATTGATGGGGTACCATACTACATGTCTCGAGCAGCCTATTCGAGTAGAAAAATCATCCCCAAACGGCTCCAAACATCCCAACGGTTATATACGACTTCAAACTCATTTCAAGCTATAAATACAAGCTGAGAACACTTGAAGAAGTAAGAGAACAACTATCCAAGCAATCAAACACAGGAGAATAGCTTTTCAATCTTATTTCATCTTTCTCTTGTAAATATTTTGTTCTTGATAGCTCAATCTTGTAAACACCTACCTTAGAGAGGTTTTTTGTTTACTTTTCTTATCCTTTAAAGGGGAAAGGTTCTAGCTAAGCCCGTGTAAAAGCTAGGGAAAGGTTCTAGTTTAACCCGTGAAAAACTAGGGAGTTGTAAAGGTTATCTCTTTGTCCTTGAAAAAGAAAGAACAAATTAATGAATTTGTTGGAAAATCCTTGGTGAGGAGCTAAGGTAGTGGATGTAGACTTGGTTGAATAGTCGAACCAATATAAATCGTTGTGCAATTCTTTATCTTTCAATCTCCTTACTCCATAAACACAAAAACCGTTCCGACCCCTCTTTGCAAACCGTTCGTTGTCGATTCGAGCTTCTAAAAATCCCAACAAGTTGTTGCAGTTTCTTATGGGTCTTAACGACACATACTCAGCGATTTGAAGCCAAATTTTGCTTATGCAACCATTACCTACTGTTAATCAAGCTTATTCTATAATTGTTCAAGAAGAAGCACATCAGATTCAAATATCTAGGATTTCGCATGTTTCTGAAGTGACTGCGATGTATTCCACTGCTTTGGAAATTCTGATCGAAGATGATTCAATGAGGTTTATGATTTCTATAAGATAAAGGGCCATAAGCATGAAAGATGCTATCGCTTAAATGGTTTTCCTCCCGATTTCAAGTTCACTAAGAAGAAGGGTTCTCAGGATGCTTTAGTTACCAAAAATATCACTTCCTGGTGATTCTAGCAATGCTCCTGCTGCTCCAGTTTTCGCCAAAGCTTAGTCTAATCAGTTTCTCGAGCTTCTGAATAGTCTCCCTCGATTTATACAACTGTCAGCCTAGCAGTACTGCTTCTAGTTATTTACCTGCTCATTCTGATTCTGTGCTTTGGATACTTGATACAGGTGCTACTGATCATATGGTGTCTGATATCCAATGTTTGCAATCTCCTACTTCATGTGCTTCTGTTTCTCGTTTTGTTCATTTACCTGATGGTAAAACAACACCCATTACACACACTGGGGTTTTTTGCTTTGATTCCACTAATATCATTCCAAATGTTTTGTTATGCCCAACTTTCACCATAATCTTTTATTTATGTCAAAGCTTATAAAAGACTTAATTGCAGCATTGTTTTATATCCTCATCTTTGCATTTTGCAGGATCTCTTCACTGAGAAGATGAGGGGGATTGGTAGGAGTCTCGTGGCCTATACATTTTTATTCTAAGGATCTTGTTTTTGGTTTGTCTTCTATGAATTGTAATTCCATTTTGTCATCCTCAGTTTGTATGTCTACTTCTTCTATTAATAATACAATGCTTTGGCATGCACTATTAGGGCATGCCACTACAACTAAACTACATAAGACTCATTTTTTATTCTCTATTCCTTTGAATGATACTCGTGTCAAACAATGTTATGTATGTTCTCTTGCAAAACAGTCTAGGTTACTCTTTCCTATCAGTTCTTGTCGGTCACCTAAACCTTTTGATTTAATTCGTCCCTATCGAATCTCGACACATAGCAATCATCGATCTTTTTTTACTATTGTAGACGATCATTATTCAATGCTTGTCCTCAAGCATTCCTCAATTAACATGTCAAAATTATAAATTATCATCTTCAATTTCAATTTATTCCTCAAACTTCCAATCAAACTAAGTCCATGACATTTACCGAATTCAAGTTACAATCAAGCAAAGACGCAACTAAGAAAATTTAAAAGCAAGACATCCCAATTAATTGCCAATTCAATGAAACATGATCAATATCTCGCAATGATTCATACATATCCGCTCAAAGTGTTTGGGGTGAATGAAATTGCTCAAACCAAAACTAACTAAAACATTACAATAGGCTTGGAATCCAATCAAGTCTCCACTACGAAAAATGAACATAATGCAATAATCAAGGGGTTTTTTAACAAGGTGTAACGGGGCTTAGGTTAGGGTAGGAAAAAGGCCAAAAAAAAAGGTTTAAAATACCGAAACAAGAGATCGAAATAATTAAAAACAATCCACGAATTAACATGAATCACAATGAAACAAGGAAAAAGAATAGATGAAAGATAATTGAAACGGTCGATTTTTCCTTCCTTTTTTCTTGTTCAAAATAGTGAACAATTTGCTTTTTTTTCAAAACATCTAATTTTTTCATTTTCGTGGAACAAGAGTGATACAAGATCTCAAGTCTCGGTAAGGGTGTGAAAAGAGAGGAAAATAAAAAGAAAGGCTTCGGGTTTAATTATGAGGTATAAATAAGAAAGGGAAATATGCTCAAATGTGGTTCACTAGTGGATATATAAATGGATAGGCTTTTTAGGAAAAGTGGGTTTATCCTAGGTGCCCTTATCACATTAAAACATTACGTTCAACATGTAGTCTCGATATGCATTGTGATTACAAGTTCTAGAACATCCTAATTAGTCCGGCACACACAAGTCAAACATTGAGTAAGAAAGAAAATGTATGCTCGTTAGGCTCAAATCTCACAAGAAAATTTTATATGCACTGAGTCAAGTTCATCTCTATCGACAAAAGCATGAAATATCAATACTCAACAAAAAATTCACCAGCTATACCAATCACCAATCATGCAAATTAAATTCGATCAAAACATGATCATAATCCAAAAGGAAGCAAGAGTATAAAATAAAGTTCAATACTAGCAACCAACGATCCCAACACATCAATGTCAGAATAACTCAATTTCAAACAATCAAACAAGTCAGTGAAAAATTTGATGACATGTTTATCCTTCCCCCCTCACTTAATCTGTTTTGTCCCAAAACGTATATCGAATTTAAAAACGAAGATAGGGAAAATGAATACTCCCCAATCTAGTGGTGATCGCGGCCGCGGCCATGTCGAGACGAGCTCGGTCGAAGATAAGAAATATTCGATCAGAATTTGAATCAGTTCAGAGAAAAATAAAATAAAGCATCTGATAAAATAAAATGAAATAAATGGAATGAAATAAATTTTGCTAAAAATAAGCGAAATTAAAATGAAACTAAAACAAAATGAGTTGCCTCCCATCAAGCGCTTTTGTTTAACATCGTTAACTCGACGACCTGATTCAGACTACAGTTCTAAGAGAAATACTTCTTCCACTTCATACGCTTTTTTCAACTAAGAATTTCCTTATGAGAAATTCTACGATTGTATAATTCTTTTATTTTCTCCTTGTAGAATTTGACATTCTCATAGGTTATTCATCGGATCATTTTTTAGCTTTGACAGCTTATCCGAAATAACTGGTAAAGTAACATTTTCTCCTAAAAAGGCACTTTTTAAGTTTTTCGACATTTGTTTCAGTTCTATCTCAGGTGCCTGCAAAACAGAAGGCAAACATTGGACTTAGCAAGAATCAATTTTAGATCGGCACAATCTGAAAATATTTTTTTCAACTTCCTAATTTCCTCATCATGATCTTCTAACTCCCTGCATAGATCAAAAGAAAAATTAGTTTCTACAAACTCATTTTCCAAAGGATCAATAACACCAACATAATTTATGCTTGCCACTTTGTTTGGGTGTTTCATTTTCTTATACACATAAAATTTAACGATCTCACCATCAAACTCCATGGTTAAAGTTTTATTTCTTACGTCAATATTTGTGTGCACAGTACTTAGAAAAGGGCACCCCAATAAAATATCGAAAGAAGTGCTGGTGCGATCATTCTCCATGTCAATTACATAAAAATCAGCATGAAACATTAAATAGTTTACCTCCACCAGCACATTTTCCAAGAGTCCTTCCGGGTAAATGACATATTTGTCCACAAGCTGAATTAATATTTTTGTATCCTTAAAGGGCTCATTAATAATCATATTATAAACAGAGAGAGGAATTACATTAATAAAGGCGCCAAGATCACACATGACTCTTTTTATCCCAACTTTACCAATTTTACAGGGTATTACGAACATACCTTGGTCTTTCAGTTTCAGTGGTAACTTTTGTTGGAATATAGCTGAGACATGTTCTCTTAGATTTACCTTCTCATTCCCAGTAAACTTCCTCTTTGTTGTACAAAGGTCTTTAAAAATAAGGCATATTTTGGAACCTTTCGGATAACCTCAATGAGAGGTATATTATTTCACCTTCGAAATACGTCTAGTATTTCTTTTCCTTAGTTTGTTTATCCCTTTTTACTAACCTCGATAAAAAAGGTGGTGGTACGTCATAGGGAGATGGCGTTGGATTCTTTTGTACTTCGTCACTCTTCTTCTGGGATCCTGAATCTACTGTCTTCTTCTATTTGATTGCTTTATCTTTTGGAACAGTGGCACCACTATTGTACCACTCCAAAGAGTGATGGCACTGACATTCTCCCTTGGATTTACCTCGGTTTGAGAAGGTAGTCTTCCTTGTGATTCTAATTTCCCCACTGTTTGAACTAGTCGGCTCACTTGGTTATCCAATTCTTGAAGATGTGTCTCAGTTCGTCTTTGGAATTTTTCCTAGGATGTAATGAACTTTTCTTGGGATATAACCAGCTTTCTCGTGTAATTGCTAATTTTCCTATGATTTCTTCCAATGATGGCTTTTGCGTTTGTTGTTGAAGAGGAGGTCTTGGTTGATAGTTGGCTTTTGATTTGCCACATAGGTGAAGTTTGGGTGGTCTCGCCATCCTGGATTGTAAGTATTGTTGTATGGGTTGTATTGTCTTTGTGGATGACTTGGAAAGTTTCCTACGACATTCATTTATGCATTGCCTCATTCTTGTATCAGCAGATAACAATCCGTTGGATGGTCTAGCTTCGTGCATATCCCACATTCTCTTGTTGCTCCAAATTTTATGCAACAAGTGAATTAACTACTTCAGTTAATTTGTCTAACTTATTTTCAAGAGAAAATGTACTTATCTCATGAACCTGTCGGCTGGGTTCACTTGAAAACTATTGAGAGTTACTGTCATGGTTGAAATCAATTCCCTTGCTGTTGTTGGGGTCATGTTGACTAATGCTTCTCCACTGGAGGCATCTACCATTTTCATCTCCATTGGTAAAAGGCATTTATAAAAGTATTGAATTAACGTTTGCTCACTTAATCCATGTTATGGACAACGTGCGCAAAGCTTTTTAAATTGCTCACAATAGTCATAAAGACTTTCTTCACTCTTTTTTGAATGGAGAGAATGCTCATTCGTAACTCGTTGCTTTAGCCGCTGGAAAGAACCTGTCAAGAAAAATTCGACTCATGTCAGCCTATGAATTAACTGAATTTGGAGGCAAATAAAATAACCAATCTTTTGCCAAATCGGCTAAAGAGAAAGGGAAAGCTCTCAATTTAATTTGATCATCGATAACTCCATATGGTTTCATGATAGTAGAAACCACATGGAACTCTAACAAGTGTTTGTGTGGATCTTCAGTGAGAAAGCCATGGAAGATGGGAAGAAGACGAATGAGTCCCATCTTTAATTGAAATGGAGTCCCGCCACTAGGAAAATTGATGCATAATGGCGTTTAAGTGACAGGAGTTGTGGCTAGTTCTCGAATCGTTTGTTCTTCTTCTACCATCGGGAAGTTGTATGCGTCTGCTTCAGAGTTTGTCTATGGATTTGATTTTGTTTCTGAACTTTACTCTTGTTTTTCTTGTCTTTTTCTCTTTTCTCGAAGCGTTTGTGTGTGGATCCTTCTTGCTCGTGCTTCGATCTTCGGGTCTAGATCTGCTAATTCACCTGAGTTTCTTGTGGTTATAAATCAAAAACTAGAAAAATAAATCAGTACTTGCCGTTAATCCCTGCAACAGCGCCAATTTGATAACCGTCGTTTTGCTATCAAAATAATTTCGGCTTCTTAATAAATAGAAAGGAAAAATAGTATAGAGAAGCAGGGTCGATCCACAGGGACTGTGGTGTTTCTGATTTAGTAAAACTCTTTCTTGATTTTAGAAGAAAATAAAATTCCAGATAAAATTGAAAAGATAGAATAAAATAAAATAAAATAAAATAATGATTTAAAAATAAAATAAAAATAATGATTTAAAAATAGTAATAAAAATAAAAAAGGGTTTTAGATTATTTAAAGAAATATAATTAGATAAAAATTAAATAAACAAAAAATAAAAAAATGGGATAAAGAAAACTTATGGTAAAAGCAGCCTCAGACTTGAGTTTTGTCTCAAATTCCTTGTATCATCAAAACAGATCTTTACTCCAAGATTCACATCGCTTACAAGACAATTCTTCGTTGCCGACTCGGATTATGTTGTTTCAATAATAATTGATTCCATCTCGGTTTCCTCTTAGCAAACAAATTTTACCAAGTGTGTTCTCGGGAAGTCGAATATACTTCAATAAGCCAATCTTTCTTCCAATGTTAACCATAACAACATCTAGACCAACATCAACTTTTGGTTTTGAAAATCATTTTGATTTGAAAAGTAAGCTCAGAAAATAGAGAGAAAAATCGAAGCGATTTAAGTGTTACAATTCTCACGTTTGGAATTGAGCCTTCGCTTTAGCCTTCGGCTTAAAAGAAAATTAGCTAAGCATGACCAAATTCATACTTAGCATATTTGAAAACAAAATTTTAAAGAGAAATAAAGGAAGTATGCAGAAAATAGAGAGAAAACTAGAGAGAAATAAGATTTTATTCTCAGGTGAGAGAGATATGTTTCGAGGCTTACCCTGAGAGGGTATTTATAGCCTTCAAATTTCTAAAAACAAGCTAAAGATAATTCATAAAATAATATCTTAAATCCTAATTAAAACACTTAAAACTATTTAAACTAAAATTCCTAAAACAAAGATAAGATAAAATATATTAAAAAAATATCCTAAATCCTAATTAAATACTTAAAACTTTTTAAACTAAAATTCCTAAAGATAAAATTAAAATAATATCCTAAAACATGATTTTAATTCAAATCCGAATTGCAGAAACGTGAGGTTGATCTATTTGTTCTTCTAGAAGCTGACTGGACTTCTAGAAACTGCCATATCAAACTGTGTCATGCCCAGAGTCGTGCCCATGTCTCCAGCCGTGACCAAATAATAAAAAAATTACAGAATGCCTTCCTTTTCGTGCAATTTCCAGGATCTGACGTCCTGAACAAAAAATGAATTAAAACTAAGCCATAAAAACCAATGATTAAGGAGTAATTTAAAGTAAAATATTAACTAAATTAAGCACTTATCAATCATACTAGAATGTATTGGGTTTATTTGTTGAGGCTTAAGAATTATGCAATTATTTTTGTAAAACAATCTTTACCCTTGTTAAAAATCATTATTCTACTTCGGTTAAATATATTCGAAGCGATAATGGTGGTGAATTTTTTAGTAATCATTGTTCTGAGCTATTCTTTTCCTTGGAATCATTCACCAAAGCTCATATGTCCATACACCTCAGCATAATGGGGTTGCAGAGCGTAAACATAAGCATTTCTTAGGAGTAGCTCGTGTTCTTCGTTTCCAGTCTCATGTACCTATAAAATTCTGGGGTGAGTGTGTTTTAACTGCTTGTTATATCATCAATAGGCTTCCCACAATTGTCTTAAATTGGAAAAGCCCTTTTGAAGTTTTTATCACAAGTCACCTAATTTTTCTTATCTGAGAGTGTTTGGTTGCCTTTTTATGCAAATCAGGTTAATTATTAAGATAAATTCTCACCTAAGGTTTTACCTTTTGTCTTTATGGTGTATTCGTCAACTCAAAAGGGTTATTTGCTCTTACTTTCATACAAAGACTTTTTTTGACAATCGTGATGTGGTCTTTCATGAAACAATGTTTTCTTTTGCTTTTCCATGAATAAGTCTTTTCCCCCTAAACATCCTATTGTTGTTGATTATGATTTTCTTAATCTTAATGTTTTTGTGCCTTCCTCTCTGATCAGTTCTACTTCACCTCACCTAAATTTTGCTCCTTATTCAAATCACCAGCTTTCTTATATTTCTTCTGCATCACCTCAAGTCTCAACAAGTCTTCCTAGTCCTATTATTCCATTCGAAAATCAGTTTCTGCCTCAGAGAAAATCTACTAGGGTTGTCAAATCTCCTAATTGGCTCAATGATTATGTTCAGTCCTACCAATCTTCTTTTCTTCCAAGTAAATACCTATTACTAATCAAATTTCTTATTTTCATTTACCTTCCAATATTCAAAGTTTTCTTTCATCTAATTCTCATCTACTTGAGCCTAAAACCTATGTTGAAGCCATTACTAATCCCTACTGGGTCCAAGCCATGAAGGAAGAGATTGCTGCTTTGGAGTCAAATCACACTTAGTCTGTATTTACTCTGCCTTCAGGTAAAACTCCAATTGGCTACAAGTGGGTATATAGAATCAAGTACAAGGCCAATGGGGATGTTGATCGTTTTAAAGCTCGCCTTGTTGTTAAAGGGTTCAATTAAAAAGAAGGTGTTGATTTTGTGGATACCTTTTCTCTGGTTGCTATGTTAGTAATTGTTCAAACTATACTTGTTCTTACCTCTATTTTTTAAATGGTCTCTCTATCAAATGGATGTGTACAATGCTTTTTTACAAGGTGACTTAGTTGAAGAAGTGTATATGGAACTTTCTGATGGATTTTGCAGCCAGGGGGAGTTTAAGGTTTATAGGATGCATAAATCCCTTTATGGGTTGAAACAAGCTTCTAGACAGTGGAACTTGAAGTTAACAAAGCATTACTTACAGTTGGTTATATAAAAAGCAAGCATGATTACTCTATGTTCACAAAACAACACATGAGTGGTATAGTGGTTTTGCTTGTTTACGTTGAAGACCTTTTAATTACTGGCAGTAATGAAGCAATGATAGAGGAGTTTAAGCATATTTTAAAAACTTTAAAATGAAAGACCTTGGAGAATTAAAATATTTCTAGGGTTTGAGGTTCTAAGGTCAAAAGAAGTTATTGTGTTGAATCAACAAAAATATGCAATGAAATTAATTGAAGAAACTGGGATGGGGGAGTCAAACCAGCTATGACTCCATTAGAGAAAAACAAGAAACTCACCAAAGTTGAATATGATGGAGGACATTGTAAAGATAAGCAATTGTTACAAGACAAGTCTATTTTTAAAGGATCATAGAGAGATTGATATATCTTACCCACACAAGGTCGGTTATTGCTTATGCAGTACATTTTCTAAGTCAGTTTATGTATCAACGAAGCAATATCATCTTGAAGCTGCATTAAGGGTGGTAAGATATATTAAGAAAAATCCTGGCCAGAGGATTTTATTAAGTGCGGCGAGTGAATGCAAATCGTTTGCTTATTGTGATTTGATTCTGACTGGGCATCTTGTCCAATGACTAAAAATTTGTAACAGATTTTTGCATAAAACTTGGAATGTCCTTGATCTCTTGGAAGTCTAAGAAACAAAGTAATGTTGCTCGATCTTCTGCTGAAGCAGAGTATAGAAGCATGGCAGGGGCAGCTGCTAAAATAATATGTTAAGAGGTTTGCTAGCATAATTGGGATTGAAGAATATGGAACCAGCTAAGCTAATGTGTGACAGCAAGGCAACTTTGCAGATAGCAGCAAATCCGATTTTTCATGAGAAAACTAAACATATCGAAATAGATTGTCACTTTGTTAGAGAAAAGATCCAAGAAGGTCTAATACAAACTGAACAAATAAGAACAGGGGAGTAACAAGAAGACTTGTTGACCAAAGCCTTGGGCGTACATCAACATGAATATCTGGTTTCCAAGTTGGTGTTCAAAGACGTTTTTCAACCACCAACTTGAGGAGGAGTGTATAAAAGTGTTGGTTAATTTTTTGCTTAGCTGTACAATTTATTGTTAGTTAGTTTGTTAGCTTTCGGTTAGTTGGTTAGTTGTAGTAGGTTACTTGTATATAAGGACTTTTTGATGTAAATTAAGAAGTTGAAATAAATGAAGCAATTCTACCCAAATATATGCTTATGTTTTTAACAGTCTGTATAAGTTGCACTTCCATTAAGGCCTGGCAAGTGGACTCCCAGACTGCTTTACTCGTTCAATCACCGAACGATTATCATCCCGGGGAGAATCAAACGAAATAGAGTTGTGTTGTAACCAAATATTTCATACAAGAGCACTGAAGAAAATATCCTAACGATCCCTATAACCAACAAAATCAACACCTCTCAAATTTAAAATCATCTACTCATGCAAGTTCATCTCCAAAAATTTAGTGAGCTTATTATCCCGTACGAACGCAGACCAGATGAAAGTTACCGAAGAACAACGGCGCAACAAATGATCAACATCCTCCACAGACGCAACAAATCGGATAACCACTACTCGTGGTTAAGTGTCGACGAAACCTCTATGCATTTGTCAAAACACGCTCAATACAGCATAGCCATAAGAAGAGTTTAATTTTTGCAGGCCTTGATACTCATTATCCTTCACCCAAACATTATTAATAAAGCCTATGTTGCACGGATGGATACGGGGACGGATACGGGGATGGATACGGGGATGGGGACGAGAAACGACAATTTTAAAAATTACAGGGTACGGGGACGGCAAGGGTACGTCATATAAAATAATTTAAAATTATAAATATATATAAAAAATCATAAATAATGTCAAATATCAAGACTCAAACAACAATATTAAGTTTATAGCAGTAAAATCCATAAACAAACAACAATATTAAAATGTCAAATTTCAAGATTCAAACCATAATATTAACTCTAGAATAATAAAATCCATAATAAAATCATAATATTAAAGTGTCAAATCTTAAGACTCAAACCATAATATTAAGTCTAGAAAAATATTAAACTCAAATCAAACATTGTTAACATCTTCTGAGATTAACTGACTCTCTAAATCCGACTCATCAAGCGAGAGTTCGGCAAACTCTAAATATCCAACATCTCCCAATGAATCAAAAGCATCTCCACCAACATCCCACATCTTGGTTTTCTCATCCTCATATTGACTAGAACTCCTTGATAAAAGACGAAGATTGTAGTGGATGTAAACTAAATCTTCGGCGCAACTCGAATTTAACTTATTCCTCCTAAGTGAGTGAATAAAAGAATAAGTGCTCCAATTTCTTTCACAACAAGAGGATGAAGTAGCTTTTCCAAGCACTTTGAAAGCCAAAGATTGAAGCAATGGAATTTTGGCACCAAAGTTAGCCCACCAACTTTTCGGATCCGAAGAATACCTCTTTGTAAGAGACATCAAATCTTCAAAAGGCCCGAGCTTAAGTGAAAAAACAAGCAAATTCATCCAAGACTTTGTCATAATCATCATCATTTGGAAATAACCTACGAAAACATTTCATTCTCTCTCAAGATATTTCACCATCTCTATGAGGAGCAACTCTACAAGGATCCTCACTTAGCCAACTATCACTATAAAACCTTCAACATATTAAAAAGAAAATTATACATAGCATCAAAGAACTAGGAGCTGAAAATATAAAATTCAAAACTAACAAAGTTATGTATGTACCTTGGATTTAGTGAATGAGCTAGGTAATGAAGAGGAGTATAACTCTTTGTCCAACGAGCTATAAGAATCCCATAAACAACATGATAAAAAGGACTGAAGTCTGAAAGAGGACGTTTTTCCTTCTTGTAAATTTCACACTACACTTTCTCAATCATGGAATCCCACAACTCATATACCAAATGAAGACATGGCTTATCAGTGTCACATACTCTAAGCATGTCATAGATGGGCTTTGTAAAATCAAAGATGTAAGCTACTTTATCCCACCAATCATCACTCACAAGCTTTTCTTTCACAAAGTTTACTTTCACCATGTCATCCTCCCTATAAGAATTTCATTCATCGCTAATGACCATTGCTTGAAGTTCTTGTTTGATGAGCTTAAACCTCTTAAGCATCACAATGATCGAAGCAAAACGAGTATCTGCAACTGAAAGTAACCTAAGAGGACTAAATCTTTGAAAGATTACCAATCTCATGTTGTAGTTCATGATGAAATTCTTGATTTGTACGGCATCCCCATGAATATCGGTAATCCAATGGCATAAGTCATATGTTTCCTCATTTCCCTCGACATTTTTTTGCTGAACAAATATTCTTCAAGGCAAGATTAAGTGTATGGACAACACATGGTGTTCAATAAATATGAGGATACATGGTCTCAATAATCTCTCCTGCCCCCTTGCAATTAGTTGTATTGTCAGTAATAATCTACCCCACATTTTGATGACCAACCTCATCAATCACTTCTTTCACCAAATTAGAAATGAAAAACTTATCTTTGATTTCACCAAAACAATTCACAGCTTTAAGAAACATATGCCCATTTCCAGAAGTAGCCATGAAATTAATGAGAGGCTTTCTTGTTAGATCACTCCAACCATCACACACAATAGTTAACCCTTTTTCTTTCCATGTTGCTTTAATCGGTTGCAAGAGCTTCTCAACATTATTTTTTTCTTGTTGGAGCAATGTGGTTCGCAATTTATTATAACCAGGGGGAACATAACCAGGAATATTGTGAGTTGCAGCAAAAGTGAAAGCCCTATGATAATGAGGATTTCTAGCAAGATTAAAGGGCAAACCACCGGTGTAGAACATTCTTGCAATTTCTTCATCTAATTGGACTCTTGTATTCATGTCAAATGCTCTAGCAAGAGGTGACAAGCTAGGTTTTCTCTTCTTAGAAGAAGAATCAATCTCAATTCCAGCTGAAGATTGAGAGGGCAAAGAAACTTCTCTAGTTACTTCTTGTTTCTTTCTATTCTCCCACTCTTCTACCAACCTTACCATTTCAAGTTTTTGATTTCTAGTTACCTTTTTGCAAATTGCAACTCCTTCACCTCGAATTTGAAGCAAATGTGCCTTTATCCTAGTATAGCTTCCATTACGAGTTTCGCCGCAAATGTTGCAACGAAAATTCCAAGTTCCTCCAACAGTCTCTCGTTTTTCTATCTTTGTCACATAATTCCACAATGGAGATAAATTCTCATTTTGGGACGTTGAAATTGACTCGCTCCCACTATTACTTTCAGTCCCACTACCACTTTGAGATGCCATATTTATACTAAATTAACATGTTTACATAAAAAAATTAAATGAGTTTAAATATCATGCATCAATTGAATGTAATTGAAAACAAAACATGCAAATATAAAAGGCGAATATTGAATGTAATTGAAAACAAAACATGCAAATATAAAAGGCGAATATAAAAGGTGAAAAGATATGTGAATATAAGTTACATACAGACTACTATTAAATAACTCATGTAAAATTTATTTTATATAATTTATGTATTAAATAATAATATTTTAGAATAACTGATACAATTTTTTATAAAAAATGAAGCTTTTATTTACTTCTCCAATCATTGCTTCATTCACTACATTTTCCATTCAAATTTCAAACATTCCCGGTAATGTCTAATATGCTCTAAGTACATTATAAAATGATAACCATGTAATAAGCAGCATCAATCGAGTTTAACTCTCTTTAATAACCGTGCTCTAAGTACATTATTTGGCAGAAAATGGCAATAATGATATAGTTAAACTCTCTTAATAACCACGTAATAAGCAACCATCAATCTATTTTTGCTTTGAATTGAAAAAAGATCCCCGAAAAATGAATTTCGTTCTATCCTATTTCGAATATGAAATTTTTTATACTCTATTTTTTTGTTCTTGATAAATCAAAATTGCTACTACTAGAAAAAAAGAAAACCAACATAGAAAGCAACTAATGTGTATTGAGTAGTCATGTAACCTTGAAGTTATACAAGACATTGCATCAAAAGTTACAAAAAAAAGAATCTGGATAGTTCCAATACATACACACGTATAGAAAGCAACTAATATCTATTGAGTAGTCATGTAACCTTGAAGTTATACAAGACATTGCATCAAAAGTTACAAAAAAAAGAATCTGGATAGTTCCAATACATACACACGTATAGAAAGCAACTAATATCTATTGAGTAGTCATGTAACCTTGAATTTATACAAGACATTGCATCAAAAGTTACAAAAAAAAGAATCTGGATAGTTCCAATACATACACACGTATTTATAATTATATATATGCTCCATCATTCAGTTGTTTAATACGCAATAGTGTGTGGTGCGCAGGCTCGTGAGTCGTGAATATTTATAAATTCTATCCGTAGCTTTATACCTTCAGAACATGCATGCTGTTAAAGTGAAAAAGAAACAGAATATTTCTAAGTTCTAAATCTCCTTGAAACTAAAATATTAAAAAAAGGAAAAGTTATAAATTCCCTTTTTAAGTTTTTGTAGCAACCATTTGAGGGTGAGGATTGTTTATGGAGAACAATAACATAATGCAACAAAATTGGATTCCAAATTGCCTTATCACTAATAGTTCATGATGCAACACTTGAGAACCCAACTGAAGCCTGAAGTCTGAAGATATTGGTACAAAAAAGATACAGCTAGATCTTGAAATACTTACAGCAAAAGAGCAGCAGAAAAATCTAGCTTGTTCAAGTTTATCCCAGCAATGTACTTGGTTGGTAAAAGAAGCAGAAGCAGTTGCTCCCCATTGCTGTCAAAAAGCTCAAGAAGCAGAAGCAATTGCTGCCGAAAGCTCTAATACTAGGTTTTGTATTCTTGCCGAAAGCTCCAGCCTCAAATTAGGTTTTGCTTTTCTTTTTTTAATTGTAAAATGGTGAAAATATCCTGGGGACGCATGTGAAAGTCACATGCCGTCCCCGAAACGTCCCCAGAACTCGGTGAAACGTCCCCGGCGTCGTTCAACCGTACCCTACCACCGTGGCACGTCCCCGGTACGAACCCCAGCCGTCCCCGTGCTTCCTAGAATAAAGCTATACGGATCAACAGTATGAAGCTCACACGCCAACTTAACCGAGAAACGGAGATCGACATTAAGACTCCACCCAATCGAGTCATCTGCCAAGTTAACCAGAGGACCCTTTTTTGCAGCGATTCGCAACAAGATATCCGGTGGAAGCAAATGCTCAAATTGTGACCACTACCAATTCCCATCGCCATATATCATATCAGCTAAAATAATCCGATGCATGCCGATAGCTCCAGCCACCGTAAGCAAGGTCATCCCACTAGTGGATCTATTCACCCCCTTTTTATTACAATAATACGATGCATGCCTCATCCCACTAGCTGATATCAACAAGATATTAGTTACATTTTCAATAAAATGAAAAAATTTAATACTAAATAACTAGAATGGATTTGAATCTATTTTAAAAATAAACAATCTATTTATATAATAAAAAGTTATAACAAATGGAAAACAAACAAACAGCTAAAAGGATGATTTTCTACAGGTTAATATTGTTTCTGACTATATCCAATTCCTTGTTCTTTTTTAGCTTTGTTTCTGAGAATTGTTACTTAATCTGGCAGAGATGGTGTGAGTGAAGGTCAATTCAGTAAACTTTTACTCCATGAAATGGATTCTATTCGTAAGGTATTCAAAGGGTTATCTTTTGTGGTGTCTTGTAGCACAGTTCTATTTCTTGGACAAAGTAGCTTCCATAAGTTTTTGAGTAAATCCTATATGTCAACAGCAGCGTATGAAGAGATTTGGTGATAATAGAGTAAATAAAGTTGGCTACTTTTTGGTGTTTAGGCTTCTGACACTTCTAATTTTCTTCCTTCCTCCAGGCTATGCCTCATTCGGTGAAAAATATTCACCACCAGTTACGTTTGTTGTGGTTCAGAAGAGGCATAATAGTCGCTTATTTCCTACTAACCACAATGACCGTAGTAAAACTGATAAGAGTGGCAATGTCTTGCCAGGTAACAAATGTTCCATAATTGAACAACAGCACAAATAATCAAATACTCTAATAACTGTACACCAGCATAATCCATTATCTTACCGCCTTGCAGGTACTGTTGTGGACACCAAGATTTGTCACCCCACTGAGTTTGATTTTTATCTCTGGGGTTCAGATAAACTGCGGCTCGCCTTGATCTTTTTAGCCCTATTTTCATTTCATTTTCTGATTCTAAATGTATTCAATTATTTTTCTTGTGCAGGGAACCAGCAAGCCCACCCATTATCATGTCCTGTATGATGAAAACGGGTTCAGTGCAGACAGTTTGCAGACGCTCACCTACAATTTATGTTATACGTATGTATTTATTACTTCCTCTTTAATCTTTAACTACTGTAAATAAATAATGCTCAGAGTACACTCGTAGCTAATTATTTCCCTCATCTAGGTATGCAAGGTGTACTAGATCGGTTTCCATAGGTTAGTGATCTTTCTTTTTTCTTAAATTTGTACTTAATTCTAATGTAAGGTAGTCAGTTAAAATTTTGTTTAAATTTGCAGTGCCGCCAGCTTATTATGCTCATCTAGATGCTTTTAGGGCACGGTGTTATGTCGAAGAAGAGATGTCGGCCAGTGGCTCTATGGGTGGAAGCCGAAAACCAAAGGACCAGAATGCCGAGGTTCGTCCCCTGCCCAGCATCAAAGAAAATGTGAAGGAAGTAATGTTCTACTGCCGAGTAAACTTCTAACCCTTGAAATTACAGATTCGTTTTAGTATGTGAATTCTGGATGTGGGTGGTTTAGTTATAGTACATGTCAAGATCTACAGGGGACAGATTTCCAGTCATTCTGCTCTTAAGATTCAGTGTAGACAATTATCCTTTGAATCACGCATGAAATGTTCAATGAACATATGTTCTTACAAAATTTGCTTTACTGCACCATTCTAAATATTTTTCAGTCATCGTTGCCATTTTTATATAAAGATTTGGTTCCAGCAAAACAAAGTTTCTTGCATTCTTGTTATCTGCTTAAAGTTACAAATTCAAGGTATAATAAATCAAATTTTGCTGCCAAAATGGACCGTATATGAATATAAAGATACATAGTTAATCACAGTAAATCACCGACATCTGTAATTTTACACGATTACAGTAACAGAGCCTTGAAAATAACCCCCAAAAATTGTATTATACATCCATCAACTGACCACAAGCTAGCCGTGTGGTTCAACTGGAAACGGCCTATTGGTGAGAACATGTGCTATGTGGGTGTTGAGCTCCCAATCCTTTCAACATATGCTACAAGAGCAGTAGATCAGTTATCGCGATTATGGGTAGAAGTAAAGCGATCATGCTTCGTGTTTGATCCTGCAATGGACCATCATTGCTCATCTGCCCCGCGTTTACAAATTCAGTTCTTGCTGTGTCAACATTTGTTGAGACGTTGACTGACATTGAACCTAATCATAATACACAATGCAGCAGATTTAGAGTCCGATTGCACTCTAGATCATCAGATGCCTCTGTATGGTAAAGTAAAATCTTAGATGCTTATCACACTTACAGTCATAGTTGGTCCATCCGATCCGTTGATTTGCCAAATCATAAACAAAGATTTTGTCTTTTAGAACAAGATCTGCAACCGAAAAGAAAAGGGAAATATTTATGGCTTGCTGCATTCGTCGTACAGGCAAAAAACAACCAGCTAAGTGATCAAAACACACAAATTTCATGCATAAAGGTAATGTTATTAGACCTACAAATAACTGTCTCAATCAGATTTTAGACCTATAAACATCTCTTGATCTGATTTTTTTTTAATTAAACACTATAGAAATCCGGAAATTCATCAAGTCTCCAAACAAGCATATAACGTAATCGATTGAAACATTCAGTACCGAGAAAATACCTCCTAAAATTGTTATCCCTTGACCCTGGATTTTCTGAAAGCCAATGCACCAGGCTGCAGCAGCACCCTGTAAATATCAAAGACGCCCATTTCTCATTCAGAAATTTGGATATGAAAAAAAAATAACACAACACAGTATACAAGGAAGTTCATTCAGACTAAAGCTAAATTTTATACATTGGCCAATGATTAGGTTAAAGCAGTAAATAAAGATAATAAACAGCAGCTAGTTCGAATGACGAAAACAAGACAAGCCCTATATCATATAATATTAATAGGGAAAGAAAATACTACAGAAGAGATACTAATCTATGTACGCATGTCCAAAGCTTTGACTCACGATAGAATTCTGCTGTACAAGATAGTCCTGCAGATTTAAAATCAAGGACGCACCACCAGCAAAGTTCAGACTAACTTGAGGGAATATATCATTGACGCTGAACAGAATGTTAACATAACGTCAGTTATGCATACGAGTTACAATCATCTTTGAAGATCGACAGTCAATGAAATAATATCAGTGGGTAGTCAACCTGGAGGTTATTAAGTAGCATTGATTTCCTTTGGAAAGAACAGGGCGCACGGTTTGTGAAACAGTGTTTGTGATCTGCACAACAAGAGAACCCTCAATCATTAAATTCGAGATATACAAATTCATACCAGAAAGACAAGAATAGCAGGCAAAAAGCTTTTTTTTAGTGATGATCGATCCCCTTAATGATGTCCGAGTATCAGTAAAACCTTGGTCGACACTTACAGCATTCATGAAAGCATCATAAGCTTCCTCGGCTAGGTATGCCAAAGTTGTCCCGGAATCAATTATTGTTCCTTGGCTGCTCGATGTTGAAAACACTGATGGTTTTATTGATAAAACTTGTCCACCAACTGAAATGCTTCGCAGATCAAGATTATAGTGGGGCCTGAAATTTTGTGGTGCAAGACTGGTTAATCAAATAGCCTATGAAACCTTATATGTTCCGATGATGAACAATATTTATATGCAGGGACTACGAATCTAAATGACAGATGAAAAACCAGAGTTACGAGTCCAGCTATGATGAGATAAAACGAGAAAGAGACAGTAAGAATATCTTCCAAAGAAAAGAGCACATACTGTGATGGGACAAGTGGCGTATAAATGATAGTTGGCTCCACGATCTCACCAAAAACAAGCACACCTCCACCACCATTATTCCCTTTCAAGCAGTGGGAAAACACTCTAGGTGTTATTCCCTGTGAAGAAAGTTGAGAAATTACAGACAAACTCTGCTGCCCGAACCCAAAGATTCCATCAACCGCTCTATCGGACTTTGTCAAGTCCCCTGTCTCCAACACACTACACCTGTTTCACAATCCATGACCTTTTAAGCCAACAGATTCCACTTTCAAAATCAAACAAATTCATAACAACATGATTAGCATCGCAACATCGAAGGACTACACTGCTCACCCGAACATAATAGGTGCCGTAGAATTATTAGTCATAGATCCCTCGAGAATTGAATTAAAATGCAACAAATCAGCTACATAATAGCCCGATGTCCCACTACCATCTCCATACTGAAATGAGTAACTGCACTGATTGGTCTGGCTCGAACAGCCAGAATCCGATGATTGGAGATCTGCTCGACATCTTGGGTCCGAACATGGGACTGGTGAAGCTGTTGACGAGCTTCCAGGATCAAACAAATTAAGTTCAATCTGTAAGAAAAACACAGTCGCTCAAATCTTTTTGTTCTTTCAAATAACAATACAACTGAGAAAAACAATAAGAAATATACAAGGAAAAGCGAAATTTACTTTAAGTCCACTAGTTTGAGGACAACCATTGCAGGAATTGCACCCTATCCATAAAACATCACTTCCTGTATCAATCTGTACATAAAATTCTCTTGGAGGAGAACCTAACTGTATTTTGGTATAATATAGCCTAACAAAAAATAAAAAATAAATCAGTAAATTAAAAGAAAAAAATGAAGATGGAAGTAGCAAAAAGCCAAAGCAAAATCAGAGAAAAGAAGGGGGAGACTATTTGTAAAATATGATTAATGAATTCTAAAGGAAAAGGAAGACTAGTTACAAGGGAAAAAGAAAAATATACACTAAACAACTTTACCAAAATGAAGAACAGATAGGAGACTAAAGAAAATGATAAATTTCATTTAAATAGTAAATACCCAACATAGAAATTTCATCAAATATTTTAGAAATTCAATCCAAATTTAGAAACCTGGCCTCCAAAAATTAAAATGAAAAACAAAACCCAAAAAAAAGGCAGTAAACAAATTTTATTTGAATTTATTTACCCAACGAGAAACGGATCATAGGTGCCCAGAACAGGAAAATCTACGACACCACCAGAGGAAGACTGCAGCAACCTTCCATGCCTGAGTCTATCACGCTCTCTGAGTTGACTCAGTTCGAGTTCATGACTCGCCAGGGGAATCCTTCTCTCCAGCTGCAAAGTTGAAGGAAAACCACACATAACTAACGCCGCCTCTAAAAGGAAAGCCGCTATCATAATCCAGGCGGGAAAAATCGCCGCCATTTTCCCCTTCCTTCTCTTACAGAACTGTAGCACTGTCTAATGTCTTTGTTCTTCTTTTAACAAAATTATTTCTCTGTAAACTAAAATAAAGAAGGGGAATTTGGAAAGAAAAGGCAGGGGAATTGGGGTTTAGCGGAAAACTTGAAAACAAGGAGGAAGATCATTCGGAGAGAAGGATTTAGGAGGCATGATTTTGTGTTTGAGTACATAGAGGACATAGTTTGAGAGAGAAGGCTTAAAAGGAAACAGAGACGGGAAAATATTCAACACGACATGGATTACGTTAATGTTGCCTACTTATATTTTCTTTATATTTATTTTAAAATTATTTTTTTAATTGATCACTGGTATCCGATTTATTGACCCACTAATCTAGATCGGGTACTGTAAAGGCGAGGGCAACTCTCCCAACCCAGTTTGATCTATTCACAAACGCTAAGATTCGAACATCTGACCTTGTTTAAGGGACCTAATGTCTTATCTCACTAGATAAACTGGTTATTGCATTTTTCACTATTATTATTAAGATAAATTATAAATTTCACTCTTAAACTTTGATCTCATTCTTGTTTTGTTCATTAACGTTTATAAATTTTTAGTTCAATCATTAAACTTTTTATTTATTTTTATTTTGATCACACAGATGTTACGTTATTTTCATTTTATCTCCTTTTTAAAAGATTAATGTTTTACAGTTTTAACCCTGTCATATTGAAGTCAAAATCACTATTCTTCATTTTTTTTATAACAACTCAAGACACTAATGAATTCATCTCGTGTCCCCTATTATCCTTTTTTTTCCAAATTACATTAAAGGGATGTTTGTTTGGTTATGAAGGGAATCATTCAGCGTTGAATGTTGAACCGTTCAACATTCAGTGTGTTTGTTTCTAACCTCTGAATGAAGACTGTATTGAATGATTCAGCAAAACAGTACTGAATGATTCAGCATCAAAGTACATTCTGAATGATTTAGAACCATTATCAAACAACATGTCATATTCAAAGCTAATTCATACAGAGCCTCTGATTCATTCAGGTCATTGAATCATTCAGCGCTTAATCATTCTGAAGTAAACAAACAACCCTAAAATTCATAAAACTCGAGTCAAAATCTAAAATTTGCAAAGTCTCAAATCACTTCAATCTATAATATTCATTATTCAATTAACATAGAATCAAGATATATAGCTCACTATCTTCTTTTCTATCCCTTTACAATTGAGATTTGAAAGAAACATAGAACTAAGATTTTTTTTTCATAAAAAATAAAGAAAATTATCTTTTTTTATCCCTTTATAATTGAGATTTGAAAGAAATCAGAGAGAATATAAAACTAAGATCTTTTTAATAAAAAAATAAAGAAAATTATGATATCATTTCATAAATTTTAAAACTCAGATGTTCAATCCTAAAATCTTTAAAATGTCCAAAGACAAAATAAATAAAATAAGAATAAATAGAAAATTCAATAATAAAATGAAAAAAAAAACAAAATAGAAATAAGAAGAAATTTAAATAGTAAAATTTATAATTTACACGTATTATTATATGTTAAATTGTGTACATATGCGGCGTGCTTGAATACGTATTAAGTTCCTTGATTAGAAATAATGTTGTTTACCAATACAAAACTGTCCATCATATTTTAAAATATAAAAATCCATAAATTTATTAAAATCTTGATAATAAAATTGAAGTAAACATAATTCGATTGATATATTATACATGAAAACGTGGAATCGGACATACTTGTAAATAAAATGAATGTAAATAATGTAGGAGTAATATAAAAAAGCTGTATAATAAACTGAGACAACAATGTTAAATAAAAATGTAAAAGGACATTTCATATAAAAGTTTGTATAATAAAAATAGAAAAGTAGTGGTTGAAAGAGTTTATGGGAAACGAGAGGAGAATTCAAATAAACGAGGTTTCTTGGATAGCAATCTAAGATTATGATTTATGACTCATAAAAGCTTTATAAAGGCACAACACAAAGGGAAGTGAATTCCCAATTAAATGAAGGGGAAGTTGAACTATTTTTGTTTTATTTGACCCTACCAACTCAATCTCTCTTTTCCCTCAATTTGTGGGACAATTTTGCTCTTCAGAATAGTTTTGTTTTAATATAGAAAGCCATCACTGAGGTTACAATGTCAAACTGACCGTTTTAATAAATTATTTTTAGTAAGACAATGTGTTTAGACCCTTTTTGTTCTTAAAATAGTTTTATGCGTAATCAAATATAGTTTTGAGTAATATTTTTTATTTTTTTCCTAGTATATTGTTTTCATAACAATTAAATAAAAATTAGGGTAAACGATGCATTTAGTACATAAAGTATTAGTTTTATTCCATTCTATTACCTAAACTTTCAATCTTTTCAAAACCATACCTAACATTTAGTTTTTGTTTCATTTTAGTACCCTTAAAAATTTAACAAAACTTTTGTATGTGACATTTTTCATGGGTAAATTACATCATTCATCCCTTAACTATCTTCTCACTCATATTTTGGTCATTTAAAAATTTAATTTAAATACTCAACTTTTAAATTGCTCATGTTTTAATCACTCTAATTTATTTTATTAATAATATTTTGTGACATTTTTATTTTTATATTAATAAAAAATTAAAGAAAGTTAGAGTGATTAAATTAGGAGTAATTTGAAAGTTAAGTAATTAAATTGAAAAAAAAAATTAAACTTCAACGACCAAAATAGGAGTGAGAAGATAGTTAAGGGATGAATGATATAATTGACCCATAAAAAAGAGCCAAGTTATAACAGTTCCATTAAAATTTTAACGACGGGTACTAAAATAAAAATAAAGACTAAACGTTAGGTATGATTTTAAAAAAAATTAAAAGTTTAAACACTAAAACGGACTAAAATTGATAGTTTAAATATTAAACAGTAATTTAATATAGAAATCATTATACTTCAAATAGAGGATTAGCATATAATATATACAAAACTTTTCAAAATATAATTTAAAGAAAGAGATAGATGCTAATAAAAAAATTATTTATTTTTTCACTATAAATATTAAAAGAACTCTAATAAAATATTATATATACACACTATTTGTAATGTGAAATTTAGATTATAAAGCAGATTTATGTAGGGTTGAAAGTTGAATCTGTATGGTGTGATGAAGGAGTCTTAGCCTCTCAGTTTTTGAGTTTAACTATATTTCAAAGTATTCTAATAAAATTTTATATATACTATTTGTACCGTGAAATCCTCTAATTTTTTTAAACTATATTTCAAGTATTTTTTAAGTTTTGGAACTAATGAAATTAAGTTTCAATCATAAATTTTTGGGCATTAATATATTTAAGTCTTTATTGTTTAGTTTCTTTCCTCGACGAAAAAAATATATATTTAAGTCTTTATTGGTTTTAAAATTAGATAAATTAAACTTTGACTCGTTGTTCTTGGTTTAAATATTTATTCGGTCGCTATCAATTTTGAAATTAAACAATTAATCTCTAGAACATGTTTACATACTAATAAAATTCTTATCAATTTTAACGTTTGACAAATCACCCCTATAACATCGTATCCTATTTCAATCACTGGATTAATATAATCTAACAGCGTAATAAATGTTCATGGTCTAATGTTCTGTTGGAATTATATTGTGTTATAAACCGTTAAATGAAGAATTAAATTCTTTGAAGAAAATTTTTACATCCCAGTTAAGTAAACCAAATATGATAATTCAACACAGTTGATTAGTGTATTAAATAATCTTACAGTACGATAATCTTATATTTTGTGAAGGCATAATGCTAAAATTAACTTTCGATGTTTGATTGAATAATCATTTTGACTCCTTTTCTAAGCAGTTTAGCTTTTAATGTTTTATTTTCGGACAAAATGTTTTAACGTCCCGAAATTGGGCTTGAAAGTATTGTTTCACCGATTGAATCTTGAATTTATTTAGTTTTGGAAATTTAAGAAAATGTTCGGAATAATGGTGTTCATATCCAATCCGATCCAAAAAAAAATAACTGAAAATCGATCCAAAACCGATAACCGAAAAAAACCGAAACCGATTTAGCGTGTTTGGTTTTTCTTTAAAAACCGATAGGTTCGGTTCGGTTTCGGTTTGGAAATCCGGAACCGATCCAAACCGAACCGAATCGATAGTCTCTTACAATGAATTGCATATTCCCGTTGTTTTCCTTAATATTAACGTGACTAAAACTTGAAACAAGAACCGGCAGGGAAGAATAAATAAAATAAAAGTAAGAACGGCATATTCCCACCATAATAGCAGCGGTGTAACGGTGTTCAAGGCCACTTCGTTAATAACCGAAAAGTTCCTCTTGGTTTCACCCCTAAATATGAATGCTTGTGGCTTGGGTTGTTGTTCTAGAATGCTTTGAATTTGAACAATTGCACAACTTTTAGTAGTGTATTTGGGGTTTATAATTTGAACAATATGCTGGCAGTGTTATTGCTTTGAATTATTTTGAAAAATTAGAATTCAAAAACCGCACAAATCTAAACCGAATCAAGTCACACTTAATTGGATCGGATCGGATTTTTTTATAAACATTCAAATTGATCCAAACCGCAAACATTTATACTTTCAGATCGGATGAATTTTTAGCCAAAAATCGATCCAAACAGACCGTGAACACCCCTAGTTCTGAAGGGTTAAATCCTGGTTTTTGAAAATTCTAAAGTGAATTTTGCTTTTTGGAGGAGTAAGCCCTTAATTTCCCCGTTTATATCTCCGAATAAAAGTTAAAATAAAAGAATTGTAAATTAACCATCGGAAGGATGAAACCTAGGCTCTTTTGCTTATTAAACATCTCCCTTAATGACTAAAATACAAACATAAAAAATAGAAAAAATAGCCAAAAATAAACATAAGAAGAGATAGATGACCGAAATATATAATTTACCATCTATTATATAAGGTATAGCGAATGGTACAACGATTATGATTGATTTGATTGAAATGAAATTCATTTCAAGACTCTGAAACGATCAAATTAACCGTCGCTTTAGGACTTGCCAAATGTTTCATATATATACTACACGTTTTATTATAACGTATATATCTATTTACGAATTTAAGATGTCAAAGTTGAATCTTAGCCCATCGAATTTGTCAAATTCCCAATATACATGTCGTCATTAATTAATAATATAAGTCGTCGTCTAATTTTCAATTTGAATTAATTACTTTTGGAGTTCTTTTAAAAAAGTTGAAAAGGTTAGATAAAAATAATATTAAATAAATATTAAATAAATAACAATAATAATAATAATAAAATTAACTGAAATAATAAATCAAAGGAGAGGAAAATAAATAAATAAAATAAAAAAATGAATAAATAAAAAATATTAAATAAAAACGAAAACAAAAGTGAAAATAATAAAATAATAATGAAGGGAAATAAAATAAAAAATGTAAATAAATAAATACATAAATAATAATGATGATGAAAAAAATAAAAAAATGTTAAATAAAATAAAAACAATATGAAGAAAAAATTAAAAATTAAAAAAAGCTTAACAAATCAAAATTAACTAAAACTGAGCTGCCAAAACAAAGAACAAAAGGTTAGAAGGACTAAAATAACAAAACAAGAACTTAAAAGGCTAAAACAGAACTTTAAAGGCCTAAAAAAACAAAATAGAAATTCAGAGGGTTGAACCACAAACATAAAAAAAACTAACATCAAAAATATTAAACATTGTGAGCACTAGAAATGCGAATAACCCAAAACTAATATAGAGGACTAAAATAAAATAAACAGAAACATGAAGGAGAATTAAACTCAACACAAGGCAGTGACTAAAAAAAATAATTACACATATCGTGACCAAAGTCAAACATTTAAAAAAATGGTATAACAAGTAAATTGGTGACTAGAATATAAATGTGCTGCTAAATTAGAGGGGTTTAATAAGTAATTAACCCTAAACCTAATATATAACCTAAAGCTTAAACTAAAACCCCCAGATCTCTTTCTCTCCTTGCTTTCTCTTTGCGGCCGAGAGAGTGGAACTCTCACAAACAAATGTCGACCACCACGTATTGGTGGCCGTTTACTACGCCACGCTCCTTCGGACTCCGACGACTTCCTAACCCGACGATAAGGGCTGACAACTAAGGTAAAGGAATCTCTCTCCTCTCTTATTTTCTTATATTCGAATGAAAATATGCATGCCAAGAACGAAAAAGGAAAAATACAAAGGTCGAATACCTTTGAAAACTGGTTCTTTGTTTCCTGGATTGCTCGTAAAATTCAATTGTTGATGTAAACTTTGTCTTTTTTATTGCTGATCCAACCCTCCCCTTTCGAATGTATGTTTACATTAATTTATAGCAAAAACAAAAGCCTATTACGTGTGGTTTTAAAGTTCTAATGAGACTAAAATTCTTTGCTTTCTTTTCGGTTTTCACATAGTCTTCAAATGCCGAACAAAACGGAGGACGTTGCCACCGGAATCGGGACTCTCTAAGAGTCGTGCGGGGTTGAATCTGTCAAGTGCTTCAGTAGTGCGGGTTACTGGGGCAGTTTGGGTTCACTGTGGGCCACTAGGCTGCTCTGCTGGGCCTTATTTGAAACATATATTCGGATGGACTAAAAAGTGGGTCTACAGCTGCCCCTCTTTGCCCATAGTCGTGTAACGGGGATAGGGCAAAGATTAAAAGACACACTTTTCGCTCGGTGGAGTTGACTCTGATGTTTCAATAACTCTCTGTCGAATTGAGTTGTGGATGGCCCATTTTTTGCGAAGTCGAGTCCATCTTGAGGCCGTTAGTTCGGAATTTGAATCGAAATATGGCTCCTCGTTGTAGCCCGCTTCAGTCTTCTTCTCGGTTTAAAGATCTTTGTTCCAAAAATTCGACTTGAAAGTAATTCTTTAACTCCAAGCTATGGTTGACAGGCCCTTGAGCTGAATGAAATCGAACTCGAAAGGTCTTCGTTGACAGATAGCTTTTCTCGACTTAAGCTATGCTGTCGGGAAACGTTTTTTGTTACTGAAGCACGGTTAACTTGGGTCTTTTTCTCGTCTTAAAAAACCTCGATTGCAACCGGACAGTAGTGAATGATGTGTCATGGAGCTGATCGTAGTCGAACTCGAATGTCTTTGTAACAGATAACCCTTCTCGCCTTGAGTTATGCTGTAAATGATGCGCCGTTGAGCTGAGTGTAGTCGAACTCGAAGGTCTTTGGTTGGCAGATAACCTTTCTCGACTTAAGTTATGCTGCAAATGATGTGCCCTCGAAGCTGAGTGTAATCGAACTCGGGGGTCTTTGGCAGATAGCCCTTCTCGACTTAAGCTATGCTGGAAATGATTTTTTTATCACTGAGGCACGATTAATCCAGGTCTTCTTCTGGACTTGAAAACCTCGATTACAGCCGGACAGTAGTGTGATTGAGGTGTCATCGAGCTGATTGCAATCGAACTCGACAGTTTTATTGACAGATAGCCCTTCTTGCCTTAAGCTATTCTGTAAGCTTGATTTGCCTCTAAGTTGAATATAATCGAACTCGAAGGTCTTTAGCAGATAGCCCTTCTCGACTTATGCTATGCTGCAAATGATGTGCCGTTGAGTTGAGCGTAGTAGAACTCAAAGGTCTTTTGTTGGCAGACAACCCTTCTAGACTTAAGTTGTGCTGCAAATGATATGCCCTGGAGCTGAGCGTAGTCGAACTCGGGAGTCTTTGGCAGATAACCCTTCTCGAATTAAGCTATGCTGCAAATGATGTGCCCTGGAGCTGAGCGTAGTCGAACTCAAAGGTCTTTTGGTCACAGATAACCCTTCTAGCCTTGAGTTATATTGTAAATGATGTGCCCTCGAAGCTGAGTGTAATCGAACTCGGGGTCCTTGGCAGATAGCCCTTCTCGACTTAAGCTATGCTGCAAATGATGTGCCTTGGAGCTGAGCGTAGTCGAACTCAAAGGTCTTTGGTTGGCAGATAACCCTTCTCGACTTAAGTTATGCTGCAAATGATGTGCCCTCGAAGCTGAGTGTAATCGAACTCGGGGGTCTTTGGTCGGCAGATAACCCTTCTCGACTTAAGTTATGCTGCAAATAGTTTGTTTAAAAAAATGGCTTCCCTTAACGGGTCGAAGCCGGTCATGATTCTTCAGGTGGTTCCTCTGAGCAAGAATCAAGTAAGACAATCTTTGGATGACTCCCATTTTATGGGAAAGCCCGTTGATGAATTCTGATAGCCAAATATCTTCCGTTGTGGAATTGAAATCTGGTTTGAAGACATAAACTAGAAACATGTTGCTCATTGTTGAGTTGAGCTGAACTGAATTTGATCTGAATTGGTTCTCGAACCCATCTGAAATTGGTTCTGAGATATGTAGATATGTAAAGTCGGTTGAGGTGTAGCTTCTTGCTGCTGAGTTACACCATCGTTTTTTAAAGGTGCTTGCAAGTCGAGTAGCCTTCATCCTAAAGTCGAAGCTTGACTCTGAAAGTTGCAAAATTATGTATGCTAAAATGATGAATGTGATGCACCTAAGTATGTCTAAGATGCATGCAACATGAATAAATTATGTGTTATTTCTTGGATGGAGTCTCGTGTTTGGCCTGTCAATCTGGTCCTTGGAATGGATCGTGCCCCATTTGCTTCCCGAGCTTTGGCTTTACAGACTTTTCATATCTGAGACTGTTCTGCTTGAAAATGTTTTTCTCTTTTTTTCTTGTTTTAGGAGAGAGAAATGATAAAAATATTGTAAAATATTGTTCGCAATTGAATCAAATTGTAAATGTGAGTTCAAAAAATATCAAAGGAATCAAGAGCTCTTTTAATGCTTTTAGAGTTACAAATCTTTGACAAATGTTCAAATGGATGAGTTGGCTTTAGGTTGGCCTCCTTTCTAAGGTTTTGGTAACCCAAAATGTCATTTTTTTTAAATATCGAAATATGCTTTGGCATTTCATTTGGGTGCGGACAAAATGACGCAACTAGAATGACCAATTACTAGACATTTTATTTCGGCCCTCTGAAATCTTCCACTTGTTTAAGCTTTGTAGGCTCCTCCAACAAAGGCAGTGCAAACAAAATCGGTCTAAAAATGAAATTCTTGAGTGCTCGTGTGTAGTCGACTATAACAGGTGTTCCTTAACACCCTTAGTCCAACATCACCGAAAATTTCTTGCTTAGATAAATTTGATTTAATTTGCCGTTATCTGGTAAGCTGGATCCATAAAGCCGGGGCATTAACCAATTGCTTTAGAGGGACCACTTATAATCAGTTTTATCAAGTTTAACTGAAGGGTTCGTCTCATCATAAAGTCTTCAGCCTGACAAAAGCAGTGGAGCAAACACCGAATTGCCAAGTTTTCGAGCAATGTCATGGTTTGAACGTAATCTACTCATAAGGCCAGGGCTTTCAAGTTTCCTCTATAACCAATTGCCTTAGCGGAATAGCTCAGTTTTTACGGATTTAATTTCTTAAGATTGTCAAGAAGAACATGTTATAGCCTGGGTATTTGTTGAAAGTCAAAAAATTTCATCTTTAGAGTTCAATTTTCAAGCAACTGACCTAAACTGGATTCACCTACTCGACTCTTTCATTTGTAAAGATCATCATCGTCATTGAAAGTCTTAAATAAAAAACATAGTAATTGTCATATGCAAATGATGCCCCGTGTTGTCCGCATTTTATGAAAGGAAAAGGGTATATTGGTTAATTCCAAGAGCGGGGTATGGTGTTTGAGGGTATATTCTGGATAAGGTCAAAGTCCTTGTTTTAAATCATGTTACTTCGTCAAAGATTCGTAACTTTGAACCGTTTACAGAGTTTCTTAATTCAAATGATATGCACAGAATTGCAAATTTGCAAATATGATCCATTGCTTAACATCTTTTAAAGTAACATAAATTTGATTAAAATGTCTTTACAAAAACTTGAGAAAAAATGGAAGAAAAACAAAGTCAAACAGAATGCCTCAAATGATGAAATGATATTCCTCACTTGGATGCCCCCAAGTTGTTGAAGTCGATTCAGTTCTGGTTACGCATCTTTTGTACAACCCTCTTGAATGCGTAACAGTTCTCAATTGTGTGCCCTGGGACTCCGCCGTGATATTCACAATACGCATTCTCATCATACCACTTGGGGTATGGGGGCTTCATGGGTTCTACTGGATATGGTGACACCACATGGGTGTCAAGAAGTTGCTGGTAAAGCTCTTTGTAGGTCATGGGAATTGGGTCGAAATGTTCCCTTTCCCCTCTTGGAATCTTGTTTAGAAGTACCTAACGGTACAGCTGCAGTTGATTTTGGGCTGGAGATTGTAACACCTTTGCTGGAGTGTTTGATGTTGTTAACCTCTCCATCCCTCTCCCTCATAGGAGGCTTCTTACTGGCTTCCCCATCCTTAATCTTGCCTTGCTTTATGGCCGACTCAATCATTTCTCCGGCCATAACCAAGTCTGAAAAGCTTCCTGATGTGATCGCCACCAGATGCCCGAAGTATGGAGCCTTCAGAGTCTGCACGAAAAGTTTTCGGGTTTCCTTTTCATCTAACGGTGGATGAACTTGCACAGCCAAGTCCCTCCATTTTTGTGCGTACTGCCTGAAACTCTCGTTATGCTTCTTTTCCATGTTTTGTAGCATAACTCGATCTGGCCTTATGTCATTGTTATGCTTGTATTGTTCCAGAAATGACTTGGCCAGGTCCTTCCAGGTCTTGATATTTGATCGGCTTAGCTGGTTGTACCACCGAATGGCTGAGCCCGACAGACTATCCTGAAAGCAGTGGATCAGGAGTTGGTC
Organism: Hibiscus syriacus; assembly: GCF_006381635.1. Taxonomy (NCBI): domain Eukaryota; kingdom Viridiplantae; phylum Streptophyta; class Magnoliopsida; order Malvales; family Malvaceae; genus Hibiscus; species Hibiscus syriacus. Next base: position 204,253 of record NW_024062731.1, read on the forward strand.
GTTTCCTCCATATCCTGTCATCTTTTGGCAGAACATGGTGATGTGAGCGGATGGGCAACTATTCCCGCCAAACTTCTCGAACTCCGGGGACTTAAATTTCGGGGGAAGAACCAAGTCCGGGACTAGACTAAGTTCCGTTGCATCGATTTCATGGTAGTCACGGTCTCCTTTGACTATATTCATTTGGTCCTCCAATGTTTTGATTTTTTCCTCCATCTTCCTCGCTTTTTCCTCTTCGTCCAAATCCGGTACATGGTAATAACCCGGATTGTTCCTAGGGTTAAATACATAGGACAAGGGCTTTGATTTTGCAGCAGATGAGTCCCCTCGAAGTTCTGGTAAGATTTCAGGTGAGATAACCACTTGCGGGGTAGGTTGTATAGTTACCCCTTCCGGTGAACCTGCCCCGGGCGCACTGGTCTGTTGTAGGCCAACTAACTTGGCAACGATCTGATCAACCAAGGACTCTTGGTTCTTTGTGATTGTTTCCAGAGTATTTCGGTTGTTCTGGTTTATCTTGTCTTCTAGCTCCTTCTGTAGTTTTAACATATTCTCCTCGATTTGTGTAATTCTGGCTTCCATCCTCTTCTTCTTCAAACGAGTGTTATGTGGATGGGGTGTGTCCAATGCTTGAGGCGGTGTATCCAGTATTTGTTCCCTTTGATGAGACATGTTTATGTTAGTTAATGTGAATGCAAAGAAAATAACAAAATGCAAAGAAAATAAGAAATGCAAAATGTCTAAATATATGATGCATGAAATGTCCGAGGCATTGATCCAAAAAAATGTGCCTGTTATTCTGAATAACCCTTATTGATGACAAAAGTGTTACGTCTGAAGAGACAAAAAACTCTTTTTGATGGTACAAATCCTGTACAGCTTCTGACAAGTTGATTCGTCTTTTTTACTAGTTGAATATCCTGTCGAACCATTCCGGCTCCTTTGGCTAAAATGTGCAAATAATGAGATGCTTGCTCCAAAAAAGATCTCGAAGGACTGCATCTCCGACTTTCACTTTCTACCGAGCTTGTTTCTAATGAAAGTGTCATTGGAGCCCTCCATCGAGAGAAACTATCCGAAGCTTGCTTCTTGAATTCGTCAGTAATGGAATCCAACTCAGCTAGGGTTTCACCATCTTGTTCTTGTAGTTTTCAAAAGGAGCGACCGGGTCAGTGACCTTTTCCTCGTATTGCCCCTGCAACTTTGCCTTTGAGTATTCTTTGACCACGGTTGGACTTCTGAGTTTTTTTATCTCTTTGTATTATAACCCCTTTGTCTGTTAATGCAGATTATTTATGTTTAACAAACACATTTTTGGTGGATCAACACCTCGTTTTAAATGATGCGAATGATGAGAACAAAATGAAAAATAAAAATAAAAAGAGTTAGTGAGGTAAATCAAAACAATAATAAAAATGAAAAATGCTACCCCACATGATATCTACCCCACATGCTTATTATTCCTACCCGGACATGATCTCTATCCCGCATGCTAATTTCAAACAAAACCTAACCACATGTTTGTCTAGTTCGCATGCTTTGAACAGAAAATAAAGCAGGAAATAAAAACAACCTAGGGTTTGGAATGAGGTTTCGGGGTGGGCTCTAATTCCCTGTACTCTCCCGGTTTAGGTTCTAAAAAAGGTACTCGAGTTCCCCTTGTCGGTGCCCCCTTGGGCTTGCCAGACCCTTAGTCCTAAGCCCATTATAAGCTTGTGTGGACTTAGTTAAACTCGAGAGGAAACATTCCCTTATGCCCATACGGAGAATGAATTCACACGAAGGCATAAGGTATATGAATCCCGAAGGTTACTTGCTAGGCCCATACGGTGAATAAATTCACACGAAGGCGTCGCTTTCGCCCCCAATTAAAAGGGTTCGGAGCTCGGGTACAGAGCCTGAGATGGAAACTTTTAAAAAATCTAAAATCATTGAAAAAAAATGTTAGTACAACTATTTATTTGAAAAATAATCAAAGGTAAATAATTGGAATTTAAATAAATTTAAATTTAAATTTACAATTTTCGCATAAAAAGACAACCGGAAATTAATTCTGGCCTGACTCACTTACCTGTTCCCAGTGGAGTCGCCAAGCTGTCGAAACCGTCTTTCGGTTGGGTCCCGGAATTGGGCTTCGACTTGAAAAATATGGATTGGAGTCGCCACCGACCACTTTAAAACGAATTTAGGTGGGTCGGACACCATCTTACCTGATCTGCGTTGTACCAGAAATGTGTTGGGTTCGGGAGTCGGTTACGGCCAAGGAAGGATTAGCACCCTTGAACCGCCCTTTCGGTACCAATTAATTTGTCGGTTGTCTTTAATTGCGAAAATTAGAATTAAAATTAAAATTTTAATTTTCAATTTGAATTAATTACCTTTGGAGTTCTTCTAAAAAAAGTTGAAAAGGTTAGATAAAAATAATATTAAATAAATATTAAATAAATAACAATAATAATAATAATAAAATTAACTGAAATAATAAATCAAAGGAGAGGAAAATAAATAAATAAAATAAAAAAATGAATAAATAAAAAATATTAAATAAAAACGAAAACAAAAGTGAAAATAATAAAATAATAATAAAGGGAAATAAAATAAAAAAGGTAAATAAATAAATAAATAAATACATAAATAATAATGATGATGAAAAAAATAAAAAAAATGTTAAATAAAATAAAAACAATATGAAGAAAAAATTAAAAATTAAAAAAAGCTTAACAAATCAAAATTAACTAAAACTGAGCTGCCAAAACAAAGAACAAAAGGTTAGAAGGACTAAAATAACAAAACAAGAACTTAAAAGGCTAAAACAGAACTTTAAAGGCCTAAAAAAACAAAATAGAAATTCAGAGGGTTGAACCACAAACATAAAAAAACTAACATCAAAATATTAAACATTGTGGGCACTAGAAATGCGAATAACCCAAAACTAATATAGAGGACTAAAATAAAATAAACAGAAACATGAAGGAGCAAATACTAATTAAACTCAACACAAGGCAGTGACTAAAAAATAATAATTACACATATCGTGACCAAAGTCAAACATTTAAAAAAAAATGGTATAACAAGTAAATTGGTGACTAGAATATAAATGTGTTGCTAAATTAGAGGGGTTTAATAAGTAATTAACCCTAAACCTAATATATAACCTAAAGCTTAAACTAAAACCCCCAGATCTCTTTCTCTCCTTGCTTTCTCTTTGCGGCCGAGAGAGTGGAACTCTCACAAACAAATGTCGACCACCACGTATTGGTGGCCGTTTACTACGCCACGCTCCTTCGGACTCCGACGACTTCCTAACCCGACGATAAGGGCTGACAACTAAGGTAAAGGAATCTCTCTCCTCTCTTATTTTCTTATATTCGAATGAAAATATGCATGCCAAGAACGAAAAAGGAAAAATACAAAGGTCGAATACCTTTGAAAACTGGTTCTTTGTTTCCTGGATTGCTCGTAAAATTCAATTGTTGATGTAAACTTTGTCTTTTTTATTGCTGATCCAACCCTCCCCTTTTGAATGTATGTTTACATTAATTTATAGCAAAAACAAAAGCCTATTACGTGTGGTTTTAAAGTTCTAATGAGACTAAAATTCTTTGCTTTCTTTTCGGTTTTCACATAGTCTTCAAATGCCGAACAAAACGGAGGACGTTGCCACCGGAATCGGGACTCTCTAAGAGTCGTGCGGGGTTGAATCTGTCAAGTGCTTCAGTAGTGCGGGTTACTGGGGCAGTTTGGGTTCACTGTGGGCCACTAGGCTGCTCTGCTGGGCCTTATTTGAAACATATATTCGGAAGGACTAAAAAGTGGGTCTACAAATAGTATTTTTGTTTATATAAAAATAAATATTTAACTTTAAAAATAAAAAAATATTAAATATTTAAATTTTTTAAAATCGATATTATCTTCTATATAAAAGCATAAAAAATGTCGGATCAAATATGACCCAGATGGCATATGTTACAAGTCAAAACCCCATATTCAAATGTTTAAATGTGTAACATTTTTTTTAGGTAAATTATTTTCACGATCCTTCAACATTATCAATTGTTGTAACTTAGTCTAGTTTGGCAAGATTAATTACTAGTTGACTCATTTAGTTCCTATTTTATTTTAGTTAAATCCTTATTAGCACGGTTGCTTGTATTTAGCCCCTTTTAAACTTCTGTTTTCTGCAATTAGGTCCACACATCATGTTTATTTGTATTTTAGCCCTAAAAGTTTGTAATTTGTTATAATTTAATCATTTTTACTGTTAGCATTAATATCACCGTAGTAACTGATTCGATGGATGTATGTTAATTTGTTATAGGGTTTTTTTTATCCCTGCGTCTCTTATCCTTATGCGTTTATGATGATTGTATCTGATCAATCTCTAACAACAGATCTATCTATGTGAAATCACTCGCATCTTCACCTCTCATAATAAAAAATTGATGTTAAAATTTCATACTTCATAATTACAATTATCATGATCGAACCAAGAAAGTTGAATGCTGTGATACTACTTTAATAAGATAAATCAATGATTAAAAAGTAATATCACAAAAACACACAAGGATATTCACATAAAAAAAACATTAAATGAAAAAAATCACAGGCATATAATAGAAATTTCATTAGTGACATAACTTGAGGGCCTTTGCATCCACCGTATTCTCATTTTTATTCTCTCAATTTATTTTTTTCATCAAGAGGGTCGCATTGTAAACCTTTAAATTCGACCAAACAAAATTTATGCCACAAATTCTAACAATTCAATTGATATTTCTTAGAGATTGTAGTTTCAAATGTATTTAAGTATATATTTTTTCATAACTATATATATATATATATATATATATATATTTCATGTGCGATATATATATTACGTAGAGTGAAGGAATTCGACCAGTAGTTTAAAATCAATCCATTAAGTTACTAAAAGTTTCAAATTATTTGAGTCTTATTTTACATTCAAATTTTATTTGAAATTTTTTCAAGTTGAGTCGAGTTTATAAATACAAATTGAGTCCATTTGAATCAAGTTTTATAACGTCGAGTCTAATAAAAAACTTTAATTTTTTCGAATCGAATCGAATTTTATTCACTTCTAATTATAGTTATAGATGGAGTTATGAATTACTGGTGGGCTTTCTATTCTGAGAACATTATATACTTTCATAGGCTTCTAGCCCTTGCACTTATGGACTCGAGAGTCTTAAAGTTACAAAAGATCAAAGATTAAATATATATGCTTCCATGGGCAGCCTACAAATCCACTATACACAAAACTATGAGATGCTTTGAAGATGGGCTGTGAGTGAACATTGATCCATTTACCAAAAGTTTTATGAGATGCTTTGAAGATGGTCTGTGAGTGTACATTCAAAGAGGAGAGGAATCAATTAAGTGGAAGTTATTCTAGTTGGCTTGGCTGGGGACGACTTGTGGTGTTTGGGGCATGTGAAAACTTCAAAGGCTGTTTGTATTTTTTTTAATTAAAAATTGAATTTTTGACTGATTTGGAAATCTAAATTCAGTTTCACACTATACTGTTTTATGTTCAGATTTGTCTACTGGAATTACAGGGTGGGTGAAGAGCATTATTTTATTGTTATAGTAGTAGGAAAATGAAATGAAATCAAGTTTTGAGATTCCATTTGAGTTCGAATGGTGAAAAAAGGCCTGTTTTTGCAATATATTTTGGTTGGCAGTTTGTTTAAAGGTTTCATCTCACATGTATGTCTTCTGTTAACGACAAGTATCTGAATTATTTGGCTTTTACTTAAAGAAAGAAGTACATTATCTCTAAAGGAATTTATTAAAGTGATGGGTGCCTATAAATGGAGAAGTTGAGTGCCGGACCCATGTTCATGTTTTTTGCCTTTTGCTGTAAAGAAAAGGACCTTTTGATTTCGAAGCATTCAACATTACATCAATATTTTTTTCGTCTCGAAATACAATATTCTTCTATATAAAAAAGTTAAGGCTTAACTATAAAATAAGTGTCTAACTATACATATTTTTACTAGGTGTCTAAAGTATTTTTCAGCCTATCCAAGTGTCTAACGTTACTACTTTAGGTGTCCGGGCCATAATAATCGTGTAACCACCATTTTTAATAACCCCAAATCCCATAACCCCAAATAAAACTCAAACCCATCGACCCGAGTACAAGCCCAAACCCGATACAGAACCCTAACTTAACTATACCCTAGGGATATGATTCGGCCACCACCGCCATTTCCCAAGTCTCCTGCCACCATCGATCATATCTGTCAGAGATATCAACAAAACCCCGGAATATCCGGGGCATTAAAAGCACACCATCATCAACACAGTAGCACCACAATATATCTAGGATTGTTTTTATTTATTTTTTAAAACATATGTAAAATCGGTTATAAGAACCAAACCATGTAACAGAGAAAAGGATCTTCTTTCCTCTGGTTTTTTTTCAGCAGAAATACAAGAGCGTATTTTTTAAGATAGTTTTCTTCTCCTCTTCGTTTTTTCTTTGGTTTTAAAAAAGATAATAAAACCAAAACAAAGCTTAAATTTTTATTTTATATAGTAAATAGAGAAAGAAAATAAGTTAAGAGTAAGATTTTACATGGGATTTGTTGTGTTCCTTGTTAAATAGGGTCGTATGGGAAGGGATTAGAGCCGAGTTAGTGTAGTTTGGGTAGCATCGCCGCCGAGTGTGGTGGCTTTCTTTTGGTTTTTGACCTTTCGGCCAAGGCAGACGAGGGGCTAGGCTTGGTTGTCGGTAACATTTGTGGGTGATGGGTTCCACTGTTTTGATGGTAGACGGATGAGAGAATGGCCACCCATATAGGGTGGCCGAGACGGTGATGTTTCGTTTGCTATGGGTGAGCGGCTGCCGTGGGGTTGAGAGTAGAAGAAAGGGAGAGGGAGTTAGGGTTGACTGTATCGTGCGAAATGATTCTGGAAAGAGGGGAAGTGTTGATATTTTAGGATTTTTGGGTAAATCACGTTAAGGTCCCTAGACCTTTAGCGTTATTCACTTTATAGTCAATAGTTTAGGGTTAAATCATCCTTTTGGTCATTTTTGTTTAAGGTGATTTGCGTTTTAGTATTTATTTTAGGGTTAATCGAGTCGTAGGTCCTTCTAGCTTCACTCGGGCTTACATTTTAGTCCCCATTTCCTTTTATTTTCTAAGATTTACGAATTAGATGCATGATTTTTATATTATTTTAATTTAGTCCTCTGTTGGATGTATTATTTTTATTCGAAATTGGTTATTGATATTTATGATATTCCATTTTAGTCCTATAGTTATGGTTTTATTATGATTCATGTACTTCTATTTTGTTATTTTCTTGTTTTATGCCATAATATTTGTTTATTAATGTTTAGGATCCCAAGGTTACCATACATTTATTTTTATCACCATGTAATGAGTAGATTCATATGCATATTGTTTATTTTTACCATTAAAGTACGTTTTATGTTTTAGATATTTATTTTGCTTGTATTATTATATATTATTTTGTACATAATATTGTATATAGACCATGGTAACAATATTATATTTTACATTTTCATTATATTTTAGAATAAATATTATGTTCTTTGTTTAATATCAATTAAAAAAACATACGTGTATATATTTATAAAGTAAAATAAAGTTAAAAATAAATTAAATTGTTCTTTTAATCCATATGTGTATTTATATATTTTTTTCTCTAAGTGCTTCAATGTATCATATTTTATTTTGTTTAAAAGCCTCATTAGCATAGCTTAACCGATTACATAATTGGATTAAGGGTATTATTTATGCATTTTAAAATATTAAGAAGGGACAGTCTTAAGACAACTAGATATCCTTTTCTGATATTTTAAAATAAATAAATATTCAACTAGAAAATCCTAAAAAAAATATTTGATTGCATTTAAAATTAATTATTTTGAAGGGAAAATGAAATATTCACTATTTTAAACTTATTGAGACAATTCGTCTAATTTTATTAGGGATTTAGTCTCGGTATTTTTAATTAATTGAATATCCCTTATCTCTTCTAATAATAATAATTCGGATTAATGAGTTTAATTTATTTCTTTGGTAGAATAAAAATTATTTTAATATTGGATTCTTAGGAAAAAATATTATATTTTTTTCAGTTGGAAAGAGAAATATTCATCCTAAAGTATTTTAGGGAGTATTTTCTCTTCAATTGGAAATATATAATATTTTTTATTTTTCCTTAGAATTTTTGTTTTATAATATTGTATGGTTGAATTCAGAATAACGGAATCATTATTTAAATATGTATTCAAATTCTTAGATTTCTACTATTTAGAGACAATATATAATCGATAGGTACCAATTTTGGGAGTTGTGGGGGTGCTTATCCTTCCCCACACGTAATCGACCCTCGAACCCTTTTTATTACTAAAAAAATGAATTTCTGGTTACACATGGATCGGTAAATCTTTTCAATGACGTTTTTCTAAAAACTCTTTTAAAAGAAAATTTTTGGGTATTCGACCTACCTAACTCAAAAGGTCGATGGCGACTTCGAAACATTTCTTTTATAAAATTTGGTTTTCACAAAAAAAAGTCGAGACTCGTCATATCGCCGAAAATCGGTTACGACAGCTTGGCGACTCCGTTGGGGAACTTAGAGGGTCAAGCCTTAAATTAATTATATATTGTTTTTATAGTTAGAAATTGAGAATTTGTTTATATTTAATTTATGATTCCTTTGATTCCTTTCAATCGTTATTTAATTTTATATTTCGTATACTAATGTGAGCATTTGATTGATTTTCAGATATTAAAGTCTTGGATTCGCTTTAGTTCATTTTTGTGTGGTTGTTTGTCAAAGGTTTGATAATTTCTCCTCACACACGACATTTGCATTGCATAATATAAGCTCTATACTCGAGCTCTTCCTTTTAAGTGGGAGTGAAAGCGACGTTTTCATGAGAATTTATTCTCCATGTCAGACCTAGCAAGTAGCTTCCGGGGTTCATATGCCCTATGTCTTCGTGAGGATTTATTCTCCGTGTCAGACATAGGGAAATGTGCCCCCTCGAATTGAACTCGATCTGCTTAAGCCTATAATGGGTGAGGATTGAGCGTCTGGCTCGCCCAAGGGGGCACCAACAAGGACAATTCGAGTACCTTTACTCTTAGAACCGAAACTCTGCATATAATAAACCGTAGAAACCCACCCGATCTAAGACCAGGTCGAAACTCTATCCATAGGTTCCCAAATAAGTCTACACAAAGGAGAAATGAACTCTAACCTTTTTTTTATTATTTATTTTTATTTATTTATTTTTATAAATGTATGTGAATTAGAAAATTATGCGGTTTAAGGTTTATCTTATTATTTTAAGTATATGGGTTAGAAAACATGTTTTGGTAGGATTGTTATTTAATAAAAAACATGTTTGGGTAGCTATCATGATGGGTAAGTATTTTTCCAAAATTTTATTAACTCATTACCTGTACTAACTCGTTTCCTTTTTTTTATTTTTCTTTTATTTTTGCTATTTGCATTGCATCATTCAAGATTGAGGGTGTTGATCTTTAGTTAATCGTCAAATTGGAAAGTTTTCAGTAATGGACTCAGAACTCTGAGGTACGACAATGGTCTGAAGCACTTGAAAGACAAGAAGGGGACAGTTTGCGAGCCGATCATGTGTTAGATTTATTGGGTTATGCTTCTATTTATCTTAAAAGAAATGACGTCCAATACTTACGAGACATTTGGGAAAAATGGGAATCGAGCAAAAAACTACAGTTTTACCAGTATTATGGGGATATTTTCAATATGTTGTATGTTGACATAGAGGATTAGCTGCTCCGAGCCTTTATTCAATTTTGGAATCTAGGATACAATTGTTTCACTTTCAATCAAGAAGATATGGTTCCTACCATCGAAGAATATATTTTTTTGTTGCACATAGAAGAGGCTCAAGAGAATCAGATTTATTCCAAGTCTATCAAAACTCAACCGTTCAGAATCAAATTAGCAAAAATTACAGGAGTGCGCGAGGAATGGGTGGTTGCTCGTACCAAACAAAAAGGTGAAAGGTATTTCTTGGACTGCTATTAAAGAAATCATTCAAAGTCATTCTGACAAGAAGATACGATTTAATCTCTTTGCACTGGGTATTTATGGCTTGGTCATCTTCCCGAAGGCCTTGTGATATATTGAGGTTGTAGTTGTGGATTTATTTTAACAGCTACCAAAAAAGATCAACCCTGCTCTTGTGATTTTAGCAGAGATATTTCAATCCTTGAATGCTTATCGAAGGCTTGGAGGTGGTCAATTTTCAAGATGCGCACAACTACTATATGTTTGGATACGTAGTCATTTTTAGAAAATTGAAAAGATTTTGTATCATCGTTTTACTATCAGTTACTCGCCTTTGAGAGAATTCCTCAAGCAAGTTTGGCCAAAAGGAGTCACTAAAGACATGTGGATAGATTAGGGCTGATAATTATCAATAGGTGAGTGGATTATCCACCCACCCGCCCCTAGTAAATGGATGAAAACCCGCTGTGAAACGGATGATTGGCGGGTGATGGATGGATTGGGTGATGGGTCGGGTTGGATATGGATGAAATTTTTTTTACCCATCACCCGCAGCATCTATCCACCCATTAATATATCCATCCATCCATATATATATATATATATATATATATATATATATATATATATTAAAAAAATAAACGGATGATTGTTACATGACTAGGTTTGAAAGAATGAAAGCCCTAATTTTAATCTTTTATCTTTTTATTTTGTTGCCTTAATGCCTTTAGCCGCCGCTCTCCCCCGGTTAGCTTCACTTTACCAAGTTTGAAACTTGATATTCTCAAGCTTCAGTGCTTCACTTCCTCAACACATTTGTAACATCCTCCATACCGGGTTAGTGATCAAATTATGGAATTTTAAAATTCAGTGACCAGATTGGATAGATTGAAAAGTTTAAAGAATTGATGGAAATGTTTTATGTAGGATTAAGAAGCAATGAATGAGGAATAAAAGGGGTAAATGAGTCTTTTAACAAGGAAATAATTAAATTTTATTTGAGGATATTTATTCCCACATGGAAGCTAGTGAGAAAGACCAAAAGTTTCCAGATTTCTCTTCTTCTTCTTTCTTCTTCTTCACCGTGAAGACAAAGTTAGAGGTGAGTTTCTTGTGAATCAAATTCTTGATGAATTTAAGGTTGCTTATTGATCATTAGATGATAACTAAGCTTAAGGAAAGCTTAGGTTATCTTAAAACCATAAGATGATGGGGTTAGGAATGATTAAAGAAATGAAGTAGAAAAGTAAAATCTTGGAATAGAGTTCATAATAAGAATTAGAAGTGGGATTTGACTTGTCATCAAGCTAATTAAAGGATATGAAGTGTTAGAAATCGATTTAGAACATGTTAGAAATTGAGTGAAATTCTTAAATTTTATATGGAGAATTGGATTTCTAAGTTTTAAAGGTATCGAATGGATAATAATTAGTTTAAGTAAGTGTATGCAAGTTAGGGATCTAAAAGGAGGTGAAATATAAAGTGTAGAGAAGATTATAAAGAGATTTTTGTGCTTAAAATGACATTTCTGGGCTATGTGCATCGGTGCACATTGAATGTGCACCGATGCACCAAGGATAAATCCCAGAAATTGTTCAAGGTGTATCGATCCACATGAAGTGCATCGATGCACTCTTTTAAAATACAAACATCAAATGCCATCAATGCATCGATGCATAAGGAGTGCATCGATGCACCCCCTTAAATATAAACATCGAATAGGATTTATGCATCAATGCATGGTGTGGTGCATCAATGCATACCTTCATTAAAAGATGAAAATGGATTTTCTTTTAGCCCAAGAAATGATAGTTTATAATACATTAATTAGTATACTGATTAGCATCAATGAATTACTCTGTAGATACCGAGCCTAAACAAGTTCCAGAATAATTGTCTCGTAAGATCGATCGAGGAAAAAGCAAGGAAATATAGGTGAGTGCATATGCATAGCATGAATATGTATTCTATTTAGTTCTAGACTTTTGATAAGTCTAGATTCAATATTTTAATACATGATCGCATTTCATATTATGATACATGACATGAATTCATATTATATGCATTAAGTGACATGAATATGCAGGAAATGTTATATAAGTTATGTGATAAAGTGATGGAACATGATATGTTTATGTGATAAAGGTATGTAAATTATATGTATATACAATATAAATTATGGGAATGGTGGAAGCTCATGTTATGTAGATGAGAACTATAGGTATAGTTGGCATGCCAAGAGTAGAAGGTCTACGCGGTCCTTCGGGACATATATGTATTCTTTGGAACATGTGTGAGGTCTTTTAAGACACATACTTGATCCTTGGCATATGTATATGATTCTTAAGGAAATTTTCTACGTGGTCCTTAGGGACAATCTTATATGGTACTACGGTGCAATTCTACGTGGCACTTCGGTGCATTTATACGAGCTGTGGTGACAGCATAGTGAACAACCTCACAGTACTCACATACCTTAGGTTCTCAGTATGGTATCATGGGCTAATAATCTTACTAATATGAATTCATGAAGGTTAATATATTATGCTTACAGGTAAAGAACATGGTGGTATAAACTGCATGGTTAAGCATTTGATTTCGTCTCATTCCATTTAATTATGGCATTTCCATTACATTTCTTTGTTATCATTATTATTATATTGCCTTACTAAGTCAATGACTTAGCGTGTGAGTGTTTCAAACGTAGGATCCGAGAAAGTAGAAGATCAAGGTTAAGCAGCTGGACAATATTACTCTTGTAACGATCAGATCAGAGGCAACTTGAGCAGTAGGTCCTTTTGTTATGTAAATGAATGTTGGCATGTAATCAAAGTGTCAAGTGGTGTATTCTCTGATTATTTTGATAAATTTGTATTAACATATGTATATTATTATATTTTAATAATATAAGTTCAAATATTTTATTGGTTTTTTAGAGTATTGTTTTGTTTAGTCAATGTGACATCCTGGACTCGTATCCGGGTCGGGTACGGGTTGAGGGTGTTACATTTAATGGTATCAGAGCTATGATTTAGCCAATTCTTGGCATAAACCAAAGTCTTGGCTAAACCATAGTCTATAGAGTCTTTAAATGGAATACATGTCGACAAATAGTGAGAACTTCTGATCTTGTATAGTATGAGTATGTTATTTTGCTAATAGAACAATGTGTTTATTTTATTATATGTCCGGACATAATAGCTCCTAAAGTAAAGCGAGAGAATATAGGCCTGTTGAAAGCAGTAATTCACCTGCCCTGACCAGGCAAGGTGAAGGACATGCATCTCAGGGAGTGCATGTACAAGATAAAGACACTTTCTTCAGGACGTTGGATGCTACTTCAACCTCCTTCCCCACCAACTCGAGGAATGAATGTAGCAAAAGAGTTGAGAGGTTTAGGATCTCCCGAATTTAAGGGAGAAGTCGAGGAAGGTCCGGTTGCGGCGGATCTTTGGCTAAATGACTTGAAAATCATGTTGGATGGTCTCCACTGCTCTGAAGTGGAGAAGTTAGATGGAGCTGTCTCTTTACTGAGGGGTCAGACGAGGATATGGTGGACGAACGTCACCATGAGGATGTCAAGTAACCAATTGACTTGGTCTTTGTTCTTAGATGAATTTAAAAACAAGTATATTGGAGATCAATTTATTTGACAGATGAAGCAGGAGTTTATGAACTTGAAACAGATGAATCGCTCTGTATATGAGTATAAATGCGAGTTCAACAAGCTAAGTATGTTTGCATCTGAGCTTGTGCCTACTGAAAAAGAGGCTTGTGAATGGTTTGTGGAGGGCTTACGCCCTATATTGAAAGAGATGCTGATAGTATTGAATTTGTCCTCGTTCCAAGAGGTGATCAATCATGCCAAGGCTCTTGAAAGAGCTCAGAATGAGAGATTTGGGGACTCAAGAGTTCAGACATGAAAGAGGACGGGTGCTTCTTCTAGCTCAGCACCACCAAAAAAAGGAAGAGACTCTAGATTGCGATCACAATATAGATCAGAATCAGTTGCATCATCTGCTAGGGGAGCAAGTTAGGAAAGACCTAGACAGACACAGTCAGTGGGATCTGGTGTTGGGAGATCTAATCAGGGTCAAGCAATACATTGTCAGCATTGTGGGAAAAACCATTTTGGGGCTTGTTGGATGGCTGCTGGGACTTGTTTTCGATGCAGAGATGTCGGACATTTTATCTGGGATTGTCCGTTGATGGTTGGTGAGCCTGCACCATCTGAAAGAGTTGGTTCTGCCTCACAGAGAAGATGAGGAAGAGGCAGAGGAAGGAACCAGTCTGAATCTTCTGCTCAACCTGAAGTTCGGTCAACCGCACGGGTGTACAATCTAAAGACAAGTGAAGACCGTGATGACCCTGATATTATAGCAGGTACTTTTCAGATGTACAATAAATTAGTATTGGTACTGATTGATCTGGGCTCTAATTATTCTTACATAACAAGTAAGTTAGTAAAAGAATTAAGGATTCCTTTATAAGCTACGAGTAATGAGATTATAGTAACTAATCCTTTATGCCATAGAGCTCGGGTGAACAAAGTCTGTAAGGGGTGTCCCATAAAGATTCATGGAATTGAATTCCCTGCTAATCTGATGAAATTACCCTTTGACGAGTTTGAAGTGATTTTTGGGACGGATTGGTTGTTCCGTTACTATGGAGATGTTAATTGCAGATCAAAAAAAATAACCCTAAAAAGTTCCAGAGGAACATAAATAAGTGTGATCAGTGAAAGATTTAACCCTTTAGCAAATGTAATATCAGTAATGTCTGCTAAGAAGCTATTGTTACAAGGATGTCAGGGTTTTCTTGCAAATGTGATAGATACCAAAGCTAAAGATAAATGATTGAATGAGATTTTAATAGTTCGGGAATTCCCAGATATTTTCACTATTAAGTTGCCAGGATTACCTCCAGATAGAGAGGTAGAATTTCAAATTGAAGTAATACCGGGAACAGCTCCGATTGCAATGGCACCTTATCGGATGGCTCCGAAAGAATTGCAAGAGTTAAAGAATCAATTGCAATAATTGTTAGAAAAAGGATTTATTCGACCAAGTGTGTCACCTTGGGGAGCTCCGGTGTTATTTGTTAAGAAGAATGATGGATCAATGCGTATTTGTATTGATTATCGAAAGCTTAATAAGGTGACCATCAAGAATAAGTATCCCCTTACGTGCATTGATGACTTGTTTGATCAGCTAAAAAGAGCTTCGATATTTTCGAAGATCGATATACGTTCGGGTTATCACCAATTGAAGATTCAAGAGAAAGATATTCCGAAAACGACTTTCAGAACGAGATATGGTCATTATGAATTCATTGTAATTCCATTCGGAGTAATGAATACACCTGCTGCTTTCATGGATCTCATGAACAAGATTTTTCAGCCCTATTTGGACCAGTTTGTTGTTGTCTTTATTGATGATATACTGGTGTATTCAAAATCCATTGAAGAGCACAACACACATCTGAGGATAGTTTTGCAAATTCTCAATGATAAGAATCTTTATACGAAATTGTCCAAATGTGAATTTTGGCTAAATGAAGTAATTTTCTTGGGGCATGTGATCTCGACAGATTGGATTAGAGTGGACCCTCAAAAGGTTAAAGCTATAATGGACTGGGAAGTTCCCAAGAATGTATCCAAAGTTCGGAGTTTCATTGGACTTGCTGGTTATTATCGAAGATTTGTTAATAATTTTTTGATGATAGTGCTGCCTTTAACGAAGCTGATGAGAAATAATGTACCGTTTGTTTGGACTTCTGAATGTCAAGAAAGTTTTGAAGCTTTAAAGAGGATTATGACAGAAACTCCTATATTGGTTCAACCGGAATCTGGCAAGAATTTTGTCGTATACAGTGACGCGTCCCATAACGGGTTGGGTGTGTATTAATGCAAGAAGGGAAGGTGATAGCGTATGCATCGAGGCAATTGAAACCACATGAAAAGAATTACCCCACCCATGATTTAGAAATGACTGCAATAGTGTTCGCTCTTAAGATTTGGCGTCATTATTTGTATGGAGAACGATGTTATTTGTATACGGATCATAAGAGCTTGAAATACCTGATGACTCAAAAAGAGCTTAATTTGAGACAAATGAGATGGGTTGAGTTTTTGAGAGATTATGATATAATAATTGACTATCATCCCGGAAAGGCTAACGTAGTAACAGATGCTTTGAGTAGAAAGACGTTTGCAGCTTTACGAGCTATGGATACAAGGTTATCTTTGACTGGAGATGGTGGTCTATGTGCAGAGTTAAAACTTAAACCAGTATGGTTGGAACGAATAAGAGAATTACAAAGTAAAGATGAAAGGTGTTTGAAAAGAATTGATCAAGTAAAGAGCAAAGAGATTAAAGACTTTGAGGTTAAGTTGGATGGAAATTTGTATTATAAAGGAAGAATTGTGATACCAGATTATGAAGAGTTGAAGAAAGATTTATTGACAGAGGCTCATTGCAGTCCATTGACGATACACCCGGGTGGAACTAAGATGTATATAGATTTAAAAGATCGATATTGGTGGTCAGGGATGAAACGAAGCATTACTGAATTTGTGTCCAAGTGCTTAACATGTCAATAAGTCAAAGCCGAACATCAAGTACCATCTAGATTGTTGTAACCACTTTCCATTCCACAATGGAAGTTGGAAAATGTAACATTGGATTTTGTTTCAGGGTTACCCCTGACTCCAAACAAAAGAGATTCAATTTGGGTAATTGTTGACCGATTGACCAAGTCAGCACATTTTCTTCCTGTCAGAACAGATTTCTCTATGGAAAAGTATTCGGAGTTGTATATTAGAGAAATTATTAGATTGCATGGAGTACTTGTTTCTGTAGTTTCTGATCGAGATCCTCGATTCACCTCGAGATTATGGAAATCCTAACATGGAGCCTTGGGGACTTGTTTAAATTTTAGCACAACCTTTCACCCTCAGACAGACAGACATTCAGAAAGAAAAATTCAAATATTGGAAGATATGTTGCGAGCATGTGTCATTGAGTTTAAAGGGTCGTGGGAGAAATATTTACCACTGGCGGAGTTCGCTTACAACAATAGTTATCAGTCCAGTATTAAAATGGCACCCTATGAGGCGTTATATGGGAGGAAATATCGTACGCCATTAAACTGGTATGAGCTCAAAGATCGAAGTATACTTGGTCCAGATTTGATTCAAGATATGGAAGAGAAAGTTCGGGAAATTCAGCATAACCTAAAAGTGGCATTTGATCGGCAAAAGTCCTATTCGGACCTTAAAAGAAAGGAGATTGAATTTGAAGTTGGGGATAAAGTATTTCTGAAGGTATCTCCATGGAAAAAAGTATTACGATTTGGTCCGAAAGGAAAGCTAAGTCCTAGATTCATCGGGCCATATGAAGTTGTTAAAAGAATAGGACCAGTAGTATATCAGTTATCTTTGCCACCAGAAATGGAGAAAATCCATAATGTTTTCCATGTATCCATGTTACGAAGATACATGTCCGATCATTCTCATGTTGTTGCACCAGAACAAGTAGAAATTCAACCTGATTTGACCTATTAAGAGGAACCAATACAAATTTTGGCTCACGAAGTTAAACAATTGAGAAATAAATCGGTTCCGTTGGTCAAAGTTCTTTAGAGGAATCACAAGGTAGAAGAAGCCACTTGGGAACGTGAAGAAGATATGCGACTTCAATATCCTCATCTGTTCGTGTAATGAAAATTCGAGGACTAATTTTCTTAAGGGAGGGAGATTTGTAACATCCTCCATACTGGGTTAGTGATCAAATTGTGGAATTTTAAAATTTAGTGACCAGATTGGATAGATTGAAAAGTTTAAAGAATTGATGGAAATGTTTTATGTAGGATTAATTAGCAAGGAATGACGAATAAAAAGGGCAAATGAGTCTTTTAACAAGGAAATAATTAAATCTTATTTGAGGATATTTATTCCCACGTGGAAGCTAGTGAGAAAGACCAAAAGTTTCCAGATTTCTCTTCTTCTTCTTTCTTCTTCTTCACCGTGAAGACAAAGTTAGAGGTGAGTTTCTTGTGAATCAAATTCTTGATGAATTTAAAGTTGCTTATTGATCATTAGATGATAACTAAGCTTAAGGAAAGCTTAGGTTATCTTAAAACCATAAGATGATGGGGTTAGAAAGGATTAAAGAAAGGAAGTAGAAAAGTAAAATCATGGAATAGAGTTCATAATAAGAATTAGAAGTGAGATTTGACTTGTCATCAAGCTAATTAAAGGATATGAAGTGTTAGAATTCGATTTAGAACATGTTGGAAATTGAGTGAAATTCTTAAATTTTATATGGAGAATTGGATTTCTAAGTTTTAAAGGTATCAAATGGATAATAATTAGTTTAAGTAAGTGTATGCAAATTAGGGATATAAAGGAGGTGAAATATAAATTGTTGAGAAGATTATAAAGAGATTTTCGTGCTTAAAATGACATTTCTGGGCTATGTGCACCGATGCATAAAGGATAAATCCCAGAAATTGTTTAAGGTGTATCGATGCACATGAAGTGCATCGATGCACTCTTTTAAAATACAAACATCGAATGCCATCAATGCACCCCCTTAAATATAAACATCGAATAGGATTTATGCATCGATGTATACCTTCATTAAAAGATGAAAATGACTTTTTTAGCCCAAGAAATGATAGTATAGAATATATTAATTAGTATACTGATTAGCATCAATGAATTACTCTGTAGATACCGAGCCTAAACAAGTTCCAGAACAATTGCCTCGTAAGATCGATCGAGGAAAAAGTAAGGAAATATAGGTGAGTGCATATGCATAGCATGATTATGTATTCTATTCAGTTCTAGACTTGTGATAAGTCTAGATTCAATATTTTGATACATGATCGCATTTCATATTATGATACATGACATGAATTCATATTATATGCATTAAGTGACATGAATATGTAGGAAAGGTTATATAAGCAATGTGATAAAGTGATGAAACATGATATGTTTATATGATAAAGGTATGGAAATTATATGTCTATACAATATAAATTATGGGAATGGTGGAAGCCCATGTTATGTAGATGAGAACTATAGGTATAGTTGGCATGCCAAGAGTAGAGGGTCTACGCGGTCATTCGGGACATATATGTATTCTTTGGAACATGTTTGAGGTCATTTAAGACAAATACTTGATCCTTGGCATATGTATATGATTCTTAAGGAAATTTTCTACGTGGTCGTTAGGGACAATCTTATATGGCACTACGGTGCAATTCTACGCGACACTTCGGTGCAATTCTACGTGGCACTTCGGTGCATTTATACGAGCTGTGCTGACAACATAGTGCACAACCTCACAGTACTCGCATACCTTAGATTCTTAGTATGGTATCATGGGCCAATAATCTTACTAATATGAATTCATGAAGGTTAATATATTATGCTTACAGGTAAAGAACATAGTGATATAAACTGCATGGTTAAGCATTTGATTTCGTCTCATTCCATTTAATTATGGCATTTCCATTACATTTCTTTGTTATCATTATTATTATATTGCCTCACTAAGTTGATGACTTAGCGTGTGAGTGTTTCACACGTAGGATCTGAGAAAGTAGACGATCAAGGTTAAGCAGCTGGATAACATTACTCCTGTAACTATCAGATCAGAGGCAACTTGAGAAGTAAGTCCTTTTGTTATGTAAATGAATGTTGGCATGTAATCAAAGTGTCAAGTAGTGTATGCTCTGATTATTTTGATAAATTTGTATTCACATATGTATATTATTGTATTTTAATAATATAAGTTCAAATATTTTATCAGTTTTTTAGAGTACTGTTTTGTTTAGTCAATGTGACATCCTGGACTCGTATCTAGGTCGGGTACGGGTTGAGGGTGTTACAACATTCATGTAAGTTCTCTCTTCTTTTATTAATTCACTTGAGTTCAATCTGTAATTTTATATTCATATAAGTTTGATCTGCAATTGTTTAGTAATTAGTTTGAGTTTTGTTTTTGGTTTCTTTAGTCATGGATATAGGAGATACATTAGATAGTAGCACCTCAAAATCCTATGCCATCTCTCCTTTACCTCAAGGCTCATCTCCTGACATCCATAATCTCATGCCTTCTTTATCTCCAACTCCTAGTGTAAGCCCTGAACCAAAACTAGTTGAGGAGGTACCTGAAACTACAACAAAAGTGGCTCCAGATGATGCTCAAAACAAATCCTCAATGGCCATCATGGGTCCACCTCAAATACCACCTCGTATTTCCAAAAAACTTACATCACCAGTTTGGAATCACTTCGAGAAGGTGACAATGAATGGTGAAGAGAAAGCGAAATGTGTCCATTGTAGCCGATATTACTTTGCCAAAGGCAAAAATGGTACCTCTCATCTGAAAGATCATATTGAACTAAGGTGCAGTAGAAAGCATAGTGCATATGTTGATTTGCGCCAAAAACTATTATCTATCAATCGTAAACAAAATTCAACATCACAACTTGAGAACCATATGTTTTCTCAAGAGGCATCACGAAAGGAGCTCGCTAACATGGTCATTCTACATGAATATCCATTGTCCAGTGTTGATCATATTGGGTTTCAAAGATTCGTCAATAGCTTGAATCCAAGCTTTAATATAACTACTCATAATACCTTGAAAAGCAACATCATGAAGATGTTTAACAGTGAGAAAGCAAGCTTGAAGAAGCTCTTTGATGGTCATGTTGGAAGAGTGGCTATTACTAGTGATATGTGGACAGTGTCGAATCAGAAAAAAAGGATACATGGTTATTACATCATATTTCATTGACGATCATTGGATTTTGCATATTAAGACTTTGAGGTATACAATTTTTTATAGTTTATGGCTTATAGTGGTTTTGCTTCTTTTCATGTTTGCGGATGTAATATAATTTTATTCAGTAAACACTCGACAACCTTGATAATTGGCTACAACTTCTAATGGCATACATTTTTAGCTAAAATATTGGCTAAAACAATAGAATATAATGCTTAAGTGAGTTAAGTCTTAATTTAATAACTCTAATTACCCAAAAAATTAACATGGGTCACTGAATTAATTATTTATATTGGCTACAACAGTAGACTATCATGTAATATAATTAATTGGCTACAACTTCTAATGGTGAATAAGACAGTTTCTCGTAAATTAACAGTAGACATTCACTATTATTCTAATATAGTTGGTGCTTTTAGGATTACATTCTATTATTATGCTATTTTATATAAATATTGCAGCCAAACACTATTGTTCTAAAATACTATATTTGTTTCATTGAGTCACAACTGATTTGTATTTTTTATTTGTTAAATCCATAGGTTTGTTTATGTCCCTTGTCCACATACTGCCAATATACTTGCCCAAGTTTTGGTGGATACTCTTTATAATTGTTCGACAAATGATGCAATGATTGATGTTTTACAAGAGAAATTTGATCCTGATAGTTTGTTGTTGGATAGTGAGTTTTTGCATTTGCGTTGTAGTACACATATACTAAATCTCATTGTGCAAGATGGTCTGCAAGTAATTGCTGGTGGAATTGAAAAGATTTGTAATTGTGTTATATTTTGGACAGCCACTCCTAGTAGAGTTCAAAAGTTTGAGGATAAGTCTAGAGCCTCAAAAATTGATTATTCTAGAAAGTTACAACTTAATTGTAAAACTAGGTGGAATTCGACCTATTTGATGCTTGTTAGTGCTATGCCATATAGGAATGTCTTTGGTAACTTGAAAACTCAAAACCCCATGCTTAAGTTTATTGTTCCTACTCCACGTGATTGGGAGTTGGCGGAAATAATATGTGATAAGTTAAAGAGGTTTCACAAAATCACTGAGTTGTTCTCTGGTAGGAAATATCCTACTGCCAATTTGTTTTTTCGACAAGTATGTGAGATTAAAATGGTATTGAAGAAGTGGCAAGATAGTGAAGGAGAGCAACTTATTAAGGATATGGCTGAAAAAATGATAGAGAAGTTCGACAAGTATTGAGTAAGTACCAATGGAATTCTAGCAATTGCAGCTATTTTGGACCCTAGAAATAAGTTAGAATGTGTGGAGCACTATTTTAACATAATTTATGGTGATGACGCGTCTGTTGAAATTGAAAGGATTAAAAGATTATTATATGACCTTCTTCATGAGTATCGAGATAAAGTAAGAAGAGATTCTTTTCATTCTTATTCTAGTTATGATGGTGTGTCACTTGGGAAACGACAAGCTGGAAGTGATTCTTTCGGTAGTGGTGATGAAGGTGATACATGGACCCAAATTAAGAAGAAAAAGAAGGTAAATGTGATATACTATCTTGAGGATGATGCATTACCAGAGAGTAATGCATTCGACATGATTCATTATTGGAAAATTGATTTGAAATATCCAACTTTGAGAAAAATAGCTAAGGATATTTTAGGCATTCATGTATCAACAGTGGCCTCTAAGAGCGCTTTTAGTATGGGTGGAAGGGTAGTGAGTCCCTATCGTTCGAGCCTTCATGCTGACATAGTGGAGGCACTTATGTGTATTCAAAATTGGATCCATGGACATTATGCAGGTAAATATACTTTACTTTATTATACATGGCCTTTACTTTATTATGTATAATAGTCAGTTAATGTGATTATTTAGAATCATACATAGGAATTTTAATATTCTAATTTTGAATTTTCGGATGTCTTGTTTGATATATGATTTCAGAAGCTTCTATTGAGAATGCACATGCATTTTGCTACTATCTTGGAGGATTTTGATGTGGAAGACGAGAGAAGTCCATCAAGTGTAGTGCTTGATGCAGATGCTAACTCGGTAAATATTCTTATTCTCTTAATTATGACTTTTATCCCATTGAAAATATGTATAATTTTTTAATATTGGTTTATCCTTATTGATACTAGGATATAGAGGACTTCTGAGAAGTGATAGTTTGTTTATGAAGATTTGAAGATTATATTTGGTGTACAAGACTATACATGATGCATCTATTCACTTGAAAAATGTATCACAAACATAGTGCACAAGACTATATAAATTGTGTTCCATTTTGTTTTTGTTTGAATTTGATGAAAATTTATTGTTCATGTTTTGGTTTCTATGAATGTTTGAGTATCAATGTTTGGTTTCTATGAATGTTAGAAGAATTTGAGCTTATAATGTAAAAATAGGTTTTGTTCATAGTATCATCCATTTCCTTATCCGCTCCACCCGCTCCACCCGCGGATGATGGATGGATCAGATATGGATGAAATTTTTGGTGGGTGATAGATAGTGTGGATGGAGATTTGGCCCGCATGTGATGGGGCGGATTAAGCTCCACCCGACCCATCTCCGATCTATTGCCAGCCCTAGGATAGATGCCTTTAAAAATATGCGAGACAAATAAATCGTTTGGTGTGCCCCTTGACAGATACAAAGTGAGCTCCTCTATAAATGTGGTGACTATAATTGGGTGATGTTGCTCGGTTTATGGGGATGAATTAGGTACGAACCACTTTTGGTTATGAGGCAATATAATGGTCGTCAATGTATCCCAGTCACTACTGGATTGCACTCATCTGAGTTCGTGTTTCACGGAAACAATTATAATAAAAACATCCTTGAGGCAGTTAGAGCATGGAAGAAAACTTTCCGTACTAGAGCTGAGGCAGCCAAGGTGATGTTGACGCCAGATTATGAAGAGTGGAGGTCCGTTATAAAGAATGAAAATATTCTTCTACCTGACCCAAATGAGGATATCCCTATGGAAGAAAGAATTTGGATAGTTCCATCAGAGGTAGAGATCTTGAGAGCGGAGTTCGAAGTCGAGAACGAAGGTTGGTCGAAAGAACTGGAAGAGATGTAACGAGACAAATACATGTTAAGTATCGATGCTGACTTTCATGCTGCACAATATACAATGCTAAAAGTGAGAAAAGAAAAAGTGGAATCGAATTTAAAAGATCTGAAGAAGGATTACTACGAGCTGCAAAAATCTAGGTCCACAGTTGGGTCAAGCAGAACGTCAGCACAATTAACCAAAGAGTTAAACGCAGAGAAACATCGAGTCAAAAATTTGAAGGCAAGAAACGATCGTCTACTCAAGAGCCTAGAGAAAGGGAAGCAAAAAATAGAAGAGCTTGAGCTTGCTAAGAGGGAGCGGATCATAAAATATAAAGTTGAGAACCGCAAAGCTATGGAAGAATTAAAAAGGGAGAAAGATCGTGTCAAATAACTGGAGGACGAAAAGAATATCATTCTTGAGGGGTTCGAGGCTGAGAAGACCATCAAGTTCAGAGGATTTGAAGCCGAAATAAATAACATGCTTGTCGAACTTGATGTTAGAGGACAAAGAATCGAAGAATTTGATACTGAAAGGAATATATGGGAATTGGAAAAGAAATACTTTAATACTACTCTTGAAGCAAGGCAAGAGACAACCAACAACTGGATAAAAAGGTGTGGAGACAAAAATACAGAAGTGAAGAGTCTCAATCAAAGGATGCAAGAAACACAGACAAGAATTGAAGAGGATCTGGCTCAGTGTCGGGCTAAAAACACAGAATTCAATGATTACATCCCAAGAAAATGTTCTATGGGGACCGAGTGATCTTCAGGAAAGTCTTGAAGAGAATGCCTTGCTGCAAAAGCGAATTCAACGTCTGGAAAGTGCACTGCAGAGTTGTCAAGTACAAATTAATGAGTTAGAGCGAAACCTTCAAGGAACTACTGAATAGTGGCAAAAATCAAATGATTTCTATGAAGAACAGAATGCAGCTAGAAGTAACATGGTAGCTGAGGCCATAATACAGATGAGTGAAGTTGCCAGATACATTGGAGAACTAGCTGTCGAAGCAAAGGTCATCGAGCACCATATCAATCCGGCTTCTAAGTGTGGGAAGAAGATGTCGTGGCTGATTAGTGAAATTGCGGAGCTTAATAGAAGAGCTAGGTCGTATCTGTGAACTATTATGTAATGAAACTTGTTGTTTCAATAGAAGTTGAACTAAGTCGTATCTGTAGAAATGAACTATTATATAATGAAAACTTTTTGTTATAATAGAAGTTGTTCTATGACAATTAACTTTTTGGGATCAATACCTCTTGCATACATTCATTCTTCATTGTATTTATTTATGTATGAATTTTAAATATCTTGCATTAAGACATGCATTCATTAATTAAAAATACCAAAATAATACGATAAGGTTTCCAATCGCAACTACCCTGGCCCCTGTTAGCAACAAAGAAACGAAACATCCTTACTATACCAGAAAAGTGAGTAAGAAGATGGACGACAAATTGGACCGTCTCGAGCAAGAGCAGAAATGCATGCAGGCAGAAATAATAAGTAAATTTGAAAATATTAAGGCCGACATTGCCAATTCACAACTGGATATGTTATAGAAAATAGAGGACCTATTCAAGAAGCATGTTGAAAAGAGTAGTGTTGGAAATCCCGTCTCCTCTAACCAAGATTCCATACCCACTACAGGGATCACAACAGAATCTGGTCCTCCTCCTGGTTTCACACCTATACATATCTTTGCTCGCTCTTCGGTACCTCAAGAAGCCCGATCTCATGCATGTGTCAGCAATGAGAATCAACAACACCAAAAGGGATCCACGTTCCCAAACAGCTATCAGCCTGTTCCAGATGCAAGGCTAGGAGAATTTAGTACTGAGCACCTAATCCCAGATTTAAATGAGTTAGCCGAAAAGGAGAAAGCCAATGAAGAAATATCTCAACAGTTGAAGAATTTGGAAGAAATGGTCAAATCGATAGAAGTGATTGAACCATTCTATGGGTCCGACGCCAGAGAGTTGAGTTTGGTCCCAGACTTGATCATCCCTATGAAGTTCAAGGTTCCTGAATTTAAAAAATACGATGGCACCACATGCCCTTTATCTCATATCACCATGTTTTGCCAAAGGATGGCCGACCATGTGTAAGATGAAAAGCTATTGATTCACTATTTTCAAGAAAGTCTAAAAGGATCTGCTGCCAAGTGGTACAACCAATTAACTAGGGCTAATATTAAATCATTGAGAGACTTGGAAAAGACATTCCTAGAACAGTATCGCTATGTCATAAATATGGTTCCTAATCAGTGGACTCTTCATAATATGGAAAAGATAAATAATGAGACTTTCCAACAATATGCCCAAAGGTGGCGTGACATAGCCGCACAGGTTCAACCCTCTTTACTCAAAAAAGAAGCTAATATAATTTTTTTTCAACACCTTGAAGGCTCATCGAGGCAGTTGATGGGTCCAGTTTGAAAAAACCAGTATACCGAAAAAAAGAAAATGAAGTTAATAATGCAAATCTCTACAACAAGAATACTTTAAAAAGTGTCACAATAACCCAACCAAGAGATGAAAGGAATGACACGAACATCACCAGAAATGATTCTAGGGGACCTCTTAAGGAGAATGAGAGAATTTCCCTCACACCACTACCAATACCCTACTCTGAGATATACTCCTCTGCAACCGCCGTGCCCTCATTGGTATGACATAAATGCACATTGTGATTACCACGATATAATTGCTGATCACTCTATTGAGAACTGTTTGGCCTTCAAAAAGGTTGTGAAAAATCTGATTAATACTGGGGGATTGCAATTTGACTCATCAGATGTATCGATGCACCCATTACCGAATCATGGATGTAAAGGTGTGAACGCAGTCCATGAGGAGAACAAGAGAAAAACGAAGACAGTTGTTGATAAAATCAAATCTCCCTTCAGTTGGGTATTCCAACAACTTTATCAGGCCGACATGATTCAACAAGATCCTAAACCAAAGCCCAATGAATGTAGAAATTATTATGAATATCACCAATTAGAAGGGCACAAAATTTAGCTTTGCCCTGAATTTAGGGGATTACTAAAAAAGTTGATAGACAACAAGAAAATAGAACTCTTTGAGAAAGATGAGGAAAAAAGAGGAGAAGATGTCTGCAAAATCGAAAATTTCAAGCCAATGCATAGAACAAACAAGCACGTGGTCATCACTGTGAGACCATTTGTGATGAATTATGTGTCAGTGACGCCAAAAGTTGTTATCACAGCTCCTTCACCATTTTCGTTTAAAGATGCCCACATGGTGCCTTGGAATTACACTGTCAATGTTTCAATGATAAGGGGATCTGGTTCGCTAGAGAAAACAAAAGTAGCTGAAGAAAACAAGAAAACACCAGGACACAACTTGATGAATGAAATAGTAAGTGAAGTAGGGCACTTTACAAAAAGTGAGAGGTGCAATTCTCTCAAATCATCAAAAGAAACAGACATGGTGAAAGCAAAAGGAAAAGCTGCAGTGGTACCACAAAAGATATTTAATGATGAGCCTCCACCACTAATCAATGATCCAGTAACTGAAGCACAAGATTTCTTAAAATTCTTAAAACATAGTGAGTATAGTGTAGTAGAGCAGCTACATAAGCAATAAGCACGAATTTGCGATTCTAGATTTGTTAATGAATTCAGAAGTATAGTAGAGTGCTCAATCAAACATTTGTGTCTGATGATATAACAGTGAACAAGTTGGATCAAATTGTAGGGGATATAACTGCGGACAATTACATAACTTTCACTGATGATGAAATTCCTTATAGTGGAATGGGATCAGTAAAAGCCCTCAATATTACAACCCACTGTCGTGGTCATGTCTTACCAGATGTTTTGATTGACAATGGGTCGGCACTCAATGTTATGCCTATGGCCACATTACGAAGATTACCAGTGGACAACTCACATATAAGGGCCTACCAAAATGTTGTCAGAGCCTTTGATGGAACCCAACGGGATATGCTTGGAAAGATGGAGGTACCACTGTTGATTAGACCAACTGTTTACAATATTGATTTTTTGGTAATGGACATCAACCCATCATATAACTGCTTGCTTGGGATACCATGGATTCATTCTGCTGGGGCAGTCCCTTCATTTTTGTATCAAAAATTAAAATTTGTGATAGATGGCCAGTTGATCAGTATTGGGGCAAAGGAAGAGATCATTGCTTCCGTGACGACTGACACCCCATACATTGAGACCAATGAGAATGCCCTAGAGTGTTCCTTCAGAGCCTTAGAATTTGCCAGCGCTACTTTCATTGCTGAAGGAAACAAGATTCCTCGCCCGCGTTTATCTGATTGCACTAAGATGACTGTGTGAGAGACTCTAAGAAAATGAGCTAAAATTGGAAAGGGTCTTAGTAGATGCTTGCAGGGGACTTTACATCCCAAATTTGTCATGATGAAGCATGACCGCTTTGGGCTTGGGTTTGAGCCTGATTCTTAGCAAAGAAAGAAATAATTAAAGAAGAGAGGTGAAGTAAGAAGAGCTAGACTGAAAGGAGAGTACATTTCGTGGGATCATATGTCTTTCCCTCCCTTAAAGAGCTCATTCAAGTTTGGAAGAGTGTATTATATCGAGCAACAGTTAGCCATAGCAATTAATGAATGAGAACAGATGAAAGACAGAGACTCGATTGACGAAGCCATGGAGGGTTTGATCATCAACATGATATTTGGGGATAACAAAGTGGCAAAATATTTGGTTGGAATCGGTCCTTGTTTCTCCGGAGAAACGCTGAAAATTTGGAATGCAGAGGATCTCCCTATAGTGTTTAAGATTAATTCAGAGTAATACCCAGAACTAATCCTTATACTTGTGCCCGTGAGTATTAAGGAATCTTTTTGTAAGGGCAACTATGTTAACTCTACTTGCTTCAATGAAAGACATATTTTTTGTTTCTCAAATGGCCATCATTATATACATTTTCATTCTTCATTCTTTATTCTTTATTCTTTATTCTTTATTCTTTACATTCATTTCATAAATTTTGTTCTCTCATCCCAATCAATTTTTCCCTTTACATGTTCCACAATATCAATAGTATGAATGTTTCTGAATTTAATCTTGAAATAAACTTTGAGCGGCCCATATGTCTAGAAGAAATCAATGAGTGTCAGAGTGAGGTAGAATGTGATGTTCCTAACGAACTATTAAGACTGGTGGAAAATGAGGAAAAACAAATCTTACCTCACCAAGAGGAGACTGAGATTATAAACTTGGTAACTGATGATGAAAAGAGAGAAGTAGAGATCAGCATTGCTCTTTCAGTTGAAATAAGACGAGACCTAATAGATCTGCTCTGAGAATTCAAAGACATCTTTGTGTGGTCTTACCAAGATATGTCAGGGTTGAGTATAGACATAGTGGTGCACAAGCTTCTGATAAAGCCTGAGTGTAAGCCAGTTCAGCAAAAGCTTAGAAGAATAAGGCCAGAAATGTTGTTAAAAATTAAAGAGGAAGTGATGAAACAGATTGATGCAGGGTTTCTTCAGGCAGCAAAGTATCCGGAATGGGTCGCTAACATAGTCCCCGTGCCAAAGAAAAATGAAAAAGTTTGTATGTGCGTGGATTATAGATATCTCAATAGAGCAAGCCCAAAAGACAATTTTTCGTTGCCTCATATAGATACTCTAGTGGATAACACTACCGGCATTTGTGGTTTTCTTTTATGGATGGCTTCTCTGGCTATAACCAAATCAAAATGAACACTGAAGACATAGAAAAAACCATATTTGTGACTATGTGGGGTACATTTTGCTATAAAGTGATGCCATTTGGTTTAAAAAATGTTGGGGCAACTTACCAAAGAGCTATGGTGACTCATTTATACGACATGATGCACAAAGAGATTAAAGTATATGTGGATAACATGATTGCCAAATCCAAGACTGAAGAAGAACACATTCTAAACTTGAGGAAGCTTTTTCAAAGATTGAGAAAATATCAATTGAAACTCAATCCAACTAAATGTACCTTCGGGGTAATGTCAGGGAAACTCTTGGGCTTCGTGGTTAGTCAAAGAGGAATTGAGATCGATCTAGATAAAGTAAAGGTCATTCAAGATCTTTCGCTGCCTCGTACGTAAAAATAAGTTCGAGGTTTTCTGAGAAGGTTAAATTATATATCTCGATTCATTTCACAATTAACTTAGAAATACGACCCATTTTTAAATTGCTTCGAAAGAATAATCCCGAAGTTTGGAATGATGAGTGCCAAAAGACATTGGAGATAATCAAGAAATATTTATCTAATGCTCCAATTCTGATATCACCAGTCCCTGGTAGACCATTAATCTTGTACCTAACGGTCTTTAAGAATTCGATGGGGTGTGTGTTGGGGCAGCATGACGAATCTAGAAGGAAAGAGAAAGTCATCTATTATCTGAGCAAAAAGTTCACCGATTGGGAGATTAGATACCCGCCAATTCAAAAGCTATGTTGTGCTTTAGTATGGGCTACCCGGGACTCGTGCAATACATGTTGTACCATACTACTTGGTTGATATCTAAACTTGACCCATTGAAATATTTGATGGAATCACCAGCTCTAACTGGTAGATTGGCTAGGTGGCAGATGTTGTTATCAGAATTTGACATTGTGTATGTAAACCAAAAAGCAATCAAAGGGAGTTCCATAGCGGAGTTCCTTGCAAGTCGTGCCTCAGATGATTATGAGTCCTTAAACTTTAATTTTCCCGACGAAGATCTGATGTGCATCACAACCGAAGATGAAACAATTTCAGATGATAAGTCTTGAAGGTTGTATTTTGATGGGGCATCCAATGCTTTAGGACGAGGAATTGGAGTGATATTGATTTCCCCAGAAAATGTCTACTATCCTTTTACAAGGAGATTGGAGTTTTTTTGCACCAATAATATGGCAGAATATGAAACTTGTGCCATGGAGTTAAGAGCATCCATGGAAAGAAAAATTAAAGTGCTCAAAGTATATGGAGATTTCTCACTGGTGGTGTACCAATTGCGAGGAGAATGGGAAACAAAGGATCCGAAATTAGTGGAATATAAAAGATTGATCCTTGAATTGGTAAAAGAATTTGAAGATGTCACTTTTAATTATCTCCCTAGAGAAGATAATCAAATGGTTGATGCTTTGGCCACACTGCTGCAATGTTTCAAGCAAATAGAAAAGCTGACATGATGCCAATTAAAATGCAAATATATAAAACCTCGACACACTGTTATAGCCTAGAAGAAGAGGTAGATGGTCGTCCATGGTATTATGACATCTTGCAATACATCAAACATCAAACTTACCCACAACAGGCGTCTGGGATTGATAAAAAGACAATAAGGAGAATGACTGCTGGATATATCTTGGATGGAGAAGTTTTGTACAGAAAGGGTAGTGATCAAGTTTTGATGAGATGCGTGGATGCCCAAGAAGCAAGAAGTAAATTTGAAGATGTACATGAAGGGATATGTGGAACACATGCAAATGGGCTTTCTATGACAAGGAATATCATGAGATACGGATACTATTGGGCCACTATGCATTCAGACTGTGTTGATTACGCAAGAAGATGTCACAAATGTCAAATCTATGGAGATAAGATCCATACATTTCCGTCACCTTTGCACGTAATGACTGCACCATGGCCGTTTTCTATATGGGGCATGGATGTCATTGGGGCAATTACACCAAAGGCTTCGAATGGACATCGTTTCATACTTGTGGAAATTGATTACTTCACTAAGTGGGTTGAGGCCTCCTCATATGCCAATATCACGAGATCTACAGTTTGCAAATTCATAAAGAAAGAGATAATTTGTTAGTATGGGCTGCCAAAAAGAATCATCACAGTTAACGCACCCAATCTGAATAACAAAATGATGGTAGAACTTTATGCTCAGTTCAAGATAAAACATTCTAATTCAGTGACTTATCGTCCAAAGATGAATGGAGCAGTAGAAGCAGCAAATAAAAATATTAAGAGGATCATTACAAAGACCACTGATACTTATAGAGATTGGCACGACAAATTACCCTTTGCTTTGTATGCATATCGAACTACAGTGCGAACTTCGATAGGGGCAACGCCTTTCTCTTTAGTCTACGGGATGGAGGCAGTCTTGCCAGTGGAAGTGGAAATCCCATCACTTCAAATTTTGAAAAGTTGGATGAAGCTGAATGGGTTCAGGCTCGGTTTAACCAGTTGAATCTTATTGAAGAAAAGAGGTTAAAAGCTATTTTCCATGGTCAGATGTATCAGAAACGGATGATGAGAGCTCATGATAAAAAGGTTAATCCAAGAGAATTTCGAGAGGGTGATCTGGTGCTAAAAAAGATCATGCCAATTCATAAAGATTTCCGAGCAAATGGATGCCTAATTGGGATGGTCCATATGTTGTCAATAAGGCCTTCTCAGGGGGAGCATTGATTTTGGCAGAGATGGATGTGAAGAACTGAGAAATCCGCTCAGACTCTGTCAAGAAGTACTATGCTTGAATAAAAAAAGGAATAGTGAATGAAAAAGTGAAAAGGAAAATTGAAAAAAAAGAATGAAAAAATGAAAACGAAAATGAAAATGAAAAAAAATGAAATAAAAAAATGAAAAGAAAAAGAGGGTTCGAGATAAAAATCCACAAAGAACATCTTAAAACCAAATGAAGGCTTTGAGTTGAAAACCTGAAAAGGCGGCTCAAAGGCATTTTGAGATTAGGCATCAGGTAGATAAACCCTCTTAAGAGTCTAATATTTCGAAAGAAACTTCACATCTACAGATATTCTGGCAACATTTGAAGTCCTCTAGACAGAAGCTCAATTCAATTCTCTGAATTATATCAAGTGGATTGGTTCAGGAACACTCGTGCTAGTGATCCATAGGGACATCTGACTTGTAGTTCTAAATTACTACTATTTATATGATTGTCATCACTTTTTAAATTCAATTCCTTGTCGGTAAATTCGAAGTTTGTTATTTCAAGCCCAATTATATTTTTTTGTACATACACATAAAAATCTTGTAAGTAGATTGGCATGTCATTAAAAAGAAATAAAAGATTTCTTGGTATTACTTTGAACTAATATTTCCAGTACAGAGAGACTAAAGTAAGTCAGGACCCTAATACTCGTGTATATAGTCAAAGAGTGTAGGGTAAAACATGGCCAAGGAAAATGCATGTGAGCTGAAATCTCGAAAAGCACATTGAAAATAATGATATTTTGGTGTGTGCTAAGACAGAATCTTATCAAGAAATTATATACCTGACAGAGATGAGCAGTTCAAATGGAAGCAGAAAAGGATTTGTATGGGAACGAGAAAAAGCGTGGAATGCAAACAAAAGATCAAATGACGCATTAGAAATGAAGATTTTCAGGACAACAAAGCTCACAATATTAAAACAACATCATGCATACATCAGTAAGCATCTATAAATATGAGCATACTCATCCATTCATATTTATTGAAATACTTTGACATAAATGTAGGGATATTCAACAAAAACTATAATTCACCCAGAAGAAGATGAATCAACATTTCCAAAAGAGTTTATAATAAGAATAACTCGTCCTAAAGGAGAAGGTTCGTAATGAGAAGAGCTTGTTCCTTTCAAATTCACCCCAGAAAGAGGTGAATCAACATTTCCAAAAGAGTTCATAATGAGAAGAACTCGTCCTAAAGGAGAAGGTTTGTAATGAGAAGAGCGTGTTCCTTTCAAATTCACCCCAGAAAGAGGTGAATCAACATTTCCAGAAGAGTTCATAATGAGAAGAACTCATCCTAAAGGAGAAGGTTCGTAATGAGAAGAGCATGTTCTTTTGAAATTCACCCCAGAATGAGGTGAATCAAAATTTCTAGAAGATTTCATAATGAGAAGAACTCATCCAACAAAAGGAGAAAAAGTTCATAATGTGAAGAACTTGTTCAACCTTAGCTCAATTCATCACATATGAAGTTGAATCAGCAACACCTCACTCGAGGGATCAACATTTTCAGTGGAGAGTTCATAATGAGAAGTACTCGTCCGATGAGGGAGAAGAAGTTCATAATGAGAAGAACTTGTTCAACCTTAACTTGTTTCCATCGCATACGGAGTTGGAACAACACCAACATTTATTTCATCACAGAATGAGGTGGATCAAACATTGTCATCTAAATCCATCACATAAGGAGTTAGATCGGCATCACTATTGGTGCAACTATCACGGAAAGAGAAGAATTGACATTTGTAGTGAAGAGATGGCAATGTGACAAGAAGAGACCAATATGAAAAATGGTGCTTTTATATCTTTGCTTTATTCCCGTTTTACAGCAATGAGCAAAGAGGGGCAGTTGTAACCATAATTTTTCATAACCCCTAAATAAAACTCAAACCCATCGACCCGAGTACAAGCCTAAACTCGGTACAAAACCCTAACTTAACTATACCCTAGAGATATGATTCGACCACCACCGCCATTTCCTAAGTCTTCTGTCACCGCCAGACAGATCTATCAGAGATATCAACAAAACCCCAGAATATCCGGGGCATTAAAAGCACACCATCATCAACACAATAGCACCACAATAGATATAGGATTTTTTTTAACCTATATAAAATCGGTTATAAGAACCGAACCATGTAACAAAGAAAATTACCTTCTTTCCTCTGGTTTTTTTCAGCATAAATACAAGAACCTTTTTTAAGGTAGTTTTCTTCTCCTCTTCATTTTTTCTTTGGTTTTAAAAAAGATAATAAAACCAAAACAAAGCTTGAATTTTTATTTTATATAGTAAATAGGGAAAGAAAATAAGTTAAGAGTAAGATTTTACCTGGGATTTGTTGTGTTCCTCGCTAAATCAGGTCGTAGGGGAAGGGATTAGAGTCGGGTTAGTGTAGTTTGGGTAGCATCGCCGTCGAGTGTGGTGGCTTTCTTTTGGTTTTTGACCTTTCGGCCAAGGCAGACGATGGGCTAGGCTTGGTTGTCGGTAAGGTTTG
This sequence comes from Hibiscus syriacus, assembly GCF_006381635.1. Classification (NCBI taxonomy): domain Eukaryota; kingdom Viridiplantae; phylum Streptophyta; class Magnoliopsida; order Malvales; family Malvaceae; genus Hibiscus; species Hibiscus syriacus. The sequence goes on from NW_024062731.1 coordinate 239,112, forward strand.
TGGGTGATGGGTTCCACTATTTTGAGGGTAGACAGACGAAAGAATGGCCACCCATATAGGGTGGTCGAGACAGTGATGTTTCGTTTGCTATGGGTGAGCGGATGCCGTGGGGTTGAGAGTATAAGAAAGGGAGAGGGAGTTAGGGTTGAGTGTATCGTGCGAAATGATTCTGGAAAGGGGGAAGTATTGATATTTTAGGATTTTTGGGTAAATCACGTTAAGGTCCCTAGACCTTTAGCGTGATTCATATTTTGGTCACTAGTTTAGGGTTAAATAGTCCTTTTGTCCCTTCTGTTTAAGGTGATTTGCATTTTAGTATTTTTTTTAGGGTTAATCAAGCCGTAGGTCCTTCTAGCTTCAGCGCGTTTATGTTTTGGTCCCCATTTCCTTTTATTTTCTAAGATTTACGAATTAGATGCATGATTTTTATATTATTTTAATTTAGTCCTCTATTGGATGTATTATTTTTATTCGGAATTGGTTACTGATATTTATGATATTCCATTTTAGTCCTATAGTTATGGTTTTATTATGATTTAGGTGCTTCTATTTTGTTATTTTCTTGTTTTATGCCATAATATTTGTTTATTAATGTTTAGGATCCCAAGGTTACCATACATTTATTTTTATCACCATGTAATGAGTAGATTCATATGCATATTGTTTATTTGTACCATTAAAGTATGTTTTATGTTTTAGATATTTATTTTGCTTGTATTATTATATATTATTTTGTACATAATATTGTATATAGACCATGGTATCAATATTATATTTTACATTTTCATTATATTTTAGAATAAATATTATGTTCTTTGTTTAATATCATTTAAAAAAACATATGTGTATATATTTATAAAGTAAAATAAAGTTAAAAATAAATTAAATTGTTCTTTTAATCCATATGTGTATTTATATACTTTTTTCTCTAAGTGCTTCAATGTATCATATTTTATTTTGTTTAAAAGCCTCATTAGCATAGCTTAACCGATTACATAATTGGATTAAGGGTATTATTTATGTATTTTAAAATATTAAGAAGTGACAGTCTTAAGACAACTAGATGTCATTTTCCGATATTTTAAAATAAATAAATATCCCACTAGAAAAAACCTAAAAAAATTGATTGCATTTAAAATTAATTAATTTTGAAGGGAAAATGAAATATTCACTATTTTAAACTTATTGAGACAATTCGTCTAATTTTATTAGGGATTTAGTCTCGGTATCTTTAAATAATTGAATATCCCTTATCTCTTCTAATAATAATAATTCGGATTAATGGGTTTAATTTCTTTCTTTGGTAGAATAAAAATTATTTTAATATTGGATTCTTAGGAAAAATTATTATATTTCTCTTTTTCAGTTGGAAAGAGAAATATTCGTCCTAAAGTATTTTAGGGAGTATTTTCTCTTCAATTGAAAATATTGGAATATTTTCTATTTTTCCTTAGAATTTTTGTTTTATAATATTGTATGGTTGAATTCGGAATAACGGAATCGTAATTTAAATATGTATTCGAATTCTTAGATTTCTACTATTTAGAGACAATATATAATCGATAGATACCAATTTTGGGAGTTGTGGGGGTGCTTATCCTTCCCCACACGTAATCGACCCCCGAACCCTTTTTATTATTAAAAAATAAATTTCTGGTTACACGTGGATCGATAAATCTTTTAAACAGCGTTTTCTTAAAAACTCTTTTAAAAGAAAATTTTTGGGTATTCGACCTACTTAACTCAAAAGGTCGATGGCAACTCCGAAACATTTCTTTTATAAAATTGGGTTTTCACAAAAAAAAGTTGAGACTCGTCATATCGCCGAAAATTGGTTACGACAAATCGTTAAATAAAAACCATTATCCATTCATTTGTTGACTTGTGGCCATGGCTTAAGTATAAAATAAGTGTCCAAACTATACAATTTTCCGAATAGGTGCCTAAAGTATTTTTCAACCTATCCAGGTGTTATAAACGTTACAACTTTAGGTACTTGACATTACAAATATTCTCACTCTAGGTGCCTCAGTGTTAACAGCCATTAAAAAACCCGTTAAGTGACACATGTCTCAATCTGATTTTAAAATTTTATTAAAAAACTTAAAAATATTTTATTTGTGAAAACTCTCATTTTTTTCTAAAATATAAAAAAACTAAACTCTTAAAATCTCTAATTGTAGTCTCTCATTTACTCCAATCGCCGGTCATCTCCGACTAACCATTCGTAGGCAGCGAACCACCCATACATCATCGACCACCCATTAGCCGGTTACAACTCTTAATATCATCTCAAAACCTAAAATTCTCAAATCCCTAAATTTCAATCCCTAAAATCCCAAATATTCAATCCCTTAAATTCATTTGATCGATTGTGGTAATCGATTGTTTAATCGACTATGACAACATGCCTCTTATCCATTTGATCGGCCAGCCATTTGGCCATGAAAATTAAAATGACGAAAGGGGAGGGGAGGGAAGGCATGGGAGGGGAAGAAAAGTAGGGGAATAGAGGTGTTCAAACGGGTAATTCGGTTAACTGACTGAATTACCCAAATTTCATTAACAAATTTTTTCCTTTAACCGTTAATTGAACTAAATTTTTTTCAAAAAAAAATTAACTAAACTGAATTAAGTTCGGTTAATTGATCGGATAACCAAATTAACTGAATTAACCAAAATTTATAAATTGTATATAAATAATATATTCGGTTAATTCGGTTAAAACTGAGTTTAAACATCCCTAAAGGTAAATATTAAATATTTAATATTTAATAATTTCAATTAATTCGGTTAATTAATCGATTTTGAACTAAATTAACCGAAATCGAAGTTTGAAAAAAAACCCATTAACCGTTAACCGACTGAATTTTTGTTCGGAATGTTAATTCGGTTTTACCCGAACAATGAACACCCTTATAGGGGAGGGGAAGCATGGGTTTTTTTAATAATATTTTTATTTTTAAAAAAAATATTTCAAAATTCTAGGTTTTGTGACAAAATATCACTTAACGGGATTTTTTAACGGTCGTTAACACTGAGTCACCTAAAGTGATAACGTTTGTAACGTCAGACACTTAAAGTGATAACGTTTATAACTTATGCACATTGATGGGCCGAAAAATACTTTAGGCACCTATTCGGAAAAAATGGTATAGTTTGAGCACTTATTTTATACTTAAGTCATGGCCATGTGTCGGCAAATGAATGGATAACAGTTTTTATTTAACGGCTGTTACGACCTGAGCACCTAAAATGATAATGTTGGTAATGTTAGGCACTTGAATAGACCAAAAATACTTTAGGCACCTATTTATGAAAACATGTATAGTTTAGTATCTTATTTTATACTTAATCAAAAAGTTAACTATAATAAATATAATTATTTTATGAGACTGATATTGATTCTATAAAAAATCATTTGGTTGAAATAATTGATGATATTTAGGCGAAAATTTGTATATTGCGTAGGACGTGGCCTAAATCTTGTATGGCTCCAGAAGCAGGCTGGTCACATTGCTAAACTTGGCTGTAATTAAACTATGGAGATTTCGACAACTTCCCTTCTTATATTAATAATAACAATGAAACAATGAGACATAATAAGGCTTAGAAGTCATCGCCCTCGCATTGTAAATCTGTAACGTAGTTTTCGTCTTAATTGTAGTTTTATCGATTTCATTTAGTTTTTTTATCATTAAGTGATATAATAAAACTTTAATCAAAACTCAAATCCACATCTGATTATATTCTAGTTTCATGAAATTTTGAATTTAAATTTTAAAAGTGAAGTGAAATGGAAATTTTATGAAAAAAAAATGTTTCATTATGTAATAATATAATAATAATAGCTAGGACTTAAAGCGATTTGCTAGCAAAATGATCAAACAGTCGTGTGTGATTTGGATTTAATCAATATCTAATCATGTAGCAATATATATATATATATATATATATATATATATATATATATATATATATATATTTATTATAAAAAGGATTATATTGATATTTAAATTCCAAAATTATTATTTTTTATAAAAAAATAGTTTATAAAGAAAATTTACAAATATAACCGTAAACCTAAAATATATTTTTTTGCATTTTACTGTTATCATTGAGACAAAGACTAACCACCTAGATCACATAAGGATCAAAGAATGAAAAGGTTAAAAACCTGACCTGAAAACTCGAACAAGATAAAGATACGAACAAATCTGACTGCATCGGTAAACGAACCACAAAAAGAGATGAAGCTACTAAAAAATCACCGACAAATCGCAAAGCAGAGTCGAACGACGTGGGAAAACTATTCACGAACGCAAAACGTATATTTAAATCAATCTGAGAGTCCAAAACAACAGTCATCGCCGGAGATCTTTACTCGTTGAAAAATTAATCAGAAAATTTATCGAAAAATATTATATTATAAATTCAACACTGCTATTTGCCGTAACCCAATTCACTGTCGCCCAACAATCATTCAACAATTATCCGGCAATCTCCCAGTCGATAGCCATAAGAATCTCTGTAGAAACGTAGTCGGCATCCCTCCTCTGTTTTCATTGATTCGCAGGAAGGTGTGTGAATTTTAAATTTAAATGGTAAAATTACAATTCAACCTCCCCTATATTTGAGCTTTTTTCAAATGGTCAAAAAGGGGTTTCATATCTGATGTAGTTTAAAAGAAAATGGTGAAATCATCCTCATGCCCTCAAACTCTTAGTGCTTTTTTACATTATAGTACTAAATTTCTTGTTCATTTTATTTATTTCGAATATGTTGGCCTGATTGCATGAATTTCCCTTTTATTACATTGAATTACTAGTAAAAATGGAAAAAATCATCTTTTTAGTCCTCTTGATCTTAGCACATTTTTGCATTTAGGTCACTAATTTGTGTTTTTAATTTGCTTTAATTTAGATGTTCAATTTTTTACTTTGGTCCCTAATTTGAGTGTTTCTGTTTTAATTTGAATTTGATCCCCAATTTGGTGTTTGTTTTACATCTTGGTCCCTGGATTAATTGTATCAGTAATGAACCCTAATACTAATTTAGCTTATTAATTGGCAATTTAATTAAATTTGTATTTTTAAAGCTATTTTTGTTTACTGCCATTCTTTTCCCTCGTTTTTAAATCTAATAAGTTTACTTTAGAAATTTCTCAAGGAAAGATGATAAATTATAAAAATAATGTCAAACTTACGTATCAAAATTAATATTAAATCAAATGCAATGATAAAAACGAATAACAAGTTAAAACTAAGCATCAAACTTAAACTAATGTTCAATTTTAAAATTTACGTATCAAAATTAATATTAGTGATACAAATAATCAAAATTAGTATCAAGTAGAATTAAGTATCAAATTGTTAAGAATAATGATAACAACTAATATTAAATGATATTAAATTAATTCTAAAGTATGAATAATATTTTTAATTAAAATGAAAGAGTAAATTTGAAATTAATTATTAAAATAAAAATCATAGAAGATTTAAAACCTAGAAGTCTAAAATATAAATAGATGAAAGTGAGGGGTTTGTAGGAAATTTGATCATTTGAATTAAAACAAAAGTAGGGGTTAGTATAATTTAGCCATGTCTATTAAAGCATAAACATATAATTGTCTAAAATCTAAATGAGAGAAATTATGGGTGGTTTCATGAACTTGACCATTTGAAAATAACACAAATAGGGGGGTTGGATTGTAATTTTTCCATTTGAAGTTAAAACTCACACTCCCATCTGCAAATCGATGGAAACAGAGGAGGGTTGCTGCCTACGTTTTTGCATAGCTTCTTCTGGCGATCGACTGGACGATTGCCGGATGATTGTTGGGTGACGGTGAATGCAGCGACGGCAAACGACGGCGTTAGATTTATAATATAATATTTTTCGACGAGTTTTCCAATGAATTTTCCGATAAGTTAAGATCTTTGACGGGGACTATTACGCATGATCATTCATAACTTAAATAATCTATAAATTTTAATTCTAAATTAATTAAATCACTTAAATTAATTATTATTTTTAATAAAAATATAATTAAATTATAGTTCTATTAAATTAGAATTAAATTTTAATTAATAATTAATTTTAAATAAATTCTTATATTTTTTAATATTTATATAATAAGAACAAAATTACTTGTGATACTTTTCAATACATCATTTTAGTTGCGCATTATAGTACGCGAGAAACGTCGTAGACTCTTCCCTTGGAATCACGATTTTTGCTCTGTTTTGAAAACTGGACCGGCCGGTTCAATCGGGAATCGTTGTCTAATTCAGTTTAATCTAAACCGGTTGAACCGCTACTAGTGAACCGGTCAGAACCGCTGAACCGTTCGAACCGGACCGGCTGAAAACCGGAAAAAACCGGAAAAACCGGAAATTTTGTTTTTTTTAAAAAAAAATTAAACCAAACGTCGTTTGTTAAACGAGCCAAGTCGAACTCGAGTATTACTGAGCTCGACTCGAACTTGAAAACTTTAAAAGTAAGCTCAACTCCACTCAAACTCACAAGTTAAAAATTATCAAGTTCAACTCGAAATATAATATTGAAACTTGAACTCAAAAAGGCTTGAAATAAAAAAAAAATAGAAGCTCAATTAAAGCCTAAAATTCGAGCTTGATTGAAGTGAAAGAATAATTCACTCAATGCTCACCAAAAGGTTCCATGATTTTGAATGCTAAATTACCTCTATTATTTATAGAAGTTAGTTGTGATGCTCTTCTATGTTTCTTAGCAATGTGGGATTGTTTTGTTCTCATATTTTTACTCTTTAGACTTTTAGGATGCTCTTCTATGTTTCTTAGTCATGTGAGATTGTTTTTAAAAAAAATTAAACCAAACAATATCATTTTGTTATGATTTTTTAGCCCCAAATTTATTTTTTAATTATAGTTATATAATTATATTATTTAATATATTTACCTTAATATTTGTTGTAATTAATTTGAATTATTTTGTTTCACTTGATTTTATGGTTTTTAATTTATATATGTTATGACTTGCTTTAAATATAACTTGTGATATAAAAAATTATTTTTTATTAAATATTTTTAATATTTTTATTTAATTTTTTAAATAATTATGACGTCGTCCGATTCTTCCGACCGATCGGATCGGTTCGACCGGTTGAACCAGTAAACCGGTAGCATGGCCGATTCGCTAACCGGTCCGGTTCTGAAAACCATGGATTTTTGAAAATTCCACATCTCTATAACACGCCTTTTTACCCTTCATTTCTTTGCCTAATGTATTCATAAATTTGGAATTTACTAAGATTAAGAAATAAATAAATAAATTGATTTGGTCTATGTTAATAGAAATCCAAAATAGTGGTCGAATATAAGTATACGTGATATGCAAATACAAATATTTGAAGGGAAAAAAGGAAATTAACATTACTGTTAAGAAAATTATTTTTTATTAACCCAGTGTGATTATAAGTGATAGTATTTATTCTAAGAATTATTAATTATTAAATAATAAATTTCAAATATCCTAATAATCGAGAACAATAACCATCTCTTTAATCGCTGAAATTACTTAGTTCGTGTTGTCAACTGAATTATTGAATTGCTAGAAAAGAGTAGATCAAAATGGAAGGGTTGGTGCAAAATTAGGTGAGAAATCATGAGGAATTTTTTAAAGTTTGGACGAACCTTTAAAACGACCCAACAAGTTCAATGATTAGGAGCTGTCTACTCCACATGGTCTAAATATACAAGCCAAAACCCTTTTCAACCACAAATTCTAAAATAGATAATTCTAAAAAAAGATATTTATAGCTAAATCCAACCTTTAAACATTTCAGTAATATACTCTCTCTGTTGAGGGTGGCTGGCCCTGCCTGCCAGCACCTCTTCATTGGTTACTCTCCACATTTCACATCTTAGACTCGGATAAAATTGTGCTCGTTTATCGGTTTATTTTTTAAGATGTTTATATTTAATTTATATTTGTTCATTTTTTTAAGGTGTTTATGTTTGATCTATTAACGTTTATGAATATATTCGTTTAATGTTCATTTAATGTTATGGTACCAATATTATTTGTTTATTCTTTTATTTGTAAGCCACAGGAAAATGGTGAGATTATGCTATTAGTTCTTGAGTTTGAAAATTTTAACTCCAAAGTTTATCTTATATTAGTCTATACATTTATTTAAAATGTAAAAAATTAAAATGAAAAAGAGAATTGAGTAAACGGACTTATAAACAAGTTGATAAATGAATTTATAAACGAACCGATAAATCAACTTATTCATAAACATAAACGAACAAACACAAATTTGTTCGTATCAACGTAAAAAAATTCTTCGTACTTATTTATTTAACTTAATAAATAAATAATATAAATAATTTACAAATCATTCAGTGTTTACTTTATTCATTAACAACTTTAATGATAGATTCAGACAAGGAAACGATGATATATATATATAATGTAAGATGTATTGTTATATAAATTATAGAAAGAAAAGACCAAGAGGAAATACAAAAATAAACAACCATGACCTTCGTTAACCTAACAAACAACCCTTGTTGAAAAAACGATGACACTTGCAATCCTCTTTACGTGATTCATAGTTTCATTGAGCACAGCACAACCCTTTCAGGGCCTTAACAGCACATTAAACAGTCTTCTAACCGTTAACGCATTCCATGTCAGAGAACACGAAATCCAAGGAAACCAGAACACTCTACATACTCAATTCTAGTGTTTACCACTAGAAATATCTACATTGAAAGGAAATAAGTCACTTTCCGTTTAAAAAAATATATGAGCACTAATAATAAAGCATTTTAACTGGGAAATATTTACGTGCGGCGTTTAATACACGGCTAAAAAAATGGTACTGGTTTTATTATTGTTGTGTATAATAAAATTGGTAAAAATTACCGAAAACATTATTATTTCTACCGGTTTTGTTATTATTTTGGCATTTTACCGGGTTTCTTAACAAAACTGGTAAAAGCGCTACCGGTTTTGTTATTTTTTTACCGATTTTGTTATTGTTTGACATTTTACCGGAAATGTTAAAAAACTTTGATGTTTTAGGTAGAAATAATAAAGTTTTAGGTAATTTTTACCCATTTTATTATGTCCAACAATAACAAAACCGGTAAAAATAGACTTTTTTAATGACAAAATTAGTAAACACAAAGATTTGTTTCTAACATTTTGTCTAGTATGGTTCTCAAACATAAAGTTTCCAAAACAGTGTCGATACATTTATTGTAAGTATCGATCATCAAAACATCGAAGTTAATTATTATAAAGTAATAGGTAAAATATACCGGTTTAATGAGAGAATAGGTAAACATACGTGTCGATACATTTTCTAAAAGTATCGACCCAAAAAATCGAAACCGATAATTATAAAGTAATAGGTAAATTTACAATGTAACCGGTATAAATATACCGATTTTATAATAGAATAGGTCAACATAATGTATCGATACAAATTTAAAAAGTGTCGATACATTTTGTCTAGAATGAATGTCAAACGAGGTGCACGCATAAAGTGTCGATACATTTATTAAAAGTATCGATCCCAAAAACATCGAAACCGATAATTACAATGTAATAGGTAAATTTACAACCTGGTAGAAATATATCGGTTTTATGAGAAAATAGGTCTACATAATATATCGACACGTTTTAAATTTGTGTCGATACTTTTTTCCAGAATGAATGTGCAACGAGGTGCACACATAAAGTGTCGATACATTTAAAATTGTATTGATCCCAAAAACATCAAAATCGATAATTATATTGTAATAGGTAAATTTGTAATATTATCGGTATAAATATACTGATTTAATTAGAAAATAGGTCAATATAAGTGTTACCTAATATGTTATTATATTTGATAATATTTCCGGTTAAATGTCTATTTTATTATATAAGCTCTACCTAATATGTTATTGTAATTGATAATATTTCCGGTTAAATGATTATTTTATTATATAAATATTACCTATTATATTATATAAGTGATACCTAATATGTTATTGTATTTGATAATATTTTCGGTTAAATGATATAACATATGTAAATTTTAACCGATTTCTTATTTGACTAATCACACTATTTTTTTAACCCTTTTTTAAGAGCCGCACAGCGGATCTTCCCATTTTAACTAAGAAAAACTACCCAGCAACTAAGGAATATATATTGGGTATCAATGCTTTTCACCTTTTACCGACACGTAGAAATTAAAATCTGCGACAGAATGATAGAAGGACACATGCCTTCACACATGTCATTCTACAGCCATCTCTAAGGCTGTCTATAAATCCGTCTCGATTCTAATTTGTTCTTCACTTTTGAATTGGATAATTTCAAGTAGCGAGGAAAAGAGAGAGAAAAGATGGCTCCGAAGCGTCGAGCAAAAGTTGTAGTGAAATCCACTAGGAAAATCGTGAAGGAAACTGTTTGGCTGTAGTTGACAAAACAGAGGGAGACGACAATGGTGATAAAAAGCAGTCAGAGACGGTTCCTTTTGAAGACAGAGAAGAGGAGAAGGAAGAAAGGGTCCTCACCGAAGTCCCTACTTAAGAACCAAGTGATGATGAACCACCAAAAAAACCCGTGAAAGTTCGAGTTCCGGTTGAAGCTCCAGGCGAAAAACAAGAGCAAAAAAAAGCCAAAAGCGGAGAGAAGAAGGGAAAAGAGAATGGGAAGAAGAGAGGGGAATTGGATGGCTATGAAGGGTACAAGACGTACGTTTTCAGGGTACTCAAACAGGTCCATCCAGGGATGGCGATTTCGTCGAAAGCGATGTCGGTGATCAACAGCTACATGAACGACATATTCGAGAAGCTTACAAGTGAGGCAACTAAACTGTCCATGTACACCGACAGGAAGACATTGTCTTCGAGGGAGATTCAAGGGGCTGTGAGACTGGTCTTGCCAGGGGAGCTCGGCAAACATGCTGTTGCTGAAGGAAGTAAAGCTGTAACTAACTTTGCCACCTACGATAAAAAACGGTCCAAATTGGATTAGTTTTAGGGTTTAGGGTTGATGTTTCCTTGTTGTTTGCCCCTTTTGTATTTTGTTTCTGTACTATAATCGAAGGGGCTTGTACTTGCAAGTTGTGGTTTGTAAGCTATAGGTTGATTCGGGTTTCTAGGAAAGCTATGGTTTGATGTGTTGCTGTCTTGTGCATGTCTGTTAGTGGACATGTTTTATATCACTATTATGTAACAAGTAAAAATATAGGTGTTTCTAGTTTGGTTCGTTTGAATCAGCAGCATTATTTATAGTTTGGTCATATTTTACATTAGATACAACAATTTAAGAATTATTTTGATATAAAAAAACAAGAACTTTAATATGATAATTAAACATTATTTATAGTACAATGATTAATGCTTTACGTGACAGTCCAACGCTGTGAAAATAAAATCCAACATTAAGAAGACACAGGACATTAACATTTGTCAACCGTCAACAGTTAAACCACTATACACAAAAAAAAATTAAAATATTACAGTTAACATCGAATACGTTTGTGAATCTCTCTTTTCACAGAACGGTCAGAGTAGTTAGGCATCCAGGAGCTTCCAACCACAAACCAGAAGCACTTTCACCAAGGAAACAATCTAATCCAAGATGCCAAGACTTGGTTTAGAAAATAGGTCAGAATGGTGAACTACACCAATTACATGACACAAATGTTATTGTACTTAAATTTTCACATGAATAATATTATAAAATACTGAATAATAAGATGGCTTTCAGATATATGGGGCAATCGCAATGGGCTCAGAAGAAAAAGAAACAAAGATACCTGAAAGTGATCCTGGAGGGAAAGCTGATGAGAGATTCTATAATCAGTACGTTTTTTTATTGGATGGAGTAAGCACGAATGACCTCAATTACTGGCGCACGACACATTGGACACTTAGCTCCACGTCGGATCAATTCATTGGCACAATTAAAGCATGCGCACATGTGTCCACATCTGTAATATTTGGTAGATACAGAAATCACTAGCAAAATATTAAACCTACATCATATATGAAATGAAATTTACCTGTACAGTAATGAATCGATATTGCCATCGGAGCATATACAACAGATCCCTTTCCTGACACTATCCCAGTTGTGGGAATTCTTGGACGAGTTATCACTAATTATCCCTGCGGCGGAAAGTTACCATGATTAATGAACAAGCTGGACAAAGATGTTTTAAGCGTAAACACACACATCACTGTAAACAACATAGATTAGTAGGGCTGCTTGAGGGTTATGAAGGTTGTCAAAGAGAAATAGAGCTGCTTGTGAGAGATTAGCAAGAAAAAAGAAGAGGGAATCACTTTTCAGGATAATTCCGAAGGCTATGTTACACAAGTGAGCAGATACAATACGATAGGAAGGAAAAATAAACCTTGTGAACCAGTTGTATGATTCAGGGCAGCAAAGACTTCTTGTCTTATTGTCCGTTGTAACTCAAGCTGCATTTCCATGCAGGCCCCAAGCATCCTTTGCATGTTATTCATCCTTTGCTGCATTCTAGCCAAGTCAACCCTCAAATCATTAATGATATCCCACCCCTGCATCGAATTAGCAACACGGTTCGATTAGAATGGAGACCGATCAAATGGTAATCCAACAAGCAGGCAGCATGAAGAACCAGACGTGTTTTACTATCCAAGGATAGCGGAAGTAAATTTGACAACCCAAAGGCCAGTGGAAACAAACTGCTGAAGCTTAATATTAAGTTTTCACCAAGACAAGAATGTTTAGGAGATCGTTACATTAGCAACAGTTTTGCTGTACATACCATGCCAAACCGCTGATGCACATCATCTGGAGACCAATTATATGGTATGAGTCCCAGTCCCTGAGTGGCTGTGGATATGGCATATTGGGTAAAGGAAGAGCAAGTAGAGAAGAAACCTCAGCATCTCTCCGACCCTCATTTCGATCCCTGCTTTGCTGTACTACACCTTGTTCAACCGAAGCAAGAGTAGCAAATGTTTCATTTTGGAATGAATCCTGGTCCCACAGTGGCAGCATATATGGCATCCCCGGTGAAGGAAGAGCAAGTGGAGAAACCTCAGCATCTCTCAGACCCTCATTTTGATCCCTGTTCTGCTGTTCTGCATATTGTTCAACCGAAGCAGGAGTAGCAGATGTTTCATTTAGCTCCAAGTAAAAAGAGGGATCATTTTGCCTTTCCACATATGATTGTATGAACTGGTTAAGACTCTCACGGAAACCACTACAAAGAAGACTAGACACACTTCTCCTACAATATTAAAAATAGCTTGTGTTAGAAAAACAACTGGTCAACACTCAGGTCTGACCATGCGTCTAACATGGGTATGTCCAAAATCAGACACAGATTTCAGATAGAGGTGATTCAAGAAAATGAAAAGTCAAAGTAACATAAAGCCAAAAAGTTAAAGAATTCACACCTATTTAACAGTTCCCTCAGTTCCATACTCTGTACATCATCATCATCAGGAAGATCAAAGGTATATGTTCTTCTAACAGTGACAGGTTCTTGATTGGAAGATCCTTCCAACTGATTCCTTGCGGCCTCATGCAAGCTGCCATCCTCATTACCACCATCTTCATGGTGCGTGTTAGAGGCTTCTTCATTACTACCATCCATCAATACATTATGCTCAACATGAGCTTCTCGCCACTCGGCGTTGTTATTTTCGTAATTCTCCTCCTGCTGTCCTTCAACTTGAGAAGCAGATTCCTGTCCATCAATATATTGAACTAGATTCTGTTCTAAATTTTTTCTGTCATTAGTTAACCAGTAGGTCCCACTTATCTCACCATCTTGGGGGAAATGTACATAAGATGCTTCACCACTATGTTCTCCAGCTTCATTCTGTAAAGTTTCAAGGGACGATACATTCGCAATATTTTCTTGCCTGTCCCATCCAAGACTTGTCTGGTAACATCTCTGCTTTCATCCTGAAACTCTTCCACAAGAGTAGAAGCTTCTTGCCGACTTACATCTTCAACGACGTCAACCACTAAAGTTTCCTCATTCTCATGTTCAGATTGGTCATTTAATCTATCTATGACTTCATCTGAATTATCTACATTGTTTAGTTCATTTCTATTACCTGTAGTGTCGGTGTTTGATGATGTATCAGAACATTTACTGCTTGCAGGAACACAACCAAAACTATCCAGTCTGGAGAGAAAACCTTCCCTGATACAAAGACAGTTGGCAAAATGTTACATCCAAAAGGTGAAAATGACATCATATAAATAAAATGAACTAGGAATCGGAAACTTATTATCTAATTCAACCCTGACAACCTTGATTATCTTTGTGAACTTCCTACAATCAAGAATCGATAGTTGAGACCAAACCCAATGGTTAGAGAATGCAAAAAATATATTTTATTAAACTTAACCACAGTTGGCAGAACATCCTCATATTAGTAGCAATAGTTAGAAAACCACCCACATGACAACAAAATGTTTCGCCAAAAATAAAGTGCAATATACAATTTAATCCTGACATTTCATCATTAATAAGAGACCACCCACATGACTAGTAAATTGGGTAATACTCACTTATCCAGTCAGAATAATAGTTAAATAAAATGAAGAATGTTCATAAACTCCAAAGAATTTCGAAGTTCCCTGTTCCCTGAACTGTGAGACTCGCAATCACAGAATGAGAGTGCAAAAGGCCCCAAGTTCAGACCAACGATCACATCTAGATTTGCAGCTTCTGGATATGATCCTGTGTTTCTAGGTAGATATCTGCTTAATTCCAAATCCCTTTTTATCTTATTAAATCTGCGCCTAGGAAATTTTGCTACGTGAGTGTAATATTTGAAAAGGGAAGCTTAGTAGTAGGTTTAGGAATTGCAGGTATCGTAATATACTAAAATTTTTCATGCAAGAACTTGTACAATAGAATGAAGACTTGACCAAAGCACTAGCATTTACAATCTTAAACTCTTTATTGTATCACTCAATACAATGAGAGGTAATAGTATCATGAATTTCCACATCTTTAATTTTACTGTATAGCTTCTTTCTACCAGGCCAGAATCCTGCTAAGAATTTAAGTTTCTTCTTTCTTTCTTTTTTTAATGAAAGTGAGTATTTTGAGTTAAATCAATGGAAGAGGCATTATTTTAAGCTTCTTTGAAAACATGCAATAAATTTGAGATCTAAATCGAGAATCTAAATTCAGGTTTGAATTTTCATGAATAGTTAGTGAGTGCGATGAATGTGAAATAATAAGACTAGAAAAACCAGTGCTCTGCTTGAGAAGCTGCCTGCACAATCTACTAGACAGTACAACTTCCCCTTGCTTAGAGTTTATCTTAAATTAAGTATTTAAGTACCGTATAATATAATGTGAAAGGATATGATAAAGATGCTTACAGAAAACAATGAAGTACCTTAGACCAGACACGGTCTGTCTTTGTCTTAATAAGCCTAATTCACTGGCTGCTATGGATGTACATCTTTCACCTGCAACCCTTTTGTCATTCCTCAAGAATCTACCTCTCAACAATGACTGCAAAAGAAAACAAGATATGGAAATAAATGAATTCCACTAAAATTAGTCCTTGTTAAGTAATGTAAAAATCTAGATGATGGAACAACAGTAGGAACTTCAAGCACTTGATAAAGATGCCAAGGCCAAGCTAAATTAAACTATGGTTTGGTTTAAACAAGTCACGCATATACAGGGACAGAGCCTGGATGAAACTCCCCCCGGGGGTCGTTCATTATCCGGTGAGGAATGGACTGTTTTTGTTGGAAATCTTAGTAAGAGAGTTACTAGAGGTGAGTTAAGAGAGATTTTCAACCATTATGGAAGAATAGTGAGGGTCTTTATTCCAAGTTTTATGATTAAACCGAATTATAAGTCATCCATGTTTGCTTTCGTGCAATATGCAATGGAGGAAGGTTGCAGAAGAGCAGTTCATAATGTCGACGGAACGCTGATTGATGGGAAGAGTCACAGTGGAGGTTGCAAAGTACAAGAGGGTAGGAATAGAGAAGCAGATGGAAAAGGAATTCAGTTGGAAGGATTTAAGCCAGATAGAGAGGCTAATGGTAGACAGCAGGCTGATTTGGAGAAACCAAGAAGTTTGAGAGATGATAGAACGTACAAGGAGGTTGTGAATGTGGCTAATAGTAGGAGTTTGGATCAACGCCGAATGATGAATAGGGGAGGCCAGAAGAAAGCAAATGGAGTGAGAAATGTATGGGATATGCACATCCCATCAGAAGATTTTTGTTGGGTGAAAAACTCCTTAACAGGGGTTATTAAAGATTCCTTTCAGCCTGATATGGTGGTGAGAGCTTTGGCAAAGGAGGGTTTCCATGTCAAGATAGTAAGGTGGGGATATGTTAGGAATGTCAGCATTATTATGTTCAATACAAATGAAGAGTTTTTAAAGGCGTGGTCGAGTCCTAGAGAGAAATTCTACTGCTGGTTTGATTGGGTAGATCCATTGTTAAGTGAAGATGGAGTCCCTTTGGCTTATTGCTTGGAGGTAAATGGGGAAAGGTTGTTAGTATACTGGAGGAAAAAAGAAATAGAGATGACCACTCTTCGGCCAGAATGCTGTTAAGGGTTGCAAGCCCTTTTGATGTACAAGAATTTGTTATTGTAGGATCTTATGGAAGATCGTTTAAAGTGAAAATTAATGTGGGATCCAGCTCTAAATCTATGAAAATTAATGTGGGGTCCAGCTCTAAATCTATCTCTGAAGCTTTTGGAGTCATGAGGCAGAATTTTTCATATGGCAGCAACAGTGACGATGTGTCAAAGGGGGACGATGGTGGAAACACAGAGAAGGAAGAAGACAATAGGGAGAACTCAACAGAAGGATTCAGGTCAAAGGTTGACACGTGGCTTCAGAATAGTCAAGATAGGGGGATGTCAGCTGAAGGAGTTTGGTCAAAGTTGGACATGTGCGTACACAAAAGTCAAGATAGTGGGATGATGGTGGGTAGTGGGGAACACTCTCTGGAAAAAGATTCTCTCACACAACCCGACATTAATGGGATGTCTAACAAATTTGAATTTGGTTCAAGTCCTAAGAGGTATTATGCGGGTATTGGGCTAAGAGAGGTAGTGGATCAGAGTAGTTCAGCTCATTCAGACTCTAATTGGGAGTCTTATTCCCCAGTTACTAAATTAATTCCAGCTGGGCCTGCTGTGAAATTAAATTGGGATGGGACAGAATTTCATCCAAATGCTCGGTCTCCTCCTAAATCAATTGAAGATGAAAGAGGCATCTTATTTGAGGACATTACTGAGGGTGTTCAGGCAGTTCAGCTTCATGTTCTTGGAAAGCAAGCAGGAGGAAATTCGACACAGGAAGAAGTTTGTGAAAATAATGTTAAGAGTACTAAGGAGTGGAAGCTGAGATTTCCTGTTTCTAAATGTTTGTCTTTAAGAAGTGTTCTCGATGGTAGGAGAGGTAAATCTTGTTATGCAAGGGTATACAGAAGAACAAGGAATAGACGTATATGGTAGTGCTCGGGTATGGAAGATGATGTCACTTGTGCAGAGGGTATTCTGATTCAGAAACAGAATGCCGCTGAGCTCACTATTTATCAGAAACTGTCTCCAATTTTTAGTGGAGGTGAATAGGACAGGGACATCTTCTGTTCTGCCAATTTACAAGATTCATCTTCGGCTCCTTTAATCCGTAGTCAATACTCAGAAAGTGCGGCAGTAGCTTCTTCTTCCACTTCAGGGTCAAGTAAAGAATTTAGAAGGAAGAAAAGATGCTTAATCATTGAAGCCATGGACAGGGTTAATATCTATACAGCTTCTTCAATCAATTTTTCGAAGTTGTTAGACGAAGCGTTGGCTACTTGGCAAGTTTGTCAAATGTTAGGGGTTTCTTTTAACGAAGAGAATGAGGTTTTTATTGAAAAAAATTTAAGTTTGGAACAACATTCAGAGGTAGTAAGGGAATCTTGATTGTTGGTCAGTATGTTCTGTCTGCAGTATTGGTAGTTTGTTGTTTGGGTGTTAATTATCTTTAATGAATAATCTAAGTATTTTAACGTGCAACATAAGGGGCCTTGGAAGAAGAGAAAAATCTGTAGCAGTTGCAAGGCAAGTAAGGAAGTTGAAACCGGTTTTTCTATTCATTCAAGAATCAAAGTTGGATCAAGTACATGTGTCGATTATTAGGAGGATAAGGGGTAATTTGCTAAAGGGAGTCCTGGTGTCTCCAGCTCAAGGATCATCGGGGGGGTTGATTACTATGTGGAATGAAAGTGTGGTTCAAGTCTTTCACCAGCATGTTCACAGTAGGTTTTTGGCAGTAATGGGGAAATTGATGAATGGGCATATGGAATTTGTTTTTATAAATGTGTATGACCTTCTATCTAATCAGAAAAGGAAGAGTTTTATGGGGAGCTGCTGCAATTTGTAATTTCTCAGAATTTACCAGTATGTATTGGGGGAGATTTCAATGCGTATATTGATACGAATGAAAAGCAAGGGAAATCACAAAATTGGAATTCAATCGATATCCTTAGATTTTTTGTGCAACAAGCGAATCTCATTGATTTGCCTTTGTCAGGAGGTACTTACACGTGGTGCAACAATAGAGAATCTTCAACTTGGGTGAGACTGGACCGGTTCCTAATTTGTGCCAGATTTCTTAACAGTTTTCCTAATGTTACACAAAGTCTTCTACCGAAATCAATTTCAGATCACAATCCAATTTTGTTGGAGGATGTTTCTATTAATTGGGGGCCTAAACCCTTAAGGTTCTTTAATTTCCTTTTAAAAGAGCAAGGTTTTGATAAATTGGTTGAAGAATCACTGGCAGTAGAGAAAAAGAAGAATAGAAGGGGTATTTTCAGGTTGTTACAGGCTGCAAAAATAAAATCAAAAACTGGCCTGGTAGTAGTCACAGAGGGTTGGTAGAATCTATCTCGCAGCTGGAATTTAAAACCAATGTTTTGGACAGAAAATCTCAAGGTGGAATTTTGTCTTCAGAGGAGTGGAATCAGCTGATTGATTTTAAAAAAGAGTTATGGAGGCTGTTGAGAATCGAGGAGGATCTGGTTTCAAAAGTCTAGAACAAGATGGATTAAAGATGGAGATAGAAATACAAGATTCTTCCACCTTAGTGCATTGAGGAGAAACATAATCAATTCCATTCATTCGTTGAAGTCTGAAGGGGGATTTATTTCAGATCCATAACAGATAAAACAATTGTTTTCAATTTTTCAAGAATGCATATAATGTCAAATCAACTCTGGAAGTTGCAGGCTTTAATTTTGATTTTAAACAATTGACAGCAGTTCAAAGAGAATGTCTTGAGGCAGAATTTTCGGAGCAAGAAGTTTGGCAAACAATTGCTTCTTCTGAAAGCTCTAAAGCTCCTGGCCCGGATGGTTTTACCATGGGATTTTATAAGAAATTCTGGTTAAATCTGAAGGTCTAAATCATGGAGTTTTTTTTCTGATTTTTACAAAGAAAATGAATGGGTTCATGGGGTAAATCATGCATTTATTACCTTGATTCCTAAAAAAGGTAATCCAAAGAGTATTGAAGATTACAAACCTATCAGCCTTGTGGGCAGCCTATATAAGATTATTTCAAAAGTTCTGTCTAAGAGACTTTCATCATGTGTTAATGATATTGTAAGCCCAACTCAGTTTGCTTTATTCCGGGGAGACAATTGTTGGATTGTTGAATTGTGCATGTTTAGCAAATGAAGGAATTGATTTTTGGAGGAAACAAGGGCTTAGAGGAGTTGTTTTTAAAGTCGATTTTAGCAGAGCATATGACACAGTTGACTGGCAGATTCTTCTAAGGCTTTTGAAAGTCATGGGCTTCGGTGAAAGGTGGTGTTCTTGGATTTCACAGTGTATTTCCACTGCTTCAATTTCGGTTTTAGTCAATGGGTCGCCTACAGAGGAGTTCTCAATAGCTAAAGGCTTGAGACAAGGATGTAGCCTTTCTCCTCTTCTGTTTAACGTGGTTGGTGAATTACTTCACATGATGTTATCCAAAGCTGTGGAAATTGGCCTATTTCAAGGATTTGCGTTTGGCAAAAACCAAAACAACTTCACTTTGTCTCATCTTCAGTTCGCAGACGACTTTATTATTTTCTGTGGAGCTTCCATTACTCAGATAAAGAATGTGAGACGAGTTCTGAGGATTTATAGCTTAATGACGGGACTTCATCTTAATTTAGCTAAAAGCAAACTTTTTGGCATTAATGTGGAGGATGATATCATGGAAGATTGGGCTTCGGCTATTGGTTGTTCTATAGGTTCATTTTCGTCCGTATACTTGGGACTTTCGTTAGGGGCAAAAAGAAATTGTGAGAAATTGTGGGAGCCGGTTCTTGATAACTTCCACAAGAAACGAGCGGGGTGGAAAGCCTCTTCCTTTTCATTGGCAGGTAGATTGGTGCTTATTAAGTCGGTTTTGTCATCTTTACCTGTCTTCTTTCTATCTTTATTCAAGATGCCTTCTACTATTTGCAAGAAGTTAAATTATTTGATGGCGGCTTTTTTATGGGGAGATGGGGTCGAGAAGAAGAAAATGCACTGTGTAAGTTGGGATAAGATTTGCAATCCTTTGAGTTGTGGAGGATTGGGAGTTGCCGACTTGAAATATTCTAATCGAGCCTTGTTGGGAAAGTGGGTGTGGAAGTTTGCTAATGAGAAAAATTCATTGTGGAAGAGTTTCATATGCACCAAACATGCTGTTAGTTGCAATTCCATAGATATTACCAAGGTCCTCTCCCATAAGGACTCTTGGATTTGGAGTGGAATTGTTAATAACTTCACCAAAGATGATGTTGTGGAGGTTGCCTTAGAGCCCATGCGAAATTACAAGTAGGGAATGGCAAATCGATCTCCTTTTGGAATGATATTTGGTTAGGGGATTTTCCTTTGAAAATGCTTTTCCCTAGGATTTTTTCCCTTTCTCCAATTCAATGGGGCAAGGTTGCTGATTTTGGGAGCTTCGATTCGAATGGATGGGAGTGGAATATTAAAACGAGGAGGAATCTCTGTGACTGGGAAGTGGTTCAGTTGGTGGAGCTATTGGATAGACTAAAAGACATTAAATTAACCGAATCTTTGGAGGACTGTTTGCTATGGGATGGAGTGGGGGAAGAGTTGTTTTCGATTAAAGCTTGTAGGAAGTCTTTTTCCTATTCTAATGAAAATTCATTTCTATGGAACAAATATGTTTGGATGGGTTTAGTTCCTCCTAGAGTTGAGGCTTTATGGCAAGTATCCATAAAAAAGTACCGGTGAGAGTGGAGTTGAAGAAACGGGGGATTCCCTTAGGAGATGATATTTTATGCCCTCTCTACAATCTTTGTGAAGAATCTGTTCAACATCTTTTTATTTCTTGTCAAGTTTCGTGGGAACTGTGAAACAAAATTATCGGCTTTTGGGGTATTTCGTTAGTTTTACCTTCTGATCCTCCCTCCCTCCTTAGCTCTTGGACAGATTTGATGCATTATTTTGCCATGTGGAAGTTCATTCCAACGGCAATCCTATGGTCTTTATGGAAATTTAGAAATGAAATCATCTTTAATGGAGGAAAACTGGACAAATTCGCTTTGTTTTTCACGGTTCGGCTAAGGTTAGCAAAATGGTTCTTAGCAAAGTATCCAAATGGCTCTATTCAGATGGATTCGTTAATTGTTGATCCTTCATTGGCAGACATTTGTTCTGTTATTAAAGATTTGAACAGGCCGGTGGTTTGTTGGAGTCCTCCTCCAACTGACTTTTATAAAATGAATATGGATGGAGTTGTTTGTACTGTTGGGAGAATTGCTGGAATTGGGGTATTCTCAGAGATTGGAATCGGACAAAGCTGATTTCTTTTTCAGAAAATGTTGGTCCTACTCCTATCTTCTTAGCAGAGTTGAAAGCAATCAAGAAAGGAATAGATTTATTTGTTTCTTCAGAATGGGCACCGAAGGGAAGGTTAATTGTGGAATCTGATTGTAAACTAGCAGTGGAATGATTGAAAGATCAAGCAAATGTCCCTACTTTTCTTACTAATCTAGTTAAGGAGATAGCTTCTACAATTTCTGTGTACGAGATTATTGTGAGGTGGATTCCAAGGTGTTGTAATTGCGAGGCTGATAAGCTAGCAAAGGAGGGGATTGGGTGATGGTAATTGTTGTTTCAGCGAGTTGGGGCATTCAGCAATTAGGTTTTTTAGCAGTGTGTGTAAGTTTTATGTATCTTGTAGGACTGTTTTTAAGTCTTATGTAATTCATTTGCAATCAATAAAGTCTAGCACTCTTTTCCTTCTTCCGCTAGTTGGTTCTTACCCTATGGTAAAGGACCTCTAAGAGGGAGGTTTTTAATGAGGTCATCTATTCCTATCAAAAAAATAAATAAGAGTAAATTGGTGGTCAGAGTCTAATTGTTAAGCCATCAATTTAAAATTTAAAATGGAGGAGTTAGGCTCTAATTTGCATAATTTGGAAATTGAGAGGGGCCTAAAAATAATTTAAACCCAAAAAACTGTGGACCAAGGCTTAATTTGCCTAGTTTCAAAACTAAGAGGGGTCTTGAGAGCAATTGTACCCAAAAAATGGGGGATAGGATCAAATTCAACTAGTGTCAAAACTAAGTGGACCTAAAAGCAATTGAATCCAAGAAAAAAAGAATAGGGGCGACAATACTTAAATTGTCTCGCTTCAAATATAGGAGGAACCTAAAAAACCAATTAAAACCATTTTTTTGGGGTGGGGGAAGGTGGGAATGGCTCCTCCTTTGTTACACACAACTCCCTCCCTACACATATAGAAGATCCATAAACATTTAAAAAAATTAACAGCCTGTTGTAACCAATAACAACAGACAATTAGTAACATAATTGCTCCGGGTTATAAATCTATGAAACAATTAATTTCCAAAACAAACTACAAGCAAATAATAACAGTAGTATCAACAACCATAGAAGATAAAAGCACAAGCAGTTGTTGAGACAGCCGAGCTAGCTTTGTCAGCTTTGACATGAAATCAAAATTCCTTTCTTGGCTCAAAATAATAGTACTCTTTTTTTAATCAAACATCTACTCTGGTTAGTATATATGGGATTTCTCCTTTTCATATACAAGTCATAATTGCATAGAAGTTACTTTAAAAATGTTTACGGGAAAGCATAAGCCAATTTAATACTGTTGTTAGAAAATGTATTACACTTAAAAGACTATGTTTTAAGCAACCGGGTCAATTTAGGCAACTAACGGTCACACATAAACAGTATCGTCTTTGTGATTGAGACCAGTCCAACAGCTCTCAAAATCACACATGACAATTTCAATTACCTACCAGAATCTATAAGACCAAAATTGCAGAATTGTCATCCATCTTACAGTGTTTTGATCTTTGAAAAAATTGGAAAAACATGCACAATCAAAAGAAATAAAGTCAATAGGCACCACAGAAAAAATGGCAATACTTTTAATGTACATACCTGAATGCGTTTGCGATGGGCAAAATTTGATACAGCTCGAAGCTCCAGCAACCCTTGAACCTCTGTTTGCCTTTCACTCTCAGCCTTTTTAAGCATATCATTCAGGGCTTGTCGGCCACATAATTTTCGAATGCCCCTATTCACACGCTCAGTTTGGTATTCATTCTGGTTAACCACCAATCCATTGAGAACTCGTTCAATGTGGCCGCCAATATCAGCCGCTTGCGCTTCTCTGCTCTGGATACAAGCACCTCTCTGCTGGCTGTTCAGTTGCACACACTCCCTTGTAGTTCCGACTCTCTCGCTCAGCTTCACGAAGCCATTGGGCCCTTGAACTGTTATTTCTAAGGGAAACATTAGATGCACGTTCCCTGCCACCATTGTTCATCCACTCCAGAAAATTTGCCTTACCCTTTCCCTTTCAGCTTCCCCAAATCAGATGAACGTTCACAATTAAAATTACTTGAATCTGCATTACCCGTCTGTGACCCAAATCGATCTCGGGACCATTGCCCAAACTCATTCTCGCTCACATTCTCTGAAACAACAATACATTTACCATTTCGGCTGTCTGAAACAGTTCTTGAGAGGTCACAACTCCTTTGTTGGCGAATTCTTTTACTACCTCTCTCTTGAGCATTATTCACCACATGCTCATCCTCCAGCTCCCGCCACATCTGCAGGATTGAGGATGGCCGGGTGCTACCATTTTCCTGCCTTCTAGATTGTTGAGGCTGAGACTCCCTTCTAACAGAATTTCCAAGCACAGAAACATTGTGTAGACCGGCAATAGCCATACTGCTGCAATATTCAAACTACCAAACCCTTCTACCCATCCACTTCAAATGCATGGAAAAAAATCAACATTTGCATCAACACCTAAACCTAGAAAACATGTCTTCGTCGTCATTTATCAGAGCATTTGCATCAACAAACCGATCAGAATTACCATAATCATCGGTATCAAACTTCAGATCAAACACGCACGTAAAAACATGCGCTGATTCATCCAATCTCCGAAAATTCTGCTGCAACAAGTAAGAATCTCAGTTTTTCTTTTCCTAACTTATTTTCACAAATCACTCACTTTGATATATTCAATCGCCTCATTACCATGTTTCACCAAAGTAAAATAAGATAATAGAAATAAAGAAATCTTCAACAACCTCCACCAAACATTGTTAGAAACTGCAATCCTAAATATTTTATAGGAAGAATCCCTTTCTTGGATGCTGAGAAAATGAAGAAAGATAACAAAGTCTCTCGCCAAATTCAAACACACAAATTAACCTTTCACAATTTCTTCTTTTCCTGAAAATTATCCGCAACCAAACAAGAAAAACTAAACATTACCAAAACCTCGTTTAACAGAGAGAGAGGTTGGGGGGAACTGAAGAACCAAACAACGACAAAACTCAATATAATCCACCAATTAAAGAGCAAAGAATAAAAAAAATAACGTACCGAAGAAGCCTGAGCTCTTTGATTCCGAAGGAAACGAAAGCCAAAGAGAGAGAGAGAGAAAGAAACTGAGAGGCGAGCGAGAGAGGTGGAGGGAAGGAGGAGGGGTTTTTTTTTGTGAATTTCCTTTTTAATTTGTTTTCGTTAACGGTTATAAGATCATGCCGTGACTCTAAACGTCATAAAATTAGGGGTTAAGACGAAAAGAAGTTGACACGTGTAATAGTCCGTTTATAGCGGGGCTAATTATGAAAGAATCCAAACCTTAGATTTTAACGGCAAGTGTCGTAAAACGACGCGGCGTTTTTTCGTGATTTTGGAATTTCTTTCGCGAACCGCTCGCTGTGTCGGTGGGTTGAAATTTCAAAATAAAGATGGGAAGGGGCAGTAATGGGATTTCAACCTGCGCGGGAGATCAAAGGACGACCCGTAATATCGCGGCCTTGACGGCATTTTAAAATAGTAGAGATAGAGATGATATTCCATAACAAAATTTTAGATTACATTATTATATTAGTATTATGTTTAAATTTTTTTTGTAATACATACTATATTCAATTTAGACAACTTTTCTTTAGAAAAATATAAGAGCTCTCGTTGGTTACAAAGCTGACAAAATAAAATAAGTATGTCTAAAATACATCACAGCCCTTTTCAATTTTCCTTTGCAGGTTCAAAATTTGGGAGCTGGCTTTGCTCATAAGCAAACTAATTATTACTAAATTCCCTATAATTTTAGACATACTTCCTCCGGAAAGGTGGAAGCCCCATACCAGATACTTCAATTCTGCAGCAGACCAGACCTTTGCAACTCATCTCATCAGCATACCTATTACTATTTTTTTTTTTGGCTTGATTGAAGGTTGTTTACAAACTATGATTGAAGTTAATATGTTTATTATACTGTTAAATTACTTGTGCTGTCACTAAATTATAAGAAATATTCTATTTTGATAGTTGAGCTATAAATTTTATCAACATGTTAGCTTGAATATTTGAAGGTAAACTACATCATATATCATTGAACTTTAAACTATCTATTTTTCTATTATTGATTATTTTTTAATGTCTACTAGAAAGATTTTTTTTTATGAAAAATGTATTTCATTTATGAGAGGAAAATTACTCATTGGACATGGTAACATACGCAAGATAAACTCTTAAGGATAATTTTTATTTTATTTTAGAAGGGTACGAATTTATAAAATTTGGAAGCAAAAAAATATATTTTCAATAGAAAATGTATAGGAAAATTAAAATATATGATAGTTTTAAATTTTCAAGGGAACTACTGTCTTCACCCACCCCTCGATATATCCCTAATTGGATAGTCAAGTCTAGAGATGACAACGGGTCAGGTTGGGTCTAGTTTTTTGTCAACTCGATCTGATCTTAAAAATATATATCCTCCATCTGAACCTGACCAAATCAGACCCAAAATTATATATTTTCCACCCGAGTCGAAAAATATATGTATACTCCACTCGATTCTGGCCCGACCTAACCTGGTATAAAATAATGACAATAATAAAAAAAAATAAAATAAATTACATTATTATCTTCAGATTAGGTCAGAATTTTTTCACGATCTACCAGAACCCAACCCGACTTGATCATATCTCACTTTCATAAAAAAAAATCTAACAAGACTTGGCTTGAACCTAATTTTTTTCTAAAAGAAATCAATCTTATCAAATAGAGTTAAATCGAACCTATTAATTTCGGATTAAACTTTTATCTCTAGTCACGTCAAAGGGTCCGTTTGTTTCACTAAAAACGTTTTCTCGAAAATGTTTTCCTCATTTTTCAGTGTTTGGTTGGAGGAAAATTGGTTGGTCAACGTAAAACATTTTCCTGATCGACAGAATTTCCTTTGTGTTTTCTGGAAAATGACTTACAATCTCATTTTTCGTAAGTTATTTTCTGAACTTTTCACTTCAAAGAATAAATATTCAAAATAATTTTATTTTATAAATTTAATATTAATAAAATATTTTAATATCATTTTAATCAAAATATTAATTATTAAAATATTTAAAATATATTTATTAATATTTTTAATAATAAATATTATATTTTTAATATTATAATAAAATAATCAATTATATTATAATAATATAATATATTATATTTTTATTTTAATAATGTATAATAAATTATTAATAATGAATAATATTATTTATATATTTAATATTAATATAATAATCTAATAATATTTTAATAAATATATTTAAAATATACTAATTAATATTTTTAAAATATAATATAACACTATTACTTTAATAAATAATTAATATAATTTATAATATTTTATTTCAAAATATATACCAATATTAATATTTTATTAAAAAAATTATAAAAATAATATTTTAATAATAAATAAATTATTTTAATATTTTAAAAATAATAATATTAAGTTTTATGATAAATAATATTATTTATTGTATTTAGTATTTAAATAAATAATTTAAAAAATAATCAAATAGTGGAAAAAGGGTTTAAACAACATATTCTAAACATCGTAAAATGTTTTCCAGAAAATGTTTTTTCAGAAAATGTAATCCATTTATCGGAAAACATTTTTCGAAAAATATTTTTCGAAAAATATTTTCCGAAAACCATTTTCAACGAAACAAACGGACCCAAAATAAAATTATGCTTTATGGAAAATGTCTTTCGAAGACGCTTTTTAACAGTGAACATCTTTTATATATTTGATTGAAATATATATCAATCTAAAAAATAATTAAATTTTATTAAATTGAATATTAATCTTTTGAAGGTGATGTTTTAATAAGAAAATGATCTTAAATTTTTTTTTCATGAAAATCGAAAAAAAGGATTTACATAAAATATGACTAATGACAAAAGGATGGGCAATAATAAATATAAGCTTAAGAGTCACATTTGTTCTTGTAGTATATCAAATTTATTATTTCCGCTCTTATCGTATTTTTGTATTATTTTAAATTCACATTTGTCCCTTTAGTAGATCAAATGTATCATTTTCGCCCTAATCTTATTTTCGCATCAATTTAACCTTAAAAATTGTTTAATTGCATCATTTTATACCCTTTCCCAACTTAAAATCATAACTTAAACCTCTAAATTAGTGTTTAAGGTTTAGAAGTAATCGTGTTATGATTAAGGGATTGTAATTTAATGTTTTAAATTAAGGGTAGAGTTATATAATGATGTAATTGAATAACTTCGAGTGCTAAATGGATGCAATAGCACACATAATAAACAATGAAACCAAAATAAAACAAATCATTACCATAAGGGACTAAAATTATAATAAACCCTAAATATACGTAGGACCAAAATGAAACATACAAACATTAGAGGTTAAATGTCTAAAACAATAGAAGTTAAATACAATAATGCTGCTTGGGATTGAAATTGAACGCACATAAAATAAAGGAACAAAATTATAAACATGTGAATTTTCATAACATAAAAATAATTTACCCTAACAAGTACGATAACTAAGAGTTTAATTTATCCAAAAATTTAATATAAAACTAACTTATGTCTAAACCTAAGTTAATTTACGCGCATGAAACATTGAAACCCTCCTGCCGCTCAGCTTCACTCTTCATTCTCTTTTTTTTTTCTTTCACGCATGGCCAAGGTAATATTAGACCCCTAAATCAACTTTAATCTTTAAAGAAAGCTCTCCTACCTCTCGGCAGAAATCCATGGCTAAGGTAATATTACCCATATTTCCCTGTTTATTTTGTTTTTACATAATAATAGCACACAAAAATAAAATAACAAAAAAACATAAGAAATTGATGAAAAATACCTTGAAATGAAAATCTGTAGATGTTGTTTTTTATTTTTAAACTAAGATATTACATTGTTTTTTTAATTTTCGAATAGCCTAGCAAAACCCACTATCCCCTTACAATTGTTGTTGGAAATTTACTGTTGAAAACCGAGAACCACCTCCTTTTCGAATGGACACCTCTTGTTCATATCTATGAGTACCCTCCTCTTGATATGTTCTTGTTTTCGTTTTTCTTTGGAGTTTGGCCTCCTCCCTTTTTCGTTCCTCCTCCTTTTTTCCTCTGTTTTCACCTTCTATTTATTGCTCGAAATCCCATCAGTAAAAATAATTCCACCCTTAATTGCCTTTTTTTAATAATATGTTGCCCCCACTGCCTTGAATTTGTTGATTGATAAAGTTTGGGTAGGTGGAATCTGTTTTTGACGTTGGCATGTGATTGTTGGATGATTTGTGAAGGTTCAATGGTGGCATGATTGGCGGCCTCATTCATGCAGATGGGAGCAGTAGTGAAGCAAACACATTTCAGGTGGCTGGCGGGTCGGATCCTGTAACAGGATCTGGATCTGGGTATTAGGCTTGAACCATCTTGTAATTGGGTTGATATTTGTAACTGGGTTTTGGGCCTGTAAAATATAATATGTAACATTAATAATAGTAATAATAATATATTATAATATAATAGTTATAATAATAATAATAATATAATTTTAATATAATATTTATAATCCGGACAAAAACGAGTGTCTACAACATGTGTCATCATTTCATTTGTGAAAAAAATATTTAATTAAAAAATAAACCAAATGATGGCAATAAAATGTGTTACAACAATCCGTTAACACATGTCATCTTCTGATTAGAGGGTTAATTATTCAGGTTGAATTAAAATTAAGATATATTGATAGAATATATAATTAATCGAGGATAAAATATATAATTATATCGATTTTATTAACTGTTATGTCAGTATTTTTTCAAATGTTAACAAATAGTGATTTGATTACAATAATTGAACAGTTAAGTGATCTAATTGATAAAAATAAAAGATTAGTAGTCAAAATAAAAAGGAAAAATAGTTAGATGGTGATATGTATAGTTTACCTTAATTTTTAATATATATATATATTTGTTTTGTTTTCCTTTTCCCTTCGCGTAATCATTTCTCTCAATCGACACGCACACTCGCACACTTCATTCCTCACAGTCTCTCCCTCGAGGTAAGCTCCGCCACGGGTTTTTCTTTATTGGTTTCTTTTTGTTCGTAAATCTTCAGAAGGTTATAAAAGATTGTTTAATCTTTGATGCAATCGAAATTTTTACTCAAAATCTCTTTCAGCAAAATAAAAAAAATGGGTCAGATTCAGTACTCTGATAAATTCTTCGATGATACTTACGAGTACAGGTAAATTTAAATTCTCTTTTCTGAATTTTGATATTTTAATATGTTCCTTAAAAAAACGAGTTTAACATTTTTTTCATGAATTAATAAAATTTCTTTGATCTTTTATGGTGGCGGTGACCGTGCAGGCATGTTGTTCTTCCTCCTGAAGTGGCCAAACTTCTACCAAAGAATCGCCTCCTCTCTGAAGTATGTTTGTTCTTTAGGGTTTTACACAAATGCCGCTTTTTTTATTTGTATTTTTGTTTCGTTCTTCAAAACTGATCCCATTGTTCGTGTAATTCTGATAGGATATTATTATTAATAGTTTGCTTTGTGTGTGTTCACTGAGGAAATTATTTGTGTTAATAACCATTATTACGATTTCTGAGTTTGATTTGTAACCATTGATAAGATAAGAAGTGAAAATAACTGGCTTTCGTTATACTAACTCATTCTGGGCATGCATTTTGAGTGTTATGCCAATTCTCTCTACAAACTATAATGATTTGTTCATATGCTTGCCTAGATGAAGAATTTCTGGTTTATTGGTTTTATGATCCATATGGTACTCGATATATTTGCACCACTTAATTATTTTTGAATTATGAATTCAATGAATGTATGATGGTTTTCTGTGCCGAGTTGCAAAATGTTCGGTTTGTTTTTTTATATATGTTGCCGCTCGTGCTATTTCCTTTGTTTTCGGAGCTGCCTATATTGAAGATATCATGTCCAATAATATATGAGCTTTCGAGTGTTTGAAGTAGCTTGTGTGATTTAGTTCCTGCGGTTTCTTTTGTAGAATGAATGGCGTGCTATCGGGGTACAACAGAGTCGTGGTTGGGTCCATTATGCTATTCATCGCCCTGAACCTCACAGCATGCTCTTCAGGAGGCCTCTCTACTATCAGCAGCAGCAGGAGAATCAGGCTCAGCAAAATTTGCTTGCCAAGTAATGATAGTAGTGTTTCGTAATCAAAAACCAGAAAAAATGGATGGAAACAGAAACAGTTATTTAGTGTTTCATGCTCTGAGCAAACGATTCGAATGTTCTGGAGTTACTGGTAGTTATTGTGATCCTCTACTGTGGGAGAATTCGGTGTTAGGTTTTATTTCTCTCTACTTCAATGTTGATGGCATATTATTTGTATAATGGAAAACAAAATTTCTTCTTATTTATATAATTGATAAACTACACTAGTGGTCCGTTATGTTTTTAGTCCTGTCGATTTTGGTTACCAGTTCAAAAAAAATCAATTATGATTCTTATGTCATCGATTTTTGAACACCCATGAAGAAGAAGAAGAAGAAGATCACTTCCATTCCATCAATTAGTAAGTTTGCTTCCAACTGCTGCAGAAAAGGCCTTGTGAATGGCTCAACGCGGGACTGTTGCACTTGCACCCTCATCATCTGTGGCACAACACAAACTCTTGTTGACGTTGTCGGAATCGAGTTGCTCCTAATCCCCGTAGACGGCAGCGGTCCCACAATTGACTGCTGGCTCAACGCGGGACTGTTGCACTTGCACCCTCATCATCTGCGGCACAAAACAAACTCTTGTTAACGCTATCGGAATCGAGTTGCTCCTAATCCCCGTAGACGGCAGCGGTCCCACAATTGACTGCTGCCCTAAGTTGCGACCATTGGCACCAATGGAAAATGTGTTTCTATTTATTTCTCTTGGCCCTATAGGTATCGAATTCGTCCGTCGAAAAGAAAGAGGCAATGGTCCGACAGTCGACCGTTGGTTTAAGTTGTGAGCATTGGCATCAATAGAGAAAGGGTTTATATTTGTTTGTCTTGGCCTTGGTGACGTCGGATTCCAGTTGTTCACCTTCGATTGGAACGAAAATGGCAATGGTCGGACAGTCAACTGTTGGTCTACGTTGCGAGCACGGGCACTATGTCATCGATTTATGAACACCCAAGAAGAAGAAGAAGAATATCACTTCCATTCCATCAATTAGTAAGTTTGCTTCCAACTGCTGCAGAAAAAGCCTTGTGAATGGCTCAACGCGGGACTGTTGCACTTGCACCCTCATCATCTGCGGCACAACACAAACTCTTGTTGACGTTGTCGGAATCGAGTTGCTCCTAATCCCCGTAGACGGCAGCGGTCCGACAATTGACTGCTGGCTCAACGCGGGACTGTTGCACTTGCACCCTCATCATCTGCGGCACAACACAAACTCTTATAGACGCTGTCGGAATCGAGTTGCTCCTAATCCCCGTAGACGGCAGCGGTCCCACAATTGACTGCTGCCCTAAGTTGAGACCATTGGCACCAATGAAAAATGCTATAGGTATCGAATTCGTCCATCAGAAAGAAAGAGGCAATGGTCCGACAGTCGACCGCTGGTTTAAGTTGTGAGCATTGGCACCAATGGAGAAAGGGTTTATATTTGTTTGTCTTAGCCTTGGTGACGTCGGATTCCAGTTGTTCACCTTCGATTGGAACGAAAATGGCAATGGTCGGACAGTCGACTGCTGGTCTACGTTGCGAGCACGGGTACCAATGGAATAAGGGTTTCTATTTGTTTCTCTTGGCCTAATTGGTGTCGGATTCGAGTTGTTCCCTGTCGATCTGAACGAAACGGGCAGTGGTCCGATAGTCGACTGCTGATTTAACGTGCGAGCATTGGGTCCAATGGAGATAGGGTTCATATTTATTTCTCTTGGCGGCAGTGTAGACGGAACATAACCGGTCCGCGCCAACGACAACCTCGGACGCATCCATTCTTGCGGTAGTGTCGTCGGAGCCAGTGGAAGAGACGTTGATGACATGTGGCTAAGAAAAAGCAGTCGTTTAGTCCCGGCTTCATCGAGCAAAAGATGAAGCTCGATGTGATCGAATAGATCATTACTGCTCATGAAAGTACAAGCACAAATTCTACAAGAAATTAGGTTGGTCAGGTCACCGTGCATGTTTCTATGCCTCAAGGCAGCCATTTTTATTTTCTCGAGAAAATTAACCAAGAAAGTTTTGAAAACAAGAGGAGGAAGAAACAAAATGAGAAGTGAAGGCGTTTCTGGGTGCTGGTTCTAACAAATTATATAGGTAAAAACAAAATATGGTTACCATTTTTAGCGTTTCTTTCAAAGTCATGTAATTTACTGTTATTGATTTGGTACTAAGTGAGAAAAAACTAAAAAAGTAGATAAGAATTAATGAAGGTACGTATTGTTGACTGTGACAAATAATGAGAACGTTAGTAACAAATCATTCCCACTCAGATATTACTTGTTGTCCTTAAATCAAGAAATAAAAAGAAGAGAAAATCGCCTCAGTGACCAAAAAAAAGTTATAATATACGATTTTAACCAACTTTTTTTGGATTTGCCAAAATGACCAACAAAATCGCAACGCGAAATAAAAATCGCAACGCGATCCCCAGAATCGCAAATCAGTTTCCAAAATCGCAACGCGATTCTTGAAAATCGCAACGCGATTCTTGAAAATCGCAATGCGATAGTACAAATTCGCATTGCGATTTTCCAAAATCGCAACGCGAATATGAAAATCGCAACGCGAACACATAAATCGCAACGCGTATCCGTAAATCGCAACGTGTATCCGTAAATCGCAACGCGTATGGGTAAATCGCAATGCGTATCCGTATATCGCAACGCGTATCCGTAAATCGCAACGATAATCCGTAAATCGCAAGGAGAATCTGTAAATCACAACACTGAAATTTTGGGTATATAACACTGAAATCATAAACTAAATCCCTAAATCGCAACTCATTCCATCTCCATCTATCACTCTCTCCGGCGACATTCGTTCCTATATCCAACGACATCCTTCCCAATCCGGCAACAAGTTTTAGTTTCGCAGCTCGTCTGTTTAGTAAATTAATTTACAACCATGAAATCATCTAATGTTGATCATGTTTGGATAGATTTGTGTTTTGGAGGGTCATGGGATAATGTTCATGGTGTTTTACAATATATGCCTTTACCCATGAATCTTCAACTAAAATTGTCTTTACAAAAGTTAACTTATGAAACTCTAATGCTACGTGTTTCAAATAAATTGAATTTAGAGCCCCTAAGTGGATTTAGGCTATCTTATCAGAGAAATGGTAAAGTTTATTTGTTAACCGACAATGAAGATGTTGAACGATTCATTGCTTACATTAGTGTTTCACAAGATGATGTTTCATTGTATGTTGTTGAACCTAGAAGTAGTATTGTTGGGTCAGTAGCGGGTAGTAATCAACTAAGTTTTTCTCAAAACCCACAACCTTTCTCTAATCCAAATCCCAATCAACTTTCAGCACCAAATTCCGGTTTTCGTATTGACCAGTTAGACGATGATGAGCCAATAGAAAAAATTGTGAGTACTAGTCAGTATTCGAAATTTGGTCTTGGTCAATATCCGGACTTTGATATTGGTCAATACACGGATTTTGATGATGTTTCAGAAGAAGAAACAGACCCTGCGTGTAATGATTTTGATATTGGTCAATACCCGAATTTTGATGATGAAACAGCCGTGTCGAAGAATGTATTGTTGATGATAATGAGGATTTTGATATTGGACATACTGGAAGGCTGTAAAAGCTTATCGGGAAGTGGATTTCAATAAGCATATAAATTGTTTAAGACGTGTTTTGCCTCAGTGTGCTCAAACACTAGAAGATGTCGGGTTTGAAAGATGGTCAAGAGTACATCAACTTGGAGCAAGATATGGTTTCATGACGTCTAATAGTGCAGAATCAATCAACGCTCTAAGTCGTCATTCCCGGAAATTACCCATTACTATGTTAATGGAGTTTTTTCGAGCCTCTATTCAACAGTGGTACTACAAGAAAAGAAACCATGCAAGTATTATTTCTTTGAATTCGTAACTTATCATATTTATATATTTTACTAAGTATTGTTTATTTAAATTTACAGGAACATTGGAACATCGTGTTACACCATGGACTGAAAAAAAGATAACGAAACGTGTTGTGAAGTCAACGTCATGGAGAGTTGAACCATGTTCAAACACTTTGTTTCAAGTACTGGATAATAACTTAAATGGGCTAGTCGATCTAAATGCAAAGACGTGTAGTTGTATGAAATGGCAAACATCTGGTTATCCGTGGGCCATGTTATAAAAGTTGCTCTTCATTTAAACCAAGATGATTCAAGCGCATACGCTATGGATTGCTACACTACAGAAGTTTATCGACAGACTTATGCCGAGATTGTCTACCCTATTCCACATCCTTCTGAGTGGGACATACCAGATGACTTACAAACAGTTTTGCCACCAGCCATGGACAGAAGGCTACCTGGCCGACCAAAAAGTCACGATCGTATACCGTCTAAGGGTGAAGAGAAGAAGAGATCGACATGTAGTCGGTGCAAGGAAAGTGGTCATACAAGGTTGACATGTGGATCACCAGTGCCATCAAAATCATCTTTTCCTCTACCAAAATATGGATCCTCATCAAAATCCAAAGCTCATATGGTGTCAAGCAAAAGGCAATCATCTTTAAAATCCCAATCATAATTGGCTTCACCTTTTGGGACTGTTAACTTAGGTGATTTTTAAATGCAAACGTTGTATTATGTGGATTTTATGTGTGAACTTTTAACATTTTCAGTTGAATTAATGACTCAGGCCAACCATTTTGACTTAACCAACTCTTGTTATTCAGTTGTTATCACTATTAGGCATGCATTTGACTATCGCAACACGGAAATTACAATCGCAACGAGAGAATCGCAATGCGAAATGAAAATCCCAACATGAAAATCGCAATGCGGAAATGAAATCGCAACGAGAGAATCGCAATGCGAAATGAAAATCGCAATGCGAAATGAAAATCGCAATGCGAAATGAAAATCGCAACGAGAGAATCGCAATGCGAAATGAAAATCGCAACGAGAGAATCGCAATGCGAAATGAAAATCGCAATGCGAAATTATAAACGCATTGCGATTCTCTCGTTGCGATTTTCATTTCCGCATTGCGATTTTCATTTCGCATTGCGATTATCTCGTTGCGATTTTCATTTCGCATTGCGATTTTCATTTCGCATTGCGATAGTCATTTTTGCCTTCAACATAATGCAGATTGAAATCAACAAAATCAACCATTACATTTCAATCAATTAAACAAGCACAAATAAGAATTATGTTCGCATCAATTACACAAATCAACTTATACAAATCATCTTTTACAAATCAATTAAACAATCAAAAAATAAGCAATAATTCTTATTTCCGATCATCTACTATTGAATCAACTTTTACAAATCAATTAAACAATCAAAAAATAATCAATTAAACTATTGAATCAACTTTTGCAGCCATACATCATTTTCACGCAGTTCACTTCTGAGATTAACCTGCAGAAACCAAACATTTGCTCAAACAACACTTTCTACACATCTAAAACCTACAAACAGCAAATTATTGAATTCTAGGTACTTAACCAAACATTTTCAAACCAAAAGTATATAAACTTACCAATTGTTTATGGACATTTTTATAACGCGGATGCAGGTAGGCAGCGTCTCGTATATATCGATTTAGCCATATAATGCCGAAACCACAAGCCTACTGCAGCTCTATCTCTATCGGTGGGAGGTAGATACTTGATGCTTCCCGTCGTCAAACGCTCCAACGCCAAGCCTACTGAGTTGTGATTTTAGGTTTTAGGTTATGAGTTGCGATTACGGGATTTTGTCTTAATATTCGTTTTTGTAATTTGAAAATAAAATACGCGTAGCGATTATAATGGCGCTTTAAATATCGCGTTGCGATTTACGGATACGCGTTGCGATTTTATGTATTATCGTTGCGATTTACGGATACGCGTTGCGATATACGGATACGCATTGCGATTTACGGATACACGTTGCGATTTACGGATACGCGTTGCGATTTATGTGTTCGCGTTGCGATTTTCATATTCGCGTTGCGATTTTGGAAAATCGCAATGCGAATTTGTACTATCGCATTGCGATTTTCAAGAATCGCGTTGCGATTTTGGAAACTGATTTGCGATTCTGGGGATCGCGTTGCGATTTTTATTTCGCGTTGCGATTTTGTTGGTCATTTTGGCAAATCCAAAAAAAGTTGGTTAAAATCGTATATTATAAGGCATTTTTGGTCACTGAGGCGATTTTCTCTAAAAAGAATTGTATTAAATAATCTTAGTGATAAAAAGAATATAACTTTTCTTATAAATTTTAAGCTTAAGTAGCCACGTTTATAACTGTAACGATCAATAAATATTTTAAACAAATATTATCTTAAAATCACATTAGATTATTTTAAAAAAAAAATAATTTAAGATTAATTTTAATTTATAGAAAATAGTGTATGTTTAATTATATGTATTCTTATATATTATACCAATGATATCAATAAAGATTAAACATTTTTATAAATTCTTACATGGATATATAATAGGGGTACTATAAATTCTAACATGGTAAATTAGTAATATATCTACATGTGATTGACATGGGATTGTCTCAGAAAAGGAAGGCTAATATACGGCGTTACCGAATACATTAAAAGATATTTAACAAATTTGGTTTAACGCTATCGGAAATATTGAGTAATAATAATGTAATAGGTCTAAATCATGAAGAAATATTAAAAAATTTGGTAACCGGCAAACTTAGCTTGTCGGTTTATGTCGATGCTTTATAAAAATGTTGTACATGTTTCTTATACACAGTAAGAGTCATGTTGATACTTACGATATATGGTGATCGTTGTCTGCATTATTCCAAATGTCATCATAATTGTCATCATGTGCGGCACTGAATGATCATTCCATATT
Source organism: Hibiscus syriacus (assembly GCF_006381635.1). Lineage (NCBI taxonomy): Eukaryota > Viridiplantae > Streptophyta > Magnoliopsida > Malvales > Malvaceae > Hibiscus > Hibiscus syriacus. The sequence goes on from NW_024062731.1 coordinate 277,008, forward strand.
GAGGGTATGTACAATAACTACAAAATTCAATAACTTTCAAGTAAAAGGTAAATTTACAATGTAGGTGGTAAAATAGATTTTTTTTAATGACAAAATTAATAAACACATATTTGTTTTCAACATTTTGTCTAGTATGGTTCCCAAACGTAAAGTTTTCAAAAAATAGGTAAGCAGACGTGTCGATACATTTATAAAAAGTATCGATCCCAAAAACATCGAAACCCATAATTATAATGTAATAGGTAATTTTGTAATATAACTGGTATAAATATATTGGTTTTATGTAAGAATATGTCTACATAATGTATCGACACTTTTGAAATTGGTGTCGATACTTTTTGTCCAGAATGGATACACAAAATGGTGAACGCATAAAGTGTCGATATATTTATAAAAAGTGTCGATCCCAGAGACATCGAACCCCATAATTATAATATAATAGATAATTTTGTAATGTAACCGGTATAAATATATCGGTTTTATATGAGAATAGGTCTACATAATGTATTGACACTTTTTAATTTTGTGTCGATACATTTTGTCCAGAATGAATGCCCAAAAAAATCGTGCACGCATAAAGTGTTGATACATTTATAAAAAGTATCGATCCCAGAAACATCGAAACTCATGATTATAATGTAATAGGTAATTTTTCAATGTAACCGATATATGTGAGAATGGGTCTATATAATGTATCGACACATTTGAAATTGGTGTTGATACTTTTTTTCCAGAATGAATGCCCAAAATGGTGAACGCATAAAGTGTTGATACATTTTTAAAAAGTGTCGATCCCAAAGACATCGAACCCATAATTATAATGTAATAGGTAATTTTGTAATATAACCAGTATAAATATATCGGTATTATGTGAGATAGGTCTACATAATGTATCGACACTTTTTAATTTTGTGTCGATACCTTTTGTCCATAACGAATGCCCAAAAAAATGGTGCACACATAAAGTTTCGAAACATTTATAAAAAGTATAGATCCCATAAACATCGAAACCCATGATTATAATGTAATAGGTAATTTTTCAATGTAACTGGTATAAATATACCGGTTTTATGCGAGAATAGGTCTAGAAAATGTATCGACACTTATAGAATTTGTGTCGATACTTTTTGTCTAGAAGGAATGCTAAAAGGGTGCACCCATTAAGTGTCGATACATTTTTAAAAAGTGTCGATACATTTCTAAAAAGTGTCGATCCCAAAAACATTGAAACCGATAATTATAATGTAATAGGTAAATATTCAATGTAACTGGTATAAATATATATGTTTTATGAGAAAATAGGTCAGCATAAAGTATCGACAATTGTTAAATTTGTGTCGATACCATTTTAAAAATCGCGTGTTTCCCCCTTCATTATTTATAGATTATAATCGATACAAACTCTAAATCGACAAACCTTAAACCTAAAGACAGAAGAGAACTCTTCCTCTCCGACGAATACAAGTGTTCTCATAACAGTGACGATCAGATATTCAGGTAAATTTATCGATATTTTCCAGATTGGAGTTTTTTTTTCCTGAATATGTTTGTATTCCAATGTAACAGCATCCACACCCAAAATAGCTCCAAAACGTCAGCGTCAGAAGCGCGGTCTTTCTCAAAGCTCTTCTCAACCCAGCTCTTCTCAACCACAACCTCTTTCTCAAACAATCACTTTTTCTGAGGAAATCATGTCGTTCAAAACTCTGAACTTTAGATCCGATTCGGAGAAACAAAAATAGCAGAGGAGTTTTAAAGTAAGGAAGATTCGTCTCGAACGTGTCATTGACCTGGGTTTCTTGTTCGATGATAAATATGCATTTAGTTTTAAATCCACATTTATATCTTGAGGTTGGCTTGAATTCCTTGATGTAGAACCAAAATATTACCCCAACCTAGTTAGAGTCTTCTACAATAATGCTTCGTTAAATAACGAGCCTAATAAGACTAATATAATAGGAATTAATACACATGTCATGGGGAAAGATATATATATATATATATATATATATATATATATATATATATATATCTGGATACTATTACGGAGGGTCTAGATGTCGAGAATAAAGGGGATTCAGATGAAAATGATTTAGATACTACAATACAATGAGTTGCTAGAAATAACCCAATTCACCTAGATGTAGAGTCGAGAGTGTTTCAAAAGAAGCTCACTTGATATATTTGACCTACTGGGGGAAAATATTCAACGCTTCGAGACAGTGATTATTGGTGGATAGCAAAGTATAAATCCAAAACGGCTCCAAATATTGCTAAACTGATATTTAATACAATTGTATATATGGCCACAAATGGAGCAACTAGTTCAACTTCACTACCATATGGATGTGTTATCACCCATCTGTTGAATAAAAAAGAAGTTGATTTTTCGCATGACGCCCCTGTTCAATTAACCCGCAAGATTGACATGTTATTTATTAAAAAGAGGGATATGATTTTGTTGAAAAAGTCGATTGGAAGCGTGTCAAGGATGTCGGATTAGATCAAGAGAGGGAGGAAATGGACCCCATTATCCATGAAGACGACTAACCAATTAGAGACACAATGATGGAAGAAGCTCCAGTTGGAGAGGATGTCACAATTAAGACGGTGATGGAATACATGGTCAATTTTCGGGAGCATATTGATTCCCTTGTGAGTGGAATGCGAGCCGATATTTCATCATTATGCGATGAAGTCTCTATTTTGCATGACGAATTACGTCAAAGACATCAAACGAGTTAGTTAATTAATTATTTATGTTTCTAAACATTTACACGTTCTGAAATGTATTTTATTTTCTTTTAACAGATGTGGACAACCAAGAGGTCAATGAAGATGATGATGATGATGATGATTATGACTATGATGATCCAAACAAGTATATCGTGTCTACAACACCGCCTGCAAGAAAAATTATAATTTTTTATGTCAATGGTGTCCTTGCCTACTTCCCAAGACAACCAAAAGGTTTTAATTTTGTTCTTTTGTATCCATTATTTTAACATATAAGTGTAGAACTTTAATCTCATTTTCTTCATGTTGTAGATGTTGTCCTCAGAACAAGATTATATGAATTTATGCATTTTTGTGTAGACAATTTTTTTGTTGCTATTTAGTCTTCCAAGATGAGGTTAGAACTATTGAGCAATTGAATTACTGTAGCTAAAATCGTTAATTTACAATTAAATGTTAACATTCAAACTTTATTACAATCTCAAGCATAACATCGATCATGTACTTGAGAAACTACCTTTGTTGTCTGACCATTTTCTATTCACTTGGGTAAGATGAATGTCATTACAGTTTGCTGACTTTTATTTGTCTATGATTCCTACATATTTATGTTCGACTGTTTATGAACATGATCAAGCAAATTGCAAAACATACGATAATGTTACCTATTGTAAAGATCTCAATGATGTTTGGAACGCGTTTCCTTATTTTAACGACCTAAATACACTGTTGGTCGATGATTCACCAGAAAAATGATTTATAATCTGGTAAGTTACATTTATGCAATATGTTATTCCAGTTAAACAGGTGTTCATACATTGATTGATTAACAATTTATGTGTTTATATAGAAATACAAGTACATATGTCCACATTCCTTTGACGCTGCTTCCCATTCGGGCGACAATGCTCTAGATATGACACAAATTTATTCCTGCTTATGTGAATTTAGTTTATTGTTAATAAAATTGTACCTCATTAGTTTGATAATTGAAATTATTTATATATGTCCTCAGAAAAAGGCGGTAACATACAAGAGTATTTGGAAAATTTATTGAATGCGCCTAATGTTTCGGACTTCGTTAAAAATAACCATTTTTCATCGGATTAATTTCGTTGTGGGTACATTATTTGAACATTGTTATGTATAAATTTCTTGTTTATGTATGTTTTAGTTTGATTATATTGTGTGTATATTTTCATTCGGATGGGATGAGCTGTGCATAACAAAACAATATATCTATCTCTTCTATGTGAGTACTTTATTCCTACCATATGATAAGTGTGTCAACCCCATCAACTCACAACTCAGCTTTGAACTCAATCAATATTGTCTTTTACCGCTTGATGGTTCATAACTCATGTTACTTGAACAATATGAATCAATTATGCAATTTCCATGTTCAATTTAAAATTGCATTTCAAATTCATTTCATATGTAATTGGAGTTTGAATTTCAATTTCAATTTGATTTTGAATTTCAATATAAATTTCAGCTCCATTATATATATTATCCAGAGCCTTTGTTCCATCCAAACAACAACTTACTCAATGGAAGTATCGGGAGTGTTTCAAATTTCATTTATAAGGTAACAACTTACCTTTTTCAAAACTTATTAACTTAGCTAATATGCATGTTATCATTGATTATTTCTACTTAGAAATATCGGTAACTTACAAACATGTATCGACACATAAAGTTTCCAAACTTAAAGTTTCCCATAAAGTGTCGATACATTTATAAAAGATATCGATCCAAAAAACATCGAAACTGAAAATTATAATGTAATAGGTAAATTTACAATGTGACCGGTATAAATATACCGATTTTATGAGCAAATAGGTCAGCATAAAGTATCGACACCTTTTAAATTTGAGTCGATACTTTTTGTCCGAGCCTTTGCTCAACGAGCTTCATGCATAAAAGTGTCGATACATTTAAAATTGTATCGATCCAAAAAACATCGAAACCGAAAATTATAATGTAATAGGTAAATATACAATGTAACCGATATAAATATACCGATTTTATGAGAAAATAGGTATACATAATGTATCGACACTGTTTAAATTTGTGTTGATACATTTTTTCCATAATGAATGCCAAACGGGGTACACGCATAAAGTGTCGATACATTTTTAAAAAGTATCGATCTCAAAAACATCGAAACCGATAATTATAATGTAATAGGTAAATTTACAATGTAACATGTATAAGTATATCGTTTTATGAGAAAATAGGTGAACATAATGTATCGACACTTTTTAGATTTGTGTCGATACATTTTGTCCATAATGAATGCAAAACGGGGTGCACGCATAAAGTGTCGATACATTTATAAAAAGTATCGATCCAAAAAACATCGAAACCGAAAATTATAATGTAATAGGTAAATTTACAATGTAACCGGTATAAATATACCGGCTTTATGAGAAAATAGGTTAACATAGTGTATCGACACTTTTAAATTTATGTCGATACATTTTTAAATTACGCGTTTTTTCCTTCATTATTTATATGTAACGCTATACAAACCCTAAATCGATAAACCCTAAAGCTTCTCTTCTCTTCCACTCCAACGAATATCAGCGTTCATAACGGTTACGATCAATTATTCATGTAAATTTATCGAATGCTAGGTTATTGATTTCTAGATTGGACACTTTTTTTCCCTTCATGTGTTCGATAGGTATGTTGTCAAAACCCTAATTTTTTAGAATATTAGTCTTCAGAAAGAGGGGTTAGGTTTTAAAGTTTGCTATTTTTGAATGGTTATAGGTTGAAAGTTCAATCTTTGTTCGTGAAGATGATGACCTTCAAATGGAGCCCCAGCGTATCAATATTGAAGAAAAGTGAAAACAACCAATAAGAATTGTTCTTAATTTTATATAATAATAGTTGTTATGATATACGTTCACGTTTCGAGACCAATTAGTTAGATGCATGCAATAGCCTATATCCTCGAGGCAGAGCACAAGAAATCTGGAACTTAAAGATTTACCAAGAACGTTAGCTTTTGCTCTACATGAAGATCGAACCTAGAATCAACTTTGCAATCATGTCTATCATGCTGAAGAGAACCTACTGAATAATAGGATTTGCACACAACTGCAAGCATTTTAAACCCTAAACCCAACTACTCATATGGAAAATTATGCAACAGACATGTCAATCATTTTATGGGAAATCCTGACATCTTTGATGCATAATTTTCCATGTGAGGAGTTGGGTTTAGCGTTTAAAATGCTTGCAGTTGTGTGCAAATCCTATTATTCAGTAGATTTTCTTCAGTATGATAGGCATAATTGCAAAGTTGATTCTAGGTTCGGTCTTCATGCAGAGCAAAAGCTACCGCTCTTGGTAAATCTTTTAGTCTCAGATTTCTTGTACTCTGCCTCGAGGATATAGGCAACTGGATGCATCTAACTAATTGGTCTCGAAACGTGAACGTATATCATAACAACTATCCTTATATAAAATTAAGAACAATTCTTCAACAACTGAATATAACAATTCTTCAATAATTATATGTAATTATGTATGAGATGAGAAAAGTTAGCAATAGGTTGTTGTACATGTTTCTTATACACAGTAGGAGTCATGTTGATACTTACGATATATGGAGATCGTTGTCATCACGTGCGGGACTGAATGGTCATTCCATTCCGTCTTCGAAAAAATCATTTGATGTAGGTTGTGTGCTTGTATTTAAACTGAGCTTGACTTGAGGACATGTTAGTTTGTAATGTCCCTCACCGTTGTAGTATCCATATCGTCTAATTTTCTTCTCGACCATGTTTTTTGGTACTTCTTTTTGCTTTCTTTGTTTTCGTTGAGGGTCGCGAACGTTGTTTAATGCACTGCTCTAGTTGACTGAATCATTCAAACCAAATGAGTTTTCAAATTCTTCTGTTAGTCTTTTCATCTCATCTCTTGCGGTTTTGAAAGACGCGTCTGTCTTTAATGCAATGTAGCAAAACCTACTTGACGTTAAACGTAGAGCTGTGAACCTTGCAATTTGCATCACTTCTGGAGGCACATTCAAGTCAACAAAAGTGGGTGCAGAAGCCTTTGCATCCATAGTCCACCTATTTTGAATCAAAGTCCTGGGCAAATATGTGTAATCCAAGTGCTTCAAAATGTAAAGTTGATGGCGACACAGAAGTCCAACGGTCTCGAATTTTCTGTAAGAACAATTTAAGGTTTCCGTACGAGAATCAAAACTAATTTCAAATGTCCTATTTTCTCAAAATATAATGTTGACATTCATCTTATAAGGACTGAATCTCTTCTTGAATCCGGTACAATGTCTCCCGTTGAAGTTCATCTTGTAACGCATGAAAAGATTCATGGGTAAAAATCTAAACAGCATGGCTTTCAAGGTCGACCAGTTTGGTGATATGGAAGGGCTTCGTCTGGGAACTTAAGTAATCCTCTTTCAACTCGTTCATACGCATTCTACTAATCCCATCTTCAATTGCACGAACAACATCTAAATATGTCTTCTTGTGTTTCAGTGTAATCGCGAGTGAAGCATTCATAGACTCGCACCTTTGTGTTGAGCGAATATTGGCAAAGAAATGACCGGTTAGATATGCTTGTGCCCATAAGTGCCAAGTATTTCCCTTTTCAATCACCCATGGATATTTTTCGACGTTGAATTCTAAAACAACCGAACACCATTGAATATCAAATTCCTCGGTTGTCCACCAGGAAGCCATGCATTTTGAGAATGCTGCTGTAAATTTTCGGTCACCAATGTTAGCTTGTGCATTGCGAGAAAGATGCTAAGAACATAATATGTGCTTAGCATAAGGGATAACAGATTTGACAGCCCTCTGCATTGCCCTATCCCCATCGGTGACAATTGAAATAGGCGATTTATTCATCATGGCTTCTAAAAAATTCTGTAGCACCCACTCGAAATATTGGGACGTCTTGTCAGCGATTTTTGCAGTGGAAAACACAATTGTTTTATGGTGATGATTGACACCGACAATAGGCATAATTAGTCGACCATACAAATTATCTTTGTACGCTGTGTCGAACGCAATTACATCACCGAAGCATATGTAATCTGATCTCGATGTAGAATCCGACCAAATAAGATTATGCAATGCCCCTGATTCGTCTATCGAGTATGTCATAAAAAACCCGGGATCATCATGTTTCTTATAATCAAAGTAAGCAATAAGCGCATTCACATCCTCATCGACGATTTCCTTTGCTTTACCTCTTTTAAGTGCATTGTACAGGTCTTTATGTGTAAATCCAACATTATGATAGCCCCCTGCTTGCTGCGTTAAATAGTTCATTACTTGTGACGTTCCAATACCGACCTCTTTCAATGTTGTTGCCTCATCGATATCAGCCTTACTTACAGCTCTATTAAAACGCATAAATGGTATCATAGCAGGTGTGCACAATACATGATTATGTTTCTGATAAGACTTACTTATAACCCACTGATCGTTTGTATTTGTTGTTGTAACTACGACTCTAGCCTTACATCATGTTCTTGTGACTAGCCTATAAGCACGTTGACGATCAACAATATTGACTTTTGATACTCGAAACCCTTCTTTGGAACAACAAAATTCTTATGTCTTCACATTCCCTTCCACGTCAAGCCGTGTTGTTCCCGTACGTGCACTAAACCCATGTTCCTGTGTGAATCCCTTGTAAAAATACCAAGTTTGATCACGTGAAGAGAAAAACTGGCCAACCAATCTGTCAGATTCATCAGCATTATGTACTTCATGGCATTCCTCGGTTAGCTTAACATTGTCTGCATCAGTATAATCCATGGCAAAAATTTTGTTGTGCCTTGCCAGTGGTCACGGAGTTGATGGAGATGTAAGTAAGGTTCATTGAACATGTTTTAGTCGTGCTTTCAATAGGATTTGGTATTGGTAGTGGTAGTTGAAGGGTGGGTACAACATTAAATTCGCATGACATATTTAGGTATGTACAATAACTAGCTAAATAGGTGTCGATACATTTTCTAAAAGTATCGACCCCAAAAACATCGAAACCAATAATTATAATGTAATAGGTAAATTAACAATGTAACCGGTATAAATATACCGGTTAATTAGAAAACATGTCAACATAATATATCGACACTTTTTGAATTTATGTCAATACTTATTGTCTAGAATATAAAGTGTCGATACATTTATTAAAAGTATCAATCTCAATTACATCGAAACCGATAATTATAATATAATAGATAAATTTACAATGTAACAAATATAAATATATTGGTTTTATAAGAAAATAGGTTAGCATAAAGTATCGATACTATTTAAATTTGTGTCGATACTTTTTGTCCATAATGAATGCCAAACGGGGTGCACGCATAAAGTGTCGATACATTTATTAAAAGTATCGATCTCATAAACATCGAAACCGATAATTACAATGTGATATGTAAATTTACAATGTACCCGATAGAAATATACTGGTTTTATGAGAAAATATGTTTAAATAATGTATTAATACTTTTTAAGTTTGTGTCGATACTTTTTTCCAGAATGAATGCCCAACGAGGTGTATACATAAAGTGTCGATACATTTAAAATTGTATCAATCAAAAAAACATCGAAACCGATAATTATAATGTAATAGGTAAATTTGTAATGTTATTGGTATAAATATACTGTTTTCTTAGAAAATAAGTCAATATAAGTGCTACCTATTACATTATATAAGCGTTACCTAATATGTTATTGTACTTAATAATATTTTCGGTTAAATGTCTATTTTATTAGATAAACGCTACCTAATATTTTACTATACTTAATAATATTTCTAATTAAATGATATAACATAATTGATCTAAATTTTAACCGATCACATTGTTTTTTAATCGTTTTTAAGCGCCGCACAAGCTCCCGATTGACGGGGAAAAAAATGCGATTTCGAATTTACCTTTTGCAATATAGATGATGTTAGAAAAAATTGATTACGTCATGTTGTAGTTATGACTGACATTGAACTATATTCATACAACACGTGTTCATGTTTCATAGATTCGAATATTAATATGTGTAAATATTTTTAGAATTGTCGTAAAGTTCGTTTCTTTCATAAACATCTTTAATTCGAAAAATTATAATACGTCATATCGCAATTTTGACTGACATTAAACTACATTCATATAATACGTGTTTTTGTTTCATATATTCGAACACTAATGAGTACAAAATATTTTAAAGATTATCATAGGATTTTTTTTATCCTAATAAAATTACTCTTATAATGTAAAATATTTTAATGATTATAAAGTAATATGTAGTCAGATTTTTTTTTAATTTATTGACAATCTACTCTGTAAATACTATTGTTTGAATTTAAAATCTTTAAAGAGATCAACAGGGTTAAAAAGTAATTACATTTATATTTTAAAGGCAAAAAGGCACCCGAGGTACCTGAACTTTGCACACACAAAAATTCAATGTGGCCCTCATCTTATTTTTTGGATCAATGTAACTCTCTAACTTGGAAAAAAATGTTCAGTGTGGTCTTTTGACCAACGTTTTTCGTCATTGACTAACGTTCTGTTAATTCCAGCTATTATAAATTGGATAAATTACATTATTCATCATTTAACTATTTTATTTTCTTCTATTTTGGTCACTAAACTCTGAAAATTTTTAATTTCGGAAACTCTAGAAACTTCAAGCCCCCGACGAGCGCCATTCTTCTTTTTTCTACAATCTCCCATATCCCATCGTGATATCCTGATCAATGAAATATGAAATTTAGAGATAAGAATTCATCATACTTGATATTGCCTAATTGGCTCAGTAAGATAGTCATATACATACCTTTCGTCATAGTATCTAGCGCAATCTCAATTGGACATTTATGAGAAAATTCAACTTCCACAGATTCTTGTACTTTCTTCATACAAATCTTGAAATCTTCATGGCATTTTATGTCAATCATACCTTTAAGAAGAAGAAGAAATTCATAATCGAGAAAATTAGTGAATGTAGAATATAAATAAAATATTGAATAAGAGAATGGTTCAACTTTTTTTCTCGATACATTCGTCGTGGATCTTGCAACAAGCGTCCAGATCGTCGCACGATTTTTCTTCGGCACAACCTGACAACCCTACTCTGCAATATTTCCCGTATCGGATCGCAATCGCTGCGTTAATGTTGTAATTAGTCACAAAAAAACAAAACGATTGAAGTGATTGGAGAGGAGAAGAAAATGGTGGAGATTGTAGGGAGAAGAAGGGCACGACCGAGGGGAGATAGGATATGACTCGGGTTGGGTTAACTATAGAGTTTTCGAAATTGAAAACTTTTAGAGTTTAGTGACTAAAATAGAAGAGAAGAAATAGTTGAGTGATGAATGGTGTAATTTACCAATTTATAATAGCATGAACTAACGGAAATTGGTCAAAGGGTCACATTAGGTTCTTTTTTTCGAGTTGGAGCCATATTGATCCAAAAAATTGGATGACGGTCACATTGGTTTTTTTTTTAGAAAGTTCGAAGACCACTAGGATTCCTCAGGATGCGTCTCAAGGTCCCGAAGCTCGTGCGAATCAATCTCCGAGAGCGTGTGCCATTAGGTTTCCTACAATGGTGTCTCTAGACTTGCTTTTTGTTTAGCCTGATGAGAATGGGCAGGAAAGAGCTAGTGCTACCAAGCCCCCCATGTCAGTCATTTGCGTCTAGTTTTGTTATCTGTTACCATACCAGATTGTCTAGGTGAATTTCTTGAAACATTATTGTTGTGTGTTTTTTTAGGTTGCCTGATGACTTTAACAAACCCGAATTCACAACTGTGAACATTCAACGCGATCTGTTCTATGGCTACGATACCCTCATGGAGAACGTTTCTGATCCTTCCCACATTGATTTTGCTCATCACAAGATGCTTTTACTGAACTTCATAGGATTTTAATAGAAGCTCCATTATGGTATGGTTGAAAGATACATTATTTCCTAGTGAAACAAGTGTTGTTTATGGTTCATCAGTTCATGTTTTAAACATGGTTCTTTTGGTACTATTAGGCATTTTCATTTATCTTTAATTGTTTGGCAAATCAATGCGTTATTTTAAAATCCACTTGCTGTTTAGGGGTTGTAATGTTTTATTCCCGGACAACTTTTGTTCTCCATTCAGCACAGGTTACTGGGAGAAGAGACAGAGCGACGCCTTTGCCGTTTAAGGTGGAGTCTAGTGGCCCTTGGGGATTTGGTGGATCAAATGAGGGTAACCGAAAGATCAGTTCTAAGTTTGTTGCACCGTGCTTTTATATGAATAAGTTCATTACCCTTATTTAAAGTTAGAAATTTTTAATGCTTCTTTAGAATAATTTCGCTTATATTTTACGGAAAAGTTACATGAAATTTCATAGGTGGATATCGGTGTATAACTTATAGCAAAAACCATGGACCCACTGAAACTTAAGTAAAGCTTAATTTATCAAAGATTATAGACAAAAAAACTTGCCTTTCGATTTTGAACTGTTTAGATATATTGTTCTTTTCTCATCCGTTTCACATCTTTCATGCACATAATGAATGTTTTTTTGCTATATTGTAAGGTTGATTTGTCATAGCATGCATTTTATGTGAGCCAATGCCTTATAGTGTCTCATAGTAATGTTCTAAAAGTTTTGCAGTTCTTTCAAATTTATTGTACTTTTATGATCTTACCCTGCAGAATAGAGACAGACACAAAACTTCCAATAGTTGGTGAGCAGAAATGGAAGATATGGATATATTCATTCAATGTACCCATGGCTCCAGGGAAGACTCGATCGATCGTTTGCAGTGCCCGAAGCTTCTTCCAGTTTTCCGTGCCTGGGCCTGCCTGGTGGCAGGTGAGCACTATTTCATCTTGCTTCTTGTACATGTGTTTCTCAGTTTGTGTTCGATGTTCCAGTTATACAGGGATACTAAATTGAAACATGGAACCAAAGGCTTGTCTCATCTGTCGGCTTGCTTTAGCCGGCATGTAGGTTCTTAATTAGAGTTTTCCAATGCTTCATTTCTGCATCAATTGGTTCGAACGGGGCTTCTTGTGCCAGGTTGTTCCTAGATGGTTCGACAACTGGACATCAAACAAAGTTTATGATGGAGATGTTATTGTACTTCAAGGCCAAGAAAAGATATTTCTTTCAAAATCAATGGAGTTCCAAGGACATCAATCAGGAGTACACAAAGCTCACATTTACACCCACACAAGCCGATCGATTCGTATTGGAATTTTGGAAATGGTTAAGGCATCATGGCAACAGTCAACCGGAATGACTCGACACCACCATCCAACAACCTCTCCCGTCGACAGTATTATCAAAACGCCAGGTGTTGCAAAACTCATAAATTCACTGATATACAAACACAAGAGCGTACTCATAAAACATTTTTCATAATCATTTGCAGATGCTGGATAGATTTGAGCAACACACGCTCAAGTGTTCATCATGCAAACAAGCTTACACGTCATTCCAAACATGGGAAAAGATCTTAATCGGTGCAAGCTTTGCATTCTGTGCATCCGCTGGCATCCCATCAGATTTCCAGCTCCGGGTTGTCTTGGCAGTGCTTGCTGTGGTTTCTGCTGGTTTGGCATTTGTACTACACCAGGTCGAAAAGAACTTCGTTTTTGTTGGCTATGTACATGCTGAAATCGATTAAAGCAAGTTTGAACTGTATTTTGCAGCGAACAAAACATTTGCGAAATATCCAGTGTTGTATATTTCTACATATTAGAAAGATTAGAACTTTAAAAACTCAAAAGCAAAAATAAGTACAGAAAACTAACCAATTCACAAGATAATTAATTTTCCATTTAAGTTCAGCGAACTACAAAAAGACCCATAAGAAAATATCCTTAAAATCTACTGATTCTTACAACAAACACCCATGTTTTCATTTGAGATAATTGGAAACTAAGAACTTGTGAACTTAGTAACAGCCTTAGTCCCTTCGGACACAGCGTGTTTGGCCAACTCCCCGGGCAGAACCAATCTGACGGCGGTCTGAATCTCACGCGAAGTAATGGTGGGCTTCTTGTTATAACGAGCGAGCCTCGAAGATTCCTGAGCCAGCTTTTCGAAAATGTCATTGATGAAGCTGTTCATAATACCCATCGCCTTACTGGAAATACCGATATCGGGGTGGACCTGCTTTAGGACCTTGAAGATGTAGATCTTGTACGTTTCGACGCTCTTTTTGGCTTTCTTCTTCTTCTTATCGCCGGATTCTTTGGGCAGCTTCTTCTCGGCTTTTGGCTTCTTCTCAGCTGGGGCCTTCTCGGCTGGCTTTTTCCCGGCAGGCTTCTTCTCGGCTTTTGGTGCCATTGGAAAATTTGATTTCGAAGCAGAAAATAGAAAATGTTGTGAATTTGTGAAGGTTGGAGAGGAAGGTGAATGCATATATAGGGGAGAGGTGTGTAATTTGATTGGTTGGTTTTGGTATGGGAGGATAAGTGACGTGGAATGTATGGGCCGTTTGATTTCAATTGGAAGGATTGGACGGAGCGGATCGGTTCTTGTTCATGCTAAGGATTAACATAAAAAGCGGGGATTTAAGTTTTAGTTTTTAAAAAATTTGCGCCGGATTCTTATGTTTGGCGCTGTGGGTAAAGTGTTAACTTGTCAAAATGTGTGTGGCAGTGATTAATATTGCTTAAAAACTACTCTTATAGCGATAAAATCGGTTAATTAAATTATTTTTTATATTTTTAAAATTGTAAATTTTAAAACCACGAATATGATTTTTTATTTTTATCTAAATTCTTTTTTTTTTCTTTAAATAAGATTAATATTAGATTTAAAATTTATTAAATAAATAAAAATATAAAATTTAGCCACAGTTGTATTTGTCCTGTGCGCTAAAAAAAATAAAGCTCAAGGTTTGAAAAAAGATCTAAAACTTCAAAAAAATTATCACTTTTTTATTTAATTAACTTTTTAAAATTCCAAAAAATATATATAATCGTTTAATCAATATTAAAGTTTAATATTTTAGGTAAACTACGTATTTATTACTTAAACTATTAATTTCGGTTCGTTTTAGTACTTAAATTTTTAATTTTTTAAAATCATATTTAAAATTTAGTTTTTATTTTATTTTAGTACAATCGTTAAAAATTTAACGCGTTTAGTACATAAACTATCAATTTTTGTTCGTTTTAATAATTAAACTTTAAAAAAAAATTAAAACATAATGTTAAATTTTAAACTGGATACTAAAAATGAAACAAAAGCTAAAATTTAAATACTAAAACAAACTAAATTTGATAGTTTAAGTATTAAACACATAATTTACCCTAATATTTTTTAAATATTTTATATTGCGTTGTAATAGAATGATGACACATGATATATTAATTATCATTATAGTTTTAAAAAATAAATATTATTTTTAGAAAAAACTCAAAAAATGGTGAACATTAATAAAATTTAAAAATACTTCAAAATTATAAAAAAAACTTAAATAAAATTTTAAAATATTACTAAATTTTGTAGAATTTCTACATAGACTAGTTTTAAAAAATATTAATATACTTTTAAAAATTATAATTAATATTATAAAATTAAAAAAAATATTAAAAATTGTACAAATACTATCCTCAAGAACTCTTTTATAAGAAAATTTATGACATTGCAAGACAACAATTCTTTCCCAAATCTATTAATGATGTCATAACACAACAATTCATATCACACAATGAATTCTGATTATTTTTTATAATGTATATTTAAAATTATTTTTAAACACTCATAAAACCAAAAATTATAATTATACAAAATAACTCACATTTCAACTATATTATTTTCTAAGTATCTTTAGGTACTTTTTATAATTTCTGTAATGATTTTTATTTAATTTTTAAACTTATATTTTATAATTTTAAAAACACTTTTACAATTTTTAAGAATAATACAACAAAGTGTTTTGGGAATTATCATATATCAAAGATAAATAACCGTTAGGATAAACTACACAAATGATTGTTCATATTTAAATAAAAAAAATTACTAAATTTTCAAAATTAATAAATTAATCGCTATAATTTTTTATTTTTAATCAATCATTACTCATTATTATATCAATAGAATAATGACGTGATCACATAACAGTAAATGCAAAGAAAACATCCCTAAAAGCTACTGATTTTTACATCAAAAAACCCTGCTTTTTCCATTTGAGACGATTGAAAACTAAGAACTGGTGAACTTGGTGACAGCCTTGGTGCCTTCGGACACAGCGTGCTTGGCCAACTCCCCGGGCAAAACCAACCTGACGGCTGTCTGAATCTCACGGGAAGTGATGGTGGGCTTCTTGTTGTAACGAGCGAGCCTCGAAGATTCTTGAGCGAGCTTCTCAAAAATGTCGTTGATGAAGCTGTTCATGATACCCATTGCCTTACTGGAAATACCGATATCGGGGTGGACCTGCTTTAGGACCTTGAAGATGTAGATCTTGTAGGTTTCGACGCTCTTCTTGGCTTTCTTCTTCTTCTTGTCGCCGGATTCTTTGGGCAGCTTCTTCTCGGCTTTTGGCTTCTTCTCAGCTGGGGCCTTCTCGGCTGGCTTTTTCTCGGCTGGTTTCTTCTCGGCTTTCGGTGCCATTGGAGATTTTGATTTCCGAGGGGGGGGGGAAGATTAGACAAAGTTGTGAAAACTGAATTTGTGATGAAGGCGAACTGAAGGTGAAAAGATATATATAACGAAGTGGGGTGTAATATGATAGGTTGGTTTTGGTATGAAAGGATTGGTGACGTGGGACGTATGGGCCGTTGGATTTGAGTGGATCGCTCCTTGCTCGTCTTTTTATGTTTTGAGGATTAATTTAAAGCGGGGATTTTTCTGATTCCCCCCCCCCCCCCACACCCGAATCCTTGTGTTTCGCGGGCTATCAAAATGTGAGCGGGGTTAATTTTTATTCACGTTCGACGTGGATATTAATATTAATTATTTGGACTTAATGTAAAATTAAGTGTCCTAACAATACCTTAAACTAAGTGTTTAATTTTTTTCCACTAAAACTATTTGTCTAAGGTTTTCTAAATACCTTTTAAGTCTTAATTTTTTTTCATTACACTTTTTGGTTTCTATACAACAACATACATTAAAAAATCGTTAAGTGACATCTGTTATGTTTATATTTTAGCTTAATGTAAAAATAAATATCCAAATTATACCTTAAGTTAATTTTGGGTACCCAAATAATTTTCAATGTTACATTTTTAGGTTTTTAGAATGCAACGACTAATAAATTTAGTTTTTTTTTGGATAAGTTAAATTTTATTATCCAATAAAACGTTCAAACAACACCCAATCAATGATCAATAAGCTATGTACAACAAAAAAATTAGTTAGCCTATACCCCAATTATTACAAAGAAGAGAGTTGATATTATCAATTCTATTTAAGTCCCTATTGCTAAGCTGAGCACTAACAATACCCTTAATGGAATTTAACATTTGATCAACCATACGAGTTCTTCCTTGAAATATCCTCATGTTTCTTTCCTCCCAAACGGTGTAAACGAAGGAACACCAAGCAATCTTCAATATAGATGTTAGGAGAGATTTGCCTTTCCATGTAGAAGTTGCCCAATTGATCAGATTTTCCCATGACATATGCGGTTTGAGTAGGTGGTTGAGGTTTAGAATATGCTTCCACAAGCTGGTTGCATTTTTGCAGTCTGTAAAAAGGTGGTTTCTCGATTCCAAAGGATCATTGCAAAGAGGGCAAGAAACGTTAGTTGTAATTCCCATTCTAGATAGTCTCTCTCTAGTAGGAAGTCTGTCGATGATAGCCATCCATGAGATGATGCTGAATTTCGGAATGTGCATGGGAAACCAAATGAGCTTGTGTCATGGGACTTTGGAATGCTTAACTCTTATCTCCTCCCAAATGGTTATGGTGGCCTTAGGAGTAGCATTAAGAAAATGAAGAGCTTATGTTATAAGTTTCAATAGACGTTTAAAACACCAGCTAGCAGAAGAACTTTCTGTCATGACTAATAAATTTAGTTGTTATTTGACACCATCATGTTTACATATATTTTAAAAAATTCAAATATTATTTAAAAACTAGTTTTTAAGGGGAAAATTCCCTCGCTCTCACCTGCGCAAAAATAATTTCCCTCGCCTTTGTAGAAAATTCCCCCTCCCAGTTGTATTTAGAACCCCTTTATCACCCCATAAATCCGTAAAGTTAACTTAGAGCGAATTATAAGAATCCCTAAAGTTAACTTAGAGTGAATGATAAAATTGAGATAGAGTTATGGCTGGGTATTAGGTATAGGGATTTAAGTTTGGATTTATGAATTTAAGGGGATTGGGATGACAACAAGAGTGATGATCGGCAGTGAAAGTTCAACGATCGGTTAGTGATCACTCAACGATGACAAAGACGGTCGATGATGGTTGATGACAATCGATAATGCGATTGAGAGATTTTAAGGTTACATTTTTTTGTAATTTTAGAAAAAAAATAATATTTTAAAAAATAATACTTTTAACTTTTTTCTAAAAGTAAACATTTTAAAAGTATATATAGACACGATACGTGTGAGATAACAATCGAATTTAACAGTCATTACAACTTATGAATCTAAAAGTATAACGTTAAAAATATTTTCTTAACGAAAAATTCTTTTCGCATATAAAGTTAACTCATGAAAAGCAAGGAGTCCATGTTGCCTGTATTATGCTTGTTGAAGAGGAGTCTTAGTTCAGGAACTTCCCTTGCGTTGGCAAAACATTAACACCAACTGGACTGTGCCCAAAGAACAAGCCAACATGACCCATCAGCTTATCTTTCCTCGAAAACGTGTTTCCGCAAGAACATCGCCACCTGAGATCACTGCAGTGCTTTTCATGAGTACGCAGATCCGAGTCCGACAGCACCGAGAACTGCTTCTGCTTGCACCACTTGCAAACGTACATCTTAGGACAATGGCTTCTCCTGTACTGTCTCTTCACGCGGATCATGGATTTCAAAGGTTGAAACTTTGCATGTTTCTGGTTCCACCTGCAACCTTCGTGAGGACACGAATATTACTTCGGCAATTTCGTCGAACAGTTTCCCCTTCCGTCGTTATTACTTCCCCTCATGGGGTTAACCAAAGCAGCGTTGGTCTTGTACTCATCACCATGAGCTCTCATGTGCATTCTCAGATTCGCATCTCGTTTGAACCCTTTAACACAAACATGGCAGTAATGTGCGTACTTAGCTAACGGATCCTCCACATCCAATTCGACAATATCATAATTCGAATCCGAAATATTCCCTAACGGCCCTTCGCTGATTTTTCTTCTTCGAATCATTTCAGCCGATTCGTGCAAAGTTCGGTTGTCATCGTTGTTATTGCGATCATGCCAGCTAGATATTTGATCATTACTAGGATAAAGCTCGCAAATATCACTAAATTTTAGTTGTTTTGATATGTCATTATCATTACTACGACTGTTGTTACCTGAAATGGTTCCAAGAGACATTTATTGGCAAACTGCCTTCATGGAAGATGCGGATCGATGATGTCTTGAACCAGAGAACCCATGCTTGCTATGGCAAAAGACCTGGTTGACTCAGGGTGAACTCGATCCGAGGTGATTAAGATGCTAACAAGTGATTCAGCCTGAAGAACTTTATCTTTCAAGATAGAGAGATTACATAGGAGAGAGCTTGAATGAGCCTGATCTAAGCCCGAACCAGAATATGAGACATTAATTAATATTGTCTTGATCAATCGGCAAGCCCTGCGACACATCGGGGAAACATGAAGTACTCGCCTCCGAAATCATTTTCAAAACATTTGGATTTCGCTTTGCCTTTTGTCTTCCTCGGAACTGAGATTTAATGTTTCATTGTTTGAGATCAGTTGAACCAAAAAAAAAATGGTTGAAGACAAATGGAAGTCAAGTTTAAGAGCACGTGTTCATCCCCACTTAAGACCTCACTCAGATACTTACCCTAATTTATCTTCAGCATATATGACAAATTTTAAATCAAGAAAAGTTGAAATGACAGCTGTCAGACATTTTCAATTCATAGTTTTATTTTAAATTAGTCATTTATTAAGAAAACTAACCCTATTGCTGTAACAAATTTTTTTAACCCTAATGCACTCATGAATTATATTTGGCAGGAAAATATTATCTTAATACGTGTAGGGCAATTTAGATTGCATCAAGGCAATCTCTAGAAGTTGAAGTATTCAAAATTCACTTGGATAAGAACTGGGTGTTCTATTTCCTCGGAAATTTCAATGTGAAATTAAATAAGTAAATTAAGGAAGAAATTCATGGTTCAGTATATCAATCCATACGAGTAAAATGAAAACCCAAACATAATACCCATATTACGTACAGGTTTTTGCAAGCACTTCCATCATGTTTAATAGGGTTTCATTTTTAGTGCGTAACTTAATGAATTGGTGAGGTTGAATACTCGAAAAAATATTTGAATTGAAAAAAAATCAAGCAAAACTGATATGTAGCGGCGTTTGGAGAGAAAACGCCACAAAAATTAAACATATAACAGCGTTTACAATCATAGCACCACAAATTGATACTTTAGCGACGTTTGTCGTAAAAACGTTGTAATAGAGTTGACATATAGCGGCGTTTTTACAAAAAACGCCGCAATAGGGTGGTTTATTGCGGCGTTTTTTACAAAACGTCGTAATAGAGTGGTAAATTAGCGGCGTTTATACCGCAAACGCTGCAATATATTAACATATAGTGGCGTTTTAGCCAAAATGCCGCAATAGATCGGTAAATTAGCGGCGTTTATACCACAAACGACGCAATATATTACACATATAGTGGCATTTATTCTTAAAACGCCGCAATAGTGATAATAAATAGTGGTGTGTTTTTAGACAAACGCCACAATAGTGTTAATCACTAGTGGCGTTTTTAGAAAAACGCCGCAATAGTTTTAATCAATAGTAGCGTTTTTTAACAAACGCCATAATAGTGTAATCAATAGTGGCGTTTTTTTTATAAATGCCGCAAAATGTTAAATATATAATCCTTTTTTTCTCTTACTCGAACCCTAAAATCATTTAAACTCTTCTTCCCTCAAAGTTTATTCTCTGGAACAACAATAGCTCTCAAACGATTCCTACCGACGTCGTCGTTTGTATGTCCCGGCGACTAAATCAGGCCTCTCACTGACAAACTATAACACAACTGTACGGTTTGATCCCTCTTATCATTAAGGATCTTTTTTTCATTTTTTTGGTCTTCTGAAAATGAGGAAAACCCAAAAAGTTAACGTATTTGAGAAAAAGAGAGAAGGTGTTGCCTTGAGTAAGAGACATTATCGTCGACGGAATGTCTAAGTGGCGTATTTGCTCTGATAATGGATCAAATTATCGTTGGGAGGATATCAGTCAGGTCTCACCGTCGAAACTGGATGATGACCCGAAAGGAACTCCTATTGCTCCATACCCTTCCATGGCCGATCTCCTTCTTGAAGGTAATAATCTATGAATCTTTCAGCCGCTATAATTTATTTTTCTACGCTCAGTCAAATTTCATATATTGTATGCATATAGGATCTTCGAAGCTTATTGAGAACGATGATAGAGGAGTGGATAAATACACGATGTTTAGAACTGAATTTGGTAACTCTGTGGCATTGAAAGAATCTTCAATTGCAAAAGCAATATCTATCCTCAATGAAGATGAAGTTGCCTATACTGTTACTCCAAGTAAACATTTATATCATCTATTTAAATTTATTTCAATTTTTATTTAGTTCACAAGCCACCTACAATCAAGTTTCATACTCTAGGTGAAAGGTCATTATTTGTTTCAAGTGAAGCGCTGAAGCGCAAGGACTCTTCTTGGTGAACCGGAGGTAGGAGATTTATTTGGTGAAATGGATGAAGAGTTTCTCCATATAGAGTTTACACAGAGGAAAAACTTAACAATACGTCGTCAAACAAGGAAAACAACTTTCCTACGTCATTTCCCCACGAATGAGCACAACTAAATTCTATTGAACAATATAGTGAAGATTGTTTATGCATAACTTTAATGTTTCTAAATTGTAATGTATTTTGTTGTTAAGTATTTTTATGCATAACTTATGTCTTAATTAAAATGTATGGTTGTTGTTAATATGTAAAATCAACTAATGTTTCTCCATATATTGTTTATACATATATCAGTCAATTTAGTTGATGTACAACAAAAATGAAATATGTAAAATCAACTAATATTATCTAAATAAAAGGTAATTAACGTGTTTGTATCCAGAAACGCCGCTATAGATATGACATTTTACGGTGTTTGTATCCAAAAACGCCGCTAAATAGTAATACTTTAGTGGCATTTTTCAATCAAACGCCGCAAAATACTCTTAATTTAGTAGCGTTTGGTAACAAACGCCGCTAAAAAGTTGTACTTTAAAGGCGTTTTTGACATAAACGCCGTAATAGAGTTATATATTATTATTTATAACGGCGTTTTTAAGCAAACGCCGTAAAATACTCTAAATTTAGTGGCGTTTGTTACCAAACGCCGCTAAAAAGTTGTACTTTAGTGGTGTTTTTGACATAAACGTCGTAATAGAGTTGTAATTTAGTGGCTTTTTGTAATAAACACCGCAATAGTGTGTCCCTTAGTGGTGTTTTCGTAATAAACGCCGCAGTAGAATAGTTCTTTTGTGGCGTTTTTAATATAAACATTGCAAATGTCCTTTAATTTATCATATATCCCCAATTATGAAACTCGAATCCCTTATTTGTTTTATCCCCAAATCTTCTTCCTCGAATTAGCAGTGCATACTTGACAAATCGGTGCACCAATCGCCACCATCACGTCATGGGTGACCACCATTGCGCCACCAATCATCAATATCGCGGCGCATCTAGCTGTTGTCGTCAGTTTCTAGTCACAAATTTCCCGACCATCTCAAGCTCAGCTTTGAAACAAGGTATGTACAGTCATTACCTAATCTCAAGCAATTCATGTGATGTAGTTTCATTACCTCCATTAGTCCATTAGCATACATTTAATACCGATTTACTCACCAGTTTTGTGGATTCAATGGCTTCATTGAGCAAGGGTCCAACCCCGGTGCACTCGAAGCTATAATCCACACTCATTCCATCGGTTAGTTCTCCAATTGAGTAAATTTCATTTTTGTTAAGCATGATTTACTATCTATATGTGTTTTGTTTGACTGTAATGACTTGTAACAGTATTCACTTTTTGTAATATCATAGGATTTTAGAGGTTCCAAGAGAAGAATTTGTTTGTATTTGCTGCCTTTTAGACTAGTGGAATTCCTATTTTTCTGCAATAATTAGTTTTGTTTTCCGAGGGACTAGAGGGGATATTGAGAGCGGGTTTTCAGGATTTATTCCTGAGTATCTGGCTGTGGTATATTTGCCTTTCCACATTAGTACATTTTACCTCTCAGTTAACCAGATTTTCTTATCCCATATAATGGGGTTTGAGTTGTCAATTCACTATTTGTTTCCAGCGTATACATGATGCTCGACCAGTTACTCCAATTCACTGGCCTTTCTTGTTACATGTATTATTTCTAGTCGCATATGTTTATTTATTATTTTTTTCCATTACATATGTTAAAATTTTTTTCTTAATCATGTTGCTTCCATTGATTCGACTGCATCATATAGTAAGAACAATTTACCTTAGCTTATTTAAAAAAAAAATCGTATTTCCATGTTGAGTAACAACTGAACCATTGCATTGCCATTTGATTGTTGATGCTAATCTAATGTATTCGATTATTATATATCGTTGTGTGTATGCAATCAGTTCAAGGTCCCAACTCGATGTGCTAAATGTGTATGATAAAGGATTCTTTCACAATTTGTATCAGGTCATTTTTCTGTTCCCAACAAGAGCATCGCATTCGCAAGTAGTTCTATAACAAGAGCATCGTTGTATTCTATTTCCAACCTTTCTGGTATTTAACTCTCCATTATTGTTCTACTTTATTTGTTTATTCTGTTTTAATAGGTTTTGAAGTCTAGTCCTACATTTTCCAAGAGTTCCAACTTCTTATTTTCTTTTTAGCCTTAGTTTGGTTGATTTGCTACTATTTCTCCCTAAACAACACTAGATATGCTTAAAACCCTTGTTGTATCATATCATATATATTGTCCTAACAACCTTACACATATTAATTCAATATTTTAGGCCTTCTTTGCGTTATTCGCTCTTTCATTTCGTGTCTCTTAATGATGAGATAAATTCAAATTAAAAATTTTCTTATTGTCTGATAACATAATATTCTTGTAATGTCTTCTAGTATTTGGTCGATTTTGGCATTGTGATTGATATGCAAAATCATGGTTTGCACTGTACAAGTTCAACATCTCTTTCTAACTAAGTCTGGACTAAACTGCTGGATTTTCATTGTGGTTTGCACTGTACAAGTTCAACATCTCTCTCTGATTTTTGGATGCAATCATAAATTATTTATGAAGTATTTATTCACGACTTTTTCTTGCTTTTTCTTGCAATTATATGCGTTCACCTATGTTCATGTTTAGCTACAACGTATGATTATCCCTTCTCATTTTATTATTTCTATTTTCTGTCTATAATTTCAGCTCATTTGCACTGTCACTCCATCATCAAGTAACATATAAGAGACACACAATACATTTAAGTTTGCTCACCGTGCTAAAAACATAAAAATCCAAGCGGCAGAAAACAAAGTATGCTTGTATTTTAGATTTTTAATACTTTGTTGTTGTTTCCAGTTGCATGCGTGTCTGTTCTTTGTATGTGAAGCACATGCTAGAAATAAAAATATGTATACGCGTGCACATGCTATAAATTCCTCTTTCTGTATTGGCTATTGAACCTTTTTTAGTCCACATTAGAGACTGCACAGTTGTTTAAAACCCTATTTGACTTCTAAAAAAGAAGTTGTTACATAAATATATTTAAAAGTCTAGCAATCATCGACAAATAAGGCAATTCAATTAATCAAAATTTCCTCTCATTTAATGGATTAAATGTAGACCATTGTCAAACATTTAGAATTTAGGTTTGGGTCATTCTTTACTGTGACTTTGTGGACCAGTGGTGGATGATGTGAGGTTGATTAGTATCCAAAAATGAAAGCATTTGTGAAACCTTTCGTGTTTATTCAAGTTTACCCATCTCGAAATTATGAGGATGTAGGAGTTATCAAAGGTTTGAACTTCAAATTAGGTTTAAATTGAAAATTAAGTCTTTTATCACTGTACTGATGATTATTTTTTAATATATA
The DNA here is from genome assembly GCF_006381635.1 of Hibiscus syriacus. Lineage (NCBI taxonomy): Eukaryota > Viridiplantae > Streptophyta > Magnoliopsida > Malvales > Malvaceae > Hibiscus > Hibiscus syriacus. Next base: position 302,008 of record NW_024062731.1, read on the forward strand.
TATATATATTATTATTAAAAAATCTCAATGGATTAAATCTAACATTTGAATTTGAAACTCTAGAAATACGAAATGGATAAGAGTTGGATGGATTTTTCAAGGCTAAGCGTCGAATATCGAAATGGGGTCGAAAAATTTCTAAATTTAGCTTTTCTGAATGCAAGCCAAGAGAATATGATTCTTTGCCCTTGTAAGAACTGTGTTAACATTAACTGGCACATTCGTGAAGTTGTGTACGAGCATCTAGTTATTTTTGGATTTGTTCGGGGTATAGAAAATGGATCTTTCATGGAGAGTTTGTATCAGATAGATCTGCTTCCACGAGTTATTCGACTTATCCTGCTCCTTCTCACCATCCAACTTTTAGAGAAAATGACATGGAAGAGATGTTACGAGATACATTTAATATACACACTCATCACCCGTATGTTTCAAAAAATTATTGTCAGAATGATGTTAATGATTTCATTGAGATGGGAAGAATTGGAAGTGCTGAAGAGCCAAATGGAGAAGCGGAAAAGTTTTACAAGTTGCTGAATGAAATGAATGAACAACTTTATGAGGGATCAAAGTTTTCAAAGCTTTCTTTCTGCATTCGTCTTTTCCACTTAAAATGCCTGGGAGGGTGGACTGGTAACTTCTTTACGCAATTGTTGGAGTTACTAGGAGAAGTGTTTCATTTTGCAAAAATCCCTCAATCATGCAAAGATATGAAGAAAATAATAAAAGATTTGGGTCTTGGATATGACAAAATTCACAGTTGTTCGAATGATTGTATGTTGTATTGGGGTGATCGAAAAAATCAGGACTCTTGCCATGTATGTGGAAAATCTCGATGGATGATTAGGGAGGCAGAAAATGTTACTGAGGATGAAGCTCAAGCACGATCAAGAAAAGAATCGATTAAGATTCTGCGATATTTTCCTCTCATACCTAGGCTACAAGGATTGTTTATATCCTCCAAGACTGCTGAGTCTATGAGGTGGCATCATGATGGCAGAACCAATGATGGATTATTACGGCATCCAGCGGATTCTTTAGCTTGGAAGTCATTTGACAACAAGTATCCAAGTTTTACGAGAGATCCTCGAAATGTCAGGCTCGGTCTTGTAACTGATGGGTTTAATCCATTCAAAATCATGAGTACTTCGTATAGTACTTCGCCTGTTGTACTTGTTCCATATAATTTGTCTCCCTGGATTTGCATGAAACAATAATCTTTCATCTTATCCATGATAATCCCCGGCGAGAAAGGCCCCAGAAATGATATTGAAATTTACATGCAGCCGCTAATTGCAGAGTTGAAATAGTTATGGGAAGGGGTCGAAACGTATGATGTGTTAACGAAGGATAACTTTAATTTACGCACGACTTTATTATGGACAATTAATGATTTTCATGCGTATGCAAATTTATCGGGTTGGAGTACCAAAGGTCATTACACTTGTTCTTGTTGTACTGTAGAAACATGTTCGAAGTGGTTGGTTAATGGAAAGAAGTTCTCTTATATGGGACATCGTCGGTGGTTAGCTAATAATAATATATTTAGAAGTCAAAAGAATATGTTTAATGGTGATGAAGAGTTTCGACATGCTCCTGACCAAACAACCGGCTCTCAAATATTCAGAATGTTGAAAAATATCAATTTTACTTATGGAAAGATGAATCAACCAAGTAGTGCACAATCAAAGAAAAAGGCAAAGCAAGTCAATGAAGAGGTTGAAGTTGACGAACAAACTGATGATGAGTCTGATGAAGAGGATGATCCAAACGAGGTAGACTTATGGAAAAAAAGGAGTATATTTTTCGAGTTGCCTTATTGGAAAAAGTAGATTTTGAGACATAATCTTGATGTAATGCATATTGAGAATAATGTTTATGAGAATATTATCGGGACCATTCTGAATGATGGCAGAAAATCTAAAGATAATCTTAAGAGTCGACTTGACTTAGTGGACATGGGAATTCGGCATGATCTTCATCCGCAATTACGTCCAAATGAAAGAAATTTCTTGCCGCCTTCTATTTTTTCTCTTTCGAAGAAAAAAAAAGTGTTTTGCATGGTGTTGAAGGATATAAAAGTCCCAGATGGGTATGCATCAAACATTTCTCGATGTGTCAGTGTTAAAGATCGAAGACTTTATGGTTTAAAGTCACATGATTATCATATATTAATGCAAGATTTACTGCCAGTAGCTATTCGCGGTTGCATGTTGAGTAAGGTGACGTCTTGTATCATTGAACTTTCTAATATAATGAAAGCCATCTGTGGGAAAGTTCTAATGGTTGAAGAACTTGATAAACTACAAGATCGAGTTGCCTTGACTTTATGCAACTTGGAGAAGATATTTCCACCTTCATTCTTCACAATTATGGTGCATCTGCTAATTCATCTTCCTCACGAAGCAAGAGTTGGTGGTCCAGTTTTCTATCGATGGATGTACCCTATAGAGAGGTGTTATTTGAATTACACGTTTCAAATTACTACTGATTATACCTCTTACTCAAATGTATTTACGTAGTATGTTGTTTTGTGTATAGGTTCTTGGGCAAGTTGAAGTCTTATTGTCGTAATAAGCGTTATCCGGAAGGATCAATTGCTGAAGGGTATTTGGCAGAGGAATGTATGACATTTTGCTCTAGCTATTTGGAAGATGTTGAAACAAGATGGAATAGACCAAACCGAAAATGATGTGTTAAGTACTAATGACTTACCTCAACATTATTTCTTTGGAAGTTATGGTCAACCATTAGGGAAAGTTGAAATTGCACACTTAGATGACACGTCTTGGGTACAAGCACATCGATATGTTCTTTTCCATCACGATTCAATAGATCCTTTTCGCACGTAAGTCTTTTAGACCCAATCTTAATGAAATCTCTTTATCTTTTATATTTATCAATTTTTAACGACATAATATTCTTTATAGTGAGTTTAAAGAAGTATTGAGATCTCGAGTACGCTCCAGAAGATTAAATCAGCGAGAGCTACATAAGTTATTCACAGAAACTTTTCATGAATAGTTAGGCCAGACGGTAAGCAACTAAATCTTACGGAACACTTATAAATTATATATGTCTTGCTTTTTATATCGACGTCAATACAAATTAATTCACCATTCATGTGTAATAGGTTTGGAGTGGGAGAGAAGTTAGTGAAGAAGTTAAATGGCTTTCTCAAGGTCCGAATAGAATAGTTAAAAGATATAATGCATTCCTCATTAATGGGTTCAGGTTCCACACAAAATCTCGTGAAAGATTAAGAAGGACACAAAATTGTGGAGTAGTAGTTACTTCGTCAACTACAAGTTATGCTACTGTAAGGGACAATAATCTACAGGAGGGAGAGGTCGATTATTATGGAAATCTTACAGACATTATTGAGTTAGATTATTATGGAAAACGAAAGGTTGTGTTGTTTCGGTGTGACTGGGTTGATGTAAACAGATGTATAAAAAGAGATAAATTCGGGTTTACAATGGTGAATTTCTCTCGATTAATTCACACGGGTCAACGTTTGATGGATGAACCATATGTATTTTCTTCTCAAGTGAAACAAGTATTTTATTGTCATGATCCAATGAATGACGGTTGGTATGTTGTGCTTCGAAATACTCCCAGAGACTTGATATATATCGGGGATGGAAGTAGAGACGACATTGAAACAAGATCAGAAAGTTTACCTCTACTACCACAAAACTTAGATGAAACTATCAGTAATACAACACAATTTCAATGGGTTCGGGAGGACGTTGATGAAGATATTTATGACAACTGACATTATATAAGACTTTTGTATGATTTTATATCTTAATTTATTTATTTATAATGTTATAACCTTTAACATGTTGTTTTTTAATATATTCATTAATTAATTCATTTTTTTATTACTCATGTTTTTTTATTATAGATATCATGCCGAAGAGAAAAATAAATGATTTGCGTGTTGTTCGAGCTTCTGAAGACCATGAAGAAATAAATAACGAGGAATTGAATGCACCTGAGTCTTCCGAAGTTCCGGAAACTGTTGAAGAAGACGTAGAAATTCAAAGTAATCTTTGAAACATTATTTACTACTTTGTTCATTTTCAAAACTGACATTTAATAATTTCTTATATAGTTGAAAATGCTGGAACACGCAAGACTTGAGGACGTACAACTTTGAAGGAATTATACCAACTTCCTCATGGGCATCGTGTCAAAGTTTCAAGAAACGAAGTCGGTCAACCTATTGGCCCAGAATCACGTCTTCTAGCAGGTTACTTAGGCATAGTTGGACGTAATACGAATCTTTTACCGATCAATTACGAGTCATGGCGCGAAATGCCTAATAGTAACAAAAATCAAGCATTGGATTTTGTTAAGGTAATAATGTCATTATAATACATACTCTATAGAAATTCAATACTAATTTATACTTACGGTGCACACTTATTTACTGTATAGGAGAAATTTTCTTTAGAGGTCTCTGATGATTATGTGAAGAAAACGTTAGGGAAGAGATGGAGGGATCACAAGAGCTCCTTAAAGAAGAAATACTTCAAGAATGATCTCAGCCTTGAAGAGAAGTTGCAAACAGTCCCACCAGGAATGCTCAGGTACCAATGAGAAGATGCAGTCAGATTTTGGAGTTCACAAAAAGGACATGTATGATGTATTTTTCAGAAATAATTGTAACGAATTGTAAATCATCATTAAAAGTGGTTTTTTGACATTGTAGGACCGAGAGCATATTGGTGTTGCTAGCAGGCAACAACAAAAGTTTACGCACATGGCTGGATCGAAGAGTTTTGCTTGTATAGCTCATTTGGAGGTATTATAGATTATTGAAATAGTTTTTATGATATTTTCCATGTACATACTAACTCATAGTAATTATATTATGGTACATTGTAGGAAAATACATTCGGTTCTAAAGTTGGTCGAATCCAACTCTTCGACATGACACATACGAAGAAGGATGTCACTCCTATGACTGCTGACACTGCAGAAAGTATAGTACGTTTTTTGGGTAGATGTTTTAAATTTACCTGAATTTATTTATATTTGTAGAATGACATTTTTTATTTTAATTAATTATTCACTTTATTAGGAAACATTGAGGGAGAAAAAGGCGGAGTATCATGTTACTGCTTCGAGTCAAGGTATTGTTAATGATGATGACATTGAAAACCAAGCTATTAATGACGTTTTGGGTCCTGAAAGATATGGTCGGGTACGCTATCAAGGATCATTCATTACTCCCACCAAATATTTTGGATCCAGTTCATCACAGTACATGTCATCACAGTCTCGATCTTCCCACCAAGAAGTTTGTTGTTTAAAAGAAAAGTTGGCTTAGATGGATCAACAAATGGCTAACTTGAAAGCGGAAAATGAAGCAAGGGAAGCAGAGAGAGCAGCAACAGAAGCAGCTAGAGCAGCAGCAAAAGCAGATAAAGAAGTAACGGCAGCACAAAGAGAAGTAACGACAGCATAGAGAGAAGCAGCGGCAACACAAAGAGAAACAACATATCAATAGAGATGTGAAGAATTTGAAAAAAGACTCAATGATATGATGCTGATGATTCAGAAAACGCAACCTCATAATCCACCATCGTAGTCTCATTTATGTTACGAGCATTCTACTGAACCTTGTTTAACTGGACTTATATTACGTTTTATGAAAACTTTTATTTATTATATTGGATTTTATGTTGTTTGTTATGGATATAGAGTTTGATGTTATTATTATTTTGTTTGTTGGATAATGGAACAGGTTGAAAAAACAGTTTTGGGGTAATCAAGCATAATTTTTAGGAATGTTAATTATATGTTATTTAGCAGCGTTTGTAACAAAAAATGCCGTAATATATCATACATTTAGCGGCGTTTGTATCCTAGAAACACCGCTATATACAGAACTTTACCGGTGTTTTTAGCAAAAACGCCAAAAAAATCAATACCTATTGCGGCGTTTGTGAGAAAAATGCCGCAAAACATCAAAACCTACTGCGGCGTTTGTGGAATAAACGCCGCAAAACATCAAAATCTACTGCGGCGTTTGTGGGAAAACGCCGAAAAACATCAACACCTACTACGGCGTTTATCTAAAAAACACCGCTAAATATCAATACCTATTGCGGCATTTTTCTGACAAACGTCGCTAAATATCAACACCTATTACGGCGTTTGTCACACAAACGCCGCTAAATATCAATACCTATTGCGGCGTTTTTTGTTTTTAAAACGCCGCGAACTTTAGCGGCACTATTTTTAACGGCGCTTTTTGCGGCGTTTGTCTTAAAGTCGCATGTGTTTTTAGCGATGCTTATAACCGCCGCTAAAGGTAAAAAAAACGCCGCAAAAAACCTGTTTTGTTGTAGTGCCAGTTATTAATCACTACCTCTCTCCCAAGTACCTAACCTTAACTCTAATAATTATATGACTCTCAAGTCTCAAACTCCATACGTATTTCATATAACATGGGTAATGCTTTGAGTTGAGTAAAATACAAGGATTACACACAAAGTTTGACCTATCCTTAAATGTACACGGAAATTTTAAAACTAACTAAGAATATAAAATAAAGAAACATTTGAAACAAAAACTCTTTCGAAATAACACTTATATGTTACGGAAGACGACTATCGGATAGAGCAAAATCACAACTAATAATTTGAGAAAATAAAAATGAAGATAAAAGAGACACAAAATTTACGTGGAAAACCCCTAAATAATATAGGGTAAAAACCACGGGAAACGGTAGAAGAATTTCACTATGAGAAAATAGGAATTACAAATTCTCTCTATCTACCAAGGAGAAAACAATGATAATTCTCTTTTGATAAAAAGAAGAAAACAACTCTCAAGAAACTCTCTAAATTCTCTCTAGTATTGGAAGAAAGCTAGAATGATTTGGGATGGTTTTGAAGCTAAATGAGCTAGGGTATTTATAGTTGAAGCTTAAGAACTAATTTGTAAATACCCTAAAGTTTAGTGACTAAAGTTTATAATTTGCCCATTTAATTTTCAACCATTTTCACCTAATTTTGACATTTCCACCGTTTGGATTAGGTGCATTAATGCACCGTTTTTCTTCCTTTGACTTTCAACAATCTCCCACTTGAAGATTTGATTGGAATAATCATATCTTCACACCACTCTTTCTACCTTGTACCTTCATGTTGCTTACGTCTCTGACAGGCCACAGGATGATCGACACCAGGTAAATTTATCAGTGTTGATCGCCTTCGTCATGAAATCTGCTATGTTGTCTTTGGTATAGATGTTCTGCATATCTACTGTCCCTTCTTCCACCTTTACACGAATGAAATGGTACTGAACCCGTATGTTTTTTGTTCTTGAATGAAATGCTGGATTCCTTGCTAGATGCAATGCGCTTTGACTATCACAAAACAGAGAGACATACTCTTGATTGTGCCTAAGCTCCTTCAATAGCATCTTCAACCAAATTGCTTCTATACAGGCTTGTGTAGCTGCTACATATTCTGCCTCTGTTGTGGATGTAGCCACAACTGGCTGTAATTTCGAAACCCAGCTTACAGCTCCACCAACAACTTTGAACACATATCATGTAGTAGATTTGTTTTTTATCCAATCTCCTGCATAGTCAGAATCTACATACCCATTGATTAGTAAGTTTGATCCTCCGTAACATAATGCAACATTTGAGGTCCCTTTGATGTATCTCAGGATCCTCTTTACAGTATTCCAATGCTCTTTGCCTGGATTCACCATGTACCGACTAACCACTCCCACTGCTTGTGCAATATCTGGTCTTGTGCATATCATAGCGAACATTAAACTTCTCACTGTTGATGTATACGATACTCGAGACATCTCCATCATCTCTTCTTCACTGCTAGGACTCATACTGAAGGATAATTTGAAGTTAATAGGAAGAGGGGTAGAAATTGGCTTACAATCTTGCATGCTGAATCGTGACAAGATCTTCTTCAAGTAATTCTTTTGTGAAAACAAAATCTTTCTATTACTTCTGTCCCGATGAAATTGTATCCCTAGAATCTTGTTTATTGATCCCAAGTCCTTCATTTCAAATTCCCTAGCCAGTTGTGCCTTCAATTCTTCAATATGATATTTGTTAAGGTCATGTAACCAATATGTCATCCACATACAATACAATATAACAAAATCGTTATCACCAGACCTCTTGAAATAAGCACAAGGGTCTGCATTAAGTCTGTTGTATCCAAGGCACATAATAAAGGAATCAAATCTCTTATACCAACACCTCGACGCCTGGTTTAGACCGTACATAGATTTGTTCAATCTGCAAACCAAGTTCTTCTTTTCTTTTTCTTCAAAACCTTCAGGCTGGAGTATGTAAATCTCTTATTCAAGATTTCCATGAAGAAAAACTGTTTTAATATCTAGCTGCTCTAGATGTAAGTTCAATGTAGCACACATTGCCAAAACTACTCGAAATATTGTTAGTTGAACCACAAGAGAAAATATTTCATTGAAATCAATACCTTCTTTTTGAGCATATCCTTTGACCACCAGTCTTGTACGATACCTCTCAACTTGATCGTCACCATTTCACTTGATTTTGAAGACCCATTTGTTACCAATTGGCTTCCTTCCTTGTGGTAGTGGCACAAGGTCCCATGTATTATTTTTATGAAGGGCTTCAATTTCCTCTTGCATTGTCATCATCCATAGTGAAGCATCTGAGTTGTTTATTGCCTCCTGGTATATTGATGGCTCACTGTATACAATATTACCTTCAATAACATTATATGAGTGCCAATTAGGATGTCTTCTCACACGATCTGATTGACGAGTTGTTGGAGCTTTAGAACTCTCTGGTTCTTGTTCATCATGTGCTGGTTCTGCTTCAAAAGAATCTCCTTGTTCAAACTCCTTTTCCACATGTATCTGTGTAGTCTCTGACTTTTCAGCGCTACCATATTCTTCTTTTCTTTGAAGCTTATCTTCTATAAAGATAACATCCCTGCTGATGATCACTTTGCGGGCAGTGGGATCCCAAACGCGATACCCCTTGACTCCATCAGCATACCCCAAGAATTTGTATTTCCTGGATTTTGGATCCAGCTTTGAGATTTCTTGGGAGTTGTACATCACGTACACAATACTTCCAAATACATGGAGGTTTGAATAATCAGCTGGTTTACCAGTCCACATCTCTATTGGTGTCTTCAGCTCTATTGCAGTTGATGGAGCTCGATTCACCAAATAACAGGCAGTATTGACTGCTTTTGCCCAGAATGATTTTTCTAGGCATGCATCCCTCAACATTGCTCTTGTTCTTTCTAACAAGGTTCTGTTCATCCGCTCTACCACTCCATTTTGTTGAGGAGTGTTCGCCACTGTGAACTGTCTTTCTTTCCTGCAAAAGTCATCAAATTCTTTACTTGTGTACTCTCCTCCATTATCTATTCTGAAACACTTGATCTTATTTCTAGAATCAAGTTCCACTCTCGCTTTGAAGATTTTGAAAGTTGAAAACACATATGACTTCTTCTTAATAGGGTACACCCAACATCTCCTGGAGTAGTCATCAATAAATGCTACAAAATATTTTGCTCCACCTAGGGATGTAACTGGTGCTTGCCATACGTCAGAATGAACCAATTCTAGAACACTTTTGCCTCTAGAATTTGACGTGTTGAATTTCAACCGGTGTTTCTTACTTGTTATGCAATGCTCACACAAAGGAAGTGTTACCTTTGTTAAGCTTGGAAGTAGTTTTTGCTTCACAAGAACTTTCATTCCTTGTTCTGACATGTGTTTAAGTTTCTGATGCCATAGCATTGCAGAATCCGAACTACATGAGGCAACAGAGGCTTCTGCTTCTAGCAAAGTCTCTCCCTTCAGCATGTACAAATTTGTAGCTATATTTTCTTCTTTCAGCACCACAAGCGCTCCACGGAACACCTTCATGATTCATTTCCGTGTTTCAATCTTGCTTGCATTATTATCCAACAATCCGTAGGATAATAAATTTTTCTTCAGGCTTTTCACGTGCCACACATCTCGAACAACTTTAATTGTTCCATCATACATCTTCAATTTGATGGTTCCCACGCCAACGATCTCTAAGGCATTATCATTGCAACTATACACAGATCCTCCTGAGACATGTTCATAATGATGAAACCATTCTCTTCTTGAGGTCATGTGATATATTGCTTCCGAATCAATGAGTCATATATCTGCATATCTCTTTCTACCTTCCACGGTGGTTGAAGCTTCACAACATAGAGCATCTCCATCTTCTGAAGTGTTTGCGGTATTGCCTTGTGGATTGGAGTTTTTATTTAGACTCCAAAAATCCTTCTTCAAGTGACCATTCTTTCCACAGGTGTAGCACTTTAAATTATTCTTGCTTCTTGACTTCAATCTACCATGTTTGTGACTGCTGCTTTGAACACGTTCTGTTGATCTCCCTCTCATCGTTGTCAACGCTTCTGCTTGTTGCAGATTTACTTGTCTGTCTTCCTTGTTCTCGTGTTGATTTTCTTCTTGTAGAACAGTAGCTGCAACGTCATCGAAGACTAGACTGGTGACATTACTGTTTGTCAAGTTGATGATGAGTTGATCATACGAATCAGGTAGACTTTGAAGTAGAAGTTCAACACGTTCTTGTTCTTCTATTGTACATCTTAAGGATGTAAGCTGAGAAAATAACGTGTTCAGTGTGTTTAAGTGCTCCGTCACTAAAGTAGATTCTGGCATACAGAGAGTGTACAATTTCCTCTTAGGGAAAATTTTATTGTGCAGCGATGTGGCCTCGTACAATTTGGTGAGATGATCACATATCTCCTTAGATGTCTTCTTCTCCTCAATGCTTGACAATACTTCATCTGCTAATGCTAGATGAAAGTTTGCCATAGCATTTCCGTCTATTTCGATCCATTTGTTGTCATCTATGAAATCCACCAGCCTTTCACTAATAGCTTCTAGACAACCGCCTTTTCTCAGGATGCCTTCATCTTCAATTTCCACAATGATAAATTTCTCCCATTGAATTTTTCAATATCAAATTTCATTGCCATAGCTTCTTTTATGGATAGCTCCTACTATTTCACTATCGTGAATAGTTCTCTGGAACCTTCAATGAATGGGTATTAACTTCTTACTTTCTTATGTTGGAGGATCCACCTTTTGGTGGCAACCACAAAGACAATAAGCAGATATTACACACTCAAATCTAGCTCGGATACCAATTGTTGCGGAAGACGGCTATCGAATAGAGCAAAATTGTAACTAATAATTTGAGAAAATAAAAATGAAGATAAAAGAGACACAAAATTTACGTGGAAAACCCCTAAATAATATAGAGTAAAACCCACAGACAACGGTAGAAAAATTTCACTATGAGAAAATAGGTATTACAACTTCTCTCTATCTACCAAGGAGAAAACAATGATAATTCTCTCTTGATAAAAAGAAGAAAACAACTCTCAAGAAACTCTCTAAATTCTCTCTATTATTGGAAGATGTTGAAAACATTTTTGATATTTCGATATAACAAATTAAGTTAAATGAATTTTAAGATTTTACAAATGATTTGACAATTTATATTCGATTCAATTTATCGAATATCAAATTATTACTCCAAGTCTTTGAAGATCAATTTTAATCCTTACTAAATGTGTAAAATTGTGATTTGTACTTAAATTATTTTTGAAACAATTTTCACAAAGTATTTTGAACCAAAATAAAGCCTTAAATCAATTTTTCAAAGGAATGCACCGATGCATCAATACCATGCATCGATGCATTAATGAATAAATTGAAACATTGAATGCATTCCATGCACCGATACACTCTGATTTAATTAAAACATCGAATGCATTTGATGCATCGATGCACAAGCCATGCATCGATGCACCAGGCTATTTTTCAAACATCGAATGCACTTCATGCATCGATGCACTCTTAGTGAACCGATGCACTAGGAGTCCAACGGTAAAAATATTTGAAATTTTACACTGATGCACCAATTCATAATGGTCATGCATCGATGCATGAGACGCTCCCACCTAGATAATTAATTATTTTCACACAATAATGGCTCTATTAACTCCACTAATTATCACCAACGTTCAGAATTGATTCAAGGAGTATTTAAACAAGATTAGAAGCCATTGATCAACAACAAGAAACATCAAGCAACTAGAATCAATAGAGAATCAAAGAGAAAGCATCAAACCTCAAGTTTGAGCATTTTAAGCCTATTTTTCATTCAATATTCATTTTGCTTTCAAGAACACTTTTGTACTCAATTGTATTCATTCTTGAGTGTTCTTTTCTTTGTTCTAGAATTGTGCAAACAATCTACCTTGTGATGATTTCCTTGTAAGTTTGCAAATTTGTATTGTTCTCTTTGGGAGAGAGTTTTCTCAAGAATTTGGGGTATAATTCTTGAGGGTTTGTAAGGTTACTCTTTGTCCTCAAAAGAAATAAAAATTAGTGAATTTGTGGAAAATCCTTAGTGTGGATAGCTAAGGTAGTGGACGTAGACTTTGGTTGAGAAATTTGAACCACTCTAAATCGCTGTGCAAATCTTTTCAATTTTCTGTAAAAGCTTCCACCGAAATTTTAATTGCCAATTCACCCCCCTCTTAGCCGATTCCGTCGATCGATTAACTCAACAATTGGTATTATATCCTCACTCATTTGAAGGTTTAATCACCTCTTGAGTCGATTCGGGAAGAGTTACATCGATTATCAAGTCATCAATGGCCTCCGCTTCAAATTTCGACTCCGGTCTCGATTCGATGTCCGTCAACAAGCCTCTTTTCTTCAATGGATCTAACTATGCCTATTGGAAGAATAGGATGATTTACTTTATTCAAGCAAGTGACATGGGAGCGTGGAATGCCGTAGAAGAAGGATACATCAAACCTCTCACTCATCCAAGGTTGTGGAGTAAAGGAGAGACAAGAATGTTCCAGCTCAACTCCAAAGCCATCCATAATACTTTTTGTGCTCTTGGACCAGATGAATACGGAAGAGTTTTATCGTGTACAACCGCCAAAGAAATATGGGACAAACTTCAAGTCACTCATGAAGGCACCGATGAGGTAAAGAATCTAAAATTAGTATTCTAATGCATAGCTATGAAAATTTCAGGATGAAACCAAATGAAGATATCAAAGCTATGATGGATAGATTTTCAATGATTGTCAATGGTCTCAAATCATATGGAGAGATCATTTCAAATGAAAAGCTTGTGAGGAAGTTCGTCTACTCCCTCCCAAAATCGTGGCAATCAAAGAAGACTGTAATCATCGAGTCTAAGGACTTAACGTCCTTAACTCTTGAAGAGCTAATTGGGTCACTCCTCACTCATGAAATGATGCTCGAAGATGAGGTGGACCTCGACATGACGAGACACCAAAGGAGAAGGAGAAGAAGAAAAACATTGGAGTTGCTCTCAAATCCACAAAAGATGATAGTGATTCGAATGACGATGACGATGATAGGGAAATGGCATTGTTTGCCAAACAGTTCAGAAAAATGATGAGACCTTATTGAGGAAGAAAATTCAAACGAAATGAAGGCCTCAAAAATGAACCGAAAGAGAAGGACTCAATCATTTGCTATGAATGCAAAAAACCGGGGCATGTCAAATATGATTGCCCACAATTGAAGAAAAAGGGTCAATCAAAGAATAAGCACAAGGCTCATGTGGCTACATGGAGTGATGAAGAAAGTTCCGATGAAGAGGAACAAGAAGTAGCTAACTTGTGCTTGATGATATTCGGGGAAGATTCTAAGGTAACCTCTAACTCATCCGATTTTAATTATTTATCCTATGATGAGTTATTAGAGGAATATAATGGGTTGGCTTCGGATTATGAGAAATTATTTTTAAAATATAAAAATGATGTTTCAAAATTGAAAAATGAAAAACAAACTCATATCCAAAACCAACAACGATCTTGAAAGTAAAATCAAAGATTTACAAATCAAACTAGAAGAGTTTGAAAATAAAAATTTAGATTTGCAAAATTTACTTTCAAAGATCAATGATGATCATCAAAAGAAAATTGATGATCTTAAAACTTCTTTTGATAAAGTTGGAACAAAACATTTTGAAAAAGGTGAAAATTCAAAATCTGACTTTGTTAGAAAAAGTTTTAGAAACTACAATCATAGAGGTCCCCAAAGAACCTCTAATGGAAAAATCGTTAGAAGTATGTGGGTTCCTAAAGAACTCAATACTACTAAAGATAAATATATCCTATACAAATGGATACCTAAGGGGACTAGGATTTTGGAAACTAATGAATATGGACCCAAAAGAATTTGGGTACCAAAAATCAAAAATTAATCTATGTTTGTAGGGAAAGGAGCATTGCTACAAGGCACAGGAAACAAATTCAAATTCATGGTACCTTGATAGTGGATGCTCAAGACACATGACCGGAGACAAAAGCCTGTTCATTGAGCTTAACGCCAAAATGGAGGAGAAGTGACTTTTGGAGACAATTTAAAAAGGTCACATTGAAGGTATTGGTACAATAGGTAATACCTCTTCCGTACAAAATAAAAATGTTTTATATGTGAATGGATTAAAGCATAATCTATTGAGTATTAGTTAATTATGCGATAAAGGATTCAATGTCTTATTTGAAATTAATGGTTGTAAAGTCATTGACATTGCATCTAATCGGATTATGCTTGTTGGTCATAGAATAGGAAACATATACATGGTGCATTTAGATTCTTTTGATATGACTAATTTATGCCTAGTTGCTAAGGATGAGCATGATAGTTGGTTATGGCATAGGAGACTAGGACATGCTAGTATGAGTGTTTTGCAACGGTTAATTCAAGGAGACCTAGTAAGAGGGTTACCTAAGCTTAAATTTGATAATGATAAAATCTGCGATGCTTGTGCTAAAGGAAAACAAAAGCGAGTTTCTTTTAAATCCATTAATGATGTATCAACTAGTAGAGTTTTACAATTGATCCATTTAGATCTTTTTGGGCCAACTAGAACTACTAGCTTGAGTGGAAAATAATATGCATTTGTCTTGATAGATGAGTACTCTAGATATACTTGGGTTCTATTCTTAAGTACAAAAGATGAAGCATTAGAACATTTCATCACATTTTCAAAAATTATCCAAAATGAAAAAGTTTACTCTATCACTACTGTTAGAAGTGATCATGGAACTGAATTTGAAAATCTTGGATTTATTGAATTTTGTAATTCTAATGGTATTAGCCATAATTTTTCAGCACCTAGAACCCCTCAATAAAATGAAGTTGTTGAGAGGAAAAATCGAACTTTAGAAGAAATGGATAGAACCATGCTTTGTGAAAATAATTTGCCAAAATATTTTTGGGCGGAAGCCACAAATACCGCTTGTTATGTTGTAAATCGAATAATGATTAGGCCAATTTTAAAGAAAACTCCATATGAAATTTTCAAAAATAAAAAGCCTAACATTATTTATTTTCATCCTTTTAGATGTAAATGTTTTGTTTTAAACAACGGTAAATAAAACCTTGGCAAATTTGATGCTAAAAGTGATGAAGGAATTTTTCTGGGTTATTCCTTAAATTCTAAAATCGTGTATTTAATAAAAGAACTTTAGTTGTAGAAGATTCTATACATGTTGTTTTCGATGATAATTCCTTTCCGAGGAAGGATTCTTGTGTTAATGATGATGTAGGCATTGTAAATACAAATGACGTTAGACATGACGTTGGAGAATCATCATCAAAGGAAGAAACAAAGGATGAAGAAACTCATGATCCCCTCGAGAATCCAATCATTGAAGAAAGGGAAGTATCTTATCCAAGAGAGTACAACTATGTCAAGGATGGCGAAATTATAGGTGATCCATCTAAAGGGGTAACTACTCGATCTTCTCTTAGAAATGTTTGTAATTATGTTGCATTTATTTCATGCATAGAGCCTAAGAACATCAAAGAAGCATTAAAAGATGAACATTGGATTATGGCTATGCAAAAAGAATTAAATCAATTTGAGAGAAGTAAAGTATGGACATTAGTTGAAAGGCCTAGTAATAAAACTACTGTAGGTACTAGATGGGTATTTAGAAATAAGCTTGATGAAAGTGGTAATATAGTGAGAAACAAGGCTAGACTTGTTGCTCAAGGCTATACTCAAGAAGAAGGCATATACTATGATGAAACATACGCTCCCGTAGCTAGGATGGAAGCAATTAGAATGTTATTAGCATTTGCATGTTTCAATGAATTTAAATTATATCAAATGAATGTTAAAAGTGCATTTTTAAATGGTTTTATAAAAGAAGAAGAGTATGTGGAACAACCTCCAGGTTTTGAAGGTTCAAATTTTCTGGATCATGTTTTAAAATTGACAAAAGCTCTTTATGGTTTAAAACAAGCTCCTAGAGCTTGGTATGAAAGATTGTCAAATTTTTAATTGAAAAAGGTTTTTCAAAAGGAAAGGTTGACACTACATTGTTTTTAAAGAGAAAAGGTAAAGATTTATTAGTAGTTCAAATTTATGTTGATGATATAATATTTGGTTCTACTAATGATGTTATTTGCCAAGAATTTTCTAAGCTAATGCAAAGTGAGTTCGAGATGAGCATGATGGGGGAGCTCTCATATTTCTTGGGACTCCAAATCAAGCAAAGAAAAGATGGCATCTTCATCAATCAAGCTAAGTACGTCAGGGATATGCTCAAGAAATTTGGATTGGAAAATGGGAAACCCTATGCCACTCTAATGAGTTCTTCTACAAAGCTTGACTTGGATGAAGGAGGTAAATGTGTGGATGTTAAATTATATAGATCCATGATTGGTTCATTGCTTTATCTAACCGCAAGTAGACTGGATATTATGTTTAGTGTTTGCTTGTGTGCTAGGTTTCAATCATGTCCTAAAGAATCACATTTACTAGCTGTTAAGAGGATCTTTAGATACCTTAAGGACACTCCTAGTATAGGACTTTGGTATCCTAGAGACTCTAGCATTAACTTGCATGCCTTCTCAGATGCGAATTATGGAGGATGCAAATTAGATAGGAAAAGCACCTCCGGTACTTGCCAATTCCTTGGAAATATGCTGATTTATTGGTTTTCAAAGAAACAAAATTATGTTGCATTATCTACCACTGAAGCGGAATACATTTCAGCCGGTAGTTGTTGTGCACAAGTTTTATGGATGAAACAACAACTTTTAGATTATGGAATTGAAGTAAGTACTATTCCTATCAAGTGTGACAATACTAGTGCTATTTGTCTCACTAAAAATCCCATCCAACACTCTAGAGCTAAACATATTGAAATTAGACATCACTTCATTAGAGACCATGTCGCTAAGGAAGACGTAGCTCTAGAATTTGTTGATACTTTGCACCAATTAGCGGATATTTTTACAAAACCCTTAGATAAGGAAAGATTTTGGACACTTAGGAGAGAATTAGGTTTAACTGACCTATCTTCACTTAGTGTTTAAAATAATTTTAGCATTTTTAATAAATATTGAAAAATGCTTATAATAATAATCTTTGATTGCATTCTTGCTATTAATTAGGGGGAGTTTATGATTCTTAGTAAAAATTAAAATTATGTTCAAATAAAGTTTAAAGATTAATTTGATTGATTGAACATAATTAATTTTTGATATATGAGTTGCCAATACCACTAGAGCCAAATAATTTAGCATTTTAAGTGTTTAAAACGGATTTTTGACATTTTTGTGCTTAATGCACCGATGCACTTAACAATGCATCGATGCATCCCTTTAAATGTGCATCGATGCATCCGCATGATGCACCGATGCATGCCTTGAATGTGCATCGATGCACAAGACCATGCATCGATGCATCCGTCGGGTTTTTGGTTAAAAAACCCTGATTCTCTTTATTTTTCTCAAAACCCTTTAAACACTCCCACAACCGTTTGTCCCTCTCTCTCTAAAAACTCCATTCTTGCTCAAAATCAACGATTTTTCGTCGGATTCTTCAAGTTTTTCATCTCCCAAACCTGCTTTTATCATCAAATTGTGCAAAACATCTCTTCATCCCTCTCAATTCGAAATTTTCAAGGTAATATTTCAAAAACCTCTACTTTATTGATTTTTGATTTTAGAACTAGTTTTGATTAGTTCTAGGATGAACATTATATCGGGCATTGATTGTTTGATGATTAGAAACTCGATTTTACAACTAATTTCATCAAAAACTCAAAAATTTTCAATTTTTAATTTTCGAAATAAAAAAAATTCGAAATTCTGAAATTGATTTTTAAATTTGATGTTTTTGATTTAATTATGTTGTCTTCATGAAAACTATACATCTTATAATTTTACAAACATTATAGTTTTTCAAAACCTTGCCCATTAGGATTCGGTTTAGAGAACCTTGAAATATTAAGGACTCAATTGAGTTTTGGGATTGATTATTGTACATACATGTGTTTTTAATTTGCAGGTTATATTTCTTATTCCGACTCCTTTACCATGTCTAATCCTAAACGTCCTAGGACTTCCTCTAGTCGTTCACATCGTCCTTCCGTTCCTTTACATCCTAATCCCATTCCTCAAACTTCTAGTGGCCTATTGAGTTCCTGTTTCAATATGCCAGAGCGTCATAGAAACGACCTTTACAATAGATACGTTGAGTCATTCCAATCCTATAGAATTCGGGAAGAACGTATTCCCTCGCTTCAAGCCATGAACAAAATTGACTTTGAATACCTCCCAATTCTTAAAAAATGGAAGTTTGATAAACTATTTTCACCTCAACCTATCATTTTCCACCAATTAGTCCGCATTTTCTATTCTAATGTGGTCTGTATTCAAAATCAAACCCAATGTGGTACCATCGGAATTAGATCCTATCTTCTAGGTCAGTACATTGTTGTTGATTCCGCAACTATTGCTTCTAATTTCGGGTTAGATGATGATAGTGTGTTTGACGAAAAAGAATCTGTGGCTTACCCCTATACCCCTAATGCTAGTGTCAGTACCCTTCGAACCCATCATGACCGTTTCCTTCATTTCATTATTTCTTGGTGGTTTCGTCCTTCTGCTGGTAGGTACTCCACTCTACGTGCTAGGGATTTATGGTGGATGTATTGTATTAAAAATAAAATCAAAATAAATCTTCCACATGTCATTTTTAGCCAACTAGTAGACATCGTAAATATTGTCCCTTTTAAACATGTTGAAACATTAGCCTAAGGATGTCTACTTAGTAACATGTTTATCAAATTTGGTCTAGACGTTTCTCTCGACACTCCTATCCCTCTCCAAAATCAAATCAATCTCACTTCTTTAAAGAAAGCAGATTGGGTTCAAGATGAGCGCATCGGTTTTTAGGTATTCCGACCAAATAAACAAACTCCGGGAGCTAGTTCTTCTTGTGCTCCTCCTCCTCCTTCGGCTGCGGATGACGATCCCGAGCTTCAAGGGATATTTCAAGATATTGACGATCAAGCTAATACACCAGAACCCGCTCGACAAGAAGATCAAACACCACCTTATTTTCGATCCTTTTTAGAGGAGTTTGATTTACAATTTGCTTCCATGGAGTCTCAGATTACTGAGTTTCAGAGGGAGATGCGTGATCATATGGATGCTCTGACTCTTGAAGTTCGAGCTCATTATCCTCCTCCTCCCGATCCTCCGATGGAGTAGATTTGTTTTTCTTGTCACGCTCTCTTGATTTTAAAACTTGGATTGATTTTAATATTTATGGTTTGTTTAATTTTGGATACTTTAACTTTGTTGGTTGACGGATGTTTGAATTTATTTTATGAATGCTTGAACTTAATATATATATATATATATATATATATATTTGGTTTGGTTAAATTTTCTTATTTTTGCGTCATTAGACATATATGACCAATTATCCATTGCATGTTATATAAATATTGATTTATGGAACTAATGCCTAACCTCTCTTTTGATTGTGATCTTAGCAGCTTATAATTAATAAATCAATTGGCTTAAGTTTTTCAAAACATTCTTGTTTAAAACGTTTTATAGAGTCTTTTTGATTTAACAAAAAGGAGGAGAAGATTAAGATGTGTGTCATAGTAAGGGGGAGTAATTTTTTTTAAAGTTGATTTCAAAAATAATTTTCTTAAATAAATCTTAAAATTTCCCAAGTGTTTTGTTATATCAAAAAGGGGGAGATTGTTGAAAACATTTTTGATATTTCGATATAACAAATTAAGTAAATGAATTTTAAGATTTTACAAATGATTTTACAATTTATATTCGATTCAATTTATCAAATATCAAATTATTACTCCAAGTCTTTGAAGATCAATTTTAATCCTTACTAAATGTGTAAAATTGTGATTTGTACTTAAACTATTTTTGAAACAATTTTCACAAAGTATTTTGAACCAAAATCAAGTCTTAAATCAATTTTTCAAAGGCATGCACCGATGCATCAATACCATGCATCGATGCATTAATGAATAAATTGAAACATCGAATGCATTCCATGCACCGATGCACTCTCTATGCATCGATGCACTCTGATTTAATTAAAACATCGAATGCATTTGATGCATCGATACACAAGCCATGCATCGATGCACCAGGCTATTTTTCAAACATCGAATGCACTTCATGCATCGATGCACTCTTAGTGCACGATGCACTAGGAGTCCAACGGTCAAAATATTTGAAATTTTACACTGATGCATTGATGCATAATGGTCATGCATCGATGCATGAGACGCTCCCACCCAGAAAATTAATTGTTTTCACACAATAACAGCTCTATTGACTCCACTAATTATCACCAATGTTCAGAATTGATTCAAGGAGTATTTAAACAAGCTTAGAAGCCATTGATCAACAACAAGAAACATCAAGCAACTAGAATCAATAGAGAATCAAAGAGAAAGCATCAAACCTCAAGTTTGAGCATTTCAAGCCTATTTTTCATTCAATATTCATTTTGCTTTCAAGAACACTTTTGTACTCAATTGTATTCATTCTTGAGTGTTCTTTTCTTTGTTCTAGAATTGTGCAAACAATCTACCTTGTGAGGATTTCCTTGTAAGTTTGCAAATTTGTATTGTTCTCTTTGGGAGAGAGTTTTCTCAAGAATTTGGGGTATAATTCTTGAGGGTTTGTAAGGTTACTCTTTGTCCTCAAAAGAAAGACAAATTAGTGAATTTGTGAAAAATCCTTAGTGTGGATAACTAAGGTAGTGGATGTAGACTTTGGTTGAGAAAGTCGAACCACTCTAAATCGCTGTGCAAATCTTTTCAATTTTCTGTAAAAGCTTCCACCGAAATTTTAATTGCCAATTCACCCCCTCTTGGCCGATTCCGTCGATCGATTAACTCAACAGAAGAAAACTAGAATGCTTTGGGATGGTTTTGAAGCTAAATGAGCTAGGGTATTTATAGTTGAAGCTTAAGGACTAATTTATAAATATCCTAAAGTTTAGTGACTAAAGTTTATAATTTACCCATTTAATTTTCAACCATTTTTCACCTAATTTTGACATTTCCACCGTTTGGATTAGGTGCATTAATGCACCATTTTTCTTCCTTTGACTTTCAACATTATATAATCTCAATACAATGCCCATATTACGTGAGAGAACATGTTTCGTAAGGATTTCACGAAAGGTTTTATAATTCCAAAGGGTGTTAAAAGACATATCTTGTGGTTATCATGTCGTCTTGTATATTGCCCAACTATGTTTCTTCTTTATCGAGGTGGAACGGGTCCTTGATTTAAGTTATGTACTTATTATAGCTACTAAATGATAGATGCAGCAACAAATTGTTGTGGTTATCACGTCAGTCTTAAAGGCATTCAGCTTGAACATGTGCATCATCAGAAATCAGAAGTCTTGGGTGTAAAAAGGAATAATAATTGATATGATTTTATTTTCTGTAAAATTAAAAGGAGTTGAAAGTTGAAACAACACTGTATTTTCACTTTGATTTCATGATTTTCCCATTTTTAGTAATGGCAATCTACCAAAGTTGTGTGGAGAAAACAATAGCTTGTTGTTGGGGTGTCCCAAATTGAAACTGTGAATTTCTGAGATCATCTTCTAGTGCTGGAAGATTAAGATCCAACAATATCTTGTTGGAGTCACTTGCCGTATTGATGCTCATTCGATCAACATCCATGACGGATAGATTGTTTGCAGCAGCCACATTGTGCCGCCTCATGTGACCTCCGAGAGCTTGATCGGACGTGAACTCGGAGCCACATATCGAACACTCATGAATTTTATTAACCTTTTTGTTGCTTACTCGTAAAGCAATGCCTGCATCATCATCAACTGCCAAAACTAGTGGTTTTTTTATGCTCTGTGATGGCTCTTTTCGGCTTCTTGTGGCTTGTCTTGTGCCCTCCTAGTGCTTGGAACGAAGGGAAAGACCGGATGCAAGATAGAAATGGGTTTCTTATTGTTAGATTTGTCTAGAAATTAAGTTGACAAGTTGGAAATTTCATCTTGGTTGGTGGCCAACTTATTGGAAATTTCATCTTGGTTGGTGGCCAAACTTTGAACATGTGAATTTCATATTTGGTGGCTAACTTGTACACATTGGAAAATTCTTTGGTAGGTGGCCAAACTTTGAACATATTGTTCTTGAAACTCAACTATAAATAGGCCTAAGTATTTCCATTAGAAATAATCCCAAAAACAAGTTATCTCTTCCTCTTGTATTCTTCATTCTCCCACTTTGGGAATTCCAAAGAATTCCATTTGTTGTAATATTGGCGATATAGTGAAGTTATCATCCGGTGTGGTGCCCGAGGAGTAGACTATATTCTCTCGTCGAACCTCGTAAATTTGGTGTGTTCTCTCCTTTATTGTTTTTTATTCGGTTCTTTTCCATTGTGTTTCAATATTCAATAGTTTGACAGGTTTATCCACTGTGCAACCTTTGGTGGTTTTAATCTTGACATTTTAGGTCAATTTTAAAACTACGTTCGTTCGTGTGGGAAATAACCCATTTTCCCCAATAATTGGCATCAGAGCTTCGGTTGAGGTTATCCTGGTGGTTCCGTTGCTGAAAATATACAGTTCGTGATATTGAATATTGTTCTAGAATTAAAATGCCAAAATACGGATCAGTTGAGACATCAAGCTCTTCATCTGGACCGGTGAGGAGGGTGATGTCAAATGCAAATTTCTCGGTGGAGTTGTTCGATGGATCCGGTCATTTTGGCATGTGGCAAGGCGAGGTGTTAGACGTTTTATTCCAACAAGGTCTAGACATCGCCATTGAGGAAGAAAAGCCCGAATATATGGAGGAGAAAGAATGGGGAATAATCAATCGTTTGACGTGCAGCATGATTCGATCTTGTCTTTTCAGGTTGCAGAAGTATGGCTACAAGAACGAGACTTCTGTAAGTAAGATGTGGAAAGCTTTGGAGGAAAAATTCCTGAAGAAAAGCTCTCAGAATCGTCTCCACATGAAGAAAAGATTGTTCAGATTTGATTATCAACCAGGAACCAGTATGAATGAACACATCACTGCGTTCAATGAGCTAGTGAAAGACTTATTGGGCATGGATGAAACCTTCAAAGATGAAGATTTGGCTTTGATGTTGTTGTCATCTCTTCCAGATGAATTTGAGCACCATGAGACAACGTTACTTCATGGTAAGGATAATGTTACCCTTAAAGATGTAACTGTTGCTTTGTATAGTTATGAACTCAGGAAGAAAACCAAGAATGAGAGCAAGTACGAAGCAGCAGAGGCCATGATGGCAAGAGGTCGCTCGAAAAGTCAAAAGCCAAAGTGGAGAGGGAGATCAAAGTCGAAGTCCAGACTGGGAAAAGATGAATGTGCCTTTTGTCATGAGAAAGACCATTGGAAGAAAGATTGTCCGAAGCTGAAGAAGAAAGGAAAAGTTGCTCCATATGCATGTGTTGCAGAGCATGATGCACATGACTCTGACATATCATTGGTTGCTTCTTTAACAACATTCTATTCCGATGAGTGGATATTAGATTCGGGTTGCACCTATCATATGTCCCCTAATCGGGAGTGGTTCTCCGATTTAGTGGAACTAAATGCAGGAGTTGTTTATATGGGCAATGACAATGCCTGTAAAACTGTTGGGATAGGTTCAATTCGATTGAAGAATCAAGATGGATCAACCAGAGTTCTGACGGATGTCCGATACGTGCCCAGTTTGAAGAAAAATCTCATCTTGTTGGGAGCCTTAGAATCCAAAGGCTCAGTAGTCACTATGAGAGATGGAGTTTTAAAAGTCACATATGGCGCACTTGTGATGATGAAGGGCATCAGGAAAAATAATTTGTATTACTACCAAGGTAGTACAATTATTGGAGCAGTTGCAGCAGCTGCCGGAGGTGATGATTTGGATGCAACCCAGTTGTGGCATATGCGGTTGGGACATGATGGAGAGAAATCCTTGCAAATTCTGGCAAAGAAAGGATTGTTGAAAGGTGCAAAGGCTTGCAAATTGAACTTTTGCGAGCATTGTGTTCTGGGAAAGAAGAAGAGAGTGAAGTTTGGAACCACTATACATAATACAAAAGGTATTGTAGATTATATTCACTCAGATGTATGGGGTCCTTCAAAGACATCATCTTTGGGGGGAAACCATTATTTTGTAACTTTTGTAGATGACTTTTCCAGAAGAGTTTGGGTGTATCCGATGAAGTCTAAAGATGAAGTGCTTCAAATTTTCCTGAAATGAAAAAATATGATCGAGAACCAGACTGGTAAAAAGATCAAATGTCTTAGGACGGACAATGGAGGGGAATATAAAAGTGACCCATTCTTTGACGTTTGCCATGAGTATGGTATTGTTCGACACTTCACTGTTAGACATACACCACAACAGAATGGGGTGGCAGAGCGTATGAATCGAACACTATTGGAGAAAGTTCGATGTATGTTGTCTAATGCTGGGTTAGGCAAGGCATTTTAGGTTGAGGCTGTGACATATGCTAGCCATCTTATTAATCGTCTGCCGTCATCAGCGATAGGAGGAAAAACACCTTTGGAGGTATGGTCTGGAAAACCTGCTACTGATTATGATTCCTTACATGTATTTGGATCCACTGCTTATTATCATGTGAAGGAATCCAAGCTTGATCCGAGAGCAAAAAAGGCTCTCTTTATGGGAATCACCCATGGAGTGAAGGGATTCCGCCTTTGGTGTTTAGACACCAAGAAGATAATTTGTAGCAGAGATGTTACCTTTGATGAATCTGCCCTAGTAAAGAAGGTAACAAGTGAAGCTGTCCAGACAAGTAGTACTCCGCAGCAGGTGGAGCATACTCCAAAACAGGTGGAGTTTCAGCAGATTATGATCCCAGAAGTTGATGTAGCTGATTCTTCAACTCCAATAGAAGAATCAGAAGATGAAGAGGTTCAAACCCAAGAACCATTGGAGACACTAGAAACACTTGCAGTTACAAGGCCAAGGAGAGAAATTCATAGACCTGCTCGATTTGTTGATATGGTGGCCTATGCTCTTCCAGTTGTTGATGATGATATCTCTATCACTTACCAAGAAGCAATACAAAGCTTGGAAAGTGATAAGTGGAAAAGTGCCATGGATGAAGAAATACAATCTCTCCAAAAGAACGACACTTGGAAACTGGCACAATTACCGAAAGGTAAAAGAGCCATTGGATGCAAGTGGGTATTTGTAAAGAAAGATGGATCTCATAACAAGAAAGATATTCGCTACAAGGCATGGTTGGTAGCTAAAGGCTACGCTCAAAAGGAGGGAATCGACTACAATGAAGTATTTTCCCCTGTTGTGAAGCATTCCTCCATTAGAATATTGTTGGCCTTGGTAGCATAGTTAAATTTGGAGCTAGCTCAACTTGATGTAAAGACGGCTTTCTTGCACGGTGATTTAGAAGAGGAGATCTATATGACACAACCAGAAGGATACAAAGATGGTGGTTGTGAGAAATGGGTTTGTAAGCTGAACAAATCGCTATATGGATTGAAGCAATCTCCGAGGCAGTGGTACAAGCGATTTGATAGCTTTATGAGGAGGCAAAAGTATACTAGAAGCAAATATGATCATTGTGTGTATTTGCAAAAGCTCAAAGATGGATCTTTCATTTATCTTCTCTTGTACGTTGACGATATGTTGATCGCTTCGAAGAGTCAAAAGGAGATAGACAAATTAAAGGCTCAGTTGAATCAAGAGTTTGAGATGAAAGATCTAGGTGAGGCCAAGAAGATTCTTGGTATGGAGATAAGAAGAGATAGACAGAGAGGGAAGCTTTGTTTAACACAGAAGCAGTATCTGAGAAATGTATTACAATGTTTTGGCATGAATGAAAATACCAAACATGTAAGTATCCCATTGGCTTCTCATTTGAAACTTAGTTCTCAATTATCTCCTAAAACTAACGAAGAACGAGTGTATATGACAAAAGTTCCATATGCTAATGCAGTTGGGAGCTTGATGTATGTAATGGTGTGTACGCGTCCTGACATTTCACAAGCAGTTGGAGTTGTGAGCAGGTACATGTATGATCCTGAAGAAGGACATTGGCAAGCTGTGAAATGGATTTTACGGTATCTCCAACAAACCGTGGATGTTGGTTTAGTTTTTGAACAGGATGAAGCACTTGGTCAGTGTATGGTTGGATATGTTGATTCCAATTATGCTGGTGATTTGGATAAGCGTCGATCAACTACTGGGTATTTGTTTACTCTTGCTAAAGCCCCAGTAAGTTGGAAGTCTACATTGCAATCTACGGTGGCCTTGTCTACTACAGAGGCAGAATACATGGCAGTTTCAGAGGCTGTAAAGGAAGCAATTTTGGCTTAACAGGTTGATGGAAGACTTGGGAGTTGTTCAAAGTCATATTAGTCTCTATTGTGACAGACAGAGCGCTATTCACTTAGCGAAAAATCAAGTCTACCATTCAAGGACTAAGCATATCGACGTGAGGTATCACTTTGTGCGGGAGATCTTTGAAGAAGGAAAGATTCTACTTCAGAAAATTGCGACATCAGAAAATCCTGCAGATATGATGACCAAGGTGGTAACAGTAATCAAGTTCAATCATTGTTTGAACTTGATTAACATCCTGAAAGTATGAACACCTTCGGGTGTGTGGCGCTTGTGAGCGCAGTTAGAGGCACTAAAAATTTGGGGAGTTGAAGAAGTTGAGTAGGCTTGGTAATTTCAAGCCAAGGTGGAGATTTGTTAGATTTGTCTAGAAATTAAGTTGACAAGTTGGAAATTTCATCTTGGTTGGTGGCCAACTTATTGGAAATTTCATCTTGGTTGGTGGCCAAACTTTGAACATGTGAATTTCATATTTGGTGGCTAACTTGTACACATTGGAAAATTCTTTGGTAGGTGGCCAAACTTTGAACATATTGTTCTTGAAACTCAACTATAAATAGGCCTAAGTATTTCCATTAGAAATAATCCCAAAAACAAGTTCTCTCTTCCTCTTGTATTCTTCATTCTCCCACTTTGGGAATTCCAAAGAATTCCATTTGTTGTAATATTGGCGATATAGTGAAGTTATCATCCGGTGTGGTGCCCGAGGAGTAGACGATATTCTCGTGGAACCTCGTAAATTTGGTGTGTTCTCTCCTTTATTATTTTTTTATTCGGTTCTTTTCCATTGTGTTTCAATATTCAATAGTTTGACAGGTTTATCCGCTGTGCAACCTTTGGTGGTTTTAATCTTGACATTTTAGGTCAATTTTAAAACTACGTTCGTGTGGGAAATAACCCGTTTTCCCCAACACTTATATCTATCTATTTATATATATATATATATATAATATCGGTAACATTAACTAATTACAATAATTGAATGACGAGGACTTCGGTATTCTTTCAAGTAAAATTGAGTTATAATCTTATAGATGAGAAATTAACATTGAAAGAATTTTATATTTTATTTTAAGATTTAATTTTATTTATTTTAAATATAATTGAGATTTAGGCATGTAAACGAATTGAACGTTCAACGAGCCATTCATAAACCTTTCGACGCGAAGTTCGTTTATGTTCATTTATTTATTAAACAAATTAACATGAACAAGATTTTATGTTCATTTAATTAAATGAACGAACACGAACAAAAGGCTATTTCGTTCATTTACATTCGTGAACATTCGATAATCCGTTCGTTTATGCTCTCCAAACCCGTTTGAAATATAAAGACTAAATGAATTTTGAGCTTTTAATGAATTTTAGCCTTATACCCATTAATATTTTTAAACTCAATTAATTTCAAAACCAAATAAAAAGTACTCAAATCGATTAAAGAAAATATAAATTCTAAAATCATTTGAAAATAAAAAAAACTCTTCTCAAATATAAATCCAATTAATTTTATGTTCATTCATTTGTGTTCGTTTATCGTTTAAACGAATGGACCTGAACGAACATGAACAATCTAAATTTCTTAATGCATGAACACGAACAAAAACAAAAAAAATTTGTTTGTTTAGTTGTTTGTATTCGTTTGTCTATTGGTTAATGTTAAATAAACGAATAAGAACATACATTCGTTCGATTCGTTTACAGACATATTGAGATTCATGTGATTACTGAACATTACAAATATTTTCTTTTAAAATATATATACTTTATAAGTATAAAGTTCACTAATTACATAGAAATGGAGAACGGATATTTGGTTTAGAATTACGATAAGCATTCAAGACAATATAATTAGCAAAATCTTGGAAGTATCTTAGGGGCAAGAAGTAAGCATAGGACTACAAGTGTAAGTAAAGACAAAAGTTAAGTGGAAATGATATTTAACGTTCATTTTCAAATGATTAATTTTTAAAATAAATATTACCATTTCTAAACACCTTAGATTAATAAAAAAAAACATCGATTAGGTGCACCGCAATGGCCGTTGCCCTACCCAACTAGTGAAAAGGAACACAACAAACGCAGTTGTCGAGCGGGGGGGTTTAGTTGAACAGAGGATGTTTATTTCACAAGTCATAAAAACAAACATTAGCACAAAAAAAGCAGGTTCTACGTCTACAAGCCATAATACATGCAACTAACTAATTTTTTATTGCATAGGGAATACTGACAAACAAAGATAAGAAAGCTCTGCAAATGTTGTTCCCCCAAAACTTCTTGTCTGCACAATCTCATTTAACAGGCTATCAACATTGAAAGCAACGTCACATGCGCCTCTATAAGAGAAGTTGCCAACGCCATTCCTCCCAACTGGTGCGACTGAAGAGATTTATATCGGAGTCAAGCCGACGACTCCTGCAGAGAGATTACCAGCAAAAAAAAGTAAACACAAGAGGAACTTATGAATTCAATATCATGTTTGATATGTATGCTGGAATGAATATTGACATAGGCAATTAGGAATGTCAAAGATCTGGTACAAAAGATCACTTAGTCCAACATTAAAACATTCAATCCCCATATGGCAGAATCCACAATACTGTGTCCAACATAAAGCATATCGATTCATACACCCTATTCACCGCAAAGCCATGGATGTACAAGTACTTCAAAGAGTTCAAGAGTCCATTGAATGGGTGGAAGGATGGAATTGCGCCAATCCGAAGGATCTAATAGACTAATATACTACAGAGAAAGTTTGAATCAAATGCATCATTGTCCCCTCGAGCAAAATTAAGGCTTGACTGAGACAATACAGAGTAAAACATCAAAATAAAATGAAGGCCACTGGAAACTGGAACAACAAGCGGCAGAGTCCTCCAAGTTACAATGCACATTTGGCTTAACTAAAATAAATTATGCTCAAAACAAGGATCAATCTGGAAAACGTATGAATATCTTGTCTGCTCTGTAAAGATATAGGCATGTAGATAAAAGTACAAAACTGGAACAACAAGCGGCAGAGTCCTCCAAGTTACAATGCACATTTGGCTTAACTAAAATAAATTATGCTCAAAACAAGGATCAATCTGGAAAACGTATGAATATATTGTCTGCTCTGTAAAGATATAGGCATGTAGATAAAAGTACATATGCACATACCACATGCCAATCTTCCACCAGCGTTTCCAGTGGTTAGACTAAGTTCATGTCCACCTGCAGATGAATGATAAGACATTAATAGTAGCAAAAGGAAAGTAAGAAGTAAATAAGAAGGAAATTCTGAAACCAGAAAGCAAAATGTGACCCGGCTAACAATATCAACTATGATGAAGCATGAACGTAAGTTTAAACAAGAAAAAAAAAACTTCATTCCTAGTCTACAATCAAAGTGCACTGTCCTAACAGCATAAAAGTCACTACAAGTCACTTTTCTGTCCACAACTTATGAGGGTAGTTAACTCATTAAGGAACTGTGAGAACTGCAAGCCAAATATTTACCCTTTCCAAGATCATCCTCAAGCTCATGAACCACAAATGCTCTTCCAACGACTGCATTCGGGCCACTTAGTGGTATCTGCTCAAGAGAGTCAAGGTTTAGTAACAGAAAAGGAAAAATGATCTAGAGCCGCCCACGCTGAAAAAGGAAAATTTCATGCACAGACAAAAGAATATGCTTATCCGGAGACTTGCACGGAAAGAAACATGAATTTTTTAGTATCACCTGATTGTCCACAATTGTTGACTCTGCCACTCCTGTATAACCAAACAGCCAATGAATCAATTCAACTGGTGCAGAAAAAAAACAAAAACAAAGTAAATCAAAGAATGTATTACCATCAGCATTAGCAATTATGTTTCCCAGGTCACCCGCATGGCGTACTTCATCCTCAGGAGCACCATGTGTCATGTTGTTAGGGTTGAAATGTGCTCCTACCGTGTAAAATTTTAAGAAGTAAAGGATTTATATAGACAAATTGAAACTTAAAACAAATTCAAATGAAATAAGTTATACCTGTTGACATGCATCCATTTGTTGTGTCACCATACTCATGCTACACAAAAGGCAAAAAGAAAAGATCAAAATCATGTATTTCTATGTACTGAAATCCACAGGAAACAAGCAGCTAAAGCCGAAAACACTCACAAGGTGGAACCCATGAGGCCCTGGAGTAAGACCGGTTATTCGAACATTCACAGTTGTAGGACCTATTTCATTCACAACAAGTAAGCATTCTCAGATGATCGAAATATTTGATTCCTAAAAAGATAAAAGACATACAAGCTTAACTTTCTTTTTTCCTTTTTTAGCTTCCTTGTTAGACAGAAAAGACAGAATTATTTCGTAAAAAATGTTTCGGGATATAATTCATTGCAAATTGAACTTGAACATTAATTTTTTTTCTGAGTAATTCATGTCAACATCAACTTGAAAAAAAAACAGAAGAAAACCCTGGTAGCACGAAAAAAAAATCCTAACACACTATTATCAAAGAATAAGACTTAGAAATGAATTCGCCAATAAGAAAAACCCCAAAAAGCAAAATGTACCCAATTTCCTTTCTTTTGCTTCTTATCCTTCTCAGCCAAAAAAGAGTCAAAATTTCCCCATTAAAAAGAAACAGAACCAAAACCCAAATCACAAAATATATTAGAAAGTAAATAAATGGATCAAAAGTGAGGGAATAGAAAGAACAAAAAACCGACCATCATCTTCCTGGGTCAACGTGACAACGCCTTCAACTTTGGAATCACCCTTGAGAACAGCGACTGCTTTCTTTGTGGCAGCGAAAACAGAAAACGGCTTCTTGGGTACAGAAGAAGGAAGGGAGAGGGATTGACGGGGGAGCTTGAGAGAGACGCCGCGAAATGAGGAGAGAAGAACTGGTGGTTTTAAAGGGTTAGTTGATAAAGGAAAAAGGAGATAGTTGTGAGATGGGGTTGTAGCGAGAAAAGCGTGGGCTGCCATGGCTGCTGTAGTCGCAGCTTGGGTGAGTGAGTGGGTGAGAGATGAAGATTACGATAATGTGAGAGGAGGTTGTGGTGGCTGACTTTCCCTATGAGATATAGCTATTAGCTATAGGGTGTACAGTGCTGGTTTTATATCTGGCTGCATCTGTTGTGTTTCGACCCTCGAATATTCTGTGCTGATGGGACCGGTGCGGTCCAAAATATAGAATCCCTTAGAAATTAAGAGAAATAGAAATCTAATTCTATCAATTTTTCATGTTTAATTTAATTTTTTAAAGGGAGAATTAGAATCTAATTTTATTAAGGGAGGGAAAGTAAATTTCATCTATAACATAATGGAATTGAAATCTTTTGGAGGAGAGAATGTGAAATTTGATCATACTATCCTCATTAATCTTTTAGTATTCAGGTCGGATTTTTTAAAAAAAATTCGGGATCGGGTTGGATTTTTTATAAAAATTTCGGGTTCGGGTTAGGTCGAGTTTTTTTTAAGTTTGATATTCGTATCGGGTCAGGTCGGGTTTTTTTAAATGTGATATTCGGGTCGAGTTCGAGTTTAGGGTAAAAAATACCAGACCAGACCAAAAAAAATATATAATTTTACCTTATATATTTAGGAATAATTACAATAATACCCTTCTATATTTAATTTTTTCTAATTAAGTCACTGTTTTTATTGAATAAAAATAATTTTTTATTATTTCGGGTCGGGTCGGTTTCTAATTCATATATTCGGGTCGGGTCGGGTGAAACTTTATTTTGGTCGGGTCTTGGGTAGAGGTTCCCTTGTTCTTGGGTGGGGTGAAACTTTATTTTGGTCAGATCGAGTCAAGTCTCGGGTGGAGGTTCCCTTGTTCTCTGGTCAGGTCGGGTCTAGTGGACCAAAAACCTAACCCAACCCAACCTATAGTCATCCCTAATTGGGATAATTTTAACTTATAATATTTATTAGTATGCTTTTTATAATTTATTGAAATGAATAATCAATCAATAAAATGAAAATTTAATATTTTTAAATTTTTTATAATATATTGTTACATGTAAGTTATAAAACAAACTGAAAAAACAAAAAGGGTAATTCTGTCATTTTACATTACTAAAATCAAATTCATCTGACATGTCTACGAATCAAACATAATATGGAATTGAATTACTATTCAATTTCCTGTCAACCAAACAGGCTTTAGATTCAGATTCCAATTCCTTCACAAATTCTAATTCTCTAAGAAACATTCCAACGAACTAAACGCCACCTAAGAAGTGAAATCCTCTGCTTCTTTTTCTTGATAAATGGGCAAATTTATCATTCAATTTATTCCTCAACTCTTTATCTTCATGATAAAATGGTTTTCTAGATGTTAATTATTATTTAATAAATAATTAATGTTTATTATTAATATGATATTTTTATATTAATTGCTTACATGACATATATACATTATACATACATTATATATGACATATATACATTATTAATTTTGTTAAAACGACATATGCAATGTTGTAGACAAGGCCCAAATCTAAATCCCTAACAGCAAAGTCGATTTACTTGCAATATATAAAATTACACACCATCTATTAGAGGTGTGTAGAAATATCTGATTCAAATAATATAATTTGTTTATCTGACGATTATATCCGATCGGAATTTTTGGATATTCGATCCGTCTTTTTTTCGGGATAATTCAAGTCAGATATTTAATTTTTTTTGGATAATCGAATCGGATACGGATCGGAAAAATCTTGGTTTTGGATTATCCGAATATCCGAAAACTAAATGGGCCTTTAATCCTAAGCCCAATATCCATATGTTTCATTAGAGGTGTTCAAAATTGGGTACCGGGTTTTTGGGTACCCGAACTTCTGGTAGTTGATTGGTTAGCCCGTGTCCCGACCAGGATGTTGCCGGGTACTCGATTTTTTACTATTTTTAAATTATTAATTTAAAAAAACATACACAAATTTAAATGTTCGAATTACATAATCCAACATCCAAACATATAATTTAAAAGTGATTTTTTTTGGAAGGTTTTCTTTTTTAATTTTATTAGTTTAATTTAATATATAAAATTATTAATAACTAAATATGTAAAATTATTATATATATATATATAATTTAATTTTGTGACCTGGGTCCGACCCATGAAATGTCGGGTCAGGTACCAGAATCGGAACTTTATTTTTAAAAAAGAAATACCCAGATTATTTTTATTAGATCGACGGATCAGGTCATTCAAATAATCAGAATCGAGTATTTTTGAACACTTCTATGTTTCATGCGATAATCAGAGGCCCAGGAGAACTATTGCTGCCCAGATGAACCCCAGGTCTGTAGCCGACTTCTCCAAGATTGATAGTCATTTTATTTTTTCAAGACATTTTACTTTCTTCTCTCGTTTCAGGGATATTTTGGGGGTTCAAAAAATGGTGTTTGAACCACAAGATTCATTAAATTTTCAAAGCTCGTTATTTTGCAAATGAACGCTTTTATCATCTTGCAAAGAACTCCTACATCCATATAGTTGAAGAAGTAAACGTTATGTATTTAGAGGAAATTGTGGTGTCTGTGATAATAGAAGCAAATGGTGATGATAGAATTTAATAACAAATTTTAAAAAATGTTCGTCCTTTTGCTATTCAGTTGGTTCACAGAACCAATATTTATGCTTTAAAGTTCAAATTCAAACTTAAAACTCTGTCCTGCATTGTTTTGAACATTTTTGGTTCATACAATTTTCTCTAAAATAGGATTAAAAAAAATTAGCTGACCCTATTCCCATATGTAATGGGGTGAGAGGGAGGTAAGGTAGTAGGCTGCCCCAAACGTCAGGTTGATAGCAGTTTCCGTAGAATACCTCCGACAGTCAGAATTATAACTAAAATATGATTAATTTTCGATAAAATATCTGATATGAAACTTCAGATATCCAACTTTTTCAAATCGGATTATCACTATTTTAATTATCCAAAATTTCAAATAACCGAATTTTTGGATTGGATCGGATCCGATATCCAAATTTACACACCCCTAGACATATGTAGTTCAATGCTTAATAATATTAATGCTTGAAGTTTTCGATTATCAGCAAAGCCAACCACCTCTTCGGTGAGGCCTGAACGATATGAAAACATGCCCTGCTCCACAGAGTTTAGATACTCGGATTGGGCTTTGCAGTTTTTGCCCATCACTTGGCCCAAGTGTTAAAAGGACTTGGATAAGCCCTATCCTTTCACGCACCGCCCCCATTTGTACCTCACTGTTGATAATATTTTGCTCTCTACGAAAAGTATAATACTTTCATCGTCGGGGAGCAGCAGTGGCAGATCTTGGTGGTATAGTTTGAGGGGGCCTAATCAAACCTTTTAAAAATTTTAGAGGAGTAATCAAAATTTTAGGGTCTTAATAAGATTTTTTTTAAAATATGAGGGTCTATTGAAAATTTCAAAACTTTTGGGAGGCTTAATAAATTTTTAACAATTTTGAGGGGGATTAACTAAAAATATTCGAAAATTTTAAGACTTCATGAGAATTTCTAAAATTTTCAAGGAGGCTAATTAACATTTCAAAAATATTTTAAGGGTATAAAGCAAAATTTAATACTCGATTCTAAAAAAATGACGGATCTAAAAATTAAAAAATAAGGGTTCAAAATTTTAATACTCGATTCTAAAAAATTTGGGTGTGCAAATTTTCTTATTTTTTCCTATTTCCATTAGTAAACTAAACTAAATTTAACAATTTTCTCAAAATAATAATTATACAATGATTTTCCTATAGAGCCAAGTACATCCGCCCCTTACTTATAACATCAAAAAAAAATTTCCTCTCAAACAACAATATCAAATAATTTAGTTAAAAAATTTGTTATATATTTAAAAGTGATTATTTATATTTAGTATATGAATTATTAAATAAAAATAATTAGAATTTTAAAGTATGACTCCTACCATTTACATAAAAAAATCGTAAATTTTATTTCTAATTAAACTAAATTGATTAGAGTAATAAAAAGAGTAAATGGATCCCACAATTATGATTATATTTTTTAATAATCAAAATTTTTTATAAAATATATTTAAAAATCTTTCTTAATCATTAATAATACATGTATTTTATAAATATAAGTGTTTAAATTTAAATTTTCTAAAAAGAATAACGCTTCCTTTTGCTATCAATACCGCTCATTAAATTCACATTTAAAATTATTCTTATAATTTATAATTTTCAAATAAAAATATAATTATAGAATTCCATCCTATATTATATTTTGCTGGTAATTTAAAATTGCGGTACAAAACATAATCCTAATCCTATGACGTAATCTAAAACTACATCGCGTAATCTTAAATTACTAACGTACCCTTGCTCCCAAATTGAGGTATTATTGTTTTTTCTGGAACTTCTAGATACATTGCTTTACGCTTCTTTATTTATATACATTTTGAATAAACTACACAAATGGTCTATTGATTATAAGATATTATTTTATTAAATCTCTCAATTATTAAAAATTATAAAATGATCATTTGACTATAGAGTGATGCTTTGTTAAGTCACTGACTATCCAAAGTTACAAAATGATAACCGACTACTTATTATGTTTCAAACTCATCATTTTATGTTAAAAATTGATGATATTCTAAGCTGAATATTAACTTTGACTGTGATATGATAAAATTCGATCCTAGAATTTCAAACGACTATCATATTCTTAGTCATCGTGTTAACGTCCAGTTTAGTAAACCACCATTCATTTAACGGAAAATGATGAGTTTAGAACATAATGAATTATCGATTAACCATTTTATAAATTTTGATAGTTGATAGACTTAATAAAGTAATACTATATATTTAGAGAATCATTTTATAACTTTTAATACTCGAATGAATTAATAAAAAATATCCTATAAACTATTTATTCACTTTACCTATATATTTTTGAATATAAGTCGGGAGAGTCTAGGGAAGACATCATCTGATTTGAAAAATACTATTTTGAAAATCACATCTGTATTTCACTATCATTACTTTTTCAATTCTCTAGTTTACGTGATGAATAGGGGTTTGTAAGGTGGAAAAGTCATCATATGATTTGAATAATACTATTTTGAAAATTCATTTTATTATTTAGATATTATTTATATACAATACGAGAATTAAAATAATTTAATAAAATTCATTTTTATTATATACTTTATAATTAAAATAAAAATAATTTAATCTGATCAAAATTACTGACAATAAAAATTATTATTATAAAACGAAAAAATTAATATTGATTACTTTAAACAGTAATCATGAATAAAATAAAAAATATAATTATTATTTTAAAAATAAATTCATCTAAATCGATGTAATCATAATAATAGATGTCACGTTTAAAATTAATATTATCCTATAAATTTTATGCGACTGATATAATAAAATAAAATTCGAATAATATTTCACTTTTTGAAAAAAAATTAAAAAATCAGAGAAAAATTAGAGGTAAATAATTGTAGTGGGAATGAATGAAGAGTAAATCTAATAAAAAAACATGTTTGATTATCGTAACAGTCTCAATTAATTATTAAATTTAAAATAATATACTCCTTCCATCTCATTAAATTTGTTTTTTTTTGTGTTTTAAAATTATCTAATTTAAATGGTCTTTTTGAAAAAATCATCAATTTTTATACCAAGTTTATAGACGGGATAAATGGAGTGATGAATACCAAGTTTCAGGGCAAAAGGTCTTCAGTCTACAAGCTTATAATTGACAAAGACATTGGGGGATAGAATTGATATTATGCACAAAGGGACGATGTCTGGTCGTCACATTTTCTAAATTCTTTTGCCCCATTCATTTAGGGATAGATAAAGAGAAAAATAATTCTTTTAAAAAATTTAAGTTATTATATATTTAAATAGTTTTTTTTTTATATTTTCATTAATAATATTTAAAAAAAATCATATTATATTTTAAATTTTAAAAATTCAATTATTCCTTAGATTGTTCATTGCTTTACGCCTCCTTGAGCTTATATGTATATATCAGTTACGAAACTCTCTTGGAATATACCACATTTATTCACTAAATACGTAATATTTATGATATATTTTAATCAAAATTATAATTAATAATTAAATTAGATTTTATTGTAATTGTAGTGGTTAAAGAATACTTGGTAATTAAGTTTATTTAATAAATTAAATATTTATTTTAGGCAAGAAGTTTTATAGAGTAATAATTCTTGATGACCAAAAACTTGATTCTATAAATAGAGATTATGTTTTAGCCTTTAAATAATGTGAGAGATAATTATTTTGGAGATATGTAATCTATTTTAGGATTTATGTAACTTTTAGGGTTTATATTGTAAAAATGATTTTGTAGGAATAATATTGAAAGAGTGTTTTGGGATATATTGGGTTTTGGTATTTATACCAATTTGTTGAGATACATGTGTTATCATATATTTTACTCTTTGTGTTTTTTACGTTTATAGTGGATTATTGTTTATCTCGCTCATGAAAGTAGATAAAACTAAACCACGTTAAATCTCGTCTCATGTACATGTTTTATTTTATATCGATATCACATGAGTTATTTTTTCCCGCTCCTAAATTCCTGTGGATTTATATATAAAGTTTGATTTTAAACAGTTTTATAAGAACGTGTTTGGATATTGTGATATCTAAATACATTCATATAGAATTACATAAATCAAATTACATATGTTACATATTTAATCGAAACTAATGGATAGTTTTAATATTTATCTATTAAGTACTTAACTAAAATGCATTATTTAATTGAGGAAATTTTATATTTCATTATTAATGTCATAATAATCTTTAATTTTGTATGTTGATTTATTCAAACTTTGGAATAGTTTACGGGTAAACTTGAAAAATCAATACAAATAATAGACTTGCTTAATGTTATTTCTTTTGAAGACTTTTCTTTTAGATATTTCCCTATGAATCATCTCACGATCATATCAAAATCCAAGGTAAAAGGTGAAAAAGTCACTTCAAGGTGGGCTCCATTTTAGGCAGTGTAAGATAAGTAAAACTCCATTTGATTAAAATAATTAATCTTTTTTAATTTTAAGTTATTCGAGTCAATTCGAATTATCAATTTGATTTTAGAGTTTGAGTTAAGTTAAAATTTTGAAATTTTGAGTTATTTGAAAGAACGAAAATTTGACTAAATATTTTAACAGTTTTATGATTTAGTTCCTGATTTCATTATTAATTCGATTTCTCTTTTATTTTAAGTCCATTTTTTTACCAAATTTAAAACACATGCTCAAAAATCATCATAGAACACATATGTACTTTCAATTCATCTTTTTTATAACAAATTTTCTATTTTTCATTTTAGTCCCATAATGTTTCACAATTTTTTTATTTCTTCAATTCATCTTTTATTTTAAGTCTTTTTTTCTTATCAAATTTGAACCACATGCTCTTATACCAAAATAGAACAACTATGTAACTTCAATTATTACTTTTTTTACTAAAAATGTACTCGCTTTTTCTTTAGTTTCTTAACTTTGCATTTTGCTCAATTTGATCATTTAACTACAATTGTTTTCAAATTCTTTATTTTCATCAATTCTTTGACTCCTTTACACTCTCATCAATATTTTAACCTCAAAATACTTTCTTTAAAATATAATATTATGAATATATTAGTATAGAAAAAATTGAATAACTAAATTCAAATTTCTTAAACTCGACTCGAAAAAATGTCAAATTAAGTTCGAGTTATAAAGTACGACTCATCAACTCTAATAACTTAAAATTTTTTTGACTCAATTCGAGTCTATCGAATGCTCATTCTATTTAGGAGGAGAACAAAAACAACAGAAAAAAGTAGGGAGAATGTTGTCAATAATTGCTTATATATACTGAAGAATGCAGAAGATAAGATCAACGACTGTGAAGTTTATCCATTCCACAATAATAGCGACCAATATAAAGCAAAATTATATAATTTTATATTGTGAAGGAAAAATACAAAAGTTGGAAAATGTGAACCCAAATGATAAGCACAGTTGTTAGTAGTTAGGATAGCACAGATTTTGGTTCACTTTGGGAATTCATTTTAGTGGAAACCAATTGGGTGTTAAAAGAAAAAAAATATTGATAAGTAGTTTTCTTTTTCCGAATCGGTGCCATCCAAGGGCTTAGCAACTTATAGAAATCACACACATGGACGGTCTGGATAATTAAATTTCATCACTGTTTAGCCCATACCAACACATGTTTCTTTTAATATTTAATTTCGTTCATGAAATTCTATAGGTCTGAGTTCCCTTGCTGTCATGTTTAGCCAAAATAAATAAAGAAAACAAACGTAAGATTTGTTTGTTCATTATAGATTTTTTAGGTCTTATTCTTTTAAAATTATTGTATAAATAAAAATAGATAAATGAAATAAACAAAGAAAAAGTTATTATTAAATTTAATTAATCTAACAATTTAGGAAACATATAAAATTTAAGATTTCTATATTATATAAATAAATTTTAACTCTTATATATTGAATCATGTAACGTGAACATGTTAAATCAGTTTAATTATTTTTCACACACTAAATGATTAAGAAAAATTTCAACACTCAAAACAGAAAGAAGATAACACCAATAATTATAAAAAAATAATTAGCTTATCATTATAATTAATTATATAATTAACTACATATTTAGAGCATTGACATACTAATAATAGTAGATCACGTTTTTCATGAGATCTTCTCGTTTTAAATGGCCGCTAGACTTCTCCTTCTCACTTTTAATGTTTTTTATATGCTTGATTGTAACATTATAGATATGATCTAGACGTTACAGTCAAATTTAGTTGGTCACATATCATATCTAAAAAAAGCTTTCATATTTTAAACGTAATTATATTCAATAATAATAAATAAAGATGCATATAATAGTATATTATAAAAATATCTAAAGAGTAAAGTATATACGATAAGCATTTAAAGGTACTATCATAAAAAAACTATATAAAAATATGCCCAGAACAAAATACCTTATAATACATATATACAAAGACAATAATAAAAATTTGTGTCACCAATATATAACAAAAAGGAGCGCATAGAGATATACTGTAGGTACAAAAAGGAGAAATAGCCAATCCTCCTAATGCAAAGTCTGATAGTTTATTGTCTAGTAATATCTAAAAATGATAAAATTAAAGAGTGAGCTAAAAAGGTCACTGTGCACATATCATATCTAAAAAAGGCTTTCATATTTTAAACGTAATTATATTCAATAATAATAAATAAAGATACGGTTAAATACTTCGGTAAAAATTTATTTAGTAAACATGCTTAAAAGAAAACATGACCTCTACCTCATCCGAATACCAAAATGTATTGGTTCTCCTGAACCATACATCCACCTATACACCCGGTAAGGACCTTATACTTATAGCATAAGGACTTGCGGTAAGGGCTTACTTTGTACACAATGCAAAAAAGCCCGCGGCAAGGTCTTACAAGTCATAGACTAAGTTCGAGATACTTCATCCGATAATACCCCCATGACAGTAATAAATATGTATGTATTTATGTGAAAAAATAATTTAATTCATTAAAACATGAAAACATTTCATAATTTAAAATCATATAAAAAACACGATAACTAGAAATCATGCGAAAAAATATACGATAAATTAGAAATCAAATCAACGATATATAATAAATCAAAGATCATGCCATTAAAATATTTAGTATCATTAGAAGTCTAGAGCAATTTAGATAAATAAATCAAAATAGTAACGTAACACCATCACGAACACACATGTATCAGTTTAAGAAGTTTAACAAAGTAGCCTACTGATGGGTCTCCCTATCACGAGCTATGACATTGCTAGATCCTACGTATAAGAATAAATTATATTAATATCATAATATAATAAATTATAAGCTTTATTTAAATAATTTAAGAATACATACGAGTAATCCTCTAATTACGAGAATCAGGCTGCTTTGCAAGACAAGAAGTGCCAGATCTAGTCAACCATCAGTCAAACACGAGCACCTTCAAGAAATATATTTGCAAATTAGTTTCATATTCAAAACCCAATAATCATATTAAAATACTTAAGCTATTAATGCATTTTTGGGTTAACAAACTTATTTCAGGACTTTTAGGTTAGAATTTAGACCAACAACCAGTTGATCTAGTGGGATGAGACACTAGCTAGTCAGGGGTTTGAATCCTGGTGTTTGTGAATAGAGCAAACTGGGTTGAGAGGGTCGCCATCGCCTCTGCAGTACCCGATCTGGATTAGTCGGTCAATAGACCAGTGATTAATTCAAAAAAATAGAATTTAGCAAAACAAACCGTAAAATCGAATTCTTAAAGTTAAAAAAAATCAGG
The DNA here is from genome assembly GCF_006381635.1 of Hibiscus syriacus. NCBI lineage: Eukaryota > Viridiplantae > Streptophyta > Magnoliopsida > Malvales > Malvaceae > Hibiscus > Hibiscus syriacus. The sequence goes on from NW_024062731.1 coordinate 344,173, forward strand.
ATAGAGGTTTTCAAAAAAGTCAATGCATGTCAGCAGTTAAAGTTAACATCGATCAACGATCAACGATCGACCAACAGTTAACTTAGCTATGCTCGGATTAGTTCAGCTCGACTCAACTCAATTTAGTTTGGCTTGGGATTAGATTGGCTCAGTTTTTCGATCCAATCTGGTTTGGACTGATTCTAAAAACCCCAAATGACCACATAAGGGCGACGTGTGCGACGATATGAGATATCAAAAAATTAATAAAATTTTACAAAATTAACAAGAATGAGATTTTAAGCCTCTTACCAAGTTTGATTCACGACGGTGACCGATTTAGAGTTGATTCCCACATTGGCCGAAATTTTCCTTGCTTCACACCTTTTATGTCGGTGATGATGACAAATCCGATAGTACTGATCGACTCAGAATAACGTTAGAAACATGATAATATGAGTAGTGTAACAAACAAAGGTCTGATCGATGACAACTTTAACTGGCATGACACATAAGCTACAACCTTTCCATCCTACAACATAATATATCTCAATCCATAGTGAGAAACATTATTGCATACTGGAAAATCTTTCCTAAACTTAGGCTGAATCAACATTGGGGCTTGAGTCAAAACGGTCTTCAGTTTCTCAAAACTAGATTACTATGCTTTGGTCTAAACAAATAGAACATCTTTCGTCAATAACTTTGTCAAAGGAGTTGCAATGATAGAGAAACCTTTAATGGAACGATAATAGTAACAACCTAAATCTAAGAAGCTTTATATCTCTAAGACATTCTTGGGTGGCTTCTAATTCAGAATATCCTCCACCTTACTTGAATCCATCCAAGTACCCTTAAATAATACAATATGTCACATAAAGGTTACCTCATTAAGCCAGAACTCATACTTTCTCAACTTAGCGTTCAACTTACACTGCTTCATAGTTTGTAAAACAATACTCAAATGCTCATCATGTTCTAATTCAATTTGAGAATACACCAATATATCATTAATGAACACGACCATAAATAGGTCTAGATAGGGTCGAAAAACTCGATTCATCAGATCCATGGAGGTAACATGGTTATTAGTTAACCCAAATGGCATCATTAAAAACTCATAATACCCATATCGAGTATGAAAAGTAGTTTTTGAGACATCATAAGCTTTCACCTTGAGTTGATAGTAACTAGATCTCAAATCTATCTTTGAAAAGATAGTAACTCATTGAAACTAGTCAAACAAATCATTAATCCTAGGCAGAGGATATTTGTTTTTAACCATGAGTTTTTTTAGCTTATATTAGTCAATACAGAACCTTAATGTCCAATATTTCTTCTTGACAAAGAGAACTGGGGCTCTCCATTATGACACACTAGGTCAAATGAAACCATTATCCAACAACTCTTGAAGTTAAACCTTTAGTTTTTAAGTTCTTTAGGGACCATGTTATAAGAAGCAATAGAAATTGGTATAGAACCGAAATAGACTTCAATATCAAACTCAACATCTCTATCTGATGATAATCTGGGTAACTCTTTAGGAAAGATATTAGAGAATTCTCTAACAATTTGAATTCCCCTTATATCAATTCTGGAACCTCTACCATCTATAATATAAGTGAGGAATGCATCAAAACCCTTAATGATCATATTTTTAGCTACTAAGGCAGACACAATATTTGTTTGTTAGAAATCCACGATGTTCCCTGATCATTATTATTTCCTATCATCAAGAGTCTTTAGAACAACTCTTTTGGTTCATAATCTAGATTAATTCGATGCTTATTCAACCAATTCATGCCAAGAGTTAAATCAAACTCTTCTAAAGGTAACTCTATTAAATCATCCAATATTCTCCTTTAAATCTCTATAGGACACTTCCTATAAATTCAATCCAAAATTATGGACTGACTCACAGAACTTTGAATTGTCATAGTACTATTGGTATTCTTAAATGGGATATTAAGACCTTCAGATACAGAATGCAATATATAGAAATGAGTAGAACCATTATCAAATAATGCAAAGTATGAAACTGAATAAATAGTAACATTACCTGCAATCACATCATGTTTATCACAATTTACCGACGTCTAGCAACATAAACAAAAACAGGATGTCTAGCCTTAAACCTAGTTAAACCCTTACTCTGAGATGATTAACCTCTACTAGAAGACCGAGATGTTCTCTCTTGACTACGACCTCTAACGGGAGTTTAAATTGAACTTTGAGTCCGAGCAGGTGTTTGAACTCATGTCTAAGTGGTAGGGGTTAGCTACATACACTCTCTTAAATAATGTTCACCGGAACCAAATCTAAAACAATACACAACTTCTTTCTACACTCTCCAAAGTGACATATCCAGTGTGCTCACAAGTAGCAATGATAGTAACCCAGAAGAACCACCTTAATTAGAAGCTGAAACAGTCGAAGAAATTGACGCTATAGGCTTAGTACTTATACTACCCCTCTGAGAAGACTCGACCTTACTTTTCTTACTTGGATGCATGAAGGAATCAATAGAACCAAAAGGTCTTCTAAATCGATCTCAGACTCTATCTCTCCTATGCTCTATACCCACTCGCTCAATTCCTCAACGTCTTGGCAATTTCAGTTAGGGCATCAAAATTCCTCTCCCAGTGGATAGCAAATTATCTTTTAATTTCATATTTGAGTCCCTTCTCAAATTTTAGGCATTGATTAAACTTGGTGTCAACAAGCCCAGTAGCATATCGATTCAATTTAATCAACTCAATCTCGTAATCAATAATAGACATGCCACCTTACTTTAAACTCTGATCCTCAATAATCCCCAACCTCAAAGTTGAGAAAGTCTCATATATGTTACTAGATTGTCTCGAGAAGTAAACAAATCCGCACATAGAGTAGAATGATCTCGAGCTAACATAGGATCTTCTATAGAAATAGAAGGTCGAGTCGCTTACCCACGACCATGATCACGTCTTGGCCTACAACATAGATTAGCGCTCATTTGATAAATCTACAAAACTCCACATAAAAGATTTAAATTGAAGCTAGAACTGACATCAAAATACGAACTTATATAAAAAATTTAAAGTAATTTAACACAATATTTATTAAAACAGTTCCCCATTTCCCAACTTATTTTATAGTAAAAAATATCTTTTTTTAAATATAGTATTTAGGTCTTAGTCTGAGTGTTTAAAAACTAAAAACTCTGATACCACTAAATATAATCTCTTAGATCCGATCCAGACGTTATAGCAAGATCTAGTCGATTATATTAAATCCCAAAAAAAATTCATGTCTTAAACAAAGTTAAAATCAATAATAATAAATAAGTATGCATATAAAAGTATATTATAAAAATATCTAACTAGTAAAGTTCATATAATAAACATATAAATGTAATTAGAAATTATATAAAAACATTCCCATAACAAAATATCGATAATACATATACAAAGACGATAGTAAAACTCATGTCATAAAAAATAATAAAATAGGACATATGGAGATATATTGTTGTACAAAAAAGAAAAACAGATGATCCTCCTAATGTCAAGTCTAATAACTAATTGTATGGTAATATCTGAAAAGGGTAAAATTAAATAGTGAGCTAAAAAGTCTAGTGTACCCTTAAGGTGTATGAGAAGATACATTTAAACATTTCGATAGAAATTTATTTAGAAAACACGCTTAAAAGAAAATATGACAACTACCCCCTATTCGAACATTAAAATGTATAGGTTCCCCTAAGCAATACACCCGCATGCAGAGATGAACCTAAGGGGAGTAGGTGGGGGCGGTCGCCCTCTAAAAATCTAAAATATTAAAAATATAAAATTACCATATATTTTAGATTTTTTCTATGTATTTCTATTGAAAATATGTTTTCGTCCCCTAAAATTTTATAAGTTCAAGTTCGCCCCTGAAATTTTTATAAGTTTAAGTTCTCCCCTAACTTAAAATCATGCATCCGTCCCTGCTCTTATGTGCACGCGATAAAGACCTTATACTTATAACATAAGGACATGCGGTAAGGACTTACCATGTGCACAAAGGAAAGGAACATGTGGTAATATCTCACAAGTTATATACTAAGCCTGAGATACTTCATCTAATAATACCCCATTAAAAATAATAAATATTAATGCATTTAAGTGAAAATAATATTTAAATTTATTAAAACCTAAAAGCATTTCATAATTTAAAATCATATCCAGAAATACGATAAATTAGAAAAGAAATCAACGATATACAATAAATCAAAGATCATGCCATTAAAATATTCAGTATCATTGAAGTCCAAAACAATTCAGATAAATAAATCAAAATAATAATGTAACAACATCAGGAACACACCTGCATTAGTTTGACAAGTTTGACAAAGTAGTCTATTGACGGGTTTGCCTATCACTAACTATGATAGTGCTAGATCATACGTATCAGAATAAATTATATTACTATCTTAATATAATTAATTATAAAATTTATTTAAATAATTTATGAATACATATGAGTAATCCTCTGAGTACGAGAATTGGGATGATCTACTGTACGAGAAGCACCAGATCTAGTTGATCTTTGGACGGGGAAACACAAACACCTTTAAGAGATATATTCTTAAATCAATTCTATATTCAAAATCCAATAATCATATTAAAAAATGCTAAAGCTTAATGTATTTTTGGATTAACAAGCTTATTTCATGATTTTGAGTTAGAATTTGACAAAATAAATAACAAAATTAGGTTCAGGATGTTGAAAAGCATCATGATAAAAGTTTTTTCAAAAATAACTCAACACTGGTCAATAGTCAAAGTCAACATCGGTCGATGACAATTAATGTCAGTAAACTATTGACTCATCTCAACTCAGTTTGGTTAGGCTCGGATTGACTCGATTCGATTCAACTTGGGATTGGACCAACTTAGTCAGGTCTAGTTTAGACTAGACCGATTCGGTCTAATCTAGTTTGAACTAGTTCTAAAAACCTCAAATGATGTAACAACCCACGCGCAACACTTGGGGGCTCGTACGGTTGCATGAGATGTAAAATTATAAAAATTCTAGAAGTGACAAGAATGAGATTTTAAACTCTTATCAAGTTCAATTCATGACGGTGAATGACAAAGAGTTTATCCACACGAGCTGAAACTTCCCTCGCTTCACCTTCCTTCATGCTAGCAACGATTGTAAATCTGAGGACACTTTTTGACTCAAAGAACACCAAGAACACGATGGTATGAGGGATGTAACAAATAGAGGTCTGATCGTTGATGAAACAAGGGTTGAATTTTTTTTTTGAGGAAAAATGAGAGAAAAATCTAAAAATAGAGAGAGAAAACTATGGGATTTCTACTTTGGGAAGGTCCCAGGTAAGTACGAGAGGTTTTTAAACTCAACTTTACCAAGAATGGTAAACTCACACTGCGAGTCCTTGAATCTTCTCAAATTATAAATTTATTTGAAATTTAATTAAATACCAATTTAGTCACCAAAATTAAATTAAGAAAATTTTAGCCCTAGATTAAGGTGTGATAATCATTCCTTGAAATTGAGGCTCCGCTATATAATTGTCTCTATTAGAGTCGCTAAATTATCAAAACTATTTTAACATTTGTTTAAAAAATAGTTGTCATTAATTTAGTATACGTTTAAAAAATCAAAGACAGGTTTGGGAGTTGGTTGGGAAATGATTAGGTACGACAACCTTATTATACGGTTAAAAAAAGGTGTTACCGGTTTTGTTATTATTTTTAACAAAATTGGTAAAAATTACCGGAAACATTATTATTTCTACCGATTTTGTTATTATTGGGCGCTTTAACGGTTTTATTAATAAATCCGGTAAAGCGCTACCGATTTTTTTATTTTTTTTACCGGTTTTGTTATTATTAGGCACTTTACCGGAATTGTTAAAAAATATTAATGTTTTAGGTAAAAATAATATTTTAGGTATTTTTTACCAATTTTGTCAAAAAAAAAATAACAAAACCTGTAGCGTATTTCCTTAGCCGTATATTCAAGGTGCTGCAATGTAGAAATTCCCGAGTTGGTTACCTGTTGTGAAGGTTAAAGCATCTCTACCGCTTCCAAGAAATAGTACCATAAAAAATTATATATTGACTTATGTTAAGAAGTTACGATAATAGAGCACAAAAGAAAAATATTAGTACTAATAATAAATAATAATTTAAATTAATAATAAAATATTAGAGATAACCAAAATACAAATAAAAAACATAAAAATAACTCGGTATGATTAAATTGTAAGAAATTAGAAAGTTTAAGAGCTAAAATACAAATAAACATAATGGTAGATTTAATTACAAAAACAGAAGTTAAATGGGCTTCTCGCCCAAATAGGGCGTTGGAAATTTTTTTTCTTGGTATAGAGCTCTCATCAAATTATTTTCTGAACTAGAGTGTTTTCTACAGTCTCAAGGTAAGACGCATAGTAATCCATGTAATTTTATTTTTTTTATGGAAGACTTCAACTTTGTAGAGAAAAAAAAGAAGGTAATTGAGTGAAGACGCGGGGTAATCTTGAGGTCTTCTCCAAGTTATTGTTCAAAACACCATAGTATAGGAAATAATTACTTGAGTGAACTATTTGAGGATTTTTTTTTCAACACATTATCTCAGTCATTTGCCCAGTTAAATGGGTTAGAAACAATTAATTAATGTGCAAAAATGCTAAATTACATCAAATAAAAAAAGGAAGGGCTAAAATTATAATTATCCCAAAAAACACAAAAGGGGGCCAATCTAACTGCAGTTCCGGGTCAGGCGCGGCATGGTTTATGATTCGGGTCGTGTCAGTCGATATTACAAAAGATATGAATATATTTTCATATTTGGATAGGAAGGGGATGTTATGATAAGGTTGATCGGATGGGATATAGTTGGGATAATGGTGAAAGATAGTGGTGTTAGAGATGGAGAAGGGCTCTTAGTTGGAGGAATTTTGGTTAAGGGTTGAGATTATTAGATTCAAATTGATTGAGTTTAGTGTTTGAATTGGTTTGTCTTGGGTTTCTTGAGTTGAGTTATTGGGTTTGTTACCTATATAAAATTAGATGTTTTAATTTCCAATAAGATGGTGACACATGTCATCATAATAATACACCAATATTTCTATTATCACGTCATATTTTGTTAACATTTAGTGATTATTAATTTGATTGATATCATTTAAATAATTAAATGATCTAATTGACAAAATTACTAGTTCAATAGAAAGAATATAACACGGCCACAATATAGTGACTATTGAATTAGTTTAGCCTAAATATAAAATAACGTACGTCTAAGTAGCACCGTGTTCATTTATCAATTAAAAAGAAAATTTTAAAATAGCTGGCTAATTGTGTTTTAAAAATTAAAAGAAAAATCAGAATCTCATGCCATGATCCAAGGTTTGTGAAACGAATATGTTGTTAATCGTTGAATCATGGATGTTGGTGGTAGAGTATTATGCGTGCTTAAACTAATACATAACCAATTTCCATAGACATATCTGAGTCATTATTCGGGGAAAAAAGCAATTAGCGAATAATTAATCATCAACGCTTACTAATATCCAACCTAAAGTCTTGGTTTAGATATATCTACATAAATAAACCCTAATGGACGCTCTTATTCTTTCGGAAGACACGTTCGCCTCCAGCAACCCCATTCCATCGTCCTCTGATGATGGTCTGTCCTCCAAAAAGCCTTATTGGACTGATGATGATCCGCCGGATGATGCAGCCGCTCCAATGGAAGCAGAATCTTCGCAGCATGAGCACCTCGACCATGTGCCTTCAACCCCGCTTGCACCATACAATAGTCCAGGTAACCCTAATCCCAATCCCCCAGTTGTTGTTGCGACAACTCCTTCCCCAACTGCACCTGCAGGAGTCCTGAATCTATCTTACAAGGATACTTTAATGGGGGACAATCCCTCTGACCCGAATGCAACCGAATCCATCATCGATGAGGAAGTGATGTATCCCGAAGAGTAGTGGATGGCGTGATCTCAATTGAATTTTCTCAACGTATTCAAGACTTGGCTGTTCGGATTTTCGACCAAACTGAGGTCGTCAAGCTCTTTGGGAGGAGAATCGACTACACTACTTTACGCAACAAAATCTATAAACTATGGAAGTTGTCTCAACCAATCTGAGTCATGGACATAAAGAACGACTACTTCCTGATTACCTTTCGAACCCATTCATATAATTTGACGGCGCTTGCGGATGGACCGTGGATAATTTTTTTCATTACCTGATCGTCGAGCCTTGGTCTGAAGACTTCTTGCCATCGTAATCCACGAAAAAGATTGCTGCTTGGGTTCGACTTCGTGGTCTCTCGCCTACCCTTACAAGTGTAGCCTCATCACCGAATTTGGTGAATGTGTTGGTCCTGTCCTAAAGCTGGAATATCCGACTGAATGTGGCCAACACGGCCGATTTGCTAGAATGGCATCACTCTGGATCCCAAAAAGCTGCTGGTGTCGAAGATTCTAATCAACAGTCGGCTCCAAGTCGTTGAATACGAAGCCTTGCCTACAGTTTGTTTCAAATGTGGAAAGTATGGTCACGTCAAGTCTATTTGTAATTAGATAGACGCATGCTCTCTTCAATTAAAAAAAATCATCGACGCTGACTTTTAATTAAACTTTAGCGAACGTGAAACATGACGTTGTTCTTTTTAAATTATTAACACAGAATTCAAAAGAAACCTAATATTTTATAATGCCAATAGCATCACTTATTCCTTAATATTATCATTATTACTATTTTAAACTATCAGAACCCCTTGAAGGATATTCTAGTGTTCGTTTGTTTAAGTTATGTGGAGTGGCGTATTGAGCTACCAAAATTCATTTAATTTGAAGGGAAAATTTTGTAGGAAAAGTCATTTAATTCGAAAAGCCAGTTAGAACCCATTTATTATTTAATTATAGAGTAGAATATATTAGATGTCATTAAATCATCTTCAAATGACTTTTAATCATTGAAATTTTAAATGATATAATGTTAAAATTAGCCTTCAACGTTTACTAAAATTAAAATAGTCATTTTAATTTTTATTCTTTTAAAAAAAAGTATTTTAGCCTATGACATTTCATTTTAGAACAAAAAGGTCCCTAACATAAATAATCATTTTGACCCTTATTCCCTTTTTAGAGTATTTTGACTCTCGCTTTTTACTTAATTTTAGAGCGTTAATCATTTGTTAATTTACGATTTTCATCCACATAAGGATCTTTTGTACTGAAATGAAATGTTGGGACCAAAAAGCTAAAAAAATAGGAACCAAAAATAACTATTTAAGTAAATGTATGAATCTTTTTTGACATCATACCTTTTTAAATTTATCAAACTATTAAATAATTGTTAAATTGTCAAAAAATTACAAAGCGATTATTACATGTTTATTAAAATTTTATAAGTATTATAGTAAAATGATGTTTTGTAGTTAAAAAGAATACATTAGGGTCGCTTAACTTTTTCCTTTTCAAATCTTAAACGAGTTTAACTTTTCTTATCTTTGATTGATAGACGCCGATACCTGTTTTGGTGTTGGTGTCGTTGATATTTTTTTTTTTATACATCTTTGATTTTCCTTGGTTTTTGAGTTTTAAATAACTCTGTTTTATGACATTTTCTCTATTTTTTAACACGTTTTTATTTGTTGACTATTGTTTTCGTTCATATTCCTTTTAAAGACTAGATTTTACATCATCAAAATTGATTAAGAAGACGTTATATGTATATTGATCTTCCATGACAACACCTTTTATAAATTCACGAGCATTGCATCTTCATGAAAGCGTTCATTTTCATCATACTGATTATGGTATAAATATTGTTTTGATTCTAGAGGATGAAATATTGTTGGATAGATTTAACAATAGAGGAGAAAGGTCCACTTACAAAGCCAAAGCAAATCAGCTCAGTTTAGTCCATAACTTGGTTATCTTAGATAAGTTCAAGGTTACTAATTTGAAAAAAAATATGATGATGCCAATTTTTTTTTATTCATATCATAAAGTTAAACTATGGAGAATTTTTAACATTTAGGAAGAATTTAATTATTAATCCATATTTATTCTGATTTATTTATTTTATTAAAAATAGGGCACGAACCAACTCATCTAAGTGATCAAGGAATCATTATTGTTCATTGAGGTCACGAGTTCGAGTACCAACGATTGCAGTAGGGTGATAGAATATTTAATGTCAAATGGTTAAGAGTATTTAGAACATATATTACTTTGTAATCACCTTAGTTTAATAAAAAGTTATTAGAAATGGGAAATTAATTGTAACCTATTGTACATCCATTGGACCAAAAATAAACGGACCATCAATCAAACAAATCTACCAAAACGACAATATCTTTCTGAGTTTTTGGACCATCGATTATTGTCATGTTGTTTTGTTTGTATTTTATTAATACGCGATGATTCGTTAACCTCTTCCTCAATAATTTGCTTTGGATGATCAAACTCATACTTTTCCAACCCTCCCATTATTCATCCGGTTTTCTATTTTTTAATAACAATATCTACTCACACCCAGTTGGTTTAGTAGACGAGACACTAAGTTCTTTAAGTAAAAATATGAGTTCAATTTATGACGTTTGCGAATTAGTATTTAATATTTAAATAAATAATTATCCTAATATTTTTTAATGATAAATTTTTTTGGGGCAGTGGACCTGAAGCTGCTATGTACCCTGACTGTTGGCTTTCCTAAAATTCAAATAAATATATTTTTATTTTAATATTAAAATTAATAATTCGTATATTTGAATACAAATTTATGTATGAAGTTAAAATAAATTTAAATATATTTCAACCTTTGACAATTAATCAATCGTTGCTGAGTCATGAATGGGAGTGGATAAAGCCCCACAGAGTGAAAACAGGGTAGGACGGTCAAACAGCAACAGTAACATCCAACCACGTTAGTACACGTGGAGGGACGTGAGAGGTAGGGCCGGAGAAGCGACGAATCCTCGCCGCTTGAAAGCCCCGAAGTTTTGCGTCTATAAGTAAGTTGCGTTGGGGCTTCGACGGTATTTCAAAACACAGCAAACGTGTTACCTTCCCCTGTTTTCCCTCTGTTTTAGTTTCCCTGTAATAGTTACCGCTTTCTTAGCGGCTTTTCTTCTTCTTCTTCAGAAAAGAGAGTCTTTTGAGTGTTGATTACTGTAATAAAAATGTGTGGGATTCAAAACACAGCAAACGTGTTACCTTCCCCTGTTTTCCCTCTGTTTTAGTTTCCCTGTAATAGTTACCGCTTTCTTAGCGGCTTTTCTTCTTCTTCTTCAGAAAAGAGAGTCTTTTTGAGTGTTGATTACTGTAATAAAAATGTGTGGGATTTTAGCAGTTTTGGGTTGTTCTGATGATTCTCAGGCTAAAAGAGTTCGAGTGTTGGAACTTTCCCGCAGGCATCTAATCTTTCCTCTCTCTTCTTCTTCTTCAATATTTTCTTTTTTAAGCTTTGGGAGTGTTTTCTTTTTGCTAAAAGACATGGTTATGATGAAATTTAACCTTGAACTTGGTCTTGAATTCTTGACCATTTTTAAGCTAAGTCGGGAGTTTCGAAGCAGAGTGCATGTTATAAGATGATCATTCATCGGATGGATATTTATACTTAAATTAGCTGGTGATCATCCACGTGGGATTTAGGGTTATAATTCAACAATTACATAAGAAATGAGAAACAGGGGAGCTGAAAAAGTAATGTTTATTGATGATGTTTATGAACGAACAGGCTGAAGCACCGTGGACCTGACTGGAGTGGCCTTTACCAGCACGGAGACTATTTGGCACATCAACGCCTTGCCATCATCGATCCTGCTTCCGGTGACCACCTCTCTTTAATGAAGACCAGACTGTTGCTGTCACTGTAAGTGTCTCCATGCTCCGTTTTTTACCCCATATCATCTCTATTAACTTTTCAAACATGTAAGGGCTAAATTATGTGTTGAAATTGGTCAATTTATGTGGTAAAACAAGGTGAATGGAGAGATTTACAACCATGAAGAGCTGAGGGAGAAGTTGGTGAACCACGAGTTCAGGACTGGCAGTGACTGTGATGTTATTGCCCATCTGGTAAGTTTCCATGCCAAAACTGGAATTATTGTTCTAGTAAGTGTAAAAATTGTTCATTAAACTCCATTTATATGATAGTATGAGGAGTATGGGGAAGACTTTGGTATATTAAATCTTGCTTTTGCTCAGTTGCTAGAAATTTGAAAAACCTTTTCGACTTTGTGTAATCAGTTCGGTTTGGATATCGTCGGAATTGAAAGGGTTGAACGATGACTGTGAACATTTTGAAAGCTTTCCCCCAGGTCACATATACTCTAGCAAATCAGGAGGATTTAGGAGGTGGTACAACCTTGGTTCTCCGAGGCCATTCCATCTGTTCCATATGATCCCCTTGTTCTTCGACGCGCATTTGAGAATGTAAGATCGATGACTTGCTACCCAAGGAACACTTGACACTTATTTTAATCCTGTTATTTTGGCTTACGGATAGTATCGGATATGTTTTACAGGCTGTGACCAAAAGACTGATGACTGATGTGCCTTTCGGTGTTTTGCTATCTGGAGGCCTTGATTCATCACTGGTTGCTTCGATCACTGCTCGGTATTTGGCTGGCACCAAGGCTGCCAAACAGTGGGGAGCTCAGCTCCATTCTTTCTGTGTTGGCCTAGAGGTAAGTCGAAAAGTATACGATGAAACCTTAAAGTATAGATTTAGAGTATTAAATGGTTCTTGAAACTTCTTTGTCAACTTCTCTGCAGGGTTCGCCGGATTTGAAGGCTGCAAAGGAGGTTGCAGACTATCTGGGCACTGTCCATCATGAGTTTCATTTCACTGTTCAAGTATTGACTCAACATATGTATTTTCTGCTGAAGAATTTCGTTCTTATAGTTCTATATCAAGCTAATTTACTCTTTAATGTGGCAGGATGGAATCGATGCGATCGAGGATGTCATCTATCACATCGAAACTTATGATGTGACCACAATCAGGGCAAGCACTCCTATGTTTCTGATGTCAAGAAAGATCAAGTCACTAGGAGTGAAGATGGTTATTTCTGGTGAAGGATCTGATGAGATCTTTGGAGGATATCTGTACTTCCACAAGGCACCGAACAAGGAAGAATTCCACCGCGAAACATGCCGCAAGGTAATCCATCGTCTTATCCGGCACTTTACAAGTAGGGGAGCCGTAACACATATAGCGTAATCTGGTCTGGTTTGATACATCTTTGTGCAGATCAAGGCCCTTCACCAATATGATTGCCTGAGAGCTAATAAAGCAACATCTGCATGGGGATTAGAGGCTCGAGTCCCCTTCTTAGACAAAGAATTTATTAATGTTGCCATGTCTATCGACCCTGAAGCAAAGATGGTATGTATGCAAGCATTTTTCCCTTATTCTCGGTTGAGATTTACAGACTTATGAAAAATACTGATACTTTACTGATACTTTATTTAAATCAGATCAGAAAAGATGAAGGACGCATTGAGAAATGGGTTATAAGAAGAGCCTTCGATGACGATAAACATCCCTATCTGCCAAAGGTCTTAAAAATTCTAACACCTCTTTTCTTTGATATTTGTCAACTATAAAGCCAAACTAACATGTCCTATATGTTGTCCTGCAGCATATCCTCTACAGACAAAAGGAACAGTTCAGTGACGGCGTCGGTTATAGTTGGATCGATGGTCTCAAGGCCCATGCTGCACGACATGTAAATGTCATTTTAATGTGTTTTTCTATTATATGCTTTTGCTGAGTATATTGTTTATAATTTAACAATTACAATCTTCCAGGTGACTGATAAGATGATGTTCAATGCTTCGAACATCTTCCCTCACAACACACCGACTACAAAGAAGGGTATTACTACCGGATGATTTTCGAGAGGTTCTTCCCTCAGGTGATTTTCCGAATTCTGCAGTTTCAAATACGTTTGCACAATGATTTACTGAAGTCATCACTGAACATCTTCTTTTCTTGGACTAACAGAACTCTGCTAGATTGACTGTCCCCGGAGGAGCTAGTGTGGCATGCAGCACTGCTAAAGCTGTTGAGTGGGATGCTGCCTGGAAAAACAACCTCGACCCTCAGGCCGGGCTGCCTTGGGTGTTCATCTCTCGGCTTATGAAGCCGAGACTCCTCTCAGCTACAAGCCATCCAAGGTTATCGATAGTATGATGGAAATTCCTGGTGTCGCCATACAAAGCTAGCACCTACTTAAAGGAATCAAATAGTGTCGACTTATAATAAGGGAGTAGGATCTCTGTGGCGTATCCACCTAACTTCGGAACGCGTAGCTGTATAATATAGGCAATGTATACCAGTACTAAAAGATTCCGAAATCGTCTGATCATCTTTGTTATCATCAAGACTGTTGTTTCCTATGTTTTCTTCGTGTGTAATCGATATTCTGTGGCGGAAGTTGATCATGTATAAGAATCTTCCCTTTTGTTGGTAATGTGAAAGATCTTCAGCTTTCTTATCCCTTACGAAAGTATTGCTCCCAACCCAAAGGACTGTAATATCAGATTAATTGGAACCAAAAAATAATTCAACAAGAAAAATGGTGTCCCTAATAGTTTAATGGAGCACCATTTAGCCTGTGAAATCTTGAAGATAACATCAGATTTGACTTGAAATAACTAATAAATATCACCATCAGAATTAATAAGCACGAAATAAGCTTATCTTATTTCTTTCATAAACACTATAAATACAGGGTCGAGTGCAGTTTTGCACCCGCCGCAAACCTATAATCACAATTAGTACTAGTTATTAATTATACAATTACGTAAACCACAAGCAACTTAATGGAACAAGGCAGCATAAAATAGTTCATTCCAAGTATCAGGCAATCCAGGGAGCCACCAATGGCTACAATCGGCTGAGCCGTCCGGTTTAGCCCTCTGAGCAGGGCTTAAATCACCACTGTAAATCGAAGGGTGCCCATCTTTCCTGAGCTCGGAGAGCATGGTTATGTCCAACAAATATGTAGGGACGTGCATTTTTCTGATGACTTCATCCACCACTCTCTTCTGGTCAGGGTACGTGCCGGGGTTGGCAGTTCCGGTCATCGGCGCTGTTTTTCCGTAACAATTCTTCGTCGCTGCCATGGTTGCTCTCGTGCTCCATTCACTCGGACTGTCAAAAGCAATTCATCAAAAATCATATAACTTACGTAACAAATCATACATACAAAATTTTTGTCATTCATCCATCATGTGCATTTTGTGAGAGACTATACTAGAGGGACAGTGGTCCACCAAAATTTGTTGTACTTGGTTGCGTTATTTCTCAACATGTAAAATAAAGGGTAAACTCCCACCGACACAGAGTGGGTAAGAAAGATTCTTTCCTCACTGTTTCACGGATTGTAAAAGAAACAAAAACAGTTAAAATCAACTGAACACTTTAATCGATTAAAGTAAATTTAACTATCTCATGAAACATGGGGAAATAAGGTGAGAACACGTGGAGGATAATATTGAAAAACATGAAGGATCCACAGTTGGGCAATGATTTTTTCTCTCAGTTGTTGCCAGTTTCAAACATTTTGGTAATGAAGACATTGTTTATTATAGCAAGGAACAACTGATGAACAAGTAACTGATAAAGTTAGTTTTTGAGACAGGAGTTTGGTTTCTAGCTCCTCCAAGTTGTCTGGTTACATTTATGATGTAATTATAGCAATGCCTGCAAGTTGCCAATGGTTCACTCTATACAATAATTCTAGGAGAGAGAGAGAGAGAGAGAGAGAGAGACTTACTCATAGTGTGTGGGGGAAATTGATTGGAAAAAGACTCTGGTTTTAGTTGTGTCGACATTGTTGTCGACCCAATTAGCCCATGTTCTCAACCCTTTCTCCAATGCAACCAAACGATCAATGTCCTTGTAATATTTACCCCTGTTTCGATCAAATCCCACCTGTAACATATACGATAAAATTAACCCAAACATGGAAAATGCAGTAGAACCGGACAGTAAAAGAGAATGTTGTTCAAGGGGCTGAGTCACTAGTACGTATGTGCGTTGTAATAATAAATGATCTGTTTTTGCCTACCCTTGGAGGGATCCTTTATGACTCCACCAATGGCCTGTGTTGAACAACAGCACGTCTGCGTTTCCCCAGGCGTTTCCATGTGTATGTATGTCCTCTAGCTTGAGAATTCTGCTCCCTCCAACCATATCTATGTCAACTAAATATGGAGCTCTATAGAAGCATACCGATAGACCATAGTCCTGCATTTTTTACCATTAAAAACACTGGTCCAATTTGCATGCAAAATAATATGGTCACTTACAATGAACTTGAAGGTGGAGAGAGGATCTCCTCTGCTCATCCGAGTCTGCATTTTGGGAGCTGAAGCTGAGATCATACAGATCAAAGACTCCCATTGATTCCTTCCCAGAGAATCACCAACAAACATCAAGTGTTTCCCTCTCATCTTCGACAGAAACACGAGTCCGTTGAACCTCGGGAGCACACAATCGTGAGGCTGCCATCGGTATTTGAGGTAATCAGAATCGGGTCTCCCGTACATTTGGCAGTTGAATTCAGCATCAATGAGTGGACAGTCGGAATACTTGTACAACGGATAAGTATCATCACGGACCCAAGAGCCGGAGAACAATGCACAGGTGGTTTGGTTCGTTTGGAACATTGGCTTTCCATGGTGCTTCTTCAAGCTCCAACCTGTCGGGAACTGAAACAAGGCTAGTAAAACAAAGGGTAACAGACGTGAAAGAAGGGTCACTTTTCAGAGTCCTGTAAGAGAAAAGCCAAAAGAAGACAATGTACAAAAAGAAAGTGGGAGTTTTTTTTTTTTTTTATAAAAGAAGAAAAGGGTGTGCATGTGAAGGGGAAGGTGAAAAGGGTTGCGGTGAGCTTAACTTTGCGGTCAAAGTCAATATTGCTTGATTTAGACCCTTTTTAACCATATCTGGTCCTTCTTTGCTTCTTATCGTAGACCCTTTTCTGCAAGTTTATCTTGTTCCATTTCCACGGAGTCCCCTAATTTCTGTGTTTTCTATATGGTTTTTTTTTTGGGTTCTTTGATAATTCAATCGTGAAAAAAATTAACGGTCACATCATATGACGTGACAGTTAAAATTTAACCGAAAAAATGACGTCTCAATTAATTTTTTTTGATTTAACTACATAATTGGTGCTTGTTATTTACATAAGATGTCAATTTGATCACAATTTTAATTAAATTTAATAAATTTAATTCTTTAATTAAATTGTGACATGTGTCAGTATCTAATTGGAAGTTAAGTTTATTTATAATTTAATTTAAATTTATAACACTTTATATATCTTAATTTAAATTCATATCCGAAGTTTAAAATATATAATTCATTTTCTATCCAACTTATTAAATATATTTTTATTTTGATTTTAATTTTAAAAATATTTTTTATCTTAACTTAAAAAATATATACTTTTATTAACTTTAAAAATATATTTGTTATATCTTAACTTCAAATATCTATATATACCTTAACCTCAAATATATATTTTTATTCTTTATTAACTTAAAAAATAATTTATTATTAACTTAATTAATAAAAATAATATATATTTTAAAATTAAGATAAGAACAAAGTATATCTTAAAATTAAAATTATATATATATATATATATATATATATATATATATATATATAAGCTAAGGTAATTACAAAGTAATATCTGTTTTATACACTTTGTCACTTTCAACCATTTGACCTTTAGGAACAACAACGATTCCATTGAGCACTGAGGTAAGTTGGTTCGTGCCAAAATAAAATATATTTAATAAGTTAGATAGAAAATAAAATATATATTTTAAACTTAGGATATAAATTTTAAATTAAGATACATAAAATGTTATGAATTTAAATCAAGTTTTAAAAATATGTATACAATATATATAATATATGTTGTAAAACATAAAGCATTCAATATTCTAGCCTTCATGGTTGTTCACTTGTTTGGCACCAAATATGTAATTACATCAAAAAAAAATTAACTGAGAGATCATTCTCTCGGTTAAATTTTAACTGTCACGTCACCTCTATTGTTAAAAGTTAACGACCAGTGACTTGATTGAAGTATTTAGATAATTCGGTGGTCTGAATGATCAAATCGAAACATCGGTGGTCAAAATGACTTTTGACCATAGTTGAGTGGTCACCTTTGTAGTTTACTCTTTAGAAAATTCACATAAAAGAATTGGTAAAAGTAATATATGAATATCTATATTATAGCAAAAATTGCATTTTAGTTCCTGTATCAAAAAAGGAAATTTTTTCTATCAGTTAATTTTTTTAGAAACTATTACTATAATTTTTAACAAAAATTTTCATTTAATGTTTAAAGTTGTTATGTTTTTAAAATTTTATGTTTTTAGACCTTGATTAAATTGAAACAAATTTGAATGTTGTTTGATGATTTGTAAAATGAGAAGATACTATTATCAATACCATTTACCAAAGCATGTGTATGTGTTCTTTGTTTCAATTTTTTATCAAAGAAGGGCTAAATCATCGAGTCGTTCAAGGATGTTCATATTGTTTTATTTTGTGTGGGTTCAAATCTTAGCATTTACCTTGAAAAAATATAAATATCTCTACTTAATAAAAAAATAGGGTTAATCTCTTAGAAATGCTAAATATCATTTATTTTGCTTCATCCACATGCATACTTCATTCTTTTGGGGACTTTTTCAAATAACATGAATTGTTTTTGGATAATTTAGATTTTATTACCCAAAGTCAATATTAGATACAACCAATCAACCAATCAATCGTTACAAAAAACAAAATAACAGCCTATACAAAAAAGATTGGTTAAACTATACCCCAAGCATTACAAAGCTTTATATTAGTACTATCAAGTCTATTAATATTAGTACCCCTAAATTGGATCCCAACAAATTCTTTAACTTCTTTGAGCAAACATTCAACCGTTCTATGACGTCCTAGGAAGACTCTATGATTTCTTTCCTACCACAGAAAGTAAATAAATGCAGTCCAAGAAAGTTTCAATGTGGTGGTAAGGAGAGACCTCCCTTTCCATGAAGAAGTTGCCCTTGAAACTATTTCGTCCCATGTCATGAATGATGACTTCATCCCATTAAGGTTCTAAATAGAATTCCAAAGTGCTGCTGCCAGAGAACATTGTGAGAATAGGTGATCCCTTGTCTCTTGATTAATGCTGTAGTTGACACAGAGAACTTCTGTGCAAATTCCCATTTTAATGAGTCGATCTCTAGTAGGCAATCTGTTGAGAAAAATCATCCAAGCAATCAAACTAAACTTTGGAATATGCATTGGGAACCAAATTAGTTTGTGCTAAGTGACCTTCTTCCCTTTGAATCAGATCAAGTCCCATATATCCCTTAATTGCAAGGGTTCGGCTGAAACAATTGGTAATGCTTCAGTCCGCAATTTCAAAATTCTACTAATACTCCAACTAACGTTTGCACCAGCTTGGAATTATCAAAAGTCTTGCTCCTTAAAAACAGACTTTCATAGTGATTCCATGAATTTTAGTGACCATCAATGTAGTTTACACATTAAATTATTAATTTGTATGAGGTATAGAAATAGATTTTTTTCCCATTTAATAAAACGACTAAAAAGAATGGTATAAAACCCCTATCTGCCTCTTCGATTTTCACATTAATTTATTGGTGCAAAGCAAGTTGGAAAATCAAAATCAGTTGGGAGTGCAGCATGCGGTGAAGAAGAAACTTCTTAAGGTTTTTTTTATTAGTACGGTAATTACAAGATAATATTAGTTCGAAAGACTCTTAATTATTTAATAGTGACCGCTCAAACACCTCTGTAAATGATATGTTCAAACCCGAAATATAGAAATAACAGTCGACCCTTTAAAGTTCGCTTGGTTCGTACAGACATATAAGCTTATCGTATTGCAAGTTGGGGGGCGATTATCTACTAAACGAAGCTGTTAGGGAGGGTCCAGAGTAGACTGGGTTTCGTAAAGTGTCGACAACCATTAATGGCACCACCATAAATAGATGGAAAATATTGGTTGACTAGTGATCCCTCAACTTGCACAGCCATTAATATGGACACAGGATACTCAAAATGACCACAACATTATTCATCTTTAAAGGTAACCAGCTCTCTACATATTTCCCAGGAACCTTATGACACTTAGAGTATCCATGAATCCGAAACTCCATAGCCTGCTAAAATTGCCATGAACCCCTTTTCTTTTCTTTTTTACCCCTCCACTAAGCACTCTGTTGGTTTACCTGCAATTGGAAAACAGGGTCAGGAACAACAGTCATCAACATTGCAATTAAACCCCACAATCCAATGTATAAGAGGATATACAGAGAATTATGGCAAAGCATATGCACCAAATACATGGTTTTTTCTTCTTCCAAATACTAAAAGCAGTTTTACTGCAGAGCATTTCTACAAGGATTGTTATCTTGCAAATGTCATAAGTCGTAAGGACTTGAGTTTAGATTTAAAATTTTTAAGCAGATGATATTTACATAGTTACAATCTGGTTAGGATGCTAAGCAAGTAGTTATCTCGAGTTTTGCGTCCCAGGAAAAGTGAAGTTTTCCAATTTCAGTTTCTCTTCTAAATAGAGTGCAAAACTGGCTAGACGTACTGCAGAAGTGCTTGATCCATGATTTCGTTTTCCTTGATGTGTCTTAGTTCATAGGCTGAATCAGACCGATCATCATTGGCATTATTGCTATGAAGTTCAACCTGGGATCCTGAAAAAAATAGCGAAAACTAAAATGTGACTCTCTGCAGTAATTGATACTTGAACTAAGTGGCTAGGGAATTGGAAATACCAAATGTTATGCTTGATTCCGGTGAAGGGTTCTTGAGCAAAAGCTTCTGGCACATGGTAGCACCCTGGAAATCTAAAAACGTATAATCTAAAAACTCTAATCTCTCGGATGGTGTCATATCTGAAAATCCGAATGAACCGGTCCATGCGCGTAGCACATCGGGGACGGAAGGTAATATCAGCTTCTCTACTCCTAATTCCATGAGCATCTGAAGAAATCATGCAAGAAGCAATGGTTAGAAGTTTTCAGATTCATGTCTTCAGCATGGGAAGGATGGATGATATCTAATCCCATAAATTTGAACAATAGTGGATATTAAGCACTAGTAAAAGAAACCATCCAAACATGACATAGCTAACCTTCTCAAGTTTGTTTATCAAAATTCTGCACATTCCAAGTCGCCGGTATTGAAACCTGGTACCAATCAAAGGCATTTCGGCCACCTTTTCTCCATGAACCCTTGAATGGGAAAATAGAAATAAAAATTACCATTATTAACAAGGCAAATGTAAAAAAAAATCCTAACCAAGGCCTTCCTTCCTATACAACAAACTACTGTTACTCAGAGAAGCTTACCTAATATTGGCAACAGTAATGAGTTCATCGTGTCTTTCCAGAAGTATTGTGTAGAAGCCTCGGAAGTTCAAGCGGTTAAGTTCTGAGCTGTAAAATTCAGAAACCAAATGGATCAGACATTTAAGCCACTTGCTTGCATTAAACAAACAAAATTCGAATAAATCATAAGTAATTACAGTATAGAAGCAACAAAAACATTAAGAAGCTCAAGTATCAGCAGTAGGTTATTATGGCCTACTGGCATAGAAACTGAATTGCTACCAGATTAGCTGTAAGAAAGATTAAATGCAGTTATTTTAATAGAAATCTTTAAAATTAGCTAATTCAGACCATCAAACATTCAATCCAAGATAAGGGTTTGCGAGATTAAAAGAGATAAATCACACAGAGGAGATAATTCTCCTCCCCTTGGTGCCGACATAGACATCATACTGTTTGTTATTACGAGTCACTCCAGCCATAAATTTAAAACACTCAAGTTAAGCCACATAAAAATGTGACTTGCAAATGAATGCAAAGTTGAAGCAATGACTTACAGAAGAATAAGATACCTTCTACTGAATATATCGGCAACAAGATCTCTGCCAGTGTGAGAGTCTTTGACAGTGTCAAAACACTCATGCATCACTTCAAGCGAATTGCTAAGTTTGCAATAATTCTCAACCATGGTTTCATTATCTGAAGCATCAAGATCATGACTCTCTGGCTGCATGGGTTTAATTAATGTCCAAGTTAGATTGTCTGATCCAACAGGAATTGGTCTCCCTAAAAGCTCACTAAGGCCCAAAGATATCTGCAACAAAAAAGCAATTGTAAGAACTCAAAAAGTTACTGAAGACGCCAAATAACTTGTGCCCCAAGGAAGAAAGAAATAGCAGTAGCTATTACTCGTGGATGGACAACACAAATTACAAAAATAAAGCTGATTGGAAGTACCTCTTCACACTTTTTGCGGCAAAACCAATTTTCTTTTGCACATATTTCCAACCTATCTGCCCGTGCACTGCTTATGCAGCCAACATGATCTGCATCAAATACACACAAAAAACTATAAATAACCAATGGACTTTTAGTTTTCAACAAATACAGAAAATGAACCTACATTATGCAAACACTGAGCACAAGATAAAAGTCTGTTATCCACCATATTTGCACCATCTTTAAGTTTGTGTTGACCACAAATCCCACAGCAACATGAAGGACAGAACCAATTATCATCTGGAACAGTCTGACAGACAATTTCAAAACACGAAATCAAAGATATGTAAGATTTAAGAGAACGGAATAAAAGCATATTACAATGGGAATGAAGTGATAATAAAAACAAAAGTGATACCTTTAAACCAAGGCAGTTTTTATGGAATGAGGATGGACATTGATCACATAAAATCAGTTCACCCCCATATTGACAAACAGAACAAATGTCATCGTTCTTGTCCATTCGGCAATTGCGTGTCAACTGGGAATTCTTCTTTTTTCCAAACTTCACTCTACTGTTTTGTATTACTTGCATCTGGCAGTCCAACAGAGACCTTCCATCTTCCAAGAATATCTTGGCAGCTGGTCTGTGGTTGTCACCGCCACCATGTGCTACAAAACCACCAAGACTGTATACCTTGCCACAACATTTGCACATAATTCCATTACGAGTTATCCTCCCTTCTGCTTTCAACCTCTGTCCCTTCCTCCAGTAATGTACTTTTGACTTTGGCAAAATAATATTTTTATCTATTAACCAATACATCGCAGTTCGTGGACTTTGACGCAGTGAACTAGGAGTTACAATCTGCTGCACTCTTTTGGTTGATCGTAGAACATGGTTATGTTGACTACCTTTAAGATTCTCTCTTAGTTTGACCAATGTCGCAGGTGACTTTTCACCTTTCAATCTTGAGATGTTAGTGTATTTAACGGGTAAGTCAGCTCGGCCTTTTTTTAAGTCAAACGCAAGATATGATGAACTATCCCTTCTCTTCCTTTTAGGCTTTTGATTTCTCTGATTGACTCTACTTTGCTCAACACCATTTCTTCTCTCACATCTTGAATAACACTTCTTGGACCAGTTTCCAGATTCGGTATTTGATGGCATCGAGCTTCTCTGTATATCCACAATTGCAAGTGCAGAAGAAAGCTTTTCACTTGCTGACTGACATTCAATCTCCTCAACAGCATTAATCTTTTCCACTGTTCTAGGAGTAGCATCAGTTTGAGAAACTCCACCTTTTATACAGTTTTTGCAGGCTTCCCGAAGTGACTGGTACATCCTTCCTCTTGGTGAAGTGTAGTACAAATAGCGCCTTCCATTACTGGAAGCATAGTGAAACGCCCAACCCAGCCATGAGAGATGCTTTTTTGCCTTTAGTGTCATATAACTTCTCTTGCATCTGCGAATCATATCCAATTCAGCCATAGACCAGTCCAAAACAGCTTCAGGGAAATATTCTTGTTCAACAAAAAGTCCCCTGATGTTTGGTTCAACAACACCTAGATGGTTGACGTTTGGTTCAACATGTACATCTTTGATGTTTAAACAAATATGCTTTCTTGAGTGATTGGTTAGATCTAAACAGATCTGATAAAGAGAGTAATAAAGGTGCCCAGTAGGTGAGACGTATCGCCTTCTGATAAGTTTTCCATCTTGCTTAGACTCCATTTTCCATCCCTGATATAGAAGATGCTTCCTAACATCAGTTAACAGAAAATTATCGGGTTTCTTACCAGCATAAATGTATTTGGCAATGGCATCAGGACATGACCCGGCTTTCGAAACAAGCTCAGTGTCTGCAGGCATCCATGTTGCAGTTACACTGAGCCCTGAATGTTTATCCCTCCTTTCAGCCATATCTGTATCAGTTCCAAAAAATTCTTCATTGCTAGTTACAGAACAGATGCAGGAAATTCCATCTGCAACAGAGGGTGAGGCCATCAAAGCCTCAGGTAAACTACAGGCAGTGTTATCAACACAGGGTTTGTTAGCTTCAGCCAAAACAATGTTATCATCCTTGAAAACGTGCATCGACTAACCAGAACTAGGTTTCTCTTGACTCGGTGGAATTATAGCTGTGTCTGGACTCAACAAAGTAATGTTCACTTGATTCTTAACGGGTACAAGAGCGAAAGTGTCACCTAAATTTGCATCAGTACCCATACAAACATCTGCATCTGGTATAGCAAGCTCCTCTTGCAATTTGGATTCTGGTTGGGAGGAACCAGGAAGGCCTAATACCTTGACCAAATGATCCACAGTGATTTTATGGTTATCTTTTATTATTTCCAGCACCAATTCTTTCCACAAAGACTCACAAGAAAATGTCCACTCTCTAACGTTGTGAAAATCCTCTTTCTCCCGTAAATCATACCAAAATTGTTGCACAGAAACAGAAAGAAACCACTCTTGCCCATACTGTGCAATCAACTCAAGAAACAACCAGGTTCCACGTTGCTGCCACTCCTCTTTGAAGTTGTTCCAATCTTGAGTAATCCGTAACTTATTGATTTCAGCAGTCATTTCATCACCCAAATCAGGGAAGAAAACTCTCCTCTTCTCTGAATCATATTCATGGTCCAAAATCACACCTTCCCACCAAGCATCGTTATACCATACATCGATGCAGAGCCCGTAGGAAAGGTTCCATTTGCAGAACTCTAGTTTAGGTGGCAATTTCCTTGTAGTCTCCCGGGAGTTATGGTGAGTCTCACACGGACAAGAAAATCCATTCATTACAAGAGAAACACCCACGATGTCGACAAGCCTATCAGAACCATCATCAAGAAGAAGATGATCATGCTTTACGTGACACCCTTGCTTATCCCACGAAATAACAGTTCCTTGATGCCATGAACCCTGAAACCCTTCTTCAACTCTCCTCACCTATAAAATTCATATTCATATTCAAAATTTAAATGATCAAAACAATATTCATATTCAAGATTTAAATGATCAAAACAAGGACTCGAGAATTCTGAAATCTGAAACGATATACTAATGAACATTGCATTGCAACCAAACAATATTCATATTCTGAAACAATTAGATATTCATATTCAAGATTTAAATGATCAAAACAAGGACTCGAGAATTCTGAAATCTGAAACGATATACTAATGAACATTGCATTGCAACCAAACAGACACTAAGCCACGCTTATGCGCTCATTATCAACGAGATTAACAATTAAACAGCGGACTGCAGCTCTAATAACACTGATTAAAAGAATCCGAAACTTTCATCAATAGAGAAAACCAAATACAACCCAATTCTACCATACTAATTTTTTTTTTTTAAAAAAAAAGCACCCACAATAAGAAAACTCTAAGAGGCCCAAGAAAATTACAACCCAGAATCTGAAAAAAAGAAAGATAATGGGAATAGCCACTTTACCTCAACTTTTTCGTTAACATCAAATTTCTTTCTTTCAAAAATTCTCATACGTTTCCTTTTCCTCCAAACGGAGCCTCTGTCTTCTAAAACACCGATCGCTGCCATCGGAGACCCCAAAAGTGTGAAAAATGATACCCTTGCAACTGAAGTACGTTATTGAGTAGTAACTGAAAAAAGGGGAAGAAAAATAACAGCTTATTTATAATATCCAGATAGGGAACAATAAATTTTATCCCTTTTTACCCTTTATGCTTTAACGAGTTTTCTACTCTTCTCTCACTAGTTTTTATTTTCTAAATTTGCATGTAATATCAGCTGTTCATCAATTAGGAGCCGTCAAGGAACGGTCGAGATCCATTAATCTTATTCATGACAATACTTAATCAAATTCAAAAAATATATATTTATAATATATTGCTTGATGATCAAGAAATCTTATTCATTAAAATTTATTATTTGTCAATTAATATCATTACATTAAACAAATTTAATAACAAAGTAATCTCTATCATATTACATACAAATTTTGTTTTTTTTATTTTGTTAATATAAATTATTTACGTAGATTAAATATATAACTGATTTAGATTAAAAAAATTCAATCGATTAATTCGACCGAATACTTTTATCACATTTCATGTCACACAAAATAAGATGAGAATTTTTTTGGATAACATCCTCTAAAGACCAAGTTAAAAAATCTAACCCTAGAAAACATCATCCGGAGGAGCTAAAAAATAAATAAGATGGGAAATTGTGCGAGTACAAAAAGCTTATTCCCGATGAAGAATAATTGCAGCAATCCTTGTGGGGTTTTCAATTAAAAATTGAAATAAAAGATAAATGTTTTATACATTACCACACACTTATGGTGTGTGTGTTTATGATTTCAAATTTTGAAAATGTCAAATTACTTCTATAAAAAAGTGTAAAAGCTTGAATTTAACATGTAAATGAGTAGTAATTCGTTGTTAGATTTTAAATAAAAAACGTTATATGGATTTTTCGGAAACTATTGTTGCGGAATACGGTTATCGGATAGAGCAAAAGCGAAACTGATAATTTGAGAAAATAAAAATGAAGATAAAAGAGACACAAATTTTACGAGAAAAACCTTAAATTATATAGGGTAAAAACCACGGGCAACGGTAGAAGAATTTTACTATGAGAAAATAAGAATTACAACTTCTCTCGATCACCAAGGAGAAAACAATGACAATTCTCTCTTGATAAAAATGAGAAAACAACTCTTAAGAAAACTCTCTAAATTCTATGGTATAAGTAAAAAACTAGAATTATTTATAATGGTTTTGAAGCTTAAAGATTAATCTTATAAATACCATAAAGTTTAGTGACTATAATTTGTAATTTGTCCATATAAAAAATCAACAAAATCAACTAATTTAGGTGTGCACCGAAAGCCATCGAAATTTGCAGCCTTATTTGACAAATTTTGCTGCCATCATATTTGACTTTCAACAACTATTTGTATTTTTTATACAATATTTTATATATAAAAAAACAGTGTCACATTACAAATAAAGAAATCGTTGTTGTTCCTAGATGTTACGGGTTCGAGCACCAGTGACTATAACAGGTTGGTTGAACGTTCATTGTCAAATGGTTGAAAGTATTTATAATAGATACTACTTTATAATCATCTTAGCTTAATCAAAATAAATAAATAAATAAATAAACAAACTCAATCCTCTTTAGCATTGCAATGTTTTTTTTAATAAACGAAACGCTACCGAAAGCAAGACTTTCCTTCAGCATTGCAATGTTTTTTTGGGTATGTGACCCTGAATACTACACCAACATGTCCCAAAGTATTGAGGCACCTTGCACATGAATAGCATTTTATAAAATTTTGAAAAATAAAAATGAACACAAATGAACGAACGTAAACGAACACAAACGGACGATCATAAATGAACGTAAACTAATGATCATAAAATTAATTGGGTTTATAGTTGAGAAGATTTCTTTCTAAATAATTTTAGGATTTATATATTCTTTAATTGATTTGAGTATTTGTGTTTTAAAATATTAATGGGTTAAAAGTTCAAATTTATTAGGTCTTAGTATTTCAAACGGGTCTGGAGATTGGGTTGAAAGAACATAAACGAACGAAAATAAATGAACAAACATAAATGAACAAACATAAATGGATATAAATGAACGAACATAAATGAACGGATTACACAACGTTCACAAACGTAAATGAACGAATGAGCTCTTTGTTCATGTCCGTTCATTTAATTAAACAAACATAAAATCTTGTTAATGCTCGTTCGTTTAATAAATAAATAAACATAAACAAACTTCCTACTGAACGGTTCAATGAACTGTTGGTTCGTTTACAAGCCTAGTAGATGATAATGGAGACTAACGAACATAAACTTCCCCCAAAATTTGAAAAATTATAATTTAGACCATTAAAATTTTAAAATATTAATTTAGTCCCTATATATTTTTTATAAATTCATACTAATTTTATTTTTTTAATATTTTTAATCCTCTCCCATCATTTTTAAAAATTCTCATTAAGCCTCTCAAAATATCAAAGATTTTAGTTATACCCCGATTTTTAAAAAAAATGTAAATCGAACCCTTCAAAATTTTGGAAAATTTTAATTTGAACCTCTAACTTTTTTAAAATTTAAGTTGACCCCACAAACTCTATCATCAAATTCCGTCATTGTATAGAGCTACGTCATGTCACCAATATGAACGATGAGAGTGTTTGGAATTGGGTTAACCAGGAGCCATTTATTGTCCTTTAAAGTTTCTAGTCACCAAACATGGTCTTGGTTCACTACCGAAGGAACCGAGCTATCGTGTGTGGGATCATGCCCCAAGCGTCACCGCCCACGGAGCGGCACGACGGATATCGATAAACTCGAATGAATCCACTCGATTCTTCGAGCATAGACTCGGATAGTTCGGGGTCCAGATCGAGATTCTTGGCCATTGATTGAAACAAGGTTGCAATTCTTTAAAAGGTGTCTTCCATATCCTTCCAACAAAACCCAAATGGAAACACGGTTGAAGACAAATAACTTGTTAGGCAAGTAAGCAAAAAAATCTAAAAGTGATAGATAAAGGCCTTGACTCATGTTGGTCTCCAAACTTTCCAATGTTATTATGCTCCAGAAACGAAAAATAAAATAAATCTATCAATAAAAAAATCACAATTTGATATTTTATTCTTGATTTTGTCATCGGATAATAATCGCTTTAAATATGACTTCCTATACTAAATCCCAAAATTTGAGCTAATCTGTGTTAAAAAATGAAATTAAGCACTTAATTTAGGCATTAATATGAAATTTGTGTGAAAATTTTGACGGCGACAATGGTGAATCCGTTGCTTCTTTACAATAGCATTTGGCAATCGTTTTTTTTTTGGGGATAGATTTGTTAATAGGATTTGGCATTCTGATGACGGAGGATCATAACTCTGTTAATAAGTTGGGATTAGATCTACATTCACATAATTATTTATTTGATTACTTTATTTTTGTGGTTGAGTTCCTGTTGGATTTTACAAAAACTTAGCCCATTGGATTTATCGTCTTAAACCCGTTTTATGGAATTATGATTAATCCGATAAAAGGTCGGAGACGTTAAGTTTCCCGCGTAATAAACATTTACCCGCTTCTCATTTTCCATCTTCTTCCTTAAATAGTGTTTTTCTTTTGTGTATAGCTGCAATATTTCCTCACTTGTCAATCGAATCGGAGCTCCTTTTTTTAATTTTTGTTCCTATTTGTCTAAATCGGTGATAATGTTTAATAATGCCTGCAATTGATCGCAATTCGTCTCCATTCAAGAGGGTGTCGGCCGCCAAGAGCTGCGAGGTGGCTGTATCCAACGGTTCCTGTACTCCTCAGAAACGAAGGTTAAGGTCCAGCACGACTGCGTTCAATGAGAGTCCGTTTTCAACATCGATGAAACTCATATTGCCTCGCTGTCACTTAATTTCAAGTCCAAGCAGCCCTGCAAATGTGAGCTGTTAATTGTTTACTTCTTTTTTTAAATGTACGGTAGTTTTTTTTTGAATCAATTGATTATTTAATTTGTTATAATGCACGGGGTATGCAAAATGAATTAATATATTTATTTGAATTTTTTGACAAACTAAAATAAGAACTAGTTATTTATGGCTTAGTTCCTTTTGAGTGTTTGATTAAATTCATGTTCTACAAAGGCACTGCATAAGGTTTAAAAGATTGCTAATGTTCTTTAGCTTTATATATTAACAGCAAATTAAGGAAGATCTGGGCGGAAAACCAGTGAAGAAATGCTGGAATCAGAGAGGTAATTTTGTAGCTACTTTTTCCCCCAATGTTCTTTTTAAGTTTGAGCAATCAATGAATAATATTCAATTAGTTCTTGTTTACTTTATTTAAAGATGTTGAACAAATAAGGGTTGTGAAGGAGTCTCTACATGTTTCAACAGCTCCATCAACTGTTGTGTGCCGAGAAGATGAGCAGGAAAAAGTGTTGGATTTTTGCAAGACATGTGTCAAACAAGAGAAAGCTGAGAGCTTGTATGTATGTGGATGTCCGGGGACTGGGAAGTCGTTATCGATGGAGAAAGTAAAACAAGAAGTTAATGATTAGGCAACAATGGTAAGCTCATTGTATATAGCCCCTTCTACCTTGAAATATTATTGAAGCGAATTATCATTTTCAATTATTCCTTTTTGTAACAGGAAGGTTTGCAGCCACTTGAAATATTAGCATTGAGTTGCACTTCTTTAGCAAATACATCTGTGATTTTTAGTAAGGTATTGTTTCAAGACCTTAACAATATTTAAAGCTTTGTATGTTGTAAGTTCTTGCCTGATAATTGTCTTGACAGATTCTTGGGATGCACCAATCAAAGAAGAAAATTACGGGCTCAACATTACCTTTACAACATCTACAAAACCTTTATTCTAACAAGCAGGCGCCATCGGGCTCAAAGATGATGTGAGAAAAGTACTCTCTGGAATGAATCATCTTTATTCCCTCCTCCTTTGGGATAAATAAAACCATGATTTTTTGCAGGTTAATTATTGCTGATGAGTTGGATTATTTGATTACAAGGGACAGGGCAGTACTTCATGATTTTTTCATGCTTACAACTTTTCCGTTCTCAAGATGTATACTGATAGGTATCATTCACTATGCTTATTTCCGTGTTGCTTGTTTTGATTCATTCCGACATTCACTCATGATTTTTTTTTTTATTTCCTGCAGGAATAGCAAATTCCATTGATCTAGCTGATAGGTTTCTTCCAAGACTCCAGTCATTGAACTGTGAGTTCTTTACTATAATTACATTGGTTAACACTGATATTAAGCTTGATTATATAAGAGAATTTTTCTTTTCTTGGAGTTATCCTTGCATCTGAAGTAGCTATAACTTTAGCTTGTCCTGATAATAGCTCAACTATAAATAGTGAATTGTCATCTGGCATCTTCCTAGTTTGCCCACCTAAGCACCAAAGTTAAGAATGAAAGCATCTAGAGTATAGTCTTATATTTACTGGTTTGAGGTTATGGATTTACTCCTTAGTAATTTCTAGTCTAATATTCTCTAAAATTTTGCTGTTATTTTATCACATTGCTGATATTAACTTCAACGAATGCTTTGTAGTCCCTTTTTGTAGAAATAGCTACTTGCAATTATGCAATATGGATGCTTTGCTATTCTGGAAGTAATTTTTTTTGATAATTCGAAGTAATTCAAACGTATTAAACTACCACTTCTCTATGATAGGCAAGCCTATGGTTGTAACCTACCGTGCTTACTCTAAAGATCAAATCCTTTCAATACTTCAGGAGAGGCTCTTGGTAATTACTAGTTCCACTTTCACTTTTGTTTTCAATTACTTGGAATTTGGTTTGTGACGCTAACTCAATGTTATCGAGTTTTAATGGCTTCTACTAACAGGCACTTCCATACATTGTCTTCCACCAGCAGGCATTAGAACTTCGTGCCAGAGTGAGTTATACTGCTTCTTTTGAAAACCTGTTCACACCTTCAATCAATCTATTTTCAATAGATACTAATTGCTTGAAATTAACAGAAAGTTGCAGCTGCATCTGGAGATATGCGGAAAGCTCTTTCTGTTTGTAGGTTAGTGTTTTATCGAAACTTAATAATAATCTGAAGTATTACATAGAGTTCAGTTTTAACCAATTAGGCCAAGGGATATTAAATTGACTGCTGATGCAGGAATTTAATGTCTTGTGAGCTCGATATTTGATTATATACTTGAAATAATTTGCTGTCAAGGCATTTATTTTTCTTCTTTTTCTGTTAAGCACAGAAAAGCGTGATTGGTCTCTTGGAGAATCAATGTTTCACATATGTATATTTTACTTATGCATATCACCTTCCTTGGTTTGAATAGAGTAGGTGTTTTAAACTACTAGCTAATGTTCTTAAGTTGTTCCAGGAGCGTGGTTGAAATTCTTGAAGCAGAATTAAGGGAAGCTGCAAGTAATTTGATTTTGACATCGGTGGAGGGTGATTTCGTCGGTCCACAGGCTCTACCTGCTCTTGAAATCTACCCATCACAAGAAAATAGTACTGTAAGTGTCCAACAGCTTAATATTACTGTTTCCATGCATGAGCTTGTTATATCGATCTTACACATCATACTTACCCTGCCACTGCTCCTACTGCTGCTTACACGAGGTGATATGTTTCAGGTGAGGATTGATCATATGGCACTTGCATTGGCAAAGACATTCAGATCACGTATAGTTGACACCATACAGTCTCTTCCGCAGCATCAACAAGTAAGCTTGGAGCCTATAAGGAATACAGCCGTCCAATAGTTCATCTTATAGTCATGTTTCTGCTGCTTCAACTTACCTAATGTTGTTGAGTAACTGCAGATTATACTTTGCTCTGCCGTGAAGTATTTCCGTGGTGGGAAGAAGGATACAACTATTGGGGAGGTTTGTTTTTCTTAATGTTGGACAATGATGTGCTGAATCACCTAGTAGTTGCTTAATTGACATAGTTTGTATTATTTTCTGCAGCTAAATAAATCATATATTGGCATCTGTAAATCAGCACTGATCCCACCAGTAGGAATTCCGGAATTTTCAAGTATGTGCAGAGTGCCAAATGACCAGGTAACAGAAGTATACCTATTCTTGGGTTTGAACTTAAACTCATAAGCTAGCTTTAAATGACTGCATTAGCTGTTTTCACAAGAGGCATAAACTATCTAGCTAGACCAGATATTGAAAGGGGGGTTGACATGGTTCATTATACGGGGGCTCTTCAAACTGGGTCAGTCTCGTGATGATAAGTCCAAAAGAGTAACGCTAAAAGTAGATGAAGCTGACATCTCCTTTGCTTTGCAGGTAGATTCATTTACTTGAGAACAGCCACAGACAAGATTCTATCTTGTCGAGTAATTGACCTGTTTCTTAACATTAACCATTTATCTTGAACAGGGAGTTCGTTTATTTAGGAATTGTCTTCAGTAATTTTGCACAAATGTATCATACGACTTGTGATATACTGATATGGTAGCTGTCTTCAGTCTTCGGCACGCCTGCTCAATTCATGACTTAAGGTTTATTTTAAGCACACAAGCAAGGGGAATGACAAGTTACTATTGGCCATTTGGCCACTGATTCAAGCACAACTTTGGCTATTTGATACAAATTGTAAATCATATATAATGTGTATTTTTTTCTTCTTTTTAAATTGATGGGATTCATGTGTAGTATTGGTTCTTTTATTTGTTTAGTTTAGGTAAAAGGGTAACTTTTCCTACTATACTAGACCCAATTTATCACTTTCGTCCTTATCGTATTTTCGCATCAATTTAATCCTCGAATTTGCTCAATTGCATCATTCTAAATCCTACTCCTAACTTAAAACCCTAAATTACAAACACGAAACCATAAACTCATTATCTCTAAACCTCAAACATTAACTTAAAGATTATAATCTAGGTTTTTAAGTTAGGGGTATGCCACAAAATGATGTAATTAAATAATTTTGAGGATTAAATTGATTCGAAAATACAATAGGGATAAAAATGATAAATTTAATATATTGTAAGGGCAAAAGTGATCCTAACTCTTTATTTTATATATAAAAAATATTGAATATCAACTTTTAGAAAGTTTTTCTCTAATGTCTGTTGGATGCAACTGATTTGCTTTGTGAGAACATGGGAAGTGATGATTACGTGGCATGACAGTTTTGTAAACCGTTGTAAGGCAACCGCCAACCAGAAGCATCCCCATGATCTAAATAGTGCTATATAATGGGTATGAACGAGTACAATTAACTATAGAAAATTAGAGAGGTAAAATCAAAATAAACTGAAATTTAGAGCCCTAATTTCATATTTTCTCATATATTTTTTTAATAAAAAATGGTTTTTTTTGGAGGGAGTGGGCCATTGGTGGCTCTGTCCTTGGTAAGGTTTTTTTTTTTTGACGGGGAGCCGTCATAAAACAAGTGAAAAGGTTCTTAAACATATAAAATGCGAGTACAAAACAATTTTATTGTATTTTAGTTGGTAAAATATTCTTTGGTCCCTTGATCTATACCATTTTCTTTAATCCCAAAAACTGTACATATTCCTTTACCTTTTCAAACACATTCAATCTTGACCATCGATTATGAATGTGCCAAAAGTAACTGAAAAGAAAGAATCGACGTAAATGGTAGATGATATTAAATATAGAGCACGTACCAAATGGACTCGAATGCTAATGCTAAAACTTACTATAATATTCAAAAGGCACAACAGAGGAGCATTGGATGCAAAATCCATTATTTACCTCTAAGCTCAGATAATACTAGTAGTATCTCCCCTCCAATTCCAAACTCATTCACCATTTCTTAGTCAAAAAGACCAGTAACAAGATCCTCATCGGATTCCTCGGACTCCTCCTTTGCCTCTTCTACCTTCTCTTCCTTGGCTGCACCCGAATCTGCCGGAGCAGCTGCACCCCCTCCAACAAACTTGCTCGGATCCTTGAGGTATTCTTTGACTTTCTCAGCCTGAGGGAAGGTATACTCAGTAGCCACTGCAAGAGCCAGAGCATTCTTGTAGGCATGAATAAACATATGAGGCGCGACAGCAAGAGTCGGGAACGTAACTGCCAGCGAAAGGAAAGCGACATTGGAGAGCCAACCCGTAAACTTCTCCATAAGATCATCTTCAGTTAGGTCCAACACCTCAGGGCTGATCACCGTCCCATTGTTGTATACAGATACCACAGACAGTCCATAAGAGAATGGCTTTACCCCGAGCTTCGAAGGCAGGGCTACCTCGTGTTGAAATTCTAGAAGGCCGGTTGATTTTCAAACTAAGGGGCTGGTTGATTTTCAAATTAAGGGACTGCTTTGAATTCAAAATAAGGTTGTTGTTTTAATTGAAATTGACAAGGGATAATTACAAAATTTAGCCATTGTATTTTAGGGTAATTATAGAATTAGTCTCTAAGCTTCAACTATAAATACCCTAGCTCATTTAGCTTCAAAATCATCCCAAAATCCCAAATCATTTCTTTATCCCAATACTAGAGAGTTTTCTAGTGAGTAGTGAGTGTTTTGTAAACACCTGTAAATTTTATCTCTTAGTAAAAGATTTGCAGCAGTCCGGAGACGTAAGCAAAATTGGCTGAACTCCGTTATCAATTTCGAGTATTATTTTTTCGCTTTTATTTCGCATTCTCACTAATCTGGTTATAGGGAAATTACTCGTACTCGGTTTATTTCCCATCAATTGGTAATCAAAGCTTTTGGTTGTGAATTTTGTCAATATTTACGAAGG
Source organism: Hibiscus syriacus (assembly GCF_006381635.1). NCBI lineage: Eukaryota > Viridiplantae > Streptophyta > Magnoliopsida > Malvales > Malvaceae > Hibiscus > Hibiscus syriacus. The sequence goes on from NW_024062731.1 coordinate 379,799, forward strand.
TGTTCTAATACACGGTGGTTTGCAAGAATTTTCAGAAACGATCCAAAGAAGCCAGATTCGAGTGGGAGCGATGACTTTGAAAAATGAAGTTGATGAGCTCAAGAGGGAGCTGCTCAGATGAAAGGGAACAATGAGTGAATGGGATGCGCTCAAGACCTTCTTGGAAGGACTTAGACCAGGGGAGATGCTCGGGGAAGAGAAAGGAAATGCCTAGAGACTTTCGGAGGCCATAGCTGTAGCCGGAAAGCTGACTGAGCTTGCAGGTGACAAGCCAAGTAGCGATGTGTCGTCTATGCCCATGCCAAGAGATAGTGGCAACAGTGGTGGAGACAGGGAAAAGGTGCAGCAGGGAAATAGTAGAGAAAGCTCTTCGAATGGCCAATGTGAGCCATCGACTGTTTGTAGCCAAAGAAAGCCATCGGGAAATAATGGCAAGGCTAAGTCAGGTGTAAAGAAGAAGGAGAGCAAGGAAAAATTGAAATGCTACTTCTGTGATGGTCCTCATTTGATTAGAGGATGTACCAAGAAGCGTCACCTTACAGCCATCATGAAGAGGATGGAAGAAGGAGAAGTAGCGGGAATTGGCGCAGTTGCAAATGTTAAAGCTACCAAGCCAGGAAAAAGACTTGGCCCGATTAATGGGATCAATGCGGCCAAGCAAGGATCGAGACTAGGCAAGGCTGTTGATGTTGAAACAGCCGAACTCGGAAGAAAACGTGACGAGACTGTGGGTGTCAAAGCAGTCGAACACAAGAAGGGACCCGGTGCGATAGCAAGAGATAAAACTTTCAAGCCGAGGGTGCAATGTGAGCAAGTCCGCTCACAGTATGCCAGGAAGGAAGCGTGGTCCAAGTTGAGGTGTCTCAGGCATAAAGAGACACTTAAGGAGTATGTGAGTCGATTCAGAAAACTCATGCTTAAAGTCCCAAGTTTGACTGAAGAAGATGTAAGTTTGACTGAAGAAGATGGATTCTTCACTTTCATGTTCGGATTGAATCCATGGGCAAAGAAAGTGTTGGAGCGAAGGGAAGTCCAGGGGCTGTTTGAAGCCTTGACAACCGTAGAGTCCATCAAAGAATTTGGAGTCAAGAAGAACAAGACTTCCAAAGCAAAGCCAAAATCCGAGGGTAGCGACAAGAGATTCCGCGATGAAGGTCAGTCAGAGGATGAGGAAGGTTGTTCCTCGAGTGGCAAAGAAAGTCCACTCAAAGATGAACCAAATGGTGGATCTGGTGAAAATGTGTGCAGTCTTGGCACAAGTTTGAGTGTCAAAGATGTTAAACCGAGGGTAAAAGTCGAGCAAACGAGGGGGCACAGACTTAAGATGCCAGAAGTGTTGCAAAATTACCCGAGGGGAGCCGAGTCATCCAAGATGATGAATGATCCCAGGATCGAGTTCTCCAGAGAAGAGGATGAACCCAAGATCAATGGGGCGTTGAGAGTTGGCTCAATAAGGCTCATTTCTGCCAAGACGAGTAGAAGCCAAGTGCAGGAGGAGTTGTCCATGTCCAAGGAATTTGCCGAGCATGTTCGTGTAGAGAACATGGCTTCAGAGACCATCTTAAGAGAAGGGTCGAAGCAAGGGCTTGCCGAGGATGTTCAAGTGAGGAACAATCCTTCAAAGACTAGTGGACAAGATTCGAAGGGAGCTAAGACGTTGAGAGACAAGGCAACCACAGAGGAACTGCCCAATAACAAGTGGGTTTACAGGGCGGAGACTATGGACAAACTGAAGTTGTGTTCAGCTTCAGTTTGCATGCTAGAGTAACAAGACCAAAAATACTGTTGCATTGATCAAGGTGTGAAGACATATTAAAATCAATCTTCAAGTGGGAGATTATTGAAATTCTAGAAGGCCGGTTGATTTTCAAACTAAGGGGATGGTTGATTTTCAAATTAAGGGGCTGCTTTGAATTCAAAATAGGGTTGATGTTTTAGTTGAAATTGGCAAGGGATAATTACAAAATTCTGCAATTGTATTTTAGGGTAATTATAGAATTAGTCCCTAAGCTTCAACTATAAATACACTAGCTCATTTAGCTTCAAAATCATCCCAAAATCCCAAATCATTTCTTTCTCCCAATACTAGAGAGTTTTCTAGTGAGTAGTGAGTGTTTTGTAAACACCTGTAAATTTTATCTCTTAGTAAAAGATCTGCAGCAGTCCGGAGACGTAAGCAAAATTGGTTGAACTGCGTTATCAATTTCGGGTATTATTTTTCCGCTTTTATTTCGCATTCTCACTAATCTGGTTATAGGGAAATTACTCGTACTCGGTTTATTTCCCAACACCTCGGATGAACCAACCTTCTCAACCTTCTTAACCAGCTCCACTGCCTTCACGATTTCGACCGTACCCTTGTTGATCTTGGTCGGAATGTTGAGCACCTGATGAGAGGATGTCACATATATGTGAGATTATAGCATACATGAGAACTTGTGAAAAACAAAACATAAATCAAGTGCTTATATATATATATATATATATATATATATATATATATATATATACGAAAGAATGATGTTTGAGAAGGATCAAGACCAGTGTTGCCAGGGGGAACAACAACATCAATTGGAGCAACGAGACCCACACGTACTGGAGCTCCAACCTGAAGATCAATTTAAAAGCACATCATGTAAGCAAAAACAGGGGCTAATGTAAACTATCCATATTTATCGTACATATTATGATCGTAATTTAATACTATGATTCTGATTATAAATAAGCATAAAATTTTTAAAAAACAAAAATAGAAAGAACATAATCATGCATCATGGAGGGGGAAACCGAACAAACCCTAATCTAAAAGTGATAACAACATGGTAATCAATGATCGGTTACCAAATTAAAACAACTTATAATCATGAGATTAATTAATTAATTAATTAAAACAACTCTATGTATGCATATACCTTGTATTTCCCAAGTTCTTCACGAACTTCATTCAAATCACCCTTGGTAAAGATGAACCCCACATTACCCTGATCGAAACCAACTTCAGCAAAGCACAAAAAAAAGGCCAGGGATCAAAAAAGTTTCTAAAAAAGGAAAAAAGAAAGGATTACAGCGAGCAAAGGAATGAGGTTCTTGATAGCATCGTTGCAGGTGTTCTCAGCGTGAATCCTAATGGACCTTTTCATCATAGTATTCTTGCCCATGAGAATAACGGAATCACCCCTAAATCCTTTCCTGATGTTCTGCATTTGTTTGGATCCCACGTTATCGGCGGCCACCACCAGTACCTGGGAGTACTCATCGAGGAGACGACAGAGTTTCTGATCGTATTACGCTTTCTTTTCCCTCTACATTGGATTCAACACCATTTTCGCTTGCTTTCAACAACAACAAAATCAACCAAAACAGAAAATGAAAACCCTTGTAGCAGGAGGAGCATGCATGATAGATATGATTTCTTTTTCCTTTTCTTAAAAAAATAGCTTGGTCACCAAAATAAAACTAAAACGATTGATATGATTTTTTTTTAAAAAATAGCTTGGTGACCAAAATGGAACATAAGTAATAGTTGAGATGCCAAATGTGTAATTTACCCTAACTATTATTAATTAAGTAAAAATCAATAATCTAACTAGTTCAACAAAGAATCCGGTTCTTAAAACATTGCAAACTCACCGATTCGTAATTGTACTACCCTTATCTATAACTCCTTTATCTATTTTCTGGTGTCACAGAGAAGCCTCGAAAAGCCATTTTGTTTAGTCTTAAACATAACCAAAGGTTAACTTTTCTCAATGATTGGTTTCCATCTTCTTGGTTTTCTGCTTTGATTATTGAATGACCCCAAATTTCTTGGGCAAATTATTATGAAGATTGTAATGCTGATGATGCAACTTTAATATATAACTGGATAACACTCTATTGAGTAAACGTTGGAGTAAGTATTCTAGAATGATGTTCTAGAATGAATCTAAAATGCTGATGCAATCTGATGTATGTGTGTGTAGAAGTATAAGGCAGTTAGTTTGTTATCATTCTGTTAGACGTTCTGTTTCATCAGTTTTCCAGCTAAGGTGACTGGTTATCATGTATATAAGTCATATCCTTATCAATAAAGAATAGAGAAGCATTCTTAAACTTTTCAGAGTTTGTTACACAATCTAACATGGTATCATTCGCCTTTTGATCCTGGATATTGCTCTCCTCATGGGTGATTGTAGCAGTGTTGCGTTCGACTTCAGGGAAGCTGCTCGTAGCAGCAAGATCTTCACACACAAGAAGATTAACATTCTGCTTGATGAAGTGAACTTCTTACTGTGGAAACAACAAGTATTGCTCACCGTTCGCAGTCACAGGTTGGAGAGGCTGCTTAACGGAGAAGTCCTACCACCACCAGCTCATATTGTTAATGAATCAGGTGCTCGCATTGTGAATGAAGATTATGAAAGTTTTGTTGCTCAGGACAGTGCTCTTGCGTCCTGGTTACTGTCAACGATCAGTGATCCCTTGCTGCCTCAATTTGTAGGTGCTGAAACAGCAGCCGATGTGTGGCGAACGGTTCAGAAATTTTTCGCCAATCGTTCGACTACGAGTGTGATGAGTCTGCACTGTAAACTCAGATCCATAAAGAAGGGTGATGATAGCATGAGATGCTATCTTACAAAGATTAAAGAAGTATGCGACGCACTTGCAACGTGTGGGAGTGCGATCTCGGAACTTGAACAGATTGCTACCATTCTCAATGGTCTCTCGGTTGAATATCAACCATTTGTTGCTGTAATCACTGCAAGCAAAGATGTGTTCTCAGTTGATAGTGTGAAAACAGTCCTGATGGATGCTGAATCGCAATTAAGTGGTTTTCAATTACAACAATCCATGCCTATGAGTGCAAATGTGGCTACTATAAGAACAAATACTCATGAAAGTGGAAAGCCTATAGCTTCAGCCTACAGTGGCAATGGAGCTGGCAATTACAATAGGAATAACAGACCTGCAGGACGTGGTCGTGGTCGCCCTCGGTTGCAGTGTCAGTTGTGTGGGAAGAATGGACACTCGGTTGATCGCTGCTGGCATCGCTTCGATCAGACGTTTCCAGGTGTATTGGCTGACAAAATTGAAGATACTGAGGTGAATCATGTTGTTCTAGATGAGTGCAAGTCATGCAGCAGTGGTGTACATGCTCAAGCACATACTGCTTCCACGAATTCTGGTCGATGGATTGTGGACTCAGGGGCTACTCACCACATTACTCCTGACGCCTCAAACCTCACTACTAGCTCAGATTACACTGGACCAGGTAAGGTAGTTGTTGGTAATGGGCATAGTTTGAATATAGCTCGGACTGGTTCCTCGGCTATGGCCACCGATTCTCGTGTTCTGGTTCTTACTGACTTATTGCATGTTCCCTCAGTTACTAAAAATCTTCTTTCTGTGTCAAAGTTTGCTAGAGATAACAAGGTGTTCTTTGAATTTCATGCGCGGACGTGTTTGGTTAAGGATGAGGTGACCAAAGCAGTGTTGCTAGAGGGACAAGAACGTGCAGGCCTCTATCAGTTTGCAACAAGTAAAGAATGCTTTGAAGCTTGTCAAGTCACGATGGTAGACGACTCCAATAGTAGTAATAAAAAATATAGTTTGTGGCACAAGAGGCTTGGGCATCCTGCTCATTGCGTTCTTGTGCAAGCTTGTAAACAAATTGGTGTAAGGCTTCCTTCTAGAAATAATATGGTTGGCAATTCATTATGTGTGGCATGTCGGTTGGGTAAGAGTCATAAACTACCATTCAATCGATCCCAAACTGTGTATGCTACGCCGTTTCAACTAGTTTTCAGTGATGTATGGGGTCCAGCACACATAGCCTCCAATGGATATAGGTATTATGTCTCATTCGTTGATGCGTGTACGAGACACAATTGGGTTTACCTGCTCAAAACCAAGGACCAAGTTCTGCCAACCTTTCAATTGTTCTTCAGTCTGATACAAAATCAGTTCAACACAACAGTAAAAGAAGTCCAAAGTGATTGGGGAGGCGAGTACAGGTCAGTCTCGAATTGGCTCAAGATGTTAGGTGTAGTACATCGCCTAGCATGTCCACATACGTCCGAACAGAACGGTTTAGTTGAACGAAGACACAGACACATAATCGAGTCAGCCTTAGTTCTCATGGCTCAAGCATCCTTACCGTTTAAGTTCTGGTCTTATGCTGTATGTGCTGCTGTGCATCTTATCAATCGGCTGCCTACAAGTGTCCTTCAAGAAAAATCTCCATACGAGGTGTTGTATTCTAAGAAACCAGATTATAGTTATCTTAGAGTCTTTGGGTGTCGTTGCTTTCCTCATTTACGACCATACAATGCTCACAAACTCAGCTATCGATCCTCACAGTGCGTGTTCTTAGGATACATCACTCAACACAAAGGCTATCAATGCATGGACTCAAATGGTCGACTATTTGTTTCACGTCATGTTGTTTTTGATGAAGAGTTTTTCCCTTTTGCTGTGACAGGCACCAAGGCTGGATGCAAGTGTGCATTGCGTAGGAGTAGTACAAAACTTCCTATAGTAGGTGGTACTCAACGTGCTCGCATGGGAAGAGAACCACACGATGTTAACCCTGTTGTCAGTTCTGATAAGTCAGGGTCAAATTCATCAGATAATATGAGCCAACCTGAAGATGCTGAGTAGTCTATGGGCTCAGGAGATGGTGCTGTGAATGAAGTCGAGCACCAAGATGAAAATGTGACTATACAGCAAAGTCCAAGGGTGGCAGTTGGTTCCTCCTCGAATAGGTTTGATGAAGGGTCAAGCAACAGTGATCCAAGCAATAGCGATCAGCATGATACGCCACCACCAGTGACAGGCCATCACATGATAACTCGCAGCAAAAGTGGAGTGTACAAACCTAAGTTGTACTCCTCAACCCTCAATGGTGAATCTGATTTTCAGAATAGCAATGGCCTGGATGAGGTTGAACCTCGAAATGTTCATGAAGCCTTCAAGAATCCGTTGTGGAAGGCTGCTGTTCTTGCTGAATATGAAGCACTTCAGAAGAACGATACATGGTTGCTTGTACCTCATCCAGAAGGGAAGTCTGTTGTAGGCTGCAGGTGGCTGTTTCGAGTCAAGCACAATGCTGATGGTTCAGTACAAAAGTATAAAGCTAGACTCGTGGCCAAAGGGTTCTCGCAGGTACCTGGCCAGGATTTCCAAGAAACATTTAGCCCGGTTGTAAAGATGACAACCGTAAATGTTGTGTTGACAATTGCTGCTCGTAATGGCTGGGTTTTGAGGCAAGTAGATGTTAATAACGCCTTTTTAAATGGTGAGCTACATGAAGAGGTGTTCATGGAACAACCTCAAGGCTTTGAACAACAGGCTGTTGATGGAACGAGGCTGGTCTGCAAATTACAGAAAGCGTTGTATGGGTTAAGACAAGCACCAAGAAGTTGGTTCTCCAAGCTGAAAAATTTTCTGGTTGATTTGGGTTTTCAAAGTTCTCGTGCAGACAATTCCTTGTTCATCAAACATAACAATAGTGTTAGCACGTATGTCTTAGCCTATGTTGATGATATCATTATTACAGGAAAAAACAATGAAGACGTTGAACGGGTTGTGAAGTTGCTAGGAGAAAAGTTCTCACTCAAAGACTTGGGCATACTTAATTTCTTTCTTGGAGTTGAAGTTAAGAGCATAGATGGTGCAATCTTTCTCAGCCAAAAGAAGTATATAATGGAATTATTAGATAAGTTAGGAATGAGCAAGGCCACAGCAACTTCAACTCCTATGGTTGCATCGATTAAACTGTCGAGCAACGGTGCAGGCGGTTTATTAGAAAACGCAAAGGAATATCGCAGTTTGGTTGGGTCCTTGTTATATGCCTGTCATACAAGGCCAGACATAGCTTATTGTGTGAATAAGCTAGCACAATTCATGCACGCACCGTGCGAACAACACCTTGTGGCAGTCAAACGTGTGCTGAGATACCTTAAGGGGACACTTGATTATGGTTTGGTTTTTCTTCCAAGGACAGATCCGTTCCAGCTAGTGGCCTTTGCTGATGCTGATTGGGGAAGCAGTGTCGATGATAGAAGGTCCATATCAGGTACTTGTGTCTTCCTTGGTGGTAGCATGGTTCAATGGAGTTCAAAGAAACAGAAGATTGTTTCAAGATCCACTACAGAGGCTGAGTACAGGAGTCTAGCCGATGCCACTTCTGATATCATTTGGCTTGAAGCTTTGTTGTGTGATATGGAGGTTCAAATTCAGGCTGCATCAGTAGTGTGGAATGACAACACCAGTGCAATTGCAATGAGTGCAAATCCAGTTTACCATTCTAGAACAAAGCACGTGGAGCTAGATGTTCACTTTGTGAGGGAACGAGTTGCTGCAGGAAAGCTTCAAGTGAATTTTGTTCCTTCTGAACATCAAGTGGCAGACGGACTTACTAAGGCGCTAACGAAAGATAGCTTTGTTCAGTTTAGACAGAGGCTTGGTGTGCATTCGTTTGCAGAAGTCGAGAAGAGAAAGAGTAGGGGGAATATTGAGTAAACGTTGGAGTAAGTATTCTAGAATGATGTTCTAGAATGAATCTAAAATGCTGATGCAATCTGATGTATGTGTGTGTAGAAGTATAAGGCAGTTAGTTTGTTATCATTCTGTTAGACGTTCTGTTTCATCAGTTTTCCAGCTAAGGTGACTGGTTATCATGTATATAAGTCATATCCTTATCAATAAAGAATAGATAAGCATTCTTAAACTTTTCAGAGTTTGTTACACAATCTAACACACTCTACCTTGAATCACTTTAAGGATGCTGTTTTAAGGTTTTGAGCAACATAACTAAACACACACATATTATATAAGGAAGATCAAAATCAGTTGTAATATCAAGAACTATTCCTGCAACTCGGGTTTCATCCGAGCTCGATTTCATTGAAAACGAAAGCCGATTTCGTAGGATCTAATCAGGTTGCGAAGCTGCAAGAGATTCGATGTGTGCATCCATGGAAGCATTTGGAAACCAATTCAGAGAAAGTATAGGACCCTTCCTAGAAATTGCGTTATCACATCATATGCTGCTAATTAACTCACCAAGACAAGGACCTGGAAACCTCAGCAAACCAACCTGGTCGGTCCAGATCTTATTATGATTATAGTATTATTTATAACACTTCAAGTGGACAACTACTATTTCTATTTGTTTGTTGGCATCCACAGCTGGTGCTATCTTCCATCTAATTTCACTTGGTTCATGCCATCTTAATTTCCTATTCATTTTTTGATGAAAGAAATCTGAGCTCATCGAATTTAAATCATTCTGTATAAAGGGTGAAGGGATTGGCATTTAGAAGCAGATTTGTTTTTGTACCGTTGTCGATATACATCGATATTTCATCCTTAGACAAAATATTTTTTCGTGGTTCACTTCTAAAGTTTGTTTACACATATCAACGGAATCTGTCATGGTATCAGAGTCGGCACGATCGGTCGGAAATTATCTCCAATAGCATCCGAGAAGACTAAAGCCAAGTAGATTTCAAGAAATACACGTTTGTTCAAGAATCATGCACTAGAAACCAGAGTATTAGGTTGCCAACAGCTTTAGCAAAGCCATTTACCGACAAGATTATCACAATACGGTTAGATGATTCTATCTATCTACTATGGAGACAGCAGGTTCTCTTTGATATAGAGGGGGGGGGGGGAGTAAGGATTCTTAATGAAAAAAAAATGTTACAAGCAGCAAGACGGTGCCCTTGCATATAAACTCGACCTGCAGATTATGAACCTGTTGTGGCAGTTATAGCAGCCACATAAACTTGATCGGGTGGGCAGAGTTGTAACCAATATGTCAGCAAAGCTCTACTGCTCCTTTTGGACTCGGGTTCAACAATGCAAGCCCTACTGTTTCAGGATCTGTTAGCAAGGTGAGCCAGTTCAAGCATATAGCTTTGGAATTTAAGATATCATTAGGGAACTTTGAATCATGGTTTGTTCTTCAAAGTCTCGGTTGACTCACCCATCTTAGTTGGGTATTCAGATTTAGACTGGGAGTCAAATGTCGTTGACCGGAGATCGACTCGTAGAAGTTGCAGCTAATCCAGTTCACCACGCAAAAATGGAACATGTTGAACTGGACTTGTGTTTTGTTGGGAGAAAGGCCATGAATGGATGGCTCTGTTTAGGTTAATTATGTACCTGTCATTTATCAGGACAGAGATTAAGAGCATTATCAACACATAAAGTCAAGACACTTGAAAACTAAAGATAGCAGAAGAAATGTGAATGTGGTTTAATATCACGAGGGACAGTGAAGGGAGTATATTAGGTAACTATTGACATCCGGCAATTGTTACCTAATAAAAGTTAATTATGTTGTATTAAATTTTTTAAATAGAATTAGAGATTCAAATCCTGATATTATGAAACAAGATAATAGATTTATACAATGCTCGATCTTAATTACTTAATCAATAAATTGAAATGGTTATAAAAAATATATATTAAATTAAATTCAACAATAAAAATAAATTTAAGTATAAAAATATGTACTTCCCTTTCGCAATTAACACCAACTCATTGACCTATACATACATGCACTTATCTCTTGTGTTTTTCCACCCTGATATGAATTCCACACTTTTAAATCATAAATTCATTACCACAATTTTTTTAATCAAAAACGTTTTTGTTTGTTCAACCGCTAACACCGTCATTGCCACGTGAGTTAGGAATCCAAACCATTCATTTATTGTCGTCTACGCCAAAAATCATATTTCTCTCTCCTATGGTACCGTGAAGGCTCACGACACTGTTGTTTCTTTCTTCAACAAAACAAAGGTGAAGTGTTCTCAACTTGTTCTTCTTTTCTAATTCTTGGTTCTCTGTTTTAATGCTTAATGACTTTGGAATATCTTGGGGAATTTATTATGAAGATAATGATGCTGATGATGTACCTTTCATACATACATACATATTGTATATATATATATATATATTTCTGGAGATGGGTAGTTTCATCTTGGTAGTATGCTTGTGTGTTTTGCCTGATAATCATAAAGATGCTTTGTTTTCTGGGTTTGTTTATGGATTCAAATTCTGGGTTTGAACTTTTAATTAGTGTGTTAATTGTGGGGAAAAATGTTTTATAAATTCTCAAGTAATTTGTAATAATCACAAGTCTTGATGATAATTTTCAATTTCATAACGTTTGACAGATTTTCACAGCTTTCAAAGGGGAATCGTTTAGTTTTCATCAGATCCTCTCGATTGATTGCAATATTGGATTCACCCCAACATTCATCACAATTGCAGCTATGGCAACAACCAAGGTGTATGTAGTGTAAGTGTTGATCCCTCGACCCAGGTGGATTTCTTCATATTTGCTATAATTCTCTCCTATGTTTTGCCGGATAGGTATTACTCGTTATACCGTCATGTCGAGATCATGGCGAGGGAAGTGCAAAGGGGGGCTAATTCGGTTCAAGGTGTTGAGGCTACAATTTGGCAGGTAAATTATAACCAGAAGAGAAGTAGGATGCCTGGGATAAATATGTCATTCTGATCTTATTAAGTTAGACAATTGGTCTGATTCGACAGGTACCTGAGACACTATCCGATGTAATACTGCAAAAGATGAAGGTGCCGGCTAAAGCGGCTGATGTACCGGAGATTAGGCCAGAACAGCTTCTGGATGCTGATGGTTTTCTCTTTGGGTTCCCTTCTCGTTTTGGTGTGATGGCAGCTCAGTCCAAGGCTTTCTTTGATGCTACTAGTGAGCTGTGGAAACGCCAAGCACTTGCCGGCAAGCCTGCTGGTATCTTCTGGAGTACTGGTTTCCACGGAGGAGGTCAAGAACTCACTGCGTAAGTTCCTTCCGGATTCGGACTTGTAGTTCCTCCGACCTAAAATTTGGCAAATGGGTTGATTATGTTTTTTTTTACCATACTCAATGTTTGTGTTTAATATTGCATCTTTCTTCTACTGATATGCAGATTAACTGCTATAACACAGTTAGCACATCATGGTATGATATATGTGCCTCTTGGATACACTTTTGGGAGTGGCATGTTCGAGATGAGCGAGGTAAAGGGTGGATCCGCTTATGGTGCCGGCACTTACGCAGCCGATGGATCCCGTGAACCCACAGAGCTAGAGCTCCAACAGGCCTTTCACCAAGGTAAATATGTTGCTGAAATCACCAAGAAACTCAAGAACAAGACAACCTGATGGATATCAATTTCGACAGAGTCCAGAGACCAACAAAAGGACAACATTAACTCTGATGCTCACGTATCCCTGCACTATTCTATTCTTACCGTATGCTTGGATTGAAAAGAAAATGAAATAAAAAGGAACGAAAAACAAGCAAGTGAATTGAATGAAGATCCACCTTCCATTTATACTCTTCCTTTTCGTCTGTCATTTCCTCAAGTCTCACTCTCACTTCACTTTCACCATCCACTACCTTTCCAACAGTTTTCTTGATGCCATCGGCCATCACAAGTTCATCACTATCATTCCTATTGTCCATTCTCATCGGGATCACTAGCCCTTGTTCGTTCGCCGTCATGAATGCATTAAGCTGTTGTTCGACATACGTAGACCATGTTATAATCTTTACAAGCCATAATGAATGCATTAAGCTGTTGTTCGACATACATAGACCATGTTATAATTGTTATGCTTGTAACGTCCTAAACTCGACCTGTTATATAGATGAGGCTAAAGTATTATTTTTAATCACTAGAACGATCATACAATCCATTAAAATTTTCTCACAAGTAGTTATATATAAAATGATAGTGACAAATAAACTAGTAGACTGATTCATATGTACTGATTAATGATTAATGTGATTATTTCTTATCGATTTTATCATAACATTAAACTAAAGAAATTATTTCATAGACCCTTTCCATCACGTCATCAATAGTCTCAAATAATTGAAAATAGCCACGTCAATATATTTCTCCATGTCATTTATACATATGAATTTATTTTCCATATCAACTTATTCATTAATGCATATTAAAATCAAATTAAACTTAAATTTAGGATTCATTGTTAGAATCTTCATTAATTCCCTTTTCTTCTCCACCAAAACAATCTTCTTTCTCTTACTCCATTGTTTTTCTTCCCAATCGAGTTTTTAACTAAAACCATTTACAATTGAAAAATTACTTGAAATTTTGAACACATGTTACTTGGAATAGCATTTTTATACACACACGTAGGTTTTCCATACGAACCCAAATTGAGAAGCAATCTATGATGCATAGTACTCAAAATTCTTGCTAGGTCAGATTATTATTACTATTCAAATACTAAAATGTACTAAAAATGAAAAAAAAATTGAATCAATAATAAAAGAGAAATATATTTACTTGTACGTATAGAATCATCCATCACAAATCTCTATTTTCTCTCCCAATTTATTTCTTCACTAATCGAAAATAAATTTATTCTATGAATTTAAAGCAAAGGTAAAGGTTTAGAGTCATTCCTTCTTTGTGTATACCTATTTCGATACTTGTTGACGGACAGAGACTCAACATGGCTCTGTCTAGGGTAAACATGCTATGATTCACTATATGCATAGTTTCGGCTATACGGTGAAGATGTATTTGAATTGTCTTTGTTGTTGGTGCTCCATTGGGCTGCCAAACCATCAAATTCTCATCCATTATAGACTTAATCGGATCGAGTTCAATTCGAGGGAGTACATTCTTTATGTCTAACACGGAGGGCTGCTCACGAAGGGCACTAGCGATTCACTCCCACTTAATGGGATAGAACTCGGGTAGAGCTTATGACATGTAAATGCACTTTTTGACAAAAGAAAAACAATGATTCATTTTCAAAAATCTGAACAAGCCTGAAAACAATGAAATAAAATAGCAGTACAACTATTTACAAGAGTAAAAAAATTATGCATGAATTATGAAAAATTGAAAATTGAAAATAAAAGGATCGTAATTCAAGTAAATGTTCAATTTTATAAAATTCTAACCACTAGGAAAACATATAATCGTGTAAGGCCTGACTCTAAAAAATATCCCTAGTGGAGTCACCAAACTGTCATAACCATTTTTAACGAAAAATCAAATTAAAAATAATTATGACTTTATTTTGGGAAAATTTGTATTTTCGATAAATTTGAAATTTTGAGTCGTCATCAACCTTTGGGTAAGGTAGGTCGAATACCTAAAATGTCATTTAAACAATTTTAAGAAAAATTATTTTAAAGATATAAAATGGTCTGCGTATTACTAGAAATTCGTTTTAAGGGTTCGAGAGTCGGTTACGCGTGGGGAAGGATAATCACCCCCACAACGCCAAAAATTGGTACATTCGATTATATGTTGTCTAAGATGGTGGAATTTTATAAATTTGAATTCTAAATTTAAATTACGATCATTTTATTTCAACGAATTAAAAATGAGTGAATCTCTTTTTAAAATAATTGACTCAAGGAAAATGATTTAAATCACTCGAATTTATTTAAGAATGATGTTCCCTCTACTATGTGAATTAACATAAATTGAAATCCAGTTACGTTAGACGTAATTTCGTTAACCCATGATACAAGACAACATTGCCTTTAAATAATTAAAAACAAAAAAATAAATACACGATTTATAAATGCAACAACAATAAAAGATATATACAAAATATGAGTGAAATGTTCGCATGATGCAATAAATAAATAATAAAACACACAAGAAATATTTATTTGTTAAAACAGACATGTAAGAACACGTAAATGTTTAAAAAAGACACATTTATTTAAAGCGAATAAGAGATATATAATCAACTTAATATATCATAAAGTATAAATAAATATTAAATAATATTAGTTTTTTGTTTTCTATTCGAATAACCCTCATAAGGGCACCTCCATTTTTTGTAGGTATTCCATAAGTTAATCGAACATAAAAAAACCTCTATAATTATTAAAAAGGTTAAAATACATAAAAATATTTTAACTATATGATACTATAATATATATTGATATTAAACACTTTTATACCGTATAAATAAGTATTTACTACAAACATAAAAAAGGGTATGTGGGTATGTACATATAAATAATACGTAGAATATATCAAAAGCTAAAATGTGCACTAAAAACGTTGATATAAGGATTAAAGGTGTTTAAAAATAAATTATAAATATGTACACTATACCGGGTGAATTCACGAGATAATGTTCTCGATTTTTTTTTTCACGATATGGTGCACATCCCAGATTAATTGCTGGAATGGGGTGAATTATACAGTGGTCTTGGAGGTCGCCATGGCATCCGGGCGACCTTGGAGGTCGCCATGGCATCCGGGCGACCTTGGAGGTCGCCATGGCATCCGGGCGACCTTGGAGGTCACCATGGCATCCGGGCGACCTGTGTGTATTTTACAAAGGAATAGGTCGCCATGCAATCAACATGGGACGTGGGAATGCATGGGGAGGGGATGCATGGGACGTGGGAATGCATGGGGTGGGAATGCATGGGGTGGGAATGCATGGGGGAGGGGATGGTGCATTGGACGTGGGAAAACCTTCCTCTAAGTGGTTGTTGTGTAACAAGTGCATAATGTCCACTGGAACGCCCATGTATTTTATCATCAACTTGATGAATTAATTTCAAGATATAAGGTTTTCCTATTATAACAGGTTGCTCAAAAGGGTTCCCCGTTCTTCCATCAAATATTAGGTAGGTCGCCATGGAGTCTCGGCGACCAAGGTCCTGTAGCTGTAGCTGCATGCATGCGTTGCATCATAGCTCATAGCTCAGAGATTCCTGCACCCGTAGTTGTATGTGTTGCATCTATAGTTACGTTATTGCAGCGTTAATTTAGCTGTGAGCCTTTCAATGCTCAATAGTTAACGCTCAGTTGCTTTATATAAAGGATATGGGGTATAGGGTAGAAGCACAAGCAGAACCAGCACATATAAACTTTGTCGAGAGAAATAAAAGGAAGAAGAAGAAAAGAAGATAAAGGCTCAAACATAGTTGAGGTAATTTTTTTATTGTTTAATTTAGTTTATTATATGAAATTATTAGTTTGTTAGTTTCGGGTTTAGGGTAAAACTAAAATCTAGTTAATTAGTTTGTTAGTATAAATTATTAGTTTGTTAGTTTAAGTTATATTATATTAGTTTATTAGTTTAAGTTATATATTATATTATATAAAAAATTAGTTAATTAGTTTCTTAGTTTAAGTTATTAAATATAAAAAATATTAATTAATTTGTTAGTGTCTTTAAACGTATATTAGGTTGTTCGTTGAAGTTGAAGTTATATTATAAAAAAATTAATTAGTGCTTAATTAGTTTGTTATTTTAACTAAGTTATATTATAATAAAGAAATAGTTTATTAGTTTAAGGTATATTATAATATATTAGATTATATAAAATTAATTTGTGGGAGCTATTGTTGTTTAAATAAATATTTTGTTTACACATACATGACATTATTTTACAATATTTGCCCACGTACAGATTGATTCGAAGAAAGAAACAAGGCAGGAAAAGAAAGTAAAGGAAGAAGGCATAAAGACGTGAGTAATTTATTATTTTTTGTTGTCCATTTTTTGTTGTTGTGTATGTGTAAATTAGTTAGTTAGTAAGTTTATATTAGATTATATAACTAATTTGTGCGAGATAATTTCCGTTTTAAAAAATATTGTGTTTAAAAATATTTAGTGTTGTTTTAAAAATATTTTGTTTAATTTACATTGTATGTGTATATTAGTAAGAAGTAAAAATTAATTGAATGAAATAATCCGGACAACGCATTATCTCGCGAAATAATTATTTCGAGAACATTATCTCGACAGTTTTGCCTAACAAATTTATTTGATATTTTAAAAAATAAAAAATATTATCAAACTAATCATTATTATTAGTAATAATTACTAAATGATTAGTATCAAATCTAAATCATTAAATATTTATAATAAATAATTATTAGTGATTATGACTAAATCATGTTATTATTAAATCATTAAATATCAAATCATTAGATTAATAGTAATTATCAAATCATTATTAGGTTTATTAGTAAGCAATCAATCAAGTTAAATAATAACTTTTATTTGATCATTAATATAATAGTATATTATATTATATTTAATAATTTATGAAATTATCTTATCTAATTTTTTAATCTAAATTAATTTATTTTTTTATTTGTAGAGAAAATGAGCAACAACTTTTTCACGATTGTCCATTATAATGGACAGATTATGGAAAATGAGGTCAGAGTAGTTTTTCAGTCTGAAAAACCAATAAATATGATGTTCGAAAAAGACATCACATTTATAGAAATGAAGCATAAGATAGAAAGAAAAATTCGAGCTGCAGTTGATGGTTTGAGGTATAGGTTTATGATATGCTCTAACCCAGTCAGATATGCTGCAGTTCCACTTGAAGAAGATGATGATATTGGAACCATGGTTGGATTACATGAGTCAACCAATATAGCCTTTATTGAATTATTTGTTGATGTGCGTAACATATGTGATGTTCCTGGGTCATCAAGAGGTGTGGCTCAAAATCCATCTGAAATGGCTTTATATAGTCAGTTTGAGGAGCCGACATACAGGTTCCCGAACAGTTTTATGGCACTATTGGAAAGTGTAAATGAAGTCGGGGGGACATCTACAGCAGCAGAGTATGAGACGAGAAACATACCGGAATTGGTTGTTGATATTGACGCTGGAAATCGATGGGGAGAAATTCATGATGATTCAAGCGAAGATGAAGAAACTGAAGAACCCGTTTTGGGCGGCGACGAAAATATTTTTGGTGGAGGTGCAATTGATGAAGTTCCGACACCGTATGAAGCTACTCCTCACATGTACGAGATAGATTATGATGCAATGAGGGCACCTGAATTCTCAGACATGCCACATTTACCTCCGTACCAAATGACTGAATCATTCGATAATTCTGGTGAATTTTCAGTTGGGGTGCAATTCAGAGGAAAAAATGAAGCTACGCTGGCTATTAAAGAGTACTGCATCAAATGCCATGTTGATGTCCATGTTGCAGAGTCCAACCAGAAAACCCTATACGCAAAGTGTGTAAAATATGGCCCAGAGTGCAAGTGGAAGATCAGAGTGTCGAAAAATCAAAGGCACGATGTTTGGGTCATCACGAGGTACAATGGTTCGCACACATGTTTGCGAAACTCCATCGAACAAGACCACCGACTATTGGACTCTGATGTAATATGTGAATACGTGAAGGCGATGGTTGAAAAGGATCCAAGGATATCTTGTTCAGTGTTAGCTGCATCTATTCGAAGCCAATTTGGATATCAAGTAAAATATGGCAAGGTGTGGAATGCGAAAATGAAGGCAATGAAGTTGACGTATGGAGATTGGGATACATCGTACAATGAGCTACCACATTTGCTACAAGCAATGAAGCGATTTATCCCAGGAACTATAGTGAAGTCTCAAACCATGCCCGCATATGACGAAGAAGGTCAACTTCTGCCAGGGAAGAAAATATTTCATAGACTATTTTGGGCATTCAAGGCATGTATTGAAGGATTTCCATTTTGCAAACGTATGATCCAAGTAGATGGTACGTGGTTGTATGGTCAATATAGGCATGTACTTTTAATGGCAGTTGCTCAAGATGGTGAGCGAAATATCTTCCCAATTGCATTCGCCATTGTTGAGGGAGAGACAACAGAGGCTTGGGATTTCTTTCTGACCAATCTACGTCAATATGTCGTTCGTGAAGATGGAGTTTGCTTGATATCCGATAGAGGAACGGGTATTTTGGCGGCAATTGAACGACCAGGAAGTCGTTGGATACCTCCGTATGCATATCCAACATTTTGTATCCGTCATATTGGCAAGAATAGTATCGACCAGTTTCATAACGCACATATTCGTAGCGAGATAGTCAGCATGGGTAAGTTTTATTTTCAATATTTGTGTATTTTTTACGTGGTTTTTTTAATTGCGGTTTAACACAATATATTATGGAACAGGATACGAACTACGTCGACCAAATTTTGACAAGAGATTGGAGAATTTGAAGGTATTTTACGATGATCAGCGTGTTTGGAAGTGGGCTTCAAAAATACCGCGGGAAAAATGGTCGCAAGCATACGATGAAGGTCGGAGATACGAACATATGACCACAAACCTTGTTGAGGCCATTAATTCGGTACTAAAAGGTACACGCCATCTCCCAATAGCGAGTGTGGTGAAAGAGACGTACTTTAGACTGGGTAAAGTTTGGTCGGACAAAGGCAAGGAAATTGAGAGTCTCATAAATAGAGGTAAACTTGGGCTCCTACAGTGGTGGAATCAATGGAAGCAAATGAGCGATTGGCAACATCAATGGTTGTTCATAATTTCGACCGAGTTGGTCATACTTTTGTCGTGTCGTGCATACGTCGTAACGTCGGAGGAGAAGACCAAACATTTAGAGTTGATTTACGACACAAATGGTGTGATTGTGGTCGTTTTCAGGCATGGAAATATCCATGTGCTCATGCAGTCGCTGCATGTATGTATGCTGGTGTAAGCGCATACACTTATGTTGATGAATGCTTCCACCTACGTAGGATATTAAATGTCTACAGCTATGTGTTCAGACAGATCCGAATGAATCATATTGGCCCAAAAGGATCATGATGAATGGCTACCAAATCCAATGCTTCGCAGAAGTCCAAAGGGTCAACCTGAGTCCACTCGAATTCATACCAGTATGGATTTTCATGCTATAGAGAGGTCAAGCAAAGAGATGCGGATTATGTAGGGGTGAAGGCCATTCAAAAAACAATTGTCCTAATTTACCAAGATATAGGCCTCATCATTAGTAATCATATATGTATTTCTATGTATTTATTATCATTATAAAAATGATTTAATAATGATTTAAATATTTAATGATTTGATGATTTAGTAATGATTTGATAATAATCATTATAGTAATGATTTGATAATAATCATTAATAATGATTTAGTAATCATTATAAAATGATTTAATAATGATTTAAAATTTTAATGATTTGATGATTTAGTAATGATTTGATAATAATCATTATAGTAATGATTTGATAATAATCATTATAATAATGATTTAGTAATAATCATTATAAAAATGATTTAATAATGATTTAAATTTTTAATGATTTGATGATTTAGTAATGATTTGATAATAATCATTATAGTAATGATTTGATAATAATCATTATAATAATGATTTAGTAATAATCATTATAAAAATGATTTAATAATGATTTAATATTTAATGATTTGATGATTTAGTAATGATTTGATAACAATCATTATAATAATGATTTTATAATAATTATTTAGTTATTATTTAGAATACTAACAAATGAGTGTACAAGTGTGGATTACTGAGTTTAAATTTATACATAGTCGAATTTATGTATGATTTTTAAATATTTAATGATTTGATACTAATGATTTACTAATTATTATTAATAAGGATTTATTGTTAATATTTAATTATTTGATACTAATGATTTAAAATAGTTGATTTACTAAATATTTAATTATTTGATACTAGTAATGATTTGATACTAAAAATCATTGTTAAGGTTAAAACAAGTAGTCTAATTTCAATAAATAATTTGTAATAAATAGCAAACGAGTTTACAATTGTTGTCGATGTCGGGGTGTTGTTGAATGATAATGTCGGGGCGGACGTCTGATACGTTGTGGCCGTTGTGGCTCAGGAGTATTGTACCCATCCCCCTCATTCATTGGGGGTATTTGAACTGTCATGTGTTCAAAGTCATACGTCGACGAAAACGTAGGAGAATAGATGGGTGCCTCAGGCTGCACAAACTCTGGTATGTATGCCGGGCCAGTAGAATCATCAACTGCGTGATGCAACGATTGTGGTGCGCTATTATCCACATCGGTCATTTCCGCTTCAGTTTGTAGAGATGAACTCCCACTCCCACTCGGTAGAGAGTATTCAGCTTTACCAAATCTTTTCTTAAACCTCAAAAATTGTCGCCTCTCTACTATTGTTGTGAGGAACGGCTTTCCATTATCCAAAAAATAAGCAAGGTAAGCCGAAGTCTCAAAATTAAAGTCGTCGTCTTGAATGGCATCAAGAGTTGGCATGAATGAAGCCCTATTGTTCCAAGCATTAATGTAGGTTGCATGCTTCTCAACCCAATTAACGCTTTCTTTACGACGACCATCAAATCTGTGCAGGTCGTCATGCGTCTCAACCCAATTCACTGGACGACGACCATCTAAGTTTTGGAGGAGGTCATGATCCCATGGACTCCGCGGAATAGGTTGGTGGAAGTGGAATTGCCTCAGCACTCTATCCCCAAATTGGATCTCAACAAAAGCAAAATTGATCAATGGTGTAACAGCACACCAATATTGAAACCCATCTAAAATATCGTGCGGTATCAACGCAAATAATTCTTCATTCATGTATGGTCTCCAATTAAACTGTAAAATTACAAAAACAATAAAATTTATTTAAATCAGATAATATAGTTAATTTAAATAATAATTAAAAAATACAAATTATGCATACCTCCTTTTTGGCCTTAATGTCGATCTTCAACCTGAACTCTTTAATGTTGTTGTGCACCAACCCTGTGCCTTCAATTTTATGCCTCCATCTGTATATCAATCAAAACAAAAATAGAGACATTTTGTTCAATAATTTTAATCAAAATAAATATTTTTTAATTAATATTTTATATTAAAATAGAGGATTCATATTACCTTCCGGCAAGTGGAAAGTCAACCGCAGTCCGACTAATCGGTGTCAAAACGGAAGTCTATGCCAAGCCCATGATTGTAGCAGCAATAGACATCCACCGATTTCTACTGTATTATTATCATTCACGACTAATGACGCCTTGCACATCTCACGATACAAGAACGCCAATATCGCCGAACCCCAGCTATATTGCCTACAATTCTCAAAATTTGTTAAAAAAGAAGATACTGAGTGTGAACATAACTACCGGATTTATCAGGCATCAAAATTCCCCCAATCAATTGTAATATATGCTCGTGTTGCATATATAATTTCGTGCTCCGTACTATTTGATTGAAGTTGAAATTCATTCTTCAACCATGACAACCTCACCCGCCACCCTTTACACTCTGGTGGTACGGGCGCTTTCCCAAGAAACAAGTTGCAAAGTTGTTCCACCTTATTAAACTCATGTGACATTACCACCGGCATCCCATTAGTTTGGACCCGAGTTGCATGCCACATCCTCCAAAGTTATCGTGCATTCGCCACACGACAAATGAAACGTGTGCGTTTCTGGTCTCCAACGTTCAATCAACGCACTGATCAAACCTGGGACCAACTTGTAATCTCGCACAAATGTGATATACCAAAATCCAGCCTCTTGCAAATTTTCTTCTATTAGTGGGTGTGGCTTGGGCACTTTATGTAGTCGAAGACGAAGGACTCGCTGCTCGTCCTCCTACAATTAAATATTTCAAAAAATTATCACAATCATAAAAATATTCAAATATTTATTAATTATAATTCATTAAACAAATATTTTATTCACCATTATTCCCAAATGACTTGAAATATGTTCATTGTCAAGCCTCAACAGTGGAATTTGGTCAGCCATTGTAATGAATCTGTAAAAAAAATTAAACAACAATATTTAAAAAATCATTTAATATAATCTAATATAAACTAACTAAATTTACAACACTAAACTTTAATATAATAACTTATAAATAATAAAATAATAAACTAACAAACTAACTTTTTAAAATAAGTTAAACGTAAACGCTAAACCCTTAAACAACTAATAAAATATTCTTCTATATAACTAAAACTAACTAATAAACTATTTTTTCATATAATATACTACTAATAAACTTACTAACTAATTTTTTATATATAAATTCAACAAACAAATATAACTTAACTATTTAACTAACACAAACTAATTAAATAATTTTTTATATAACTAACTATTAACAAACAAACTAATTAATTATTTTTTAACTATATAACTATCAACATATACTAATTAAATAATTTTTAATTTATGTATACTATACTTAAACTAACAATCATATAACCCTAAACTAACAAACTAATTAGCTGCTTTTGTTTTACCCTAAACCCTAAACTAACAAATTAACATTTATATAATAAACTAATTTAAATATAAAAAAATTTACCTTATCTCCCTTTCTTCTTCTTACTTTCCTTTCTCCCTTTCTTTATTTCCTTTCTCCCTTTCTTTCTTTCTTTCTTTCTTTCTCGGCTGCAATCTCTTCTCCCTTTCTTCTGCAATCTCTTCTCCCTTTCTTTCTTTCTTTTATAACCGGCTGCCTCAATTATTTCACCAACCGGCTGCCTCAATTATTTCACCAATAATTGTACAATTGCAGCTATGATATTTCACGCAGCAATGGTTCAATTATTGTACCAATTATTTCACATGCATGCATTGGCTCAAATGGTTCACATGGTTTCATTGGGAGCTGTAGGCATGCAGCATGCAGCGGGGAGCACGTGAAGGAAGGAATCTATATGGCTGCATGTGAATGGATGATGGGAATGGATGATGGGAATGGCGCCGGGACTACATGGCGACCTACAAGGTCGCCGGGACTACATGGCGACCTACAAGGTCGCCGGGACCACATGGCGACCTACAAGGTCGCCTAGGCTGCATGGCGACCTCTCTATTCCACTGCATGGCCACCTCGCATGGGGAGAACGCTCGTATGGCTCGCATGGGGAGAACGCTCGTATAGCTCGTATGCATGGGGAGAACCATTGGCTCGTATGGCTCGTATGCATGGGGAGAACTATTGGCTCGTATGGCTCGTATGTCACCCCGTATGTCAACCCGTATGTCACCCCGTATGGCCACCTCGCATGGGGAGAACGCTCGTATGGCTCGTATGCATGGGGAGAACCATTGGCTCGTATGGCTCGTATGTATGTCGCCTGGATTGCATGGCGTCCTACAAGATCGCCTGGATTGCATGGCGTCCTATGATCACTGTATAATTCACCCCATTCCAGCAATTAATCTCGTGTGCACCATATCGTGAAAAAAAAATCGAGAACACATTATCGTCGTGAATTCACCCACACTATACCTACATAAGGTAAAAGAATATGAAAATACACTTAACGTGTATATGGTTTAACCATAATGTATATATTTATAATATAGCAAAATATACAAGCACACAATTTATAGGGACTAAAATGCACCCATTCAATCATGAAGATCCTAAATGCAAAGTAGAAGAAATCAAAACCAATCATCACCATATAACCAAATAAAAAGAACTTAAAACATGATGCTAAATACAAAATAAATATAAATGGTGGTTATCAAGTAAAGGACTAAAACAAACTAAAATAAAGACCCCTACTACCTAAGCATAAATGAAACAAAATGAAACAAAATGAAATGGCTATATCACAAATACAAGCAAAATATTCTACTAACAAATAGGGACAAAAATAAAATGCAAATAAATTAAAGGTTCGTAATAAAAGAAATTAGTATTTCATTTAGTGAAGATAAAACTTACAAACTTGCGAGGACCCCTTACGTAGATATCCTCGCATGCCTAAGAAGACCAAAATGGCATCGTTTCATACCGCTTATATATGCCCTTTTCTTCTTTCTTTTTTTTTCATTTTTTCACTCTTTTTTTCTTTCCTCTCTCTCTCCAGAAACTCTCTCCATTCTCTTCTTAATTCTAGAATTCGACAAGAGAGTCCTCGTCGGCTGCCGTTCGTCGGTGCCAATGAAATGAGATGGGACCACCTTTCGACTTTTCTTAACGCCCCTACCCCGGATCTGGTGTATGATTGCCTCTAAAATAACTGGAGTGACGTAGATCTATGAAAAACCCTTCGGGTTTTCTTTTACTCCGACAGTGCTTGATCTTCTCCGGTGAGCATTCTTTTTCTTCTCTCTCTCTCTCTTCTTCTTCTTCTTCTTATTCTTCTTCTTTTTCGGGTCTCCTTGATGCTCTCTCTTCTTCTTTCATTTCGATTTGGATGCATGCTATATAAAAGGATTTGCTTGGTTTGTGTTGGGATTTTCGAAGCTCAATTTGATCAATCGAAAATTGCACAAGGGAGTGAATTGGCAAAAATTTGTTTAGGGAATAAGGAGAATAAAAGCTAGAAAAATTGGCACAGCAATTTATAGTGGTTCGACTTCTCAACTAAGTATACCTCCACTACCTTAGCTCCTCACTAAGGATTTTCCAACAAATTCACTAATTTGTCTTTCTTTTTCAAGGATCATGAGTAAACATTTACAAACTCCCTAGTTTTTCAATTGGCTAAACTAGAACCAAAACCCCTTTACAAGGAAAATGATGTAACAAAGAAAACCTTTAAAAAGGAAGGTGTTTACAAATTTAAAGCTCACAAGAACAAAATATTATAAGAGAATAAGAATAAAGAGTGAAAAGCTCTTCTCTTGTGTTTGATTGCTTGAATATGTGTTCTAACTCTTCTTCAAGTGTCTTGATCTTGTATTTATATGTTGGAATGAGTTTGTGGTAGTTTCTAGCCGTTGGGAGTGATTTGGAGCCGTTGGGGATGTTTTCTCTGCAAAATAAAAATGCCCAGTACATAGGGTATCAGTACTCTATAGGGAGTATCGGTACTACATTTGTTATTTTTAAAATAAAAGTAGTCGTTACTAGTCGTTGGGCCTGACGGTATCGATAATAAGTCTATGTTATCGATACTATGTAAAGTAGTATTGGTACCCCTTATGGGTATCGGTATCATTTTTGCATTCTGGAATTTGAGCAATGTTGTTAGTATCGATACTTCCCTTACCTTTGGCATCGGTACCATATGAACAATATTGATATTATTCATGAGTTATCGATAATGTAAGAACAATATCAGTACTTATTGTCCAGAAAAGAATTTTGTGCTCAATCCAAGTTAAATGGACTTTGAATTATGTTTGAAAACATTGAATAAATTCAAGTCCAAAAACATTTTTCCTTAATTTGTTATATCAAAATATGTTCAATAATCTCCCCTTTTTGATATAATAAAACATTTGAAAAATTGTTTTTGGCAAAACTCCCACTTAATAAATATTTAATGAAAAAGTTGTCAATTGTTGGAAAATGTTCAGCTCTTCCTTTTTCATTGAGAAATTGATTTTTTTTAAACCCATACTTCTCCCCCCTTTTGTTATATAAAAAATAATTCAACTTTAAAGTTAAAAAATAAATTTGGAGAGTAAGTATTAAATTTGACATAAAATCATTTGAAAAATCAAAAGCTCCACCTCAAAAATAGTATTCCAAACAAATAATTTTACTTTACAAGCTTGACTTAAACAAAATTGAATTTCAACATATAATAATAAACATGTTAGTAGTACATGAAATTCAATATATCTAAGTCTAAAATACTTTATGCAATACTAATTGTTGAAATTAATTGCATGCGCATAAAGTTATCCAAAAATGTTATGCATTTGAAAATTTGATATCAATTGTTAGAGAGACATCATTTGAAATAAGTTACACGCATAAACATTTAAATTTAGGTCAAAAATTAAAATTTGTAAAATCAAAGCATTTGAAAATTTGATATCAATTGTTAGAGAGATATCATTTGCATTTAAAACCAATTTTGACCAAAATTCATTATGATGAACTAAAGATTATGAAAAAATCATTAAAACTTTAAAATGTTCATAACACCTTTTTAACATACATGAGATAGAAAAACATAAAATCATTTAAAGTCAAAACTCATGCATGCTTAAACCTAAATGAGCAACCAAATAATAAAAAACAAAAGCATTAAGCTTAGAGGTTACCTATCCCTTTTCAAGTGTGGCTAGAGCATTTGAATATCTTCATTTTCATCACCATTGCTCCACACCTACAAGAGACATTTAAGTGGATTTTGGTATCCAAATTACTTTGGATCCTTGGACGTTAGTTTCAATTCCCTTTGTTCCCTTAGGATCCTATACTTGTCTAATTTTAAAACGTTTTCCTTTCTTCAAAGGGCAAGTATGTTCCAAATGACCATGAAAATGACAATGTGAGCACTTTTCCATTTTTAAAACAATGGGATGTTTTTAGAAATTAATTCTTTTTTATTTTGTTAAGTTTTCAAGCTTAATTTTCAAATCAAAATTTTCTTTTTTAAATCATTGATTTTAACTTTTGAAAGCTCTAAATCATTTTTCAAAGATTCATTTTGTTTTTCAAAATCAACTTTTGCTTTCAAAACCAAATCATTTTCAACTTTAAGTTTTGAAATTAATTTCTTATATTTGGAATTCATGGTCTCAAATTCCAAATACAACTAATTATAAGCAACTTGTAATCATCAAAAGATAAGAATCTAATTCATTTGAGTTAAAGTTACCATTGAATCTTCTCCAATGACCATTAGGCATAGGTTGGCTACTTCATCTTCATAATTGGAGTCATGTTCATCACTCCAAGCTGCCACAAATGCCTTTTCCTTACTTGATCCCTTCTTTTAGGAGGGGACATCATACTTGAATGCCCTGTTCTTTGACAATTGAAGCACACTGGGGGACTCTTCTTGCTCGATTCATGTTTCACTTCCTTAAAAGTCATGAATCTCTTGAATTTTTGAAGAGCTTGGCCATCTCTTCTTCTTTATCATCGTCTTAATCCACCTCTTCACTTGAATCTTGATTGCTCTCATTAGCGGATTTGAAGGCAATGTCTACCTCATTCTTTTTCTTGTTTTGCTTTCTTCATCTTCTTCCTCTTCTTTCATCATCAACTAATGAGTGAGAAGAGAAACAATCAACTCATCGAAAGTGAGAGACTTTAGATTTTTAGCCTCAATGATCATCGTCTTCTTCGATTGCCAAGACTTTGGAAGAGAGTATGTTGAATATGTTTCGATATAACAAATTTAAGGCAAAATGTTTTGGACTTGAATTGAATTTATTCAAAGTTTTCAAAAGGTTTCAAAAATAATTCAAAGTCCATTAAATTCGGATTTGAGTAAAAATATTAAGTTGTACCGATAACCCCTATGAATGAGTATCAATACCCTATCAATACCTCTTATGAACGGGTACCGATACCCCTATGAATGGGTATCAATATCCTATGAAGGCTCAAATTACAGAATGCAAAATGGGTACCGATACCCCTATAGAGGTACCGATACCCCAAGGCTCCAACGGCTAGTAAATGACTAGTTGATTGAATTTAATAAAGGGGTATTGATACCCCTATCAATACCCCCTATTATGGACAACCTTGTTTTACAAAAAAATTATCCCCAAACGGCTCTAAAACATCCCCAACGGCAAGATACAACTTCAAAATCATTTCAAGCTATAAATACAAGCTGAGGACACTTGAAAAAGTAAGAGAACAACTATCCAAGCATTCAAACACAAGAGAAGAAGTTTTTTCATTCTTATTTTCATTCTCTCTTGTAAATATTGTTCTAGTGAGCTTAATTTTTGTAAACACCTACCTTTGAGAGGCTTATTTGTTTACTTCTTTTATCTTTTTGTAAAGGGGAAATGTTCTAGCTAAACCCATGTAAAAGCTAGGGAAAGGTTCTAGTTTATCCCGTGAAAAACTAGGGAGTTGTAAAGGTTATCTCTTTGTCCTTAAAAAGAAAGAACAAATTAGTGAATTTTTTAGAAAATCCTTGGTGAGGAGCTAAGGTAGTGGATGTATACTTTGTTGAGAATTCAAACCACTCTAAATCGCTGTGCATTTCTCTATCTTTCAATCTCCTTACTCCCTAAACACAAAAACCGTTCCGACCCCTCTTTACAAACCGTCCCGGTTGTCGATTCGAGCTTCCGAAAATCTCAACAATTGGAATCAGAGCTTAACTCGTTAGAAGGTTTAACCACCTTGAGACGATCCTAGAAGAAGCTCTATCGATTCGCGATGCAACCGACAAAGAAATGGTTTCCACCTCCGGTACTTACTACATTGAAGATTCTCTTATTATGGATTTATAACCAGTCAAAAAACCACCATTCTTCAATGGAGCAAATTATGCTCATTGGAAGAATAAGATGATGTACTTTATTCGAGCCTATGATCTAGGAGCAACGGTTACTCCTCTCCACCTGGCAAGTATGACGATTGGAGTAAAAAGAGCAAAAAGTTTCAGCTTAATTATAAGGCTATACATATTCTTTTGTGTGCCTTAGGCCCAAATGAATATGGAAAAATCTCATCTTGTTTTATTGCCAAAGAGATTTGGGATAAGCTTCAAGTCACTCATGAAGGAACCGACGAAGTGAGGGAATCAAAGAAAAGTCTTCTCAACCATAGCTACAAGAACTTCAAGATGAAAACTCGATGAAGACATCAAAGCTATGACGGATATATTTTTTGTGATTGTCAACAGTCTCAGGGGATTTAGAGAAGTAATCCCTAATGAGAAACTTGTAAGGAAGATGATCTACTCTCTTCCAAGTTCATGGCGATCGAAAAAGATGGCTATTATCGAAGCTAGAGACCTAAAGTCTCTCACTCTTGATGAATTGATTGGTTCTCTTCTCACTCATGATGATGGTGAAGAAAGGGGAAGAAAATGAAGAGAAGAAAAATAAGAAGAAGAAGAATGAGGTAGGCATTGCCTTCAAATCCACCAATGAAAACTATCAAGAATCAAGTGATGAGGTAGATGAAGAAGACGATGAACAAGAAGAAGAGATGGTCAAGATCTTGAAGGAACTCAAGAGATTCATGATTTCTAAGGAAGTAAACATGAATCAACCAAGAAAAAGAGTCCCCGATGTGCTTTAATTGTCAAGAAAATGGTATGTCAAGTATGAATGTCCTCTTCTAAAAAAAGGGGTCAAGTAATAAGAAGGCATTTGTTGCATCTTGGAGTGATGAAGATGATTCCAATGATGAAGATGAAGTAGTCAACATATGCCTCACTGCCACTCAAGAAGAATTCGAGGTATCTTCTAACTCAAATGAATTTAATTCATTTACTTTTGATGAGTTACAAGATTCTTATAATAGGTTGTATTTGGGATATGAGACCATGAATTCCAAATATACGAAATTAATTTCAAAACTCAAAATTAAAGATAATTTGATTTTGAAAGCAAAAGTTGATTTTGAAAATCAAAATGAAATTTGAAAAATGATTTAGAGCTTTCAAAATCAAAATAAATAATTTAGAAAAGAAAAATTTTGAGTTAGAAGTTAAGCTTGAATGCTTAAAAAAAAGAAAAAGAATTAATTTATAAAAACAACCTATTATGTTTAAAAATGGAAAAAATGCTCACACTACCATTTTCATGGTCATTTGGAACATTCTTGTCCTATAAAGAAAAGAAAATCTTTTAAAATTAGACAAGTATGGGTTCCGAAAGGAATAAGCGGCATTGAAACTAACGTTCAAGGATCCAAAGCAATTTGGATACCAAAATCCACTTAAATGTCTCTTGTAGGTGTGTGGGAGCAATGGTGATGAAAATGATGATATTCAAAATGCTCTAGCCACATGAAAAAGGAATGGGTAACCTCTAAGCTTAATGTTTTAATTTTGGTTATTTGGTTGTTCATTTGATTTTAAGCATGCATGAGTTTTGATATTGAATGATTATATTTTGTTTTAATCTCATTTATGTTGAAAACAATTGGTATGATGAACAATTTTAAATCTTTAATGATTTTTCGTAATGTTTTAGTTCATCATAATGAATTTTGGTCAAAATTGATTTTAAAAGCAAATGATATCTCTCTAACAAATTGATATCAGCTTTTCAAATACTTTGATTTTATAAATTTTAAATTTTTGACCTAAATTTGAATGTTTATGCATGTACTTAAAATTGTATAAGATATCTCTCTAACAATTGATATCAATTTTTTTTTAAATGCATAACATTTTTGAAAAGCTTTATGCATATGCACTTAATTTCAAAAATTGATATTACATAAAGATTGAATTTTGTTTGAAATACATTTATTGAGGGGGAGCTTTTGATTTTTCAAATAAATTTTAAATGTCAAATTTATTACTTACCTCCAATGTTATTTTAGAACTTCAAAGATTGAATTATTTTTGATATAACAAAAAGGGGGAGAAGTATGGTTTGAAAAATTCAATTTCTTAATGAAAAAGGGGGAGCATAACATTTTCATATATTTGCCAACAATTGGTAACGGTTGGTATCTTTTTAACAATTGGTATCCTTTTGTAATCAATTGGTATCTTTTTCATTAAACATTTTATTAAAGGGAAGTTTTGCCAAAAACAAATTTTTAAATGTTTTGTTATATCAAAAGGGGGAGATTGTTGAATTATGTTTCGATATAACAAATTTAAGGCAAAATGTTTTTAGACTTGAATTAAATTTATTCAAAGTTTTCAAAAGGTTTCAAGAATAATTCAAAGTCCATTAAATTCGGATTTGACCAAAAATATTAAGAGGTACCGATACCCCTATGAATAGGTATCAAGACCCATATCAATACCTCTTATGAACGGGTACCGATACCCCTATGAATGGGTATCAATACCCCATGAAGGCTCAAATTACATAATGCAAAATGGGTACCGATACCCCTATAGAGGTAACGATACCCAAGGCTCTAACGACTATTTGATTTGAATTTAATGAAGGGTATTGATACCCCTGTCAATACCCCCTGTTATGGACAGCCTTATTTTGTAGAAAAATTATCCCCAAATAACTCCAAAACATCCCAATGGCTAGATACGACTTCAAACTCATTTCAAGCTATAAATACAAGCTGAGGACACTTTAAGAAGTAAGAGAACAACTATCCAAGCATTCAAACACAAGAGAAGAAGTTTTTTTTTTTTATTTCCATCTCTCTTGTAAATATTGTTCTAGTGAGCTTAATTCTTGTAAACACCTACCTTTGAGAGGTTTATTTTTTTACTTCTTTTATCATTTTGTAAAGGGGAAATGTTTTAGCTAAGCTCGTGTAAAAGCTAGGGAAAGGTTTTAGTTTATCCTGTGAAAAATTAGGGAGTTGTAAAGGTTATTTTTGTCCTTAAAAAGAAAGAACAAATTAATGAATTTGTTGGAAATCCTTGGTGAGGAGCTAAGGTAGTGGATGTAGACTTGGTTGAGAAGTCAAACCACTCTAAATCGATGTGCAATTCTCTATTTTTCAACTCCTTACTCCCTAAACACAAAAATCGTTCCGATTCCTCTTTGTAAATTATTCTAATTATCGATTCGAGCTTCCGAAAATCTCAACAGAGTATAACATCTACCTCACAAGCTTCTCATTAGGGATCACTTCTCCAAATCCCTTTAGACCGTTAACAATCATGGAAAATCTATCATAGCTTTGATATCTTCATCTGGTTCCATCTTAAATTCTCATAGCTATGGTTGAGAAGACTTATCTTGGTTTCCCTTACTTCATTGTTTCCTTCATGAGTAACTTGGAGTTTATCCCATATCTCCTTGGCATTGGAACAAGAGGAGACTATTCCATATTTATCCGGGCCTAATACACAAAATTGGATTTGCATAGCCTTAGCATTGAGTTGAAACTTCTTTTTCTCTCCATCACACCAATCATCCATCTCACTGTATGGATTGGAGTATCCCTTCATGATTGAGTTCCAAGCTCCTAGATCATTGGCTTGAATGAAGAGAATCATCTTATTCTTCCAATAGACATAATTAGCTCCACTGAAGTAAGGTGGCTTGTTAACCAGTTGTGAATCTTCAATGTAGTAAGAGCCTGAAGTCGAAGCCATCTTCTTGTCGGTTGCGTTGGAATTGATAGAGCTCTTCTAGGATCGTATCAAGGTGGTAAAACATTCTAATGAGTCAAGCTTTGATACCAATTGTTGACATTTTCGAAGCTCAATTTGATCAACCGAAAATTGCACAAGGGAGTGAATTTTCAAAATTTGTTTAGGGAGTAAGAAGAATAAAGATAGAAAAATTGAAACATCAATTTATAGTGGTTCGACTTCTCAACTAAGTCTACCTCCACTACCTTAGCTCCTCACTCCAACAAATTCACTAATTTTTTTATTTTTTTCAAGGATCAAGAGTAACCTTTACAAACTCCCTAGTTTTTCAATTGGCTAAACTAGAACCAAAACCCTTTACAAGGAAAAAGATGTAAACTAGAGCCAAACTCTTCTTCAAGGATCAAGAGTAACCTTTACAAACTCCCTAGTTTTTCAATTGGCTAAACTGGAACCAAAATCCCTTTACAACTAAGTGTTGGATAAAGCTTAGATACACTCCCTACAACTCAAACACTGTCCTAAAATGGATTACTTACTTAACTAGTGTGGGATAAAGCTTAGATACACTCCCTAAAACTCAAACATTGTCCTAAAAATAACTTAAACACTTGGTTTCTAAAAACCCATAAAAACTCATTTTTGAAAACCTAAGCCAAATCTTGAAATTTATGGCTTTAATAGAAGCTTAGAATATGAAGAATAGATTCTTACCTTGATTGCTTCAATCTAGACTTAGGTTTCCTTAGAGCTTGATCTTGGCTAAGTAGAATAAAGGAAGAAGAAGAGTTTGGGAGAAGGAGAAAATGGGAAGATATTTTTGAAAGAATGACTCACGTGAAAAATAAGGGAGATAAGAGGCTTTTTAACCTTTAAAACAGCTAGGGTAAACTACACTTTTAGTCATTTTCCATTTAACTTAGATTAAAAACATCACTTTCCTTGACTTTTGGGCCAACCTTAAGTCCAATACCCTCTCTAATGGTCCAAACTATCTATGAGGTCTAATGGGCTCTACTGACGGGTTTCGGGCTGATCAAAACTACTGACCCGAGTTTTGGGACATTACATTATTTTTTGAAAAATGGATAAAATGTGTTTAGTACCAAAACTATTGGTTCCAGTTTATTTTAGTACCAATTTATTTTCATTTTATTACCATGTCATTTAAAACTTTGTTTCTTGTTTCATTTTAGTACCTTGTTCAAAATTTAACATTAAGTTTTGAAAAAAAAATTAGGTACTAAAACGAAGAAAACTAATAGTTTAGGTACTAAACTCGTTACGTTTTTAATGACGGGTACTAAAATGAAATGAAAACTAAACGTTATGTATGATTTATAAAAAATTAAAAGTTTAGATACTAAAATAAAGTAAAACTGATAATTTAGGTACTAAACGCGTTAAGTTTTTAACAACAATGTACTAAAATGAAAAAAAGTAAAAGTTAAATATGATTTGAAAAAAATTGAAAGTTTAGGTACTAAAAAGAACCAAACTGATAGTTTAGGTACTAAATGCATAATTTACCATTGAAAAATTAATTTGAGATTTAGGTCATTTGTTATAGTGTATTTAGAATTGTTACATTGTACTTGAAAGTTGGAGTTGCTACAGTTTATGTGGAATTTTCGTGTGATATGATGAGTTTCATAAAATGTAATAATAATTGATATTCGTCACATAGATATAATGAGTTTCATACAATTTTTCGTCTACCATACACGACAAGTTTTAATTTTTTAATATAACTTACGAAATTTATCATATGGGCATGACGACGAATTCTATGTGTACAATAAAAAATGGCCTCGTCCCCAATTAATTATCCAACAACTACATTTTCTAATTCTACTCTTATCCGATCTCGATTTGGCTTTCTCCTCTCTACCCTTAAAAGCTACTGTCGGAACCGTCTTTCTAGTGGGCCCGAAATTGGGCTTCGACTTAAGAAAATGGATTAGGAGTCATCACTGATCATTTATTTAAAAGTAAATAGGTTGATCGGATACCTTATATCTTACCTGATATGCGTCTTACCAAAGATGTGTCAGATTCGGGAGTCGATTACAGTCAAGGAAGGGTTAGCACATTTGAACTGCCTTTCGGTACTATAATTTCCAGTTGTCTTTTAGTAAGAAAATTGCAATTTTGAATTAAAAGGGTAACAATTGATCCTGATCACTTACCTTAGATTGATTTAGAAATCCCCTTAAAAAATCAGAAATGCATTAGGTGATAAGAGTAATAAAAATGATGAAAGTAAAATTAAAAAAATAATAATAAAAAATATACGTATAATAAAAAATGCGTAAGAAAAATATATAAATAAAAAAAATAAAATATGAGTAATATATATATAATAAAATAGTAATAAATATAATATAATATAACATTAATAAATAATAAAATATAATAATAATAATAGTTTAAAATTGAAAGAAAAATGAAATTAGGGGGCCAATTTAAAAGAAATTTGGGTTCATAATCGGAATTGGGATCAAATTAAAAGTTTTTAAACTAGCTAGACCAAAGTCAAAGTTTTCCCTCTTTTAAAGTAAACGCGTGGATCTAAGGTTGTATAGGTCGGGTCAGTTAGCTCCACAGGTCGGTTAAATGGGTATTATAAAAGCCAATAGTTATAAACACAAACCATTTTATCCCCCAACTGAATGGATCAACCAAAACCTTTAAATCCTCTCACTTGTTCATGTTTGTTCTTCAAGATGAAGAACAGTCGTCGTACGAACCTAGAAAATCGATGGCCACTGCCTCACCGGCCGACGATCATCGGCGGTGGCCCACAAAAAAAATACATTTTTTGAAGCTATTTTCACCACAAACTAAAAATCAAAATTGTTTCTTAAGATCAAGCCTTAGGGAGAGTAGATCTACGAACGAAGGTTCGAAAAATCCCCCAATGTTCATCGGCTAAAAAACATTTTTTGTGTTTCTCTTCGAATCAAAACAACGGGGAGATGAGCCCAACCCCTGCATGCAAGCCGAGAATCAACAATGGTAAGTCGTTTACCTTTTATTTCATTCAAAAATTTGCAAAGAGAATGCTTTGGTTTGCCCCGAATATGCGTATAGTTTGCACGTAAAATTCTGTTCTTTATTTTGGATCTCCATCTTGTCCATTACAAGTTGATTTTACATTTATTTATAAGTAAACCACACTATTTTTAGACTACTTTGAGTCCTAGTAGAACTCTAACTCCTTGCTTGTTGGTGGTTATCTTGTGTCGGGGAATGCGGGGTTGTTGGAGATGAGAAGTCCCATTGACGCATGATTTGTTTGTTGAACCGAGATAATTGGTTTCATGGAGTGTGAGACATGGGGACCGAGCGGCTGGGAGTCTCCTGCGGCGCTGGATAAGACACAAAAGCTAGGGTTTCCAGTTCAGGTGTTCTGTTGATTTGGGTACGTGTGTTGGCATGTTTTTTATTTGTATTGGGCCATATTCTTTGTAATAGTTATGGGCCTGTAATATGTAACATGAAGTGTAAAATATGTATATATTATGTAATAAAATAAAGCAAATATGTAAATAATTCAGGACAAAATTTAGTGTCTTCAGCTGCCCCTCTATGCTCATTATCGTGTAACAAAATAGAGCAAAGATTATAAGACACGAATTTTGGCCATATTGAATATCCTCTGTTGTAAATTTGAAATCCGATATTAAGACAGATTTGTCAATCTGAATTGAAGTATGAATGACTCTATTCGTGAGGTTAAGTCGAAACTGGAAAATTTTGAGCGTGAAATCCTTCGTCGTGAAGTTGAAATCGAACTCAGAGTATTAAGAAGTAGTTTCTGGACTCCACCATGTGGTTGATGCGGCATCGAACTGAATAAATCGAACTCATAAGTTTTGATAGATAGCCCTTCTTTGCGTCGAGCTATGCTGTAATTTGATTTGCCTCTGATTTGAATGACATGATTCAGATGATCCTTCAAGAGAGTTATCTCAAAGAGACAGAATTCGTTTCAAGGGAAACGATCTCAAAGATATTTATGTTTCATGAGAACGGTCTCAAGGTAAACAAAATTTTGTTTTAAGGGAAATAAATTCAAAGATTTTGTGTTTCGAAAGAAATCGTCTCAAGGGAGACAAAATTTTTTCAAGAGAAACTGTCTCGAGAGAGACGAAATTTGTTTAAAAAAAACAGATTAAAGATTTTGTTTCAAGGGAACTGTCTCAAGAGAGACACAATTTGTTTCAAGGGAAATAGATTCAAAGATTTTTGTTTCAAGGGAATCTGTCTCAAGAGAGACAAAAAAATTTAAGAGAAAATGTCTCAAGAGAGACAAAATTTGTTTTAAAAGAAACTGTCTCAAGGGAGATGAAATTTGTTTTAAGGAAACATATTCAACGATTTTGTTTCAAGGGAAACTGTCTCAAGAGAGAAAATTTTTTTAAGAGAAAATGTCTCAAGAGAGACAAAATTTGTTTCTAAAAGAAACTATCTCAGAGAGACAAACTTTGTTTCAAGGAAAACAAATTCAAAGTTTTTGTTTCAAGGGAAACCGTCTCAAGAGAGACAAAATTTGTTCAAGAGAGAAAATATCTCAAGAGAGACAAAATTTGTTTTAAGAGAAACCGTCTCAAGAGAGACAAAAACTTTGTTTTGAGTAAATTAGTCTTGAGCGAGCGACCCCTTGTTTTGAGAGAACAATCTCAAAGGTGATCGATATTTTGTTTGTTCATGTATGTAGAAGCTTTAATCGTTGACTTAAGGAAGTCAAATCTGTGGATGACATGTTTGTTGTGATACTAAATCACTTTATCGACACTATATTTCTTCGTGAAGTTGAAATCATGGATGGGTCATTCACTGTGAAATTGAGCTTTTAATTGGATGTTCTTCGTTGTGAAGTTCAGATCCACACTTGTAAATTGCACTTCTTTTGAGTTCAATATCTTTCACTGAGAAGTTGAAATTGACACTAGCATGAATCTGCAAAATTATGCACATATGCGATGCTATGGATGTGACGCTCTTATGTATGCCTAATATATATGCAAAATATGTTATTTTAGGGTTTGGATAGAAATCTCAATCCCTGGTTGTCAGTTGATGACTCTTGATGCTGGAATCTTGAATTTCTGATTCTTGATCTTTGATTCTCATATGCTTAAAACAAAATGTTTCTCTGTGAAGGGAATAATTGCGTGAGCAGTCTTCATTCTCTCAATTTGTCTTCATTTCCACCAGGGTGTATTCTTACAAACCTAAGACAATTTATTTTCCTTGCTCCAACCAAATTTTGCCCCAAAAATTTGGCTTCTCCTGCCCCAGTTTCAATCTTGAGCTTCGGAGAGACATTCGTTGATTTCCAAGACATGCTTCCAGAGAACTCGTCTTGTTTAAAAAAAATTTCTTCGAATTTTCAAATTTTGAAAATATTAAAAGGAGTTTTGAAAAATATTAACTCCTTCTAGGTTTCACAATTGAAGCCAATCATAAAACAAGAGTTATTGGATATCAAAAGATCAAATCTCTTTTAAGCTTTGATAGCTGCAAATCTTTGACAATATTAAAGACCGAAAATCTTCATTTGTTCCAAGTTTTGTATGCTCCTATAACAAGTAGTGCGAAATATCGGTCTAAAATGAGATTCTTAGTGCTCGTGTGTGTTTGACTATAACATGTGTTCCTTAACTCCCTTAGTCCATTTTTAACCGAACTCCTTATTTAAATTTGCTATTAATGACTAGCTAGATCCATAAAGCCGGGGCGTTTTACCAATTGCTCTAGAGGGACAACTCATTATGTAAATACCTTTATCAAGTTAGATGAATCTTATCCATAAAGCTAGGGCGTTTAACCAATTACCTTAGAGGGACAACTCAAGCTTTATGTATAGTAATCACCTTTATCAGCTAGTTGAATATTATCCATAAAGCCGGGGCGTTTAACCAATTGCTTTAGAGGGACAACTCAAGCTTATTGTATAAATAATATTATATGTGGGTATACGAGTCCAATTTCTTAAGTTTGTTAAGAAGAACCTTTTATAGTCTAGGTGTTTTTGAAGGTCAGAAAATCTCATCGTTAGAGTTCAATTCCCAAGCAACTGACCTAAACTAGATTCATCTACTTGACTATTCCATCTGAGAAGATTATGATCATCATTGAACGTCTTAAACAAAAGTATAAACCAAAGTTTTGCAATCTCATGTGCTAGTTGCCCCATATGTTCGCTCCTAACACATACCTGAATACCAAACCTTTGATGGACTCTTCATGAGAAGAGAAAACTAGTTCGGTCCCTGTAAGAGAAGAAAGAATGTAGTTGATGTATCTTTTAAATTAGGACCAAGGTGTCTTTGTTTTGCAGGGTTCAATCTCGTCATTTGTCAAAGATTTACACCTCAATTATTAAAAAGCTTTTAATTCAGGTGATATTCAAGAAATTTCAAGTTGTAATTTGGATCAACATAAATTCATTTTATATCCAAAAGAGTTCAAAAATAAGTTCCAAATACGAGAAAATTCAAAATAATTTCAAATGATGCCCTGAAATGAAATTAGGCCTCATTTGGGTGCCCCACTAGTTGGATTAGGGCTTTCATCTGTACTGGCTCCCCACTCCTCATTTGTTTCACTGGTCGAGGCTCTTTTTGATGTACCCTCAAACACATCATTTCTGCTTCCTCCAAATCATTTTCCTGGAAAATCCCACTTCTTCGTGATTTATCAGTATTTCCCTTCCTAGTTGCTGGAAATTGGGCCCAAACAAATCATTTTCCTGGGAAAATCCCACTTCTTCGTGATTTATCATATTCCCTTCCTAGTTGCTGGAAATTGGGCCCAAATTTAGATCCAAAATGATTTTCCTCGGTGGTGATAGTTTTGGTTGGATCCCGAACACATATTGCAGCTGTGATTGGCGTAATATTCAATAAGTCTCCTGAGCTGCCTAGAATCCCTCTTGCTTTCATGAAATCTGATATAAGTGTTAAAGCTACGTCTGTTCCACTGATTCTTAAACCCACGGGCCAATCTCGGACCATATTCATGGAAACTCCTTTACTTTGATTTCTTTTCCGATCCTAATGCACCTTAGGTTTTTCGTAGGAATCCTCTGTTAAAGCAGTTTGAGGTGTCTTCTTGGCTACAACTGCCCATTCATTCTCTAACCCATGAGCCAATCCCGGATTACATTCACAGAAGCCCTCATGTTCGGATGTTCTTCGCAGGCATTCTCCGTTGAATTGACAACTTCCGAGTTTTGGACCTCATCTCTACCTTGCACTTCTGGATTGCTTGTTCTAAAGGATCCTCAAGGTTTCCAAGAAGCTTAGCTGGACAAGCTAGGGTTTCTATCCTGGTTTACCCAAGGAATCTCCTTGTAGGTCCATTTCTCATTCGGGGGCCACTGGCTGGATATATCCGGTGTAATCAATCCGGCTGTAAGCATTTCTGACGTAATTTTCAAGTGAAAAGTGGAAGGGAGGGAACTGAAACCCTGCACTTTGTTTTTCTTCTCATTTAGTCCCATGACGAGAGACTACTAGGTGATGACTTTATACTAGAACTTGAGTGTCATGTCTTGATGATTGAAAAGGGGTAGAACCTCTAATTAGAGATGTTGATCCTTCTTGTCTTTCTTGGTCAACATTCGGTCATATTCTGTAACCCTCTTCTTTGAGTGAAACTTATCTCTCATAAGGGAAAGCTCCTTTTCCATGGTTTGCCTAGTGGAACCTTCTAAAACCACATTGGTTTTTGGGGCGGACCTGAAATATCAGGCTCTTTAACAGTCCTCTGGTCATTATCGTTTCAGCTTCATCACCAGTATTCATAGGATCCACTAGTGACTTCTCTCCATGGATCACAACATTTATCATATCCATTAACTTGGTCATTGCTCTCGGATTCATCCTGAAATCTCTTGTTTGATCAATCATCCCTTCTTGAGTTTCATGAGTTGCTCTGAATTTTCTCGATCTACTAACACGCGCTAGTATCTCATCATCGTTGTGGATCTTCAAACATGCTTTAGGTAATCTTCAATTTGTGTTCAAGCTTGTTTTTCCTTATGAGACATCTCTTGTTAGAAATGAAAAAACGGGAAAGAAAAAAAAATAATGCATAATATGCAAGAATGCATGATGCATGAAATGTCCGAGGCATTGATCCAAAAAATGTCTGTTATTATAAATAATTCTTATTGGGGACAAAGTGTTTTATCTTTTAAGAGACCAAAAATATCATGATAGCTTTTGACATGCTGACTAGTCTTCTGCGTTCGTCTGTCACCGATTTAATAACCTGTCGTACCTCTCCGGCTTCTCTGGATGAACCGTGCAAATATTGAGTTGCTTCTTGTACTGGCCCAAGAAGTTTCGAATGACTGCATATCGGGCATTTATCTTTTGTTGAGCATGTTCCCAACGAATACGTCATTGGAGCCCTCAATTGATAGGAACTATATGAAGTTCATTTGTCTGTTTCTTGAATTCGTCAGCAATGGTCTCCAATTTCAGCTAACGTTTTGTCATTCTTGTCTTCGAAGGGACTCCCAAGATCAGTAACCTTCATCTTGCCCCTGCAATATTTTCCAGTCAGTACTTCAAAGATAGATTTTCATTGTGCTTGATGTAGACCCGATTCATTCTAAGTCCTTTATAATGCAGCAGAGTGATATACTTTTCAATTGTGGGCACCACGTCTTTTGGATTGAATGTGACACATAGTCGCTTTGTAGATTATCCTCTGTATTTTCATCTCTTGTGTTACAACCCCATTGTCCATTAATGCAAATTATTTATGTCTAACAAACACATTTTTGGTTGATCAACACCTCTTTCGAATGATGTGAATGATAAAAAAACAAACATGAAAGCAAAAAAGTTAGTAAAATAAGAAAAATAGCAATGAAAGTAAAAGGTAAAAAGAAAAAGGCAAACATCACGGTTATGGTAAAAATATCTTAGGTTTTGGAATGTGGTTTCAGGGTAGGCTCTAATTTTCCATAGTCTCCCGGTTTAGGTTCTAAAAAATGGTACCCGAGTTCTCCTTGCCGGTGCCCCCTTGGGCTTGCCAGACCCTTAGTCCTAAACCCATCACAGGCTTGTGTGGACTAAGTTAAACTCGAGATGACACATTCCCTTATGGCCACACGGTGAATAAATTCACACGAAGACATAAGGTATATGAATCTCGAAGCTACTTGCTAGGCCCGCACGGTGAATAAATTCACACGAAGGCGTTGCTTTCACCCCCACTTAAAATTGGGTTCAGAGCTCGGGTTTAGAGCCTT
Organism: Hibiscus syriacus; assembly: GCF_006381635.1. Taxonomy (NCBI): domain Eukaryota; kingdom Viridiplantae; phylum Streptophyta; class Magnoliopsida; order Malvales; family Malvaceae; genus Hibiscus; species Hibiscus syriacus. The sequence goes on from NW_024062731.1 coordinate 421,798, forward strand.
AGAGGAAAAACGAGTTTGAAAGGCTGAAATCATTAGAAAACGGTTAGTACAACTATTTACTTGAAAAATATAATCAAAAGTAAGTAATAATCGAAATGTTACCTTAAATTTAAACTTACCCTTTTCGTTAAAAAGACAACTGGAAATTACCTTAGCCTGACTCATTTACCAGTATCCCCAGTGGAGTCGCCAAGCTGTCGAAATCGTCTTTCGAGTGGGCTTAGAATTGGGCTTCGACTTAAGAAAATGGATTAGGAGTCGTCACCGATCATTTATTTAAAAGTAAATAGGTTGACAGGATACCTTATATCTTACCTGATCTGCGTCTTACCAAAGATGTGTCAGATTCGGGAGTCGGTTACAGTCAAGGAAGGGTTAGCACCCTTGAACTGCCCTTTCGGTACTATGTAATTTTCAGTTGTCTTTTAGTAAGAAAATTGCAATTTTTAATTAAAAGGTAACAATTGAACTTGATCACTTACCTTAGATTGATTTAGAAATCCCCTTAAAAAGTCAAGAAACGAATTAGGTGATAAGAGTAATAAAATAAATGATGAAAGTAAAATTAAAAAAATAAATAAAAATATACGTATAATAAAAAATGCATAAGAAAAATATATATATAATAAAAATAAAAATATGATTAATATATATATATATAATAAAAATAGTAATAAAATTTAATTTAATATAATATAATATAATAGAATAAATAAAATAATAATAATAATATAATAATAGTTCAAAATTGAAAGAAAAATGAAATTAGGGGGCCAATTTAAAAGAAATTTGGGTTCATAATCGAAATTGGGACCAAATTAAAAGTTTTTAAAACCAGCTGGACCAAAGTCGAAGTTTGCCCTCTTTTAAAGCAAAATGCGCGGATCTGAGGTTGTATGGGTCGGGTCAGCTGGCCATAGGTCGGTTAAATGGGTATTATAAAAGCCAATAGTTATAACACAAATCATTTTATCTGCCCAGCTGAATGGATCAAACCAAAACCTTTAAATCCTCTCACTTGTTCATGGTTGTTCTTCAGCTTAAAGAATAGCTGCCGCACGAACCCAGAAAACCGTGGCCACTGCCTCGCCAGCCGCCTTATATCGACGCCGACCGCCGATCATCGGCGGTGGCCCACCAAAAAATTACATTTTTTTGAAGCTCTTTTCACCCACAATCTAAAAATCAAAATAGTTTCTTAAGATCAAGCCTCAAGGAAAGTAGATCTACGAACGAAGGTTCGAAAAATCCCCCAATGTTCATCGGCTAAAAATCATTTTTTGTGTTTCTCTTCGAATCAAAACAACGGGGAGATGAGCCCAACCCCTGCATGCAAGCCGAGAATCAACAATGGTGAGTCGTTTACCTTTTATTTCCTTCGAAATTTGCAAAGAGAATGCTTTGCTTTGCCCCGAATATGCGTATAGTTTGCTCGTAAAATTCTGCTCTTTATTTCGTATCTCCAATCGTGTCCAATACAAGTTGATTTTACATTTATTTATAAGTAAAAAATCACACTATTTTTAGACTACTTTGAGTCCTAGTATAACTCTAACTCCTTGCTTGTTGGTGGTTATCTTGTACCGGGGAATACAGGGTTGTTGGAGGTGAGAAGTCCCATTGACGCATGATTCGTTTGTTGAATCGAGATAATCGGTTGCGTGAGCGTGAGACATGGCGACCGAGCGGCTAGGAGTCTCCTTGCGGCGCTGGATAAGACACGAAAGCTAGGGTTTCCAGTTCAGGTGTTCTGTTGATTTGGGTGCGTGTGTTGGGCCTGTTTTTTATTTGTATTTGGGCCATATGCTTTGTAATAGTTCTGGGCCTGTAATATGTAAACATGAAGTGTAAAAATATGTATATATATTATGTAATAAAATAAAGCAAATATGTAAAATAATACAGGACAAAATTTAGTGTATTCAGCTACCTCGTTCGTGCATCCGAGCAAACCAACGAGAGTCGTTATCATTGCTGCCAAGGCGAATTTCGGCTTAGGCACGGAAGCGAGCTGGTCGAAAGCTGCCGATAGAAGCTCTATGACAATGTTGGCAATGAGAAAGATTCAAATCTATGCATTGAACATGAAGAAAAAATAAGCAAAGCAACAATCAGTGTTGTTCGGTAGTTGAATGTTAGTCATACAAACGAATTTTCCATTGAAAGATTTACAAACGATAAGCTGAATGTTCAGTTTATTACAGACAGTTCACCTTGATTGACATGGGGTGCCCGGTGATTAAGGGGCAAATGGTCCTTTCTCAACCGGGTGCATATTCAAGAATTCTAGATACATTAGTTTTTCTTCCAATATTTTTCATATTCATTTTATGTTCTAAATTTGATGTTGTTCTTCTCAATAAATTATCTTTGAAATCCTCTTTTTGTTTTTTACGATAAAAATCTTCATGAAAAATAAGAATTTTTACAACTGGTTTTCTTTTTACATAATAAAAAATCAAAATAAATGGTTGGTGCTTAGTTAACAATAATGGCCAAATTTTATAAGAAGGGTAAATTACAAATTTCATCATTGAACTTTACTCTCTCTTATTTTGCTCACTAAATTTTAAAAGTTTTCAATTTCCTCAATGAACTTTATACATTAATTTTTTGTCACTAAACTTTAATTTATCTCGTATTTTGGTCACTCTGTCGTTAAATAGTTAACGACGTTAAAAATACTATCGTTTTGAAAAACAAAATTTTCACTAAAACGACGTCATTTTGTATCTATATAACAGTCCATTTTAACACTGTTAATTATTTAACGGTTGAGTGACCATAAAAAAACTCAATGTATTAACTTTAGTGAAAATTTTGAAAAGATTTAAAGTATAATGAGTCATATAGGAGAGAGAATAAAGTTCATTTATCAAATTTGTAATTTACCAAATAATTTTATTCTTAAATTTAATATCCATGGTTGAGTTGAGTGAAGAATAAAGCAAAAGCATACGGAGATAGATTTGACAATTTCTGCCACAACTTGAAGTTGGAAAGTAACATTGAACGGAACGTAAATCCTTCATAGTGCTTGAGTTTTTATGTAATATTTAATTATTATAATTTTTTGATTAATTAATATATTATTGCCCTCAAAAAATTAATATATTACTATTAATTGAGTTAATTTCACTATACATCCCTAAATTATAACCCTCATTTTAAATTAATACTTAAAATTTTAAACATTCTAAATTCATCTCCAAACTATGACCGACATTCTTTGGTCATTTTAAATGAGTCATAGATTGACTATATATAGTGCAATTAAGTCTTAGTAATTTTGAGATATACGCAAGTAATATTTATTTTTATATTAAATTATTTGATTTCTAAATAATCATTTTTAAATTAATTTGAATCATTTTAACATTTAATAATTTGAAATAAAATTATTTTTCAATCGTTTTAAAATAAATCCTTTTTTTTTTCTCCATGTGACAAAGCTTTCTTTAGAAGTCATGATCGTCATCCGCTAAAGAAACTCTGCTTAAAAAAAAACTCCCAAGAAAACATCTTAAACAAGAAGTTCATCTCCGAGGATTTATAATGGACTTAACTCAGAATAAACCAAAACAGCAGCCTTCATAATTATATATATACAGGACAGACACAGTATTTTATGTTAAAAGGGGACCAATTTGAACTTATAAAATTTAAAGTGAGGCCAAGAAAATTTTAGGGGAGACAAAAATAGATTTTCAAGAGAATACATAAAAAAAATCTAAAATATATGATAATTTTAGATTTTTAAGGGGGTGACCGGCCCATCCGCCCCTTTGGTCCATCCCTGATTATAGAGGCATTTCACCACTGTCAGCAATCACAACTTTGCTCTTGGGTGTCCCACTCTGCCTTCCTTCCGCTTCGATTTTGTAAACCACGTCCATACCGGACACCACCTTTCCGAACACCACATGTCTGCCGTCCAACCTGCACATAGTAACTCGATGATCAGCAACTATGTGAAGTTCTAAAAAATCTGAACATCTTAAACTGTTTGCAATTGTCAATTTGTGAATTACCAGCTGGTTGTCACGGTTGTAATGAAGAATTGCGATCCATTGGTGTCGGGACCGGCATTTGCCATTGACAAAAGCCCTATAGACGGCAAAAAAGGTTGATTCTTGTCATAAATTTTTAGTCTTTCCTATATGTATAGGCACTGGATGAAATGACAGATCGACTCACCAGGTCCAGTGTGCTTCAACTTGAAATTCTCATCAGTAAATTTTCTCACCATAGATTGATTCCCCACCTCTTCCATCACCATGTGTAAAATCACCACCTTGAAGCATGAAGTTCGGAATAATGCGGTGAAAGGCACTACCTTTGTAGTGAAGAGGTTTACCACTCTTTCCAACACCTTTTTCCCCTGTAATGGAAAACCCAATCTCAGAAAAGCTTACATTAAACAAAAGTTTGTAAAGAGCCCTTCACAAAATGGCTAGTCGATCCTCACTCTCGTATTCATTTTCAGACGATAATAGTTGCAATCCTACAGCTATTACATTTATGGTAACTAAGGTTGATCAAAGAGATAACTCGTACATGTGCTGAGTGCTCGAAAATTTTCTGCATACAAGAAATTAAGTCGATTAGAAAAAGAAAAAAAAGCTAAGAAAATTGCAGACTACAGTCATTAATGTAGCCATAGGCATAGCACCATCATACCCGCTGTTTTTGGAACTGCCTTTCCGAAGAGTCCCATGACAATTCGACCTGAGAAACATAGTTCAGTAATCTTTTAGCTCTCTAAACCGAAAGCACAAGCAGCTATAATGTGAAGCAACACATAACTTCTACACAGAAATCCATTTGGAAATGATTATATTAGAGTTCTCTCCCAATATCAAACTAAATCTTCATTTATTCTAAATATAATTAGTTACACATTACAATTTACAAGTAGGCTTAATCCATTAATAGCTTCTTAATCGAAGAACCCTTATTCGAATTTGGAGGTTTATGCATAGAAAGACCTTGAAGGCACCAAGTTAATCACATTATTACCTACTCTTTGATATTTAAATCTATACCTATCTGCAAACTGGTGAAAGAAACATTTGGGAAATTCATGAAGCGTATTAAGGGAAAAGCACTTAAGCTTTTCTCACAGATCCAATGGGATTGATTCATAAGAGAAGTGAAGCATACCAGCTGGTTTTCCCTCAATTTCAACATCAAAGTAAACTTTGTGTGTAACTTCTTTCAGATCTCGCTTAGACTTTTTTGCCTGAAAACTCCAAGAACAAACCCATCAAATAATTAAATTCGATAGTCGCGTCCGATTATCGTAAAATTCATCCATCTAATTGTAAACAAAATAAAACATTCTATCTCAAGCTCAATAAACTTGAAAAAATCAAAATCATCAAAAAAAACCCAGTCCCTAAAGACAAGAGAAGCCCCCAAAAAAAACTTAATGAAACATTTTCACATTTTATTCTCATAAAATGAACCTGAGTAAGAGCTAGAGATCCAAGAAGGACCAAAGCGCATAGCAAGGTGAGAGACAGCAATCGTGATCTACCCATCTCTTTAGGTCTTCCAAGTATCGGAGGCGATTAAATGCGGTGAACTGAAGAAACGAGGAGTGAAAGAAGAAGTATATATAGTGGGTGGGATGTCACAGGTAGACTGATCAGGAAATGAATATGCAGTGTTTGAATATTGACATCCGTTTTTGTTCGAATTTTGAAAATTTATTTATTTATTTATTATTAATATTATTAATAATAATATTTTTTATTTTTTATCAGGCCCCATATATAACAACTTCACTATCTCATCAACCCCACACCATCACCTTACACATCTCTAAAAAAAAATACAAGTGGGGACCTGCCTAATGATTCAAATGAACTTTAAATTCAAGGAGAGGCAGTTCAATAGGATCCAAGGATGGATGAGGCCTACTTCATGGGAAGATCTGAGATTCTTGTTTGGATCAACTCCGCCTTCTTCATTTTCTCTCTTCACCATTTACACTTTTGTAACCACACTGCAAAACTAGAAAGTTTCCACCTTTTTTTTATCGTCTACCTCAAAGCTTCCATTTTTCCACCTCCAAAATAAATTCTCAACTTCGAAGATGGTTCGCACGTGAGGAAGAAATCCCAAAAACCAAGCGTTGATGAGAAGTACACTCAATAGAAGTCTTTGGTCTCTGTTCTCTAAGACTGGCTCGCTAATCACAATCTCGTTTGGCCTTCTCTCGCTTGCCCTCTTCACCAACTGGTTGGTTTGCACGATTGTGGCTTCACCGCTTTTTCGAGGGATTACATTCAATGCCTTCCAGAAGCTACTGCCGCTAACAAAACCGGGGCATCTTTCGAGACCCCTTGTGGTCGTCTTCTGATCAAACCTGGTAAATATATGGAAATGATATCTTCCATGAAACCAGAGTTATGGGCTACTATAGCGGATGAAGTGCCTGCTTGGGTGTCTAATAAAACGAACAAAACCTCGGTTGAACGGACTATCAAATGGCTCGATAAATGCATTGCATTAAGCCCTGCGAGTGGAGCTGCTTTTGGAGCTATTGTTGGGGGTTCTAGTTTGGAAAAAAGGCGACGATGTGCCCGAGTGGTAGCAATAAGAAACGTATCAGTGGTTTCCAGGTTGCTATAGATCGAGGGTTATACACATAATTTTGCTTGGGATTTGTGCTCGAGTATCTTTAGCCGCAAGATAAAAGAAATGTAAGGGGATTGTCTCAGGAAAGGCGGGTTAATATACGGCTAATATACAACATTACCGGATACATTAAAATGTATTTAATAAATTCGGTTTAGCGGTACCTATTATGTTGACAACTAATAATGTTTTAGGTAGAAAATATGAAAAACTATTAAAAAATTTGGTAATCGGTAAACTTTGGTTATCGGTAAGTATCTATCCTTTTTATAAAAGTGTCCATACGTTTAACATATCAAGTAAATTTTACCGGTTTTGTCATAATGAATCTGGTTTTGTCATATTTTTACCTGTTATATTGTAAATTATCTATCCTTTTTATAAAAGTGTCCATACTTATTTCACTGTGAAAATATATTTATTATTATCTTTAGTTAATATTGTTAAATTTAAAATCTAAATAATATTTTATAAAATATCAAAACATCAAATAATTTTTTTATGTAAATGAATTATTAAATTAATATTGTAGGTGGAAAACATGAAACACTATTAAAAAATTGAAACATAAATTACATAACTTTCAAAAAAGTATATATCATTTTTATAAAAGTGTCCATACTTATTTCACTGTTGAAAACATATTTATTATTATATTTGGTTAATATTGTTAAATTTAAATTCTAAATAATTTTATAAAATATCAAAACAATCAAATAAAAATTTGTGTAAATTAAATTATTAAATTAATATTGTAGGTGGAAAACATGAAACACTATTAAATAAATTGAAACATAAATTACATAACTTTTAAAGCAGTTTAAATCCTAAAAAGTGTTGATACTTTTAAAAAATATCGATCCAAAACGATATACCAGGTAAAAATATGATAAACCGGTAACAAAATGATTAAACCGTAAATTTAAAAGTGTCGATACGTTATATAAGGATCGACACTTTGTGAATTAAAAGAGAAGCAGTTATAGCGCCTATAATGTGTCGATACTTTAAAAAAATATCGATCCACAACGATATAACAGGTAAAAATATGATAAAACCGGTAACAAAATGATAAAACCGGTAAAATGATACCGGATATATTGAAAGTGTCGATACTTTCGTAAGTACGTGTAATAAATTATCGACACTTTCAAAGAAATAGGTAATTATCCTTTCGAAAGTATCGACACTGACATAAAAGTATCGACACTTTTGTATTTGTATCGATTAAATATAAATAACATATCCGATGAAAATATAAAGGCCATAGCTAAATATCCTCTGAAAAAAAGAACGGACGAGTTTTTGAATCGAAGAGTAATTGTTGCTGCATTTCAGAAGGCGTTTCTAAAGCGAAGTTTGTTTGTTTGTTGCTGCAGTCGAATCGAAAAGTATGTTGTCGAAACCCTAATTTTTTATTATTACAGTAATCGCGATAGGGTTTTTTATGTGTTATTTGGGGTTTTGGAGTAAGGAAGCATTTGGGACCGATTGCAGGTAGAAATAGATATTCAAGGAAAAATATAAATGTCGATACTTTTATTAAATATTATAGGTAGAAAATGATATTATAGGTTGTATAAATGTGGCCGACACATTTGGTGTGGCCATTCAAATTCTTTTGAAGAAAACCGTTTACCACAAGAGTAGTTATATTATATTGAAAAGTGTATGTAACAAAATAATTTGATTTGCGTAAACTGATATATGAAGGAAAAATGGAGTCAATGGGTTGGAAAATTGTTGGTGGAGCAGATGACTTTGAAATTGAGGCCGAGACTCGAAAGCAACCAAAGGGTGGATATATGTACTTCTAGTAAGTATCAATGTCTTTTTATTATTGTTGAAATGGTAATTGGATTAAAGTATCGATAACTTTAAATTGATTACAATTTTAAATGTTAACAGTATGGCCGAATGCAAAAGGATGAAGGGAGATGGCACACAGAGCGGTTCAGTATGTAAAATGAAATTGACATGAGTAGTATTAGTATTAGTGTTAATGTATTGATTAAGAAACGTTATGTTTAATATTAGGTGAAAAAAAGATGTGAGGTCCAAATGGAATTCAATGAGTGATGCTGAAAAGGAACTTACATCACACAGTCAAGGAATGATAGTAAAGAATACAAGAACGGAGGAAAGCACATGAAAATAAGGTATTCATTAAACTTGTAAATACGTTTATACAAAATATATAGAACTATAACATTTATATGTTAAAAAATGTAGGAAGTGTCGACAAGATGCAGCATTAAAAGGGTGAATTTATTATTAAAACACCTTAAGGAGAAGGGTCAGTTGAATGTGCTGGGAGAAATGGGTTTTGGATCGTTGATCGGAGTAAGGGATCGACCTATTCGGAGGGAATTGTGTCGATCCTTGATGGCACAATTTGACGTCAGTCAATGTATGGCTAAGTATGGTGATTATTCATTCCCTCTGGGGGTATCGACTGCTGCAGCCGTATTGGGGGTACCAAAACAAAGGCAAAAGTGTTATAGAAAGTCTGTAGGAGTAAGAACTGGAAAGCACTTGCCTCCAAATATGGTTTGAATCATAAGGTGACATATATTGAAGTTGAAGAGGATATCAAAAGTGGATCTACTGGGGGATGAGCTGAAGGCCGAGTTCTATTGTACCTTGTCGGGATATTTCTTTGTCCAACGGGTGATACGTCAACGAACAAGGAATATATGAAGCTCATTTGCGATGAAGGCTTGAAGGGTGAATTCAATTGGGCTGAATGAAGCTCATTTGCGATGAAGGCTTGAAGGGTGAATTCAATTGGGCTGAATATATCCATTCGAGATTGATTGAATCAATAATCACCTTTAAAAGGGCAGCCAGAGATACCTCAAAGGGTGCATAGCAATCTTAGAGGTAATGAGTTGATCACTTTTTTGTGTTTTTATATAAAAATATAAATTTTATTATAAATGCAGGTTGCACTGTTCGATTTTTGGTCGGGCTGTGAGGCGTGCCGGCTTATGAAAGAACCGGAGTGGCACGCATCCGTGCATGGGGGAAGGAAGAGGTGGTTAGAGTGATGGTGAGTTGAAGTTGGATAGAGGGAAGAAGCAAGAAAGGGAATAAATGTAATTAAATAATATTAAGAATATAATCAATGTCTTAATATTGTAATTTAATTTTGAAGGTTTTGGCAAGGATGTAGAGGAGGCAGTGGAGGCAGAGGAGAAGAAAGGAGGGATGGTTGTATTGGGGATGAAGGTGAGTGGGACGACGGTGAAGCAAAACAGAGTAACTTCGACATTTTGATGTCTGAATTGGCTGATATCAAAAAATCCAATTTGAAATCATGCAAAGACAATCAAGAGTCGAAGAGAAACTTGATCAAGTCGTAGAGAAACTCGAGAGAGTCGAAGATACACTCGAGAGGCATAAGGGGTAGTGGAAGGAAAAATAGATGGTGGAAAGAAGTAGAGGTGTTGAGGGGTGAAGTGGTGAAAGAAGTTGGGGTGTTAAGGGTGATATTAAGATGGTGACGGGAGAAAAATTTGAGGGAGTGGTGAAGGAGGTTGTTGATTTGAGGAGTGAACTTACGGGGTGAAGGGGGTGGTTGATAAATACTCGGATGAAGGAGCTCAATTGAAGGGTGAAATAAAAGAGATGAAGAGCTATGTAGAAAAAAGTACGATGAACTGAAAAAATATGAAGAAGAAAAGAGGGAGGAGGAAGAAGAGATGGAAGAAATGAGGAGGAAGGAAGTCGATGTCATTTATACCCGGAGAGTGTTATAGCAGCAGTTTTGGATTCGGAATGTCCTGCACCCCAGAAGAAGAAGCAGAAGGTAAGTTTAATAAAAGAATACTTAATTTGATTTTTATTATGTTGTTGTGACAAAAATTTGTATGCAAAATTGTAGGTTGAAAAAGCGGATATTCCAACCGGAATTGATGACATCGAAGCTGCAATTTGTGATTATTTATGGAATAGCGAGTTAGAATCGGGGTAAGTGAAATATATGTTTTGTGAGTGATATTTAAATATTTCATGACAAGATATTAATCCTAATGATTCATACAGATATTCTGTAATCTCAATGGGAAATCAATTCGCTACTGTATACGACGTTGCAACGTTGAAGCCTACGGAATGGTTGGCGGTGTGGTAAGTAGAAAGTAGAAAATGTTAAAACTTATTGAATATGTTCTGATTGTGTAATTAATTTTGTTAGGTTATCGATTTGCTCGCCTAGACCATATGCTACGATTCTCAAAAGTCACACCGGAGGATTGGCTACCTTCCATACCTCTTAGTGTGATTAAATTAATAAATATTGAAAATTAGTGTTATAGACGGTAAATTAATAATGTTTGTTGAGTAATTACAGCAACAGGCGTTGGAAGCCAACAACAAAGAAAGTGTTGAGAGTATTTCTACCTTCTGGGGTGTCATATTGGATAACTATGTGAAATTCACCGACTGTGAGAAGGTAAGACACCATACCAATTGCAATGATGTTTTCGGATATAGAATGTTGAATTTTGTCAAATTGGGTGTGAAATTTGTTGCAGATAATGATCACAATAAACTACCATAATTCACATTGGTATCTGTTGGTGTTGGATATGGTAGATCATGTTGTAACAATATATGATAGTATGTTTACAACTGAAGCAGCTAAACAGAGAGTGAAGGATGCTAAGAGATTGGTATGTATGTATGTATGAAAGGACATTATGTAAATTATAATGCATACTTTTTTTGGTGCATAACTTCTTCTATTTTAATGCAGATTAAAATATTAGATTCTTATAATAAGAAATGCATTTGGGTTGAGTCATGTGGATCTCTAGGAAAGTATCCCTTGAAAAATTTCAAATTTGTGGAGCATAAGAAGAATAAGCATTGAATGGGTATGAGATGTTATCACAAATAGAAAGCTTAATTTATGCAGTATTCATCATAATTGACATGTGTGGTTTTCAAATTTTGTAACAGATATGATTGCGGCATGTATGTGATGATGTGGATGGAATCGATCGGTTCTACAGGGGCAACTGGTGATTTTGTAAGTGGATAGAAAAAATCGTTTGTGGTAAAATTGTTAAAAGTCGTAGATTGAATGCTGTAGTTGACAATACTTAACGTTCTGACAATTTGAATAGGTTGTTGGAGACTGGGATCGATCGCGAGTATTAACGATCTCGTAAGCCACAATCAAAATGAACGAAGACAGGAGATAACAAAAGCTGCAATATTACATAAGAATAACAAAAGGATGCAATGATGTAAATGTAGGGTTAATTTTGTATAAGATTTATAATTTTGTATACGATTTATATTTTTGTATGTGAATATAATTATGAATGAGATGAGAAAGTTAGCAGTATGTTGTTGTACATGTTTCTTATACACATTAAGGGTCATGTTGATACTTGGAAGTAAAGGCAAATTTACAATATGGCCACAGGGTGCAACCCCAAAGTGTCGATCCATATATAAAAAAGTGTCAATCCCAAAACATCGAAAACCAAAAGTATAATGTAATATGTAATTTTTCAATCTAACCGGACAATTATACCGGTTTTATGAGAGAATATGTCTAAATAATGTGTTGACACTAATATAGTTTGTGTCGATATTTTTTTTCCAGAATGAATGGAAAACAGGGTGCACCCATAAAGTGTCGATCCATATATAAAAGTGTCGATCCCAAAATCATCGAACCCAAAAGTATAATGTAATATGTAATTTTTCAATCTAACCGGTACAATTATACCGGTTTTATGAGAAAATATGTCTAAATAATGTGTCGACACTAATATAGTTTGTGTCGATATTTTTTTTCCAGAATGAATGGAAAACAGGGTGCACCCATAAAGTGTCGATCCATATATAAAAAGTGTCGATCCCAAAATCATCGAACCCAAAAGTATAATGTAATATGTAATTTTTCAATCTAACCGGTACAATTATACCGGTTTTATGAGAGAATATGTCTAAATAATGTGTCGACACTAATATAGTTTGTGTCGATTTTTTTTTCCAGAATGAATGGAAAACAGGGTGCACCCATAAAGTGTCGATCCATATAAAAAGTGTCGATCCCAAATCATCGAACCCAAAAGTATAATGTAATATGTAATTTTTCAATCTAACCGGTACAATTATACCGGTTTTATGAGAAATATGTCTAAATAATATGTCGACACTAATATAGTTTGTGTCGATATTTTTTTTCCAGAATGAATGGAAACAGGGTGCACCCATAAAGTGTCGATCCATTTATAAAAAGTGTCGATCCCAAAATCATCGAACCAAAAGTATAATGTAATATGTAATTTTTCAATCTAACCGGTACAATTATACCGGTTTTATGAGAGAATATGTCTAAATAATGTGTCGACACTAATATAGTTTGTGTCGATATTTTTTTTCCAGAATGAATGGAAAACAGGTGCACCCATAAAGTGTCGATCCATATATAAAAGTGTCGATCCCAAATCATCGAACCCAAAAGTATAATGTAATATGTAATTTTTCAATCTAACCGGTACAATTATACCGGTTTTATGAGAAATATGTCTAAATAATGTGTCGACACTAATATAGTTTGTGTCGATATTTTTTTTTTCCAGAATGAATGGAAAACAGGGTGCACCCATAAAGTGTCGATCCATATAAAAAGTGTCGATCCCAAAATCATCGAAACCCAAAGTATAATGTAATATGTAATTTTCAATCTAACCGGTACAATTATACCGGTTTTATGAGAGAATATGTCTAAATAATGTGTCGACACTATATAGTTTGTGTCGATACTAATTTAAATATCAAGTGTTTTCCACCGTTTACGATATAGTACTCTTAATCGAGAAACCCTAAACATAAATGCAAGCAGGCAGATCTTCCTCTTTCTTCTACCGTTATCATAAGTGACGATCAGATATTCAGGTAATTTATCGATATTTTATGGGTTTGATTGATTTCTATATTGGAGTTTTTATCCTGAATGTGTTTGTGTTCCATTGTAATAGGGTAGCATCCACCAAAATGGCTCCAAAACGTCAGCGTCAGAAGCGAGGTCTTTCTCAAAGCTCTTCTCACCCAGTTCTTCTCAACCACCTCCTTCTATAACAAACGATTCTTCTGAGGAAATCAGGTCCTTCGAAACTCTGAACTTTAGATCCGACATGGAGAAACAAAGATGGCAGACGAGTTTTAAAGTAAGGAGGATTCGTCCCGAACGTGTCATTGACCTGGGTTTCTTGTTTGATGATAAATATGCATTTAGTTTTAAATCCACATTTACATCTTGGGGTTGGCTTGAATTCCTTGGTGTAGAACCAAGATATTATCCCAACCTAGTTAGAGTCTTCTACACAATGCTTCCTTACAGCACGAGCCTAATAAGACTAATATAATAGGAATTAATACACATGTCATGGGGAAGGATATATATATATCTCCAGAAACTATTGCGGAGGGTTTAGGTTTAGCGAATACAGGGATTCAGATGAAAATGGTGTAGATTGGTCTACAATTAAACGGGTTACTAGAATAGCCCAATTCACCTCGATGTAGAGTCGAGAGTGTTTCACAAAATGCTCACATGGTATATCCGGCCTAGTGGGGGAAAACATTCAACGCTTCGAGACAGCGATTATTGGTGGATAGCAAAGTATAAATCCAAAACGGCTCCAAACATTGCAAAACTCATATTTAATACAATTGTATATGGTCACAAAGGGAGCAACAATTTCAACTACACTACCATATGGATGTGTCATCACCCATATGTTGAAGAAGAAGTTGATTTTTCGCATGACGCCCCTGTTCGATTAACCCGCAAGATTGACATGGTATTTATTAAAAAGTGGGATATGATTTTGTTGAAAACTCGGTTGGAAGCGTGTCAAGGAGGTCGGATTAGATCAAGAGAGGGAGGAAATGGACCCCGTTGGCCATGAAGAAGAGCAACCAAGTGGAGACCAATGATGGAAGAAGCTCCAGTTGCAGAGGATGTCACAATTAAGACCGTGATGGAATACATGATCAATTTTCGGGAGCATATTGATTCCCTTGTGAGTGGAATGCGATCCGATATTTCATCATTGCAACGTGAAGTCTCCATGTTGCGTAACGAATTACGTCAACGACATCAACGAGTTAGGTAATTCATTATCTATGTTTCTTAACATTTACACGTTTCTGAACTTTATTTTATTTTCTTTTAACAGATGTGGACAACCAAGCGGTCGCAGAAGATGAAGCTGACGATGAAGATGACGATGATGATGACGATGAAGCTGGCGATGAAGATGATGACGATGATGATGATGATGATGAAGATGATGATCCAAACAAGTATATCGTGTCTGCAACGCCGCCTTCAAGAAAACTTTTAATTTTTGATCTCAATGGTGTCCTTGCCTACATCCCAAGACTGCCGGCAGGTTTTAATTCTATTCTTTTGTATCCATTATTTTAACATATAAGCGTAGAACTTTAATCTCATTTTCTTCATGTTGTAGATGTTGTCCTCAGAAGAGGATTATTTGAATTTATGCAATTTTGTGTCGACAATTTTGTTGTTGCCCTTTGGTCTTCAAAGATGAGGTTAGAACATGTTTGAGGCAATTGAATTACTGTAGTCAAAATCGTTAATACATTTGAATGTTAACATTCAAACTTGATTACAATCTCAGGCATAACGTCGACCGTGTACTTGAGAAACTACCTGTATTTTCCGAGCATTTTCTATTCGTGTGGTAAGATGAATGTCATTACAGTTTGCTGACTTTTCGTTGTCTATGATTCCTACATATTTATGTTCGACTGTTTGTGAACAGGATCAAAAAAAATGCAAAACATACGATTCTGTTACCTACTGTAAAGATCTCAATGATGTTTGGAACGCGTGTCCAGATTTTAACGAGCTAAATACACTTTTGGTCGATGATTCAGCGGAAAAATGATTTATAATCCGGTAAGTTGCATTTATGCAATATGTTTTTCCAGTTGAACAGGTGTTCAGACATTGATTATTTTAACAACTTATGTGTTTATATAGAAATACAATTACATATGTCCATACCTTTGACGCTGCTTCCCATTCGAACGACAAGCTCTAGGTATGACACAAATTTATTCATGCTTATGCGAATTTATTTATTGTTAGTAAAATTGCACCTCATTAGTTTGATAATTGAAATTATTTATGTATGTCCTCAGAAAAAGGCGGAAACATACGAAGTATTTGGAAATTTGTTGAAGGCCTCTAATGTTCCGGACTTCGTTAGAAACAACCCTTTTCATCGGATTAATTTTGTTTGTCGGTACATTATTTGAACATTCTTGTGTATTTATATTTTGGTGTGATTATATTGTGTATATTTTCATTAATTATTCCATATTGCTTCTATGTGTACATATACATTTGAGTGTCTATACTTTTTTAATATATTGTAAAGTATCTATCCTTTTTATAAAAGTGTCTATACTTTTTTCACTGTGGAAAAAATTAATTTAAGGTTATCTTTTGAGTGAGTTTTAAGATATTAATTTAGTAATTATAGGCGTCTAATGATTTATTTTTTACGTTACGGTATATTATTATTAAATTAAAATTCTTAATATTATTTTATAAATATCAAACAATCAACTAATTTTTTGTGCAAATGAAATTATTAAATTAATATTGTAGGTGGAAACATGAACATACTTAAAAAATATTGAAACATAATTACATATCTTTAAAAAAAGTATCGATCCTTTTTATAAAAAGTATGGACACTTTCAACATATTATAATAAAATAGGTAAATTTGCAATATAACCGGTATAAATATACCGGTTTTATGCGCGAATAGGTCTACAACCTATATCGACACTTTTTAATATTGTGTCGGTACTTTATGTCCATATTGGAAGAAAAATGTGCCGATACGATTTAAAAAAGTGTCGACATTTTACACATCGGAACCCATAATTATAATGTAATAGATAATTTTGTAATATAACCGGTATAAATATACCAGTTTTATGCGCGAATAGGTCTACAACCTATATCGACACTTTTTAATATTGTGTCGGTACTTTATGTCCATATTGGAAGAAAAATGTGTCGATACGATTTAAAAAAGTATCGACATTTACACATCGGAACCCAGATTTATAATGTAATAGATATTTTGTAATATAACCGGTATAAATATACGGTATAAAAATGTGTCGATACCATTTAAAAAGTGTCGGTAATTTGAAGTAACGCGGTTTTTTCCCTTCATTCAAAATATTTATATGTACATACAATAGGAGTCATGTTGATACTTACGATATATTATATGGAGATCGTTGTCATTCCATTCCATCTTCGAAAAAATCAGTTGATGTAGGCTGTGTGCTTGTACTCAAACTAAGCTTGACTTGAGGACATGTTAGTTTGTTATGCCCCTCACCGTTGCAGTACCCACATCGCCTAATTTTCTTCTCGACCTTGTTCTTCGGCACTTCTTTTCGCTTGCGTTGTTTTCGTTGAGGGTCACGAACATTGTTTACTACAATGCTCTGGTTGACTGAATGATTCAAACCAAACGAGTTTTCTAATTCTTCTATTAGTTTTTTCATCTCATCTCTTGCGGTTTTGAAAGACTCGTCTGTCTTTGATGCAATGTAGCATAACCTACTTGACGTTGAACGTAGAGCAGCGAACCTTGCCATTTGCATCACTTCTGGAGACACATTCAAATCAACATAGCTGGTGCAGAAGCCTTCGCATCATTAGTCCACCTACTTTGAATCAAAGTCCCGGGCAAATATGTGTAGTCCAATTGCTTCAAAATATGAAGTTGATGACGACACGGAAGTCCAACGGTCTCGAATTTTTTGCAGGAGCAAATTAGAGTTTTCGTATGAGAATCAAAACTAATCTCAAATTTCCTATTTTTTTCTGCGTACTTTGACAAAATATAATGTTGACATTCATATGATAAGGACTTAATCTCTGCCTCAATCCGGTACAATATCTCCCGTATAAGTTCATCTTGGAACACACGAAAAGATTCGCGGGTAAAAATCGTAGCGGCATGGCTTTCAAGGTCGACCAGTTTTGTGATCTGGAAGGGCTTCGTATGGGAACTTAAGTAATCCGCTTTCAACTCGTTCATACGCATTCTACTAATTCCATCTTCAATTGCACGAACAACATCTAATATGTCTTCTTGTGTTTCAGTGCAATAGCTAGTGAAGCATTCATAGACTCGCACCTTTGTGTTGAGCGAATATTGGCAAAGAAATGACCGGTTAGATATGCTTGTGCCCATAAGTGTCGTGTATTTCCCTTCTCAATCACCCATGGATGCTTTTGGACGTTGAATTCTGAAACAATCGAACGCCATTGAATATCAAATTCCTTGGTTGTCCACCAGGAAGCCATGCATTTTGAGAATGCTGCTGTAAACTTTGGGTCACCAATGTTAGCTTGTGCATTGCGAGAAAGATGCCAAGAACATAATATGTGCTTAGCATAAGGGATAACAGATTTGATAGCCCTCTGCATTGCCCTATCCCCATCGGTTACAACAGAAATAGGTGATTTATTCATCATGGCTTCTAAAATATTCTGTAGCACCCACTCGAAAGATTGAGACGTTTCGTCAGCGATTATGCAGTGGCAAACACAATTGTGTTATGGTGATGATTGACACCAACAATAGGCATAATTGGTCGACCATACAAATTATCTTTGTACGTTGTGTCGAACGCAATTACATCACCGAAGCATGTGTAATCCGATCTCGATGTAGAATCCGACCAAATAAGATTATACAATGCCCCCGATTCGTCTACCGAGTATGTCATAAAAAACCCAGGATCATCATGTTTCTTATAATCAAAGTAGGCAATAAGCGCATTCACATCCCCATCGACGATTTCCTTTGCTTTACCTCTTTGAAGTGCATTGTAGAGGTCTTTATGTGTAAATCCAACATTATGATAACCCCATGCCTGCTGCGTTAAATAGTTCATTACTTGTGACGTGCCAACACCGACCTCTTTCAATGTTGTTGCCTCATCGATATCAGCCTTACTTACAGCTCTATTAGAACGCATAAATGGTGTCATAGCAGATGTGCACAATGCATGATTATGTTTCTGATCAGACTTACTTATAACCCACTGATCGTTTGTATTTGTTGCTGTAACTACGACTCTAGCCTTACATCCTGTTCTTGTGACTGGCGTATGAGCACGTTGACGATCAACAGTATTGACTTTTGAGACTCGAAACCCTTCTTTGGAACAACAAAATTCTTGTGTCTTCACATTCCCTTCCACGTCAAGCCGTGTTGTTCCCTTACGTGCACTAAACCCATGTTCCCGTGCGAATCCCTTGTAAAAGTGCCAAGCTTGATCACGTGAACAGAAGAGCTGACCAATCAATCTGTCAGATTCATCAACATTATGTACTTCATGGCATTCCTCGGTTGGCTTAACATTGTCTACATCAGTATTATCCATGGCAAAAATTTTGTTGTGCAAGTTCAGTGCTCCAGTAGTTGATGGATATGTAAACAAAGGTTCGTTTTGAACATGTTTCTGTCGTGCTGCTTTCAATAGGATGTGGCATTGGTAGTGGTAGTTAAAGGGTGGGTACAACATTAAATTCGCAGTACATATTTAGGTATGTACAATAACTACAAGTATATTATCATTAAATTTAGGTATGTACAATAACTACATATTTAGGTATGTTTGTTAACTACATATTTAGGTATATACATCTTTTGAGTGAGTTTTAAGATATTAATTTAGTAATTATAGGCGTCTAATGATTTATTTCTTACGTTACGATATATATTATTATTAAATTAAAAATTCTAAATATTATTTTATAAAATATCAAACATCAAATAATTTTTTGTGCAAATGAAATTATTAAATCAATATTGTAGTGGAAAACATGAAACACTGTTAAAAAATTGAAACATAAATTACATAACTTTTAAAAAAGTATCGATCCTTTTTATAAAAAGTATGGACACTTTCAATATAATAGGTAAACATATGATGTAATAGGTAGCCCTTATATAATGTAATAGGTATCGTTTATATAATGTAATAGGTAGTGGTTATATTGTAAAGTGTCTATCCTTTTTATAAAAGTGTCCATACTTTTTTCACTGTGGAAAACATTAATTTAAGGTTATGTTTTGAGTGAGTTTTAAGATATTAATTTAGTAATTATAGGCGTCTAATGATTTATTTCTTACGTTACGATATATATTATTATTAAATTAAAAATTCTAAATATTATTTTATAAAATATCAAAACAATCAAATAATTTTTTGTGCAAATGAAATCATTAAATTAATATTGTAGGTGGAAAACATGAAACACTGTTAAAAAAATTGAAACATAAATTACATAACTTTTAAAAAAAGTATCGATCCTTTTTATAAAAAGTATGGACACTTTCAATATAATAGGTAAACATATGATGTAATAGGTAGCCCTTATATAATGTAATAGGTATCGTTTATATAATGTAATAGGTAGTGGTTATATTGTAAAGTGTCTATCCTTTTATAAAAGTGTCCATACTTTTTTCACTGTGGAAACATTAATTTAAGGTTATGTTTGAGTGAGTTTTAAGATATTAATTAGTAATTATAGGCGTCTAATGATTTATTTCTTACGTTACGATATATATTATTATTAAATTAAAAATTCTAAATATTATTTTATAAAATATCAAAACAATCAAATAATTTTTTGTGCAAATGAAATCATTAAATTAATATTGTAGGTGGAAAACATGAAACACTGTTAAAAAATTGAAACATAAATTACATAACTTTTAAAAAAAGTATCGATCCTTTTATAAAAGTATGGACACTTTCAATATAATAGGTAAACATATGATGTAATAGGTAGCCCTTATATAATGTAATAGGTATCGTTTATATAATGTAATAGGTAGTGGTTATATTGTAAAGTGTCTATCCTTTTTATAAAGTGTCCATACTTTTTTCACTGTGGAAAACATTAATTTAAGGTTATGTTTTGAGTGAGTTTTTAAGATATTAATTTAGTAATTATAGGCGTCTAATGATTTATTTCTACGTTACGATATATTATTATTAAATTAAAAATTCTAAATATTATTTATAAAATATCAAAACAATCAAATAATTTTTTGTGCAAATGAAATCATTAAATTAATATTGTAGGTGGAAAACATGAAACACTGTTAAAAAATTGAAACATAAATTACATAACTTTTAAAAAAAGTATCGATCCTTTTTATAAAAAGTATGGACACTTTCAATATATAGGTAAACATATGATGTAATAGGTAGCCCTTATATAATGTAATAGGTATCGTTTATATATGTAATAGGTAGTGGTTATATTGTAAAGTGTCTATCCTTTTTATAAAAGTGTCCATACTTTTTTCACTGTGGAAAACATTAATTTAAGGTTATGTTTTGAGTGAGTTTTAAGATATTAATTTAGTAATTATAGGCGTCTAATGATTTATTTTTACGTTACGATATATTATTATTAAATTAAAAATTCTAAATATTATTTTATAAAATATCAAAACAATCAAATAATTTTTTGTGCAAATGAAATTATTAAATCAAATAATTCAAATTGAAAATTAAACAACAAATCAATTAAACATTGTTGTGGGTACATTAATTGAACATTGTTATGGGTACATCATTTGGAAAAATAATGTTCCGGACTTTGTTAGAAATAACTCTTTTTCATTGGATTAATTTCGTTTTTGTGGGTACATTATTTGAACATTGTTATATATAAATTTGTTGTGTAAGTATGTTTTGGTTTGATTATATTGTATGTATATTTTCATTCAGTTGAGATGGGTTATGTATAACAAAACAATCTATCTCGCATGTGAGTACTTTATTCCAACCATGTGACAAGTGTGACAACTCCATCAACTCACAACTCAGCTTTGAACTCAATCAATATTGTCTTTTAGCTTGATGGTTCATAAAGCATGTTACTTGAACAGTATGAATCAATTATGCAATTTTCATGTTCAATTTAACACTGCATTTCAAATTCATTTCATATGTAATTGGAGTTTGAATTTCAATATATATTTCGGCTCCACTATAAATATTAGCCCAAGCCAATATGCATGTTATCATTGATTATTCCTAATTTCCATTGTTTTTTTTCCAACGTATAAACGCGAGGGAAATCCCGACCATTTTATTTTTTGGTCAACTTTAAAGCGTCAGAAACGTTTCGGGCGTATGATCTGGGTGGTATACAAGAAATGTAACAAATAGCAACTAAAATCATAAGTTGAGTACCACCCAAATCATAAGTCTGAAATACTTCCGATGCTCATCAAAATCCAAAGCTCATATGGTGCCAAGCAAAAGGAAATCAAAATCCAAATCTCATATGATGCCAAGCAAAAGGAAATCAAAATCTACAACTTGAGTTTGAACATTGATATGATATGTTCAGTTGTTATCATGTTGGGATTTTCTCGTTTTTGATTGCTTGGATAGTTGTTCTCTAGCTTCTTCAAGTGTTCTTAAGGTTATCATTTGAGTGAGTTTTAAGATATTAATTTAGTAATTATGGGCGTCTAATGATTTATTTTTTACGTTACGATATATATTATTATTAAATTAAAAATTCTAAATAATATTTTATAAAATATCAAAACAATCAAATAATTTTTTATGCAAATGAAATTATTAAATCAATATTGTAGGTGGAAAACATGAAACACTGTTAAAAAAATTGAAACATAAATTACATAACTTTTAAAAAAAGTATCGATCCTTTTTATAAAAAGTATGGACACTTTCAATATAATAGGTAAACATATGATGTAATAGGTAGCCCTTATATAATGTAATAGGTATCGTTTATATAATGTAATAGGTAGTGGTTATATTGTAAAGTGTCTATCCTTTTTATAAAAGTGTCCATACTTTTTTCACTGTGGAAAACATTAATTTAAGGTTATCTTTTGAGTGAGTTTTAAGATATTAATTTAGTAATTATAGGCGTCTAATGATTTATTTTTTACGTTACGATATATATTATTATTAATTAAAAATTCTAAATATTATTTATAAAATATCAAAACAATCAAATAATTTTTTGTGCAATGAAATTATTAAATTAATATTGTAGGTGGAAAACATGAAACACTGTTAAAGTATCGATCCTTTTTATAAAAAGTATGGACACTTTCAATATAATATAATGTAATAGGTAAATTTGCAATGCTATCGGTATAAATATACCGGTTTACTTATAAAATAGGTAAATATAAGCGCTACCTATTACATTATATAAGCGCTACCTAGTATGTTATTGTACTTTATAATATTTCCGGTTAAATAATATAACATAACCGGTCTAAATTTTAACCGGTCACTTGTTTAACCGATCACGCCGTATATTAACCGTTTTTTAGGCGCCGCACCGCAAAACTACCCAAATGTAAGAGGTATTTTTTTTCTAGAAAATACATGAGTTCTCGAGGACTGCAAGACCATTCAGACATGCATATATATGTGTTTCAAAACACACTCATGCTTTCGGTTAAAATGATTATTATCGCTTTAAATATGTGTGCCATATGTTTAGTCTTGTATTTTATTCCCTTTTATTTTTCAATATTTAAAATGGAGTAATTCATGCTTTCAGTCCTATGTTTAGTCTTGTATTTTATTTTAGTCCTTGTCTTTTTCATTATTTTTTCTTTAAACATGATTTTATTTTATTTTTAATAAAAAAACTTTTTTATTTTGTTATTTCATATTTATTAATTTATTTTTATTTTTTTGATCTAACATTTTTTTACTTTTTAGGGATACTTTCAATCGATCAAAAGTAATTAATTCGGATTAAATTTTTGAATTTCAATTTAAATTTTCGCAAATAAAGACAACCGGAAAATTAATTGGTACCGAAAGGGCGGTTCAAGGGTGCTAATCCTTCTTTGACCGTAACCGATTCCCGAACCCGACACGTTTTTGGTACAACGCAGATTAGGTAAGATGATGTCCGACCCACCTAAATTCGTTTTAAAGTGGTCGGTGGCGACTCTAACCATTTAATCCAAGTCGAAGCCCAATTACGGGCACAACCGAAAGACAGTTCCGACAAATATAATTGGCTGGTAGGTTTGTCTTTTGGGCTTCTTATTAGGTTAATTCAATAATAATCTTCTAAATTATTTTTTGTCGAACCATGCAACTGAATTACAAATTTGTAATTATTTCAACTTTGTGTTAATCATAAAATAGAAAGTCGAACAATGAAAGAAGATTTCAATACCAGAAAGCAGCAAGTGCATACACGAAGCAGAGCAGCAAACTGTAATTTTTTTATATGTACTGCTATTAAATACAAATCCTTACATGATTACAAAATGACTGGAAAACTGAACTAATACAAACGCTCACATATTAATGCTATATTGTTGTGTTCATTTCTGGATCCTGTTTCGCTTTGAGCAGCATTTGTGGAGAATGAAAATGAAAACAACAAGGGGAGCCAGGATGTATCTGCATAATATTGTCATACCTACAAGGCACAACGTAATATTTGATCAGATCAATGAAGTATACACAACAGATAAGTTCAACAGCTGGAAATGACAAGAAAAATGTAGGAACCTTACCTATTACGAAGACTGCAGCAAGGTACAGGATGGCGTTCCGAAGTTGTGTCGCGTAATCTGCGTAACATACGTCGTTAAAATCGCCATGTTCTAGTTCTGAAAATTAAGGTTTCATTCCGATATATTTAGAAAAGAAAACTGACCTTCTTCCTTGCTACATCGAAACCGGTTGTTTCTTCAGTGGCGAACTGGCAATAACCACCATCGGCCAGGCAATCCCTACACTCAACTGTCCAAGTCAGATCAAACCCAAACTGCAGTTTCCGCCGGATATCGTCGTAAGTGGTTGGGAAGTTAACGTTTCGATCATCGGAACTACCGGAGAGTACCATGGAAAAGACACTGCAACTACTGGGAATATCGAGAGGATACAACATGAAATCAGTGTAATTAAGATAAACCCGATACGTATTCCCAGTCAAACAGGGTACTATGTTGTTCCGCATGCTATTGATTTCCTCTGAGCATCTCACAAAAGTGGCATGCGGGCTAGAATACTTTCTATTATACCGACCATCGCCTAGCACTTCTCCGATTCCGAGAGATCTGTAGGGCAAACCGCAGTTCCCGGTGGCTAAATTAACATCGACGAGACGGATAAGGCGGTCGGCGTAGGAAATTGTGCTGACGTAGTAGAGTCCGGCATGGAAGTCGAGTATGGTTCGATTGTTGGGGTCACAGTAAAGCTCGTAGTCGGGGTCGCCACAGTGGGATGGATCGCCTCGCAGGCGAAAAGGGTATCCGATGTTGTGGATATCTCCGCATGAAGTGGTGCATGGTCGAGGATCTGTCCTTGCATGGATTTGGATGACGAAAAGAGTGAAAAATATTGAAGCGATTGAGATTGTGTTTCTCATTTCTTAATTCTTCTGCAGGATGAATATTCAGGAAAAATACTCCTTTTTGGATAACTGGAAAGTTGTAATCTTTTTTAAGTACATAAAGGTATGCTTTTAAGAATATATATATATTGAATTTTCAAACAAGCCGTGTCTCAACCACTTGAAATTTCAGAAGAGAAACAGTCAATTAAAGTTGTACACACCAGGGATATTTATGCCTTATTTAATATGTAAGTAGTGTCAAATTACGCTTTTGCTACTTCTGCTACACTTACATTTGGGTTTAGTCCCTATACTTACATTGATGTCGTTAGTTATTCTGATTAAAATATCGGCATGGATTTTTCTCTAAAAAATATCTCATAAACGCAAAAAATATAAAATTTCATGACAACATATATTTGGATTATTCAGGACTCAAATCCTCTAAATCAGAAGATATTACATGTTTAAGTAAACTTAAATCTAAAGTTTTCTTAGATGTTTGAATAGCAATGAGGCCAACTGATATAAGCCTCAATCAACAATAATATTATAAAATAAAATGATCATATTATGATAAATTAAAATATATTAACTGAATCCTCAATTTGAGTATACTATAAGGATCAAAGCTATAATTGAACAAATAATTAATTGAAGAAAGTTGAACATGGTCAAATATGGCGGAGTTTAGCTGATTTCTGATTTCATCCAGTCATAGAATTTTGTCAACGGTCCCATTGTATTTGACTCCATTTAATTAAAGATGACCAATTGGATATATCATCCATGTACGTCACGTCAACTGTTGGAAAGATGCGCATGATGATTTCTATTTTTACCGAATAAAATTAATATTTTATTAATATTATTAATATTTTTGGATGTTAAGTTCTATTTAAAAATGAGGATAAGTTTGAATTGAGTGAGGTTACCATAAATATGAGTCCGGTCAAATTTTGAGCGGATAATATATATTTTTTGAGTTAATTCAGGTCGATTGAAATCCCGAATCAAACATAACTCATGCACATCTTTGTTCTATATCTAATAAAAGATTTTAGAGTAAACTGCAAAATGAGTCACTTGTTTGAGTTTTATAAAATTTTGCTCACTCAAATATAATATTTGATCACTTTCGTTTCGTTTTAATTAAGATGTGATTACTGAAAGTTAACGACTGTTAAACCTTTAATGATTTGCTGACGCGTGGTAAATATATATAAAATTAAAATTATATCATTTCCACTTAGATAATACGTGGATTAAGTTTTGGTCACATTCTTTTCATATTTATACACTTTTGCTTGCCAAATTCAAAAACATAAGTTTTGGTCACTTACGCCATTGTTTTATTAAGTTTTGGTCAATTACGTTATCGTTTTATTAAGTTTTGGTCGCTTGGACGTTGAATGTCGTTAGTTTGATGATCTGACCCATTAGTAAAATGGTTTAATTTTTATTTTAGCCCCTAAATGGTTCTATAAATACATATAGCCACTAAGTTGTGGTACAATACTCTAAAGGAGATGTTGGAAGTCCTACTACGACGGTGCTCCACGAATTGCTCATGCTACTGACCTGTCAACAGAAAACATCCAAAGGCAGAGCTTACAAAGCCAAACAATATAATCGTTAATCTAGAGCAACATAAGAATTTCATAAACGCAAGCATGCTGAAAATATGACACCAAGCAGTAGGTACATGCATGATCTAGAACAAGTGTTACCTACTTAAGGCTTAGTTGTTCTATCGTTGAAGTGGAGGTCTCATGCATTCCTAAGACCTCGACTAAGGGCTTAGCCATGAGTACACCTCTGGTCTCTAACTCTACTAATTGTATATGCTGCGTATTGTCTAAATATTATACTAACGCTCCTGTGCATTATCTGAATGCAACACTAACTCTGATATGCATTATCTGAATGCAATATTAACTCTACTATGCATTATCTAAATACAATATTGATTGTGCTATGTATTATCTAAATGCAATACTAATACTACTATGCATCACACAAGCTAAGGTAGGCATCATGGTGCGGCAAAGGGGCTGCATCTCGAAGCCTACACACCCCTCTAACCTACCTAAGATACCATTGGGTAACTGGGTGAGATCCGAAAATACATTGAAGACGTACACCTGGCCCCTCAGATATATGGGGTGAGATCCGGAGTTGCATCGGAAATGTACACCCCGCCAACTTACGCCGTTGAGTCTTGGGGCATCTGCGCCCAGCTAGCAAAAGAAGTGTTGTGGCACTGACTGATTTATACCTGGACATACTAACAGACAAGACAATTGCCCTACTACTAAAGTAACTCAGGTGTTCTGGTTGTGTTCTTAAGTGTCACACAAAGGCTTGTTTTATGACATCAATAGTTATTGTTTTTTGCTGTTATTGTTATTGTTTTTGTTTTTAGCTGTTATCTCGCTCATTCTCTCATCTAGAACGTTATGCAAGGGTTTATTAATATGTTACTGCTTATAATCTGTATTGATCTGGTTATATACTACTTAAGGGTATTTTAGTCATTCTCTAACTCTGGGGAAATCTCTACGTATTTTGAGACTTCACGGCGATTACTATGTTTATTGTTTACTGGCTGAGGTTTTGGTTGGCCCGATATCTGAATCAGGTTCATTTATGGGTAGCGATACTCTATTCATTATTACTACGTTTTCCCTCAATTCACCCTCGAACTAAAGAAGTAGCAGTATATCCAACACTCTCGGTCGTTTTTCTATTTACGACACTGCTGTCTCATAATCTGATTACTTGGCTATACCTCTTGTTGGTACGCCTTGTGTATTGATCCTCCATCCATAAATATCTATTACGTGCTCACTAAAGATTGTTGGACGTATTACGCCTACTATAGTTACACTGGTTGTAACCCTCTCCTATAAGTGTCACTAGGCCCTTTTAGCCATTCACGTCCTTCACAGGCTAAGTCTTATCCTTACGAACCATTCTTAGCTCTTACGGACCTTAACCGGGTTGAATTTGATCATACAAAGTGGACAGTATCGATACCCTAAGGTCAAGTATTGATACCCCATGAGTTTCGGTACTAAAAATGCATTTTGTTCCAAAAATTATTGACCAAGCTTCCATATCTCTCGCTACGATTCCTGACCAAGCTTCATTTCTATTTTGCACAAATCGAGCATCGAAATTGATCTTCACGTGGTCCGAAGGTGGAGGCTTCCAGCGACCAATCAAAAGGGTCGTTTGCCTTGCCAAAATCATCACTTTGAGTTCGGATTAAGGTAATTATTTCCTCACATCTCGTATCATTCCCTTGATGTAGTAGTTTGTTTTGGGCAAACCAAACAGACCAAATCCCTACTGAAATCTCTGTATGCTTCTCTTTAGAATTATGATGAAATAACCAAGATAACCATTCACTAAAATCTATAGAGTTTACCCATGTAGGCCAATTAAAACCCAACGCTCTCCAAAATTGTCTCGGTAAAATACATTCTCTCGCTGCATGCACATTATTTTCTACTACCTGAGCACATCTCGAGCAACTTGGGTCATTTAGAATACGCCTCTGATACAGGTTTCTTTTAGTAGGGACATAATTGCAGACTAACTTCCAGAGTTGAAGTTTGATTTTTCTTTGACATTCACAAGCCCACGTCACCTTGAACAAGTCCTTCCGATGAGAAAACTCACCTCCTGGATTTAATAGCAATTTATACGCACTTCTCACGCTAAATAAACCCGAACGTTTCCCTCCCCATATACGACAATCCTCCTGATTAAAACAAGATATGGGAATTCTGCAGATCAACTGAGCTTCAGTTTCAACTAAAATTTGCCGAATTAAATTTACTCTCCAAGCTTTCGAATCCATGCCAATCAACTCTACTACCCATTTCACTGATTCATTACGAGGTGATTCCACTAATTGTGGTCGATAATATGACAGCCAATAATCGTTCCAAATAGAAATATCTTTCCCATTGCCTACTTTCCATCGGACTCCCATTTCTAATAAGCCCTTTGTACTCCATATGTAGGATGGCATAGTTCCTAATCGAGAAGAAGGGAAAGTACATGCAGGGAAATACTTAGCGCGTAACAAACGACCAACCAGTGATGTAGGGTTTTGGATCAATCTCCAGCCCTGTTTAGCTAGAAGGGCGATATTGAATTTTGCCAAATCCCTAAAGCACAATCCCCTTTCCTCCTTTAGCCTGCTCAAAGACTCCCACGAACACCAGTGTATTCCCTTCTTTGGTTTGGACTTTTTCCACCAGAATCGTGTCATTATGGCTTCCAAATCCTGACATAGCGTTTTAGGAAGCAGAAAACAATTCATTGCATACAATGGAATTGCTTGCAAAACAGATTTTATAAATACCTCTTTACCCCCTGTGACAACACCCGAACACTCCTGCTTTAAATATGGTTTCGAAACTTGTCTTTTAGGTTTGTGAAAGCTCCTCTCTTATTCCGTCTAACGATTGTCGAGAGGTCCAAAATACGGCTCAGGGTTCATAGACATTGGAACGTCTAAAATTCTCCGAATATTGTGTCTCCCATCCTCAATAACATTTGCACTGAAAAATATGCCAGATTTATCCACATTAATTGCTTGTCCTGAACTTTCCCCATAAACCGACAGCAACCTTTTAACCCGTGTAGCCATTTGATCAGTAGCCTCTCCAAAAATAATGTTGTCATCTGCAAACAAAAGATGCGTAATAACAAGAGGATATCTATTGATCCGCACTCCTTTGTACTTCCCCCTCAATGTCGCACGACGAATTAAAGCAGACAAACCTTCACTACATATCAGAAACAGGTAAGGGCTAAGCGGATCCCCTTGTCAAAGTCCCCGTTGAAGAACAAAACTCTCTCCCACCACACCATTCAGGACAACCAAAGGATATTAGTAATCATCTAAAATAACATTTAGAAAACCAAACAAATTAAATGCTCGATTTTTATTAGATACTACCACAATTATATACTTTTATTTTTTTTATCAAATTACATTTTAAATATTACTTTGTATGTAGATACTGCAATTATTCAATTTTTTATGGAATACTATTTTGTATAGTTTACCAAATTTTATAAAAATGTTAAGTTTAAAAAAAGGTAACTGTTGGGAACAAACATAAATGATCATATCTTTTATATTAATCATAAATATTAAAAATGAAAGTTACAAAAACTTAAAGAGTACTAATAAAAATTTGACAAAATTTAGGGGTCTAGCTCTTCCCAGCCCCTAAATTCACCTT
Organism: Hibiscus syriacus; assembly: GCF_006381635.1. Taxonomy (NCBI): domain Eukaryota; kingdom Viridiplantae; phylum Streptophyta; class Magnoliopsida; order Malvales; family Malvaceae; genus Hibiscus; species Hibiscus syriacus. The sequence goes on from NW_024062731.1 coordinate 452,196, forward strand.
GTCTGTACCTGCTCAAAAAATCACATATGATTGTTAAACTCAAAATTCTTGTATTTAGAATTCATTGAACGAACTTAGTAGTTAAAGGGAATAATGTTTTTCTTAGTCTGAATTCGAGTAATAGGGTGTGTGTTGTTAATGATCAAGAGAGTTTTGTCCCATATCCTGTTGTGATTACTCTTGAAGATCACCTGTCTCCAGAACTTCAGGCAAAAGTTGCTCAGGTACACTTAATTAGTTCCTTCAAATCTTTCCTTGATTTGCTTGGAGCATCTTAAATACAAAGAGCGTTTTCATCAATGCTATTTATGCTTCTTAATTCCAATGCAAAAATAACTTTTCATGACCCGAACTTGAATGACATGGTTCAATAATCGATAGTGCACTTTATACATCAAACCAACAAGGTGTATTGCATGTTTCGATTCCGATTACTATTTAACAAGCTGCATAATAGTTACTTGAAGGACAAATTACTCCATACGATTCCTTTGCTGCTCTACTCAAACAAACCAGCTTCGTTCCAATGAATATTTCGCCTTTGTAAAGCAATTACAAGCTCCATCAAAGTTTCAAGTTTTCCATAGATGCCAACAAAGTTTTGCTAAATCGCAATACAAGACGAGTGTCCACCGTTCAGTTTCAAGCTCCAACAATGTTGGTGCTTTGTTTGATTTACATTCGGTTGGTGAGAAAAAAACAAACTCAAGTGTTTTGTTTATTAGGGTTTCTATGTTAGTAGTGCGTTAGTCTATTTGACATGTCTATTTAATTTCAGTTGTCTTCATTTTTGCAACTGAATTTCTGTTTCTTACATGGTTAAAAACTGTCATTTGTCATAAAGTTTCTGGATAAGTTCATTTGTCGCATATCTAAGGGTTGTATTTTTAAGGATTGATATTTTATCTGTTAGAGTGATTGCTTTAGGTAAAACATGTGATGTCGTCTTCTTCATTTTGCTGTTAATTTCATGAGTTGTGGTGGATGGGAGTTAATGTCGTTTCTATTTGTTTTCTCCCTTTTTATACCAATTCCACTCTCTGTATTTTTCTTCAAGTCGCTGCATATTTGTCTTACAAATAAGCTTATTTTCCATGTTCAGTGACTCAAAGAGGGAATTAACTTAAACCGGTTTCATCATGAAGGGTGAGTCTCAAAAAGTACGTAGGGCTCCTCAAAAGTTCTCGCTTTTATTAGAGTTATCGACTTCAAATGATCTCGTTGGTTTTAAACGTGCAATTGAAGAAAAGGGTCGTGATACCGATGAGCTGAATTTGTGGTACGGAAGGAGAATTGGTTCGAGGAAGATGGATTACCAAGAAAAAACGCCTCTTTTGATTGCTTCCATGTTCGGGAGCAAGGACGTGGTGAAATATATTGTCAAAAGCGGTCGTGTCGATGTTAACCAGGCGCACAGTTCTGATGGTGCCGCTCTTCATTGTGCTGCTTTTGGTGGGTCGTTCTATTCGACTGAGGTTGGAAGAATCTTACTCGATGCATCTACTGATATTGAGTCTCTTGATGCTAATGGAAATCGGCCTGTTGATCTAATTGCTCCATCTCGTAATTCAGCTTTCTTGTTGAAGAAGAAGATGTTGGAGTCTTTGTTGAGGGAATGTGACAGAGTTGGTGAGATAGAAGGTCTGCCTGCTGAAATAGAGGGTTGTAATTCAGTGACGCGAATTTTAAAAGATGGAACCCAGAAGAAAGAGTATGTTATCGATCTTACTCTACAGGACATTAAGAGTGAGATATACGGCACAGATGAGTTTAGGATGTATAATTTCAAGGTCACGCCTTGTTCGAGGGCTTACTCTCTTGATTGGACTGAATGTCCTTGTGTTCATCCCGGAGAAAATGCGAGGAGATGTGATCCTAGAAAATACCTTTACAGTTGAGTTCCTTGTCCTGAATTTCGTAAGGGGTCGTGCAAACAGGGCGATAACTGCGAGTACGCACATGGTATTTTCGAGTGCTGGCTTCATCCTGCCCAGTAGCGAACACGTTTATGCAAGGACGAGGGTAATTGCAATAGGAGAGTCTGTTTCTTTGCTCACAAGCCTGAAGAGCTCCGTCCCGTGTATGCTTCAACAGGTTCGGCTGTACCTTCCCCAAGATCGAGTCGACATGGTCTTGGTTCCGCATCTGTTTTATTACCCCAAACATCAACACCTCCCTTGAGCCCTATCAGAACATCTTCTTCTATAGTTGGAATGATGTGGCCTAGCCAATCTAACGTTGTACTGTCCTTGCAGCTTCATGGTAGTAGGCTTAAAAGTGCTCGACGTGCTTGGCATATGGACTTGGACATGGAGCAACACGGACTCGAAAGTCGTCGCCGCCGCCAAACTCAGCAGCTAATTGATGCAATACCTGGTATTTCCTCCACCACCAACTGGAAGAATGTCATGTCCACTACTTCGATCTTTTCTGCACCTGCAGACGGAACTAGTGAATTAAACATGTTTGGAGGAACTTCTCTTGATACTTCAACTCATCAGCTGCAGCCAACTGCAGCTACAGCTTTAAGTCCAAAGACAAATGCCTTTACAGACCGGAGCCTGAGCTTTATGGAACATACAATGGTAAATCACCATTCTCGGTTTTCGTCACCAAGTGCCCTGCCTTCTAGCCTTTTGGACTGGGTTTCGTCAGATGGAAAATTGGACGGGAGTGTACGGGGAGAAGAGCTAAATAAACTAAAAAAAATTCCATCTTTTGCGTTCAAAAGCAGTGGCAGCAATATGGGAGACCAAGCACTGTCAATGTCATCAACTTCAGAAGAACCAGATGTGTCCTGGGTCCAATCTTTGGTGAAGAACACCCCTTCTGAGCAATTAAGTTTCGAGGACGAGCAGCAACAACAACAATCCCGTCTTAGCACAGCGATTCGGCAACGTTCCCGGCCTGAGTGGAAGAATATTATATGGAATAGGAATGATTTGGAGAAGAAGGTAGTTGGATCAATTTCAAGTGTATATATACGTTCCCTTTTACAGGGGCATATTGTTAATTGGTGGGGTTCTATGCATGTTATGCACAAAAAAGTAGTGAATTATTCAATGAATACGTGTACAGATTTTATATGAAAACTTGAACCCAGTGATCAATATTATTACTAAAGAAATCTTAATTTCTACATGTTTCAATGTAGACCCTGCGAGATGAGATTAGTGAATTTCTAAACTTGAAATCATTCAGGTTTGCCGATGGAAAACACATTTGGATCCGTCTGATAAGATACTATATCTCCGCTGTTGCTCACATAACGATCTTCTTTAAGGGTCGACACAAGAACTTTTATGAAGTGAGTTGGAATCGGCTCCGATTTCTTCGGCTCCCGATACTATTTTCCGATCACCGGTTTCGCTGCTTTCGTCTGCAACATGAAGAAAACCATTAGAGTCAACTTCTATCAATCTAAAATCAGATCAGATTCTTGATGCTTACAGCTTCAACTAAGTGATAATGTGGGATCTGAGGGAAGAGATGATGAATGACGTGGGTGCCAATGTCGTGCTGGATATTGTTGAATACACCGTAATCACGGTCAACTGTTGTTAGTCCTCCTCTCAAGTTACTCCATTCCTGAAAATTACAACATGAAACAGTCACAAATTTTGAATATGGACCGTAAAACGGATTTTTAATTAAGGCTTAAATATACACATGATGTATGACGCATGTCTTTAGTTCTAGTTTAGTGTCTAACGTTTATTTTGTTTTAATTTGGTGTCTAACGTTTTATTCTTTAGCACAATTTGACTTAGACCGTGACGGATTATTAATTCTAATCGTTAAATGTCACTTGGCATTTGTTTAATATTAAAAAATGAATTTTGTAATTAAAATAATAAGAAATTAATTAATGGAAATTGAAAAATTAAAAAGTTAAAACCCTTTTTAACTTTTTTCTCATTAACCCTAAATCATTTTCTCTCTCTTCCCTATCACTCTACATAATTTGAAAATTTTGAGGTGTTGGGGAGGGTAATGAAGATGCTGGAAATGCAGATTTAGGTGCAGCATATCATGAGGAAGAATGTACTTGTTTGGGCTCAACAGAAGTAAATGAGGAAGATTTACCAAGTCAAAACACAAAAACTGGTTTAGGCTCAATAGAAGGAAATGAGGCAGATTTAGGGAGTATTTGTTTAACATATTTAGGAGGCGAAAACAGTAAGAAGGATATTGCTTACCTGTATTCTTCAGATGTTGAGAGTTATGAGACTGATTTAGATAGGGATTTTGTATCTAAAAAGACTAGTAAACTATTCTTTGATTCTTCATGTGCTGAACCTAGATTTGAATTAGGCATGATTTTTTAAAATCACAAAGAGTCAAAGGATGTTTTGTCTGCTTATGCAATAGTTCAAAGGTTTGATTTCAAGTATTTAACAAACATAAAAGAAAAAATTAGGGTTGTGTGTAAGAGTAAAGGGTGTTCATTCCTGATATATGCCTCTTGGGATGATGGTTTTTTTACAGTTAAAACTCTAGTAACTGAACACCAGTGTTATGTGATATTTAAGAATCAAAGAGCTAATTATAAGTTGATAGGAAAACATTTTCTTGGGAAGCTTAGGATTCTTCTAAATTTGAAACTGGGAGAGATTATGAGGCTTGTAGAGAGGAGTTATATGTGGATTTGACAAACAATGTTGCATGAGAGGTAGGAGGTGGGTAATGCAATAGAATAGGGGTAGTGTTTAACATGATTTTAATAGATTGTATGACTATGTGAATGCATTGAGGACTGCTGATCCAGAGGGTACTTTTGATTTAGTGGTTGTTAGACCCACTCCTGTTGACAATCTCAAATTTAGGAGATTGTATGTTTGTTTTAGTTCTTTAAAAAGTATTGTAGGGTTGTTCTAGGATTAGATGGATGTTATTTGAAAGGTGCATTCCAAGGTGAACTTATGTCTGTTGTGAGAAGATACAACAACAATCAGATATTTTCTATTGCTTTGAATCTAGGAGACGGTGAGAAGGTGACATTGCTTAGTGACATGCAGAAGGTAAAAACTTTCATAGTTCATTTTTCAATTTAAATTGTTTTTTAATTTGGTGCCCAACCTTTGTCTCGGTTCTAGTTTGATGCCTAACCTTTGTCTCAGTTCCAATTTGGTTCCTAACCTTTAATTATTTTTTCCAGTTTGGTGTCTAAACTTTAATACTTATTTACATATAGGTGCCCAACATTTACACTGTTTGTACTAATTACTTCTATTTCTGTTTTTATAGGGCTTGCTCGAAGAGGTCCCTTTGTACTTACAAAATGTAGAGCACAGATTATGTGCTAGGCATATTTATGCCAACTGGAAAAAAAAGCCACAAAGCAGGTGATCTTCATTTGCTGTTTTGGGCTTGTTGCAAGGTTACAATAGAAGCTATTTTTGAACACAATGTCAACATAATTGGTAAGCTGAAAAAGTTGCATATGATGACCTGATTGTTAGGCATCTTAGGTATTGGACTAAAGCATTTTTTAGTACCAGATCAAAGTGTGATGCTGTAGACAATAATTTTTCAGAGGCTTTCAATTTTGCCTATAACATCCTAAACTGATACAACACACATTCGATTGATCTGAATGCCACACGAAACCACTGAAGTGACTAACCAATTTTTTTAAAAATATTCGATTTGAAATGATCAATTGTAAATATTCATGCTACGATAAACCAAACATATATTAAATAAAATAGTTTACATTTAGGAGCTTCCAAAAATAATAATTCAGTTTACACAGACTAACGTTTAAAATAAGTTACGACTAGATAATACAAAATGAGGTTTACAAATATACATGCCCTCTAAAGAAGAAATTTGAGACATACTCTACACTTGTCTTAACTGGATCACTGCTAGCAAAAAGGCCCTCTGACTATTCCTCGACTAACCTGTGTAAAAAAAAAATTCAAAAGTTGAGCAAACTAGCCCAGTGCCACACTAATAACTAGGTCATATAAAAAGTGTTCATGGAATGCTCAAGCTAATTGATAATATTGAAATAGTGAGTATACTCGTATAATGTAATCTCTACTCTATGATAGACATCATGGTGTGGCTGAGGATTATGTATCTTAGAGTTCATGCACCCCTCTAGTCTATCAAGGATAAGGACCGGAATCTCTATATCAGACACAACACCCTCGACTAACCTACCCCTCGTTAGTGTCGAGCATCGGCTCTAGTTAGTTAGTTTAAAGTGCCTAACGTACTACTTAAGGATATCCAAACTGATTCTATACTTCGACATCACAATCTTACTAAAGGAACTCGGGTGTCATGATCGCTTCCCGAGCATCAATCAAGGATAGTTTTGTGTCCCCTACTTAATCTCATTTCTAAATGTAATTAAGCGTCATTAATGTTCTCACTTGTAGTCTTATTTGATGATATACTGAAGTGTTGGAGTACCTCGAGTCTAAACCCTTAAAATTTGACTTTCTTGCCCAAAACAGACTGTTGGTATATATACTGGCCATTCAATATCGATACCCATAACAATAGTTTCGATACTTTATGTAAGTATCGATACTAAAAAGGCTACTAGAAAATAGGTCTCAATACCACTCCTGGGAGTCTCGATACCATAAACCTGGTATCGATAAGCTTGAAAGGGTAACAATACCACTGCCCAAAGATTCATGAATTTACACAAAAATGATGAACGATCTCGATACTGGCCCTCCAGTATCGAGACCCAAGCTGCAGAGTGCACAAAATAAGCACAAAAAAAACTTATTATTCTAACCCAAAGACCTTAGTGAGGTCCCCAATTATTATTAATGCTTATGTGATATATATAAGTGTTATAAAGAAGGCTTTTAACATACTATAACTTTAAAACATATAATCTACCATAGACTTTAATCATCATGCTTCACTAAACTTTTAAATAAATGTTACATCTCTATTGACCCACAAATAGTATGAAAGAGTTGTAAGTGTGATTACCTTTATTCTTGGTTGCTAAAAACACCCTCAAAACACTCAAGAGGTAACTTTCTCCTTTCTCCTTGCTCTTCAGCTTTCTCCCAGTCCTTTCACTAATCAAAGGTAAGAAAAGGTGTTACTAACTCGAATAAGTCATTGGATTAATGCTAAAAACGTTTCCTATAACTTGAATCCACAAGAACAAACCAAAACCGTCTACTCTCTTGAACCTTTCTAAACCCATTTTTAAAACTATGTCTAAAACTTAAGAAATGGAACTTGAATTCAAGCTTGAAGAATGTAGATTATTAATCTTACCTTGGTTAATCAAACCCACACTTTAACCTCTTAAAATCTCAAATTTTGTAAAGAATAAGAAGAGAGGAAATATGGAAAGAATGAGAAGAGTGTTTGGTGAGGTTATATGGGAAGTGGTTCATGTAAATGATAAAATGGGAAGGGTTTTCATTCTTTAATTTAAACTATGGATAAAATACACTTTTAGTCATTTTACTTTCTATTTCAAAAAATACTCATCACCCTTCATTAATTCTCTTGGGCCCAACTCAAGCCCATTATCACTAAACCTGGCCCAAACTATTTTAATAGGTTATTTGGCTCAAAACATAGGTCTCGAGTTGACCCAAACTTCTAACTCGGAATTTGGAGTGTTACAATGTCATATTAAGGGCTATATTTAAGTTAATAATTTCTATGTTAGAGGATATTAGGCACTGTGTGATGCACAGAGTTGTTGATCACAAGAAAAATCCACTTAGGTGGAATGGTGACCTATGTCCTCGTATTACAAAAAAAACATTAGAAAAACATAAGAACTTTATTTATGTCTGCCATATCATCTGGAATGGGGTTGAAGGATATTAATTTTTACAAAATGATGACACATTTGTAGTTGATGTTAAAGGCTGGAAATGCACTTGTAGAGTGTGGGATCTCACGGGAATATTATGCCCTCATGTTGTGTGTGTAGTATTCTATAGGGAAGAAGAGTTGGAATTATATGTACTTAGTATGTATAAAATTGAGATTTATCAAGCATTGGACATTGTTGTTCTCCCTAGTAATTCAAGTGAAAAGTATTGGAAAGACACACAAATGCCTAAGATTGATGCACCTTTTAAAAGAAAAATGCCTGAAAGACCAAAGCATAAAAGGAGAAGAGAAAAATGTGAATTGAAAAGCAAAAACACCAACAGCAGCAACGAAAATAAGATGAGAATGACTGGAATGAAAATGAATTGTAGAGTTTGCAGGTAGACTTGACACAATTTAAAAACTTGTCCATCAAAAACCCAATACAATGTGAGTTTATTTTGGTTTTCCATTATTTTGTTTTAATTTAATAATTAGATGACTATGTAATCTAATTATTTTTTTACACAAACCAAGTCCCACCAGCATCAACTTTTAATAGGGACTGCTTCAACACCCCTCTTTCTACACCAGTAGCCACTACAACCCTTCTTTCTACACCAACAATCTCTACACCCCTGGTTTTACACCAACAACTTCAACACCACAAGCGGCACCACTGTCAATAGCAACTTGTTGAACTATGTTTCGATATAACAATTTAAGGCAAAATGGTTTTTGGACTTGAATTGAATTTACAAAATGTATTTGGACTTAATTGAATTTATTCAAAATTTACAAAAATAATTCAAAGTTATTTTAATTTAAAATTGAGCACAAAAATGTTTTTATGAATAGTAATTTACTATTTGAACAGTAAATTACTATTTGAACAGTAAATCATTGTTTGAACAGTACCCCGAGGCTCAAAAATTCCAGTATGTAAAAAGGGAACCGATTCCCCCCAAGGGGGTACCGATTCCCTCACTGTTCATCAGCCCAACGGTAATAATATTTAAATATTATGAAGGGGTATCGATTCCCTATGAAGGGGTACCGATTCCCCCCCCATTCTGGGCAGCCTATTTTTACAGAAAAATCATTCTCAAACGGCTCCAAAACATCCTCAATGGCTAGATATGACTTCAAACACATTCCAAGCTATAAATACAAGCTAAGGACACTTGAAGAAGCAAGAGAACAACTATCCAAGCAATCAAACACAAGAGAAGAGTTTTTCAATCTTATTTCATCTTTCTCTTGTAAATATTTTGTTCTTGTGAGCTCAATCTTGTAAACACCTACCTTAGAGAGGTTTTCTTGTTTACATTTCTTATCCTTTTGTAAAGGGGAAAGGTTCTAGCTAATCCCGTGTAAAAGCTAGGGAAAGGTTCTAGTTTATCCCGGAAAAACTAGGGAGTTTGTAAGGTTACTCTTTATCCTCAAAAGAAAGAACAAATTAGTGAATTTGTTGGAAAATCCTTGGTGAGGAGCTAAGGTAGTGGACGTAGACTTTGATTGAGAAAGTCAAACCACTATAAATCGCTGTGCAATTCTCTATCTTTCAATCTCCTTACTCCCTAAACACAAAACCGTTCCGACCCCCTATTTGCAAACCGTTCCAGTTGTCGATTCGAGCTTCCAAAAATCCTAACACAACTGCTCTACAAATGAGGTCCATGCCTACTCTAACTGTTCAATCACCTACAACCTCTGCACCTAGAAAAAAAAAGGTGATAGCAAATTGCAAATCCCTTCCCCTAGAGATCATGTTACACCACATAGGCTAAGGAGCAGAAAAATCATGCAAGGGATTGGCATGTACACAAATAAAGCAACAAGAATACAAATTTTAAATGTAAGTAAATATAATTCTAAACAATTTTAATTAATTTTTTTATAAAAATTATGTGCTTCTGATATTTTCTTTCATTTTAACAGCCAGGAAGACCAAGTCAAGTGTTCCTTTCTCGACCTAACACAAGGTCATCTGTTGCAGCCAGAATACAAAGTTCAAGTCATACAACAACAACACTACCTTCAGCATCTTCTCAGTCACCTTCAATGGAAACTTCTAACATTGATCCATAAGCAAGATTGCCAAAGCTTCCCATCAACAGGCCAAAGCTTCCCATCAAAAGGTCTCTCCTTAAACCAACCATTTAGAGACCTTAGAATGAAGTTTATGCTTCTTTTGTGTTTTGTGTTGCATTATCTTTAGTCACATGAAAATGGTTATTTGACTTTGTTTACTCATGTGAATTATTTGGGCATTTGACAATTCATTTTGTTTAGATATATGCAACTATTTGGGCTATTCACTTTAATATATGAAATATTTCTTTTGCTCCTATTAATTTCCAACTATTTATATACCCATGCTCATTCAGCAATTATGTATCAATGCAAAATAATCATATACTAACATTCAATTTCCATACACAAAACATAAGATTTCCATAACAACAATTTAAACTTTTATTATCTTCTAACATAACAATTTTCATACCAACATTACAACAACTACAAATTCCTTCAGCTACACCAATATTACAAGAAACCCGCAAACATAATAACTTTCCTCCTCTTTGCACATAATAATTGTCTTACCATCATTCATTTAAAGACCAAATTTCACCATGAAGTACACTATTCAAGAAGTAAAGAATGCTATCTTATAGAATAAAGCATGTGTCCTCCTCTTTGCACATTTTACAATTTCTTTCGATTGTTGGTTTTCATTTTTTAAATTCATATTTTCAGTCATTAACATTTCCAATTGAAATTTCAAGTCTTCATTAGTACATTCATTATCTGGTTCCTTGTCTACCCACTGGAAAAAATTACATCAATTATGCAACATACAGAAAATTAAAACATTAGGCTAATAAGTCAACAAGCCCTAAAAATTTCTTACAAAATCATAACTTACCTCTTTCGCTTGACAACACCCATAAAAATTCCCTTTACTCCATGGCTTATTAGAAATGCAAATGGGAGCTTTCATTCCACAATGACATTCCACGACCCTTGAACTTTCACTTGATATCCTTTACTCTCTGCCTGTAGGTTCTGAGAACTTATTTAGGGTTCTTAAATTCAATTTTAGAAAAAGGGTGGAGAATGAATGAGAAGAGAATGAAGGGGAAGAGAGAGAAATGATTTAGGGTTAAAGGTTAAAAAGGTTTTTAACTTTTTAATTTTCATTAATTAATTTCTTATTATTTTAATTACAAAATTCATGTTTTAATATTAAACAAATGTCAGGTAGCATATAACGGTCTGAATTAACGGTCCATCACGGCCTGACCCAAACTGAGTTACGGAATGAAACATTAGACACCAAACTAGAACGAAATAAACGTTAAACACTAAACTGAAACTAAATACATACGTTGGACACCTTTTTGTATATTTAAGCCTTTAGTTAATTACCTTGCCACGATACGAAGGAAGTTTCCGTTCATATCCATGGTGATGAATGTCATGGATGAACCAAACGCAAAAGAGAAATAGACAAGGAGACCGACCATTGCAATCCAATTGAAGTGGTTTCCTGTCTTGGGGAGAAAACAGTGTGCTGTATGGGTTGAAGTGAGATCCTGTCTTCTCTGGACTTCTATGCCACTTTAATAATGCACCTAATTAAGCACTATAATTAGTTCTTTTTGGTTGTAAGACCAATATTAAATCCTAGCAAAATTGCTTCAATAATTTGTTGAATTTCTTTTTTTTCATAAAAGAAGCAATAAAAATTTTCTTCAAATAAGGTATTTGCTATACTACTCGGTGAAAGACACCTGAACCACATAAGAACTTCTTAAAGATGTCTGGATCATCTAACGATTCCTGCATGTACGATAGCAAAGTTAATTGGTAATGCTCTAGACGTCGTTAAGTGATCCCGACGTCATTTACGAGTATTGTAACAAGCACCCTAATTAAAAATAATAATTTTTCCTTCACTGTTTATGAGCAAATTTTTTTCAACACGTTATTAAAAAATGTTGCCGTTAGACCCTTTTGCATTATCAGCTAGTTCAATCTAAAACAAGGTAGGGTATGCAAATAGGGGAAAGGGGATAGTGAATCTCAAAAGTCTTGTTTCAATGCTCAAACTCTTGTAAAGCTTCTCAGGCGTCTGAGAATTCAAAAAAAAAAAAGGTTAGATAATCCAAGGATCGAATCTTAAAGATGATTGTATGAACTAACTGAATTCGGGATTCGATGCTTTACCGGAACCCAAGACTCGTCCTTCTCCACATTTCCATGGTTTTGATGATGAGTTTTATGACTTAGTCTCCTACAAAAGTCCCAAACAAAGTTCCATGTAATTGCATATATATATATATGTATGTATGTAAAGAACAAACGTTAAACCCAAGCAACGAACGTACCATCCATGGTAACGAACAAGGATTGCGGAATGTAAGATCTGTTCCACCACATTATTTAGAACGGGATCATGAGAAAAGCTTCCATGGCCACTGCAAAAATCAATAGCAACTCGAATTTAATCAAATAACCGACACAAACAAACCCGGAACCGAAAATGGATGTAGGATCAGTACCAATCGTGTCCGAGGACAAAGAGAGCCCAAAAAATAGTTCCTTGAGCAACCCAGTAGAGAGGCCAAAAGAACCAGGTGTTCAAGTAAGACGCAGCTGCTAATAATGCAAAGACGACAATGATATCCCTGAAGACATAACTCATTGACCTCCATGGATTCTAGACCCAACAGTGCTTCGGGATGGCAGCTCGGATATCGGCAATATGAAAAGGAGGAGCTGCACTTGCATCGAAATCATCTTTGTTCTCCATTGATGTGTCCTTCACTGAAGGGCTCGATTCTCTGTCAAATTCCAGTTATCTCTCTCCGCAACTCCAAAACTCAGACGTGAATTATAGGACACAAAAAAGTTGGGGAAAAAAGGAGTGAAGGGTGTTGAAAAGAAACATTAATATATTCCAACCATTCAGGCAAATACTTCTCAATGTTTGTTCTTTTTTTTATCATAATTAGCAGAAAAAAATAAAAGAAATCAATAATTGAGGGACTGAATGTGTACATTGCTGTTATTGTAATGGTCTTCCAGAAAACTAAGAGTTTCGAGCTAGAATATATAATGAAAATTTGCCTCATCAAAAAGTTGCAGACAACGTGTGTTCATTAAAAACTCACTTTTTTTGAATATAAACTTTTCATATTTTAAATTTTTTAGTCGATGAAAAATGATGTTATTCTTTTATGAATTCGAATAAATATATTTATAAGATATGTGTTGTCAATAGGTTGAGGGGATTTTAGTAAAAAAAATATTATTTTGTAATTATATCGAACTATTCAAGAAAAATTATATTACATTTTATAAATATTTTTATATTAAATATATAACGTATGAATGATTAATTTATTAAAACTTATATAAGTAAAAAGTACTTAAAAATTATTACTGATATAATAATAAAATATACAAACACAAATATGTTTAGGAAGAATGAAAAATTAAATAATAAGAAAATTTTATTAAAAAAACCCAATAAATTAAAATTATTTAATATTTTTTGGTAAAATAAATAATTATTTATAAAAAAAATATAAAAAAATATGTAAAAACTAATTATATTTATCTTTTGTCATTTGAGAAAACAAAAAGAATGAGTAAAATTAATATCAGACAATTTCACTTTCCTGAGAAAATAAATAGAAATTTGATTAGTAGAAAAATCAACTCAAGTTATTTATTTATTTATTTATTAATAGATGTACCAAGAGAATTGGGTCGGATGGATGATGGCATGATCTCACAGGTAACCTGGGTTCAAACAATATTATTTACAGATTATGTTTAAATTTTATATAAATAACTAATTTTTTAGTACATTTTACAAGTTTATGTTTTATTATTTAAAATTAATCAATAACAATTTTATTAATCACAATTTGTGGCTTAATTAAATCTAATAGTTAGAGCGGTCTAATATTTATTTCAAAAGTGGTGGTTTTTAATGAGATGTATTTGTCATACCCTAATTTTGTCCGGATAATTCGAATCAAATTGAAGGGCAATTTGAAAGTTTTTTGTGCGTCGGCATCAGATTTGTTCAAGTGACTTTATGGCATGGATGAGAAATAATTCGAGGACTCGATGAGTTTCGAGCGTTAGTTCAAAAGGGTTTGGAGATCATATATGTCCAATTGCCCATAAATACAATACCCCGGTACTACAATTTGGTTCAAATCAAACCCACTAAACCCATTTCCATAATCACATTTACCCAAACCCATTTGCACAGCCAAATTAACCCGGACCCAAACAAGTATCAAAGAAACCCTAAGCCTAATCTTTTCCGGCAACCGAGCCTGCAGGTGACGTTTCATCCATGCGCCGTTGGTCTCCCATCCTCTTCCACGTTCAGATCGGGCATCACGCGGTTCTTTCGTCTACGTGGAAGGTTGTTTGTCATCCGAAGACCCTCCAATTGCCACGCCAGCGAGCACACGAGTTCCCTCACCACATTGGATTGGGACCAGTGGTCCCCTGATGCTTCTGTCAACACCTGCAAACAACGTTGGCAGCCCCCAACGGCCTAGCATGGATTTGGCAGGATCCCATCATTCAAAGCAACACAGAAAAAAAAAACATGCAGTTTTGTAATTTTCATATTTTGGATTTTCTTGTAAATCAGGTGTTATATAAACCCAAAAACCAGATGTAATAGGGGATCCGGTCCCCATTCGAAAATCGGTGTAAAAAAACCAGAGGACTCTCTCCCATTCGAAAGGAAATAGGAAAAAAAGAGCATTTTGGCAACAAAAAAAAGGTCTTTTTTTGGAACATTGAAAAAGGGTATTCTCCATTCTTCCTTCTTTCGTTTTTTTCAGTTTCCGTTTTGTGTGTGTTTGGCTTGAAGAAAAATAAAAAATAATAATCGAAAAGGGAAGGGAATAGGTTTACCTGAGTCATTTACCGGAGTAGGAGTCGTCGAGGATGAGCAGTAGCGTCTTAGGATCGCTTGGTAGCGTTTTATCTTCTCTAGTTCTGGTTTTAGGGGTTTAGAAAAGAAATAGGAGGTTTAGGTTAATAGGTGGGGTTTTGGTTCGGAGAGAGACAAGTAGTGCCGATCTATGGTGCCGTCGAGGGATCTTGAGGCTCCGTCGAAGTAGGGAGGCCACTGCTGCATGGTGGCCGTTGAGTGGGTAGGAGCCTTTTGGGTTTCGGCTTTTGGAGTTTGGAGCAGAGAGGAGAAAGGAGGTCGTTTGGGGTTTTAGGCTGTCGGTTTTAGCGTCGGTCGCAACGAGATGAGCCACCGAGGATACCCCAATTTTTTTGAAAAAATATAAACAGATATCTTCAAAATTTAAAAAAACATTAATTTAAACACTTAAATTTTTGGAAGTTTTAAGTTGATCATCTTAAATTTTATTACTAAGTTCCGTCATCTAGTAAAATACATAAATTGTCTATGATTATAGGGTATTATTTTATTAAGTATTTAACTATTGAAAGTTGTAAAATGATCTTTAAACTATAGAATATTGTTTTGTTAAGTTCATCAACTATTAAAAGTTATAAATTGGTTACTAGACTATTCATTATGTTCAAAACTCGTCTTTTTTCGTTAAAAATTTGATGATTGTCTAAGCTGGATGTTAATATAATGATTGGGATATGATAGTCATTTTAGATTATGAGATTATATTTTATCATATCACAGTTAACATATTGACGTTTAACTCAGGATATCGTCAACCTTTTAACAAAAAAGTACGAGTAGAACATAATAAATATTCGGGTGGCCATTTTATAAGTTTTAATAGTCAAGAGACTCAACAAAACAACACTTTATACTCAGGACTATTTTGTAACTTTTAGTAGTCGATGGACTTAATAAATAAATATTTTATAATCGGGTGATCATATATGTAACTTAACCATAATATAATGTAAATATAACTAAATATTTTTTTTCTATTGTGTTTCTACTTCTATACTTTTAACAGTTCATTTTAGATGGTCTATATTTAAAATGACTCATCACAGGGACCCTTCACCGTTTCCATATGTATAGGCATATGAATGATCGTATTCTCGTCGGTGAACGTTGATGCTAGGCATACAGATGTACGTATACTCGGGCGAATGCACTTAAGGCTAATTGGTTCGGGGAATGTGGGATTCTCATGAGAATGAAATCATATTTCCCGTTTGGTTGGTTTGAAATCTCATTTCCGATAATGTTTTATTACCAATAGTGTATTTTTTTTGGGTATATTATCGGGAATGTCATTACCCTCTTCTCTTAGGTATTGTTGGATTACCGGCGTTTTGGACTAAAATGCCCTTAATTTTTTTTCTTCAAAAATATCATTCTTCTGTCGTTGAATAATAAAAATTCTACGAAGGTTAAATTATAAATTTATCCTTAAACTATTTTAGATTTACAAAAAAAAATCTATAATTAAAAGTTTATATGAAGTTCAGGGATTAAAATTAAATTTTATCATTTCATTAAATCTTTTTATATTTTCAATTTTGTAAAAAAATATATATAAATTTTATGAATTTAAATTTTTTAAAGAAAATATATAAATATCTTATAGTAATATTATAGTAGAATTCAACTTGTTAAAAAAAATAAATATATAATAAGGAGAATTTGGTCAAATATACATTCCAATAATCTTTTATTCCTTTAACCAAACACGGTAATCTTACATTCATGCTAAACCAACCAAACACAAAATACAACATTCTCAGTAATCCTATTCCCTGGTAATATTTTATTATCACTGGTAATCTTACATTCCGTTAACCAAACACACCCTTAACTTCTAGACTCAAGTCCATACTCGTTATTTTAGATAAATTATTAAATATGGTTCAATACATTAAGAGAACAAGGAAAAAGAAACAAAATATGCATACTAATTTTATTAGAATAATAAATTTTTTGGACTTCCATTTTTAATTTTTCGATTCGTCACTGTGCATTCCCATTTGAAAATGTCTATACATTAATGTATATTATTGTTGTCGTAACCGGTTTTCGTCCGGGCACGAAATTTTAAATTTGGCTGGAAAATTGATTTAAATAAATGTTTTTGAAAATAATTTGAGAGTCGCCATCGGCCTTTTGGGTCAGGTAGGTCGAATACCTAAAAATTATTTTTTAAAAGAGTTTTAAGAAAACACTAATAAAAAATGAACTGATCTGCGTTTATAACCAAAAATTCATTCTTTTTAATAATAAAAAGGGATTCGTTGTCGGTTACGTTTAGGGAAGGATTAGCACCCCTACAACGCCCAAAATTGGTACTTTTTAATTATAAATTGTCTCTATTATTAAAATTTAAAAATTCAAAAATATATTTAATTTATAATTCTATTATTTCAAAATTATATAAAAAAATATTTATTTATTTAAAAATATCAGAAAAGAACTTCTAGGTGCCTTAAGACAGCTCTTTTCTTTCTATTTGATTATTTTACATAAAATTAAATAATAAATTTTTTATAATGTTTAATTTTAAAATACCAGAATAGGACATCCAGTTGTATTAAGACTGTCCTTTTCTTCAATATTGAAAAATAAATATTAAAATAATTTATTTGAAGTAAATATTTATTTATTATATATATATATTTATGACTATAAAAATATTTAAATAAATAAACAAGTAAAATTAAAACAATAAAATACAACTAGAACGATATATTTAAAATAAATAACTAAATGATAGAAAAAATAAAATTAAAAACCTAATTCATAACTAATCAAAATATTAGGGATTAAACATGCTATTTATTTATTTTATTTATTTAGTGACTAAAATAAAATTATCTAAAATTCGGATATTATAATAAAATAAATTAAAAATATAAACTAGGGATTAAAATATTATTTATTAAAATTAAGGGATTAAATTTGTTATTTATCCTAAATATATTATTTTAATATGAAGGACTAAAATAAAAGAAATTAAAATTAAAGATCTGAATTAAAAGTATTATAGAATCGATTTAGTGACTAGAATGTAAAAATTACAAATTAGAATGGCTTCGGACGGGGTTTACCCTTTGTGAAATTACAGAAATACCCTCCCCGAAACGACGTCGTTTGGGATAGGGTATTTATAACCCAAACCGGCTGGCCCTACGGGCCAGCTTCTCATTTCATTTTCTCTGTTCTCTCTCTAACAGAGAGAACAAAAATGTTCTTTGCCTTCTCTCTAGCTTCCCTCACCGGAGGGAAGCCGGTCACCGGACGGCAACCGTCTACCGCCGTGACCGTCACTGCCGGCCACCGCATCTGGTGGTCGGAAAATTTTATTTTTCCACCATTAAATAGATCGGACCGTCCTAAGGACGGTCCCGGTGTTCTTTTCCCTTAAAAAGCTCCTAATCGGAGCGAATCTACAAAAGTACCTTCGGTGTTTCGAAGGTTCCGGTGAGATCTGGTGGTCGGGGCTTCCTTGGTAAGTTTCTTTTCTTCCTTTTTCTTTCTTTTCTGTTTCTTTGCTGCTGAAATTGTTGAGATCGTTGGTATATATATTTTTTTTGTATCTTGTTTCTTTGTATTTCTCTCTGTGTTCTGTCCTTTTTTTTTTGCTCGCAGATGGGGTGATGGCTTTATAGCCATCACCGGTGTGGTCATCGGACCGGTCCGAAGAGGGGGTTTTGGTGAGTCACCGGACTACCAGTGGTGACTCACCCCTTAACCATGGCGTGTGGAGGGCAGCTGGTCTTCTGGAGTCTTCATTTGGGACGTGGCAGCGGCGGAGGCGGCGAAAGAGTGTCGGCAGCGGTGATTGGAAACTGGGGCGGCGCCGCGTGGCCCTAGGGTAATGATACCCTAGGGTTTCTTCTGGCATATCTGAGGACCGTTGGATCTCCCAGATCCAACGGCTGTGATGATGAGGCGGCTGGAATTAGGGTTAGGAAACCCTAACTGAAACCCCCAAATGTTTAGGGTTTCTGGTTGGTCTGGACCGGTTCTGGTTTGTTTGTAACTGGGTCGGTCCAGTTGTAATTGGGCCTGTAATTAATTATTTATATATGTATTTAATATATATTTAATAATAATAATAAAAATGATGATAATAATAATAATAATAATAATAATAATAATATGGGTAAAAAAAATTAGTATCTTCAGATGCCCCTCTTTGCTCATTCTTGTGTTAACAAGAATAGGGCAAAGATGAAAAGATAATAAATTTTTTTATCCATTTGGCTTCACTTGATCATAATGGAGATATTGAATAAATTCTCTCTCTCCAGATGAGTTCTTCTCATTATGAACTTTCTGCTGGGGATAATGCTGACCTCTTTCTTTCTGTGATATAGTCATTCAAAAGGTTGAATAAGCTTTTGATGAGTTCTTCTCATTATGAACTTTCTCTAGAAATGCTGATGCTAATCTATCTTTTTCTGTGATAGAATTATTGAACAAGTTCTTCTTATTATGAACTTCTTCTTCCTTCTTCAGATGAGTTCTTCTCATTATGAACTTTCTCTGGAAAAGATAATCCATCAATTTGATGAATTCAGGCAAAAGGTTGAACAAATTCTTCTCATTATGAATTTCTTCTTCCTTCTTCAGATGAGTTCTTCTCATTATGAACTTTCTCTGGAAAAGCTGATCCATCAAGTAATGAATTCAGGTAAAAGGTTGAACAAATTCTTCTCATTATGAATTTCTTCTTCCTTCTTCAGATGAGTTCTTCTCATTATGAACTTTCTCTGGAAATGATGATCCATCAAATGATGGATTCAAGTAAAAGGTTGAACAAATTCTTCTCATTATGAACTTCTTCTTCCTTCTTCAGATGAGTTCTTCTCATTATGAACCTTCTCTGGCAAAAATAATCCATCAAGTGATGAATTCAGGTAAAAGGTTGAACAAATTCTTCTCATTATGAACTTCTTCTTCCTTCTTCAGATGAGTTCTTCTCATTATGAACTTTCTCTGGCAAAAATAATCCATCAAGTGATGAATTCAGGTAAAAGGTTGAACAAATTCTTCTCATTATGAACTTCTTCTTCCTTCTTCAGATGAGTTCTTCTCATTATGAACTTTCTCTGGCAAAAATAATCCATCAAGTGATGAATTCAGGTAAAAGGTTGAACAAATTCTTCTCATTATGAACTTCTTCTTCCTTCTTCAGATGAGTTCTTCTCATTATGAACCTTCTCTGGAAATGTAAATCCATCAAATGATAGATTTGAATCTTTGCTAAAATCTTTGAAATTCCTGTTAAAATTTCAACAAGAATAAAAAATGAATGGAAATGCATCTATTTTTGCAAATGCCTAAATATGATGCATGAATGTTAAGTTGTTTGATTTTAGATTGGTGAATTAAGTATTTCTTCAATTGTAAAAAAAACAATAGATCTTTCTTCTTCAAAACAAAGAATCTATCATCTTTGACAAATGTAGATATAATGTCATAAAATCTCTTGAGAATAAAACTCAATAGTATAGGCTCTTGAAAAGCTTGCATTCAAGCAACATGTTGATTCTGATAACAACTCATCTGATTATGAAGTGACCTTTCAAGATGATTTCACAGATATCGATAGTTCTTCTAATACTGAAAAATCTTGAATTCTGATTCTGATGAGGAGAATAAACTGTTATACTTGACAAAAATGGGATTCTCAAAGGCTGAAGCTTCAATAGCCATGTAGAGATGTGTAGTCCAAATTCATCAATTATAGAATTGGCAAATTTTATATGTGCTGCTCAAATGACTAAAAATGCTGACACACTTCTTCCGGTAAAAGATGGGAAGCCATTATGTGATAATCCCAGTTACAAGCAAAGACGAAACTTGTGCTATGATTTTTGGGAAAGGGATAAGCAAAAGAAGCTTGAAAAGAAACTTCTTAATGAAGACGATCATGCAGTTCATCTTTTAATTCCAATGATTGGTTCTGTAGTTCCTACCAAACCAGATCAGATAACTCAAAGAACACTTCCAGAAGATGCTATGAACACATTCATCTTCCAAATTCAATGATTGGTTCTGTCTAACCAGATCAGATAACTCAAAGAACACTTCCAGAAGATGCTATGAGTACATTCATCTTCCAAATTCAATGATTGGTTCTGTCTAACCAGATCAGATAACTTAAAGAACACTTCCAGAAGATGCTATGAGCACATTCATCTTCTAAATTCAATGATTGGTTCTGCCAAACCAGATCAGATAACTCAAAGAACACTTCCAGAAGATGCTATTGAGTCTCTTTCAGTTATGTTTGGACTAGGATATCACAGTGCTTATTCGATGTAGAGCCAAAATTTGTAGATTCGAAGCATTTCCATGCTACTACACTGAAAATGGCTATATTCATAATTCTGCCAATTAATAACAGATTTTCTCTTTATGCTTCCTCCATATGCTGATGCTTTTCCATTGACAAAGAAATGATGGCTTTCATGGGATCCAAGAACAAAGTTGAATTGTTTATAAACATGTACAGGAAGTGCCAAATTGACAGAAAGGATCTGTAAGGTTCTTGAAGCTTATGTCAATGAGCCACCTTCGAGTATCCAGAAGTATGTTCTTGATGAGTGCTGAAAATGGAATCTAGTATGGGTTGGAAGGAATAAAGTTGCTTCACTTGAACCTGATGAGATGGAAATGCTTCTAGGTTTCTTAAAAACCCTACACAAGGATCTGTATAGAGATATGTTTCCCAGTGATATCAATGTCTTGTTTCTTTTTGTTGGAATCAATGCTACAAAGGTTGCCTTCTATTGTCTTAGTATATCTTTGAAAACAGATGTGCAAGAACTGAATGGTGATCGGTTGGAGCAATTGATGAGTAGATTTGTCAAATTCGACCTTGTTGTCGGTTATATCTAGCATAACAACCTTATTTTTCAAGATGGTGATGATTTGCTTATTTTGTATTCCATGTATTTAAAAGTATTAACATAAAGTGATATTCAGAAATCTTTAATTTATTTCAAAATTATGTTAAATCATAGAAGAATAAATTGAATTTCCAAAAATAAATTGAATCTCAAATAAATTGAACTTGAAATAGATAGAATTGTATCCAAAGTTTTGGCAAGCATAAGAATAATAAAAATTCAAATGTCTCAACAAATTATAAGCATAAGTATTTCTAAATTAATCAAGTTGATACAATTTAGAGAAATGATGTAAGCTTTTGTCTGGAAGATCTCAAACGTTGTCGAAATGCTTGTAGATGTGAAGTTTCTTCCAAACTGTCAAAATCTTAAGAGAGTTCAATTGCCAGATGCCTAATATCAACCTGCATTTGAGCCGCCTTTTCAGGTTTTCAACTCAAATCCTTCCTTTGGTTACAAGATGCCCTTTGCGGGTTTTCACCTTGACCCCCCCTTTTTCTTTTTTCTTTTTTTCTTTTTCTTTCTTTTGTTTTTCTTTTTCTTTTCTCTTTTTTTTCCTTTTCTTCAAGCATAATATTTCTTGACAGAATCCGAGTTTATTGGATTTCTCAGAATTTTTCCATCCATTTCTGCCAAGATTAACGCTCCTCCGGAAAAGGCCTTTTTTACAACGTATGGCCCTTCCCAATTAGGCATCCATTTCCCACGGAAATCTTTATGTATAGGCAAGATCTTTTTTAGTACTAGATCACCCTCTTGGAATTCTCTTGGATGTACTTTTTGTCATGAGACTTCATCATCCGTTTCTGATACATCTGTCCATGGCAAATAGCTTTCAATCTTTTCTCCTCAACAAGGTTCAATTGATCAACTCTAGCTTGGATCCATTCAGATTCATCCAATTTTGTTTCTCTCAATATTCGAAGCGATGGAATCTCAACTTCAATTGGTAAGACTGCTTCCATTCCGTAGACTAGAGAAAACGGTGTTGCCCCAGTAGATGTTCGAACAGTAGTTCGGTATGCGTATAGAGCAAAAGGTAACTTCTCGTGCCAATCTTTGTAAGTTTCAGTGGTCTTTGTAATGATTCTCTTGATGTTCTTATTTGCTGCTTCAACTGCCCCATTCATCTTTGGACGATATGCCACTGAGTTTGCATGTTTGATCTTAAACTGTGCACAAAGTTCGGTCATCATTTTGTTGTTCAGGTTCAGAACATTGTCTGTAATGATCCTTTCTGGTAGGCCATATCGGCAAACTATCTCTTTCTTTATGAACTTGCAGACTGTGGACCTCTTAATATTAGTATATGAAGCAGCTTCAACCCATTTGGTAAAATAATCAATTGCCACAAGGATGAAGCAATGTCCATTCGATGCTTTTGGTGTAATTGCACCAATGACATCTATTCCCCACATAGAAAATGGCCAGGGTGCTGTCATTACATGTAAAGGATATGGGGGTACATGAATCTTGTCTGCATATATCTGGCATTTATGACATTTCCTTGCATGATCAATGCAATCTGTGTACATGGTAGCCCAATAATATCCATATCTCATTATTTTTCTGGCCATGGAAAGACCATTTGCATGTGTTCCACATATTCCACTGTGTACTTCTTCAATGACGTTTCGAGCTTCGCTGGTATTTAAACATCTCAATAGCATTTGATCATTGCTTCTTCTATACATAATCTCTCCATCAAGAAAATATCCAGCAGCCATTCTTCTCAAGGTTCTTTTATCAATTTCCGATGCATTTGGTGGATAACTTTGATTTTTGATATATTGCAGGATATCATGATACCATGGTTTACCATCTACCTCTTCTTCCACACTATAACAATGTGCAGGAATTTCATATACTTGCATTTTGATTGGCATCATATCAACTTTCTTATTTGCCTGAAACATAGCAGCTAATGTAGCCAAAGCATCTGCCATTTGATTTTCTTCTCGAGGGAGATAATTGAATGTAACTCTCTCAAATTCTTTCACTAATTCGAGGGTAAAATTTCGGTATTCCAATAATTTGGGATCTTTTGTTTCCCATTCTCCTCTCAATTGATACACCACTAACGATGAATCTCCATATATCTTGAGACATTTGATTTTTCTTTCTATAGCTGCTTTCAATCCCATGACACAAACTTCATATTCTGCCATATTATTGGTGCAAAAGAACTCCAGTCTACTTGTAAAGGGATAATAAACATTTTCTGGAGAAATTAACACTGCCCCGATTCCTCGTCCCAAAGCATTAGATGCTCCGTCAAAGTAAAGCTTCCAAGTTGATAATTCGTCATTTGTTCTGACTTCTTCATTCATGGATATGCACAACAAATCTTCATCGGGAAAATTGAAGTTCAAAGGCTGATAATCATTTGATACACGACTGGCCAGAAAATCAGCTATGACACTTCCTTTTATCGCTTTTTGGTTGACATATATAATATCAAACTCAGATAATAACATCTGCCATCTAGCCATTCTGCCTGTCAAAGCTGGTGATTCCATTAAGAATTTCAAAGGATCAAGTTTTGATATCAACCAAGTAGTATGGTATAATATATATTGTCTGAGTCTTCGAGTAGTCCACACCAAAGCACAACATAATTTTTGTATTGGGGGATATCGAACTTCACAATCAGTAAATTTCTTGCTCAGATAATAAATAGCTTTTTCTTTTCTTCCAAATTCATCATGTTGTCCTAATACACATCCCATCGAATTTTCGAAAACCGTCAAGTAGAGAATTAATGGTCTATCAGGTATTGGTGATACTAAAATTGGGGCATTGGATAAGTATTTCTTAATAATATCCAAAGCTTCTTGACATTCTTCATTCCAGACTTCAGGATTGTTCTTTCGAAGTAATTTGAACACTGGATCACATTTGTCAGTTAATTGAGAAATGAACCGAGATATATAATTTAATCTCCCCAAAAAGCCTCGAACTTCTTTTTTTGTATTGGGCGGTGAAAGATCTTGAATTGCTTTTACTTTATCTGGATCAATCTCGATTCCTTTTTTGCTGACCACAAATCCCAAAAGTTTACCGGAAGTTACCCCAAAAGTGCATTTTGCGGGGTTGAGCTTTAATTGATACTTCCTCAATCTTTGGAAAAGCTTTCTCAGATTTTTAATATGTTCTTCTTCAGTTCGGGATTTGGCAATCATGTCATCCACATATACTTCAATCTCTCTGTGCATCATGTCATGAAACAAAGTTACCATGGCTCTTTGATACGTTGCACCTGCATTTTTCAATCCAAATGGCATCACTTTATAACAGAATGTGCCCCACATGGTTATAAATGTTGTTTTTTCCATGTCTTCAGGATTCATTTTTATCTGATTATATCCTGAAAATCCATCCATAAATGAAAACCATGCATGTCCTGCAGTATTGTCCACCAATATGTCTATGTGGGGTAATGGAAAACTATCTTTTGGACTAGCTTTGTTGAGATCTCTGTAATCCACACACATTCGAACCTTCCCATTCTTCTTTGGTGCGGGCACAATGTTGGCTACCCATTCTGGATATTTAGATGCCTGTAGGAAACCTGCATTGATCTGTTTCATCACTTCTTCTTTGATTTGCAACAACATTTCTGGCCTCATTCGTCTGAGCTTTTGTTGGACCGGTTTATATTCTGGATTGATTGGAAGCTTGTGTATCACTATATCTGTGCTCAAACCAGGCATATCTTGATAAGACCAGGAAAAGATATCCTTGAACTCTTGAAGGAGATTTATCAATTCTTGTTTTATCTGGATTGTCAGAGTAGTACCAATTTTCACCTCTTTCATTTCTTCATCTGTTCCCAAATTCACAGTCTCAACCTCTTCTTTGTGGGGTAGAATTTGTTTGTCTTCTTTTTCTACCAATCTTAATAGTTCAGTAGGAACATCACATTCCAGTTCATCCTCACACCCATTGATTTCTTCCAGACATATAGGCTGCTCTAAATTTATCATTGGATTAAATTTAGGAATAAACATGCTATTAACACGGTGACACCTGCAAATTTAAGTCGGACATATTTCCGAAAGAATATAGTAAATTTATGAAATAAATAAATGTAAAAATGTAAGAAAATGTAAAGAATGATTGCCATATGAAAATTTTAAAGAAAATTTCTTATATTTAACATAATTTCTTTTACAAGATAACAAAAAGTTTTTCATATTTTTGAGCTAAACATAAAGATTAGTTCTGAATATTACTCTGCATTAATATTAAAAACTATAGGAAGATCTTCAGTGGTCCAATTGGTGAGTGTTTCTCCAGGAAGACATGGGCGAATCTTATCCAAGTATTTGCCAGTCTTGTTGTCATTCATGATCATGTTGATAAATAATCCATTCATAGCTTCTTCAACTTTGTCTTGATCTTTCGTCAACTTTTCTTCTTTAAAGGCTTCAACAAGCTGCTGTTCTACATTAATTGTTCCCCCTGATCTGAATATGGTCTTCAACTGTGGGAATGACATGTGTTCCCAAAGGATTTCTCCCCCTTTCAATTTTGCCCTTCTGTCTTCACATCTTCTTTTCATCTCTTTGTTCTTTTGCTGAAAATTGGGCTTAAATCCAAGCCCAAAATGATCCTTCTTCATCTGTATACTGACAGGAACTGAAACCCATTGAAGATTCTTTCCTAAACCTTTCCCAGCTTTAGCTCCGATGCCTAAAGTTTGTTGTACCGTCATTTTTGTGCAATCAGACAATCTGGGATATGGAATTTTGCTTCCTTCTGCAATAAAGGTTGCATTTACAAATTCAAGAGCTCGGAAAGAGCATTCAAGAGCATCTTCATTGGCGTCAATATATGGAACATTGCTTGTTACAGATGCAATGATTTCTTCTTCAGCACCTACGCATATTAGTTGTCCATCAACAACAAATTTCAATTTCTGATGTAATGAAGAAGGAACGGCTCCAGCTGAATGAATCCATGGCCTCCCTAATAGACAATTATATGTAGGGTGGATGTCCATCACCACAAAGTCGATATTGTACACAACTGGGCCAATTAACAACGGTATTTCCATTTTCCCGAGAACCTCTTTTTGAGTACCATCAAAGGCTCGTACCACATTCTGATAACTCTTCATGTGTGATTGATTCACAGGCATTCTTTGAAGTGTGACTAGAGGCATCAAGTTGAGAGCGGATCCATTGTCAATCAATACTCCTGGCAACACATGACCATGACAATGTGTCGTGATGTTCAAAGCTTTTACTGACCCCATTCCGCCTTCCGGTATTTCATCATCCGTGAACGTTATATAATTGTCAGCGGCTATATGTCCCACAATTCTGTCAAGTTTATTGAGGGATATATCTTCGGGGATAAATGTTTGATTGAGAATTTTCATCAAAGCATTTCTATGTGCTTCTGAATTCATCAAAAGATCAAGAATAGAAATTCTCGCTTGTTGTTTGTGTAGCTGTTCAACCACACTATACTCACTATGTTTCAGGAATTTCAAAAATTCTTGAGCTTGTTTTTCTGTCACAGGCTCATTAAATGCTGGAGAGGATTCATCATCAAATATCTTCTGAGGTATTGCCATGGCTTTTCCTTTTGTTTTCACTTGTTCTGAAGCATTGGATGTTTCGGGAGAGTAACATCTCCCACTTCTCGTAAAGAAATCGACTTCGGTTATTGCTTCAGACGTCGATGTTGTACCCAAACTCTGTTTTTTCTCTTCTGTTTTTTCTAGAGAAACAGATCCTCCTACCATTGAAACATTGGTAGTATAATTCCAAGGTACCCTGCGGGTATCTTTGTATGGAAATGGTAAAGGAGTGGTGATAACTACTTTCGGCTTTATTGGTGCAGGAATCATCGTAGATGATTTCACATTAATGATCACAGGATCATTTATTCTTTGACTCGGCTTAGAATCCTCTGATGAGCAAACATCATTTTCTTTTTTCCCTGGTTCTTCTTCAAAGAATTCTATTTCTCTGTTGTTCATCAATTTTTGCACCAAATCCCTAAACTCAGGACATAGTTGAATTTTATGCCCTTTCTCCTGATGATATTCACAATAATTCTTGCCTTCATTCTGCTTTGGCCTGAATTGTTGTGGAATTATACTGGCTAAAGAGAGTTGTTGGAATACCCAAACAAACGGAGATTTAATTTCAGAAATGTCAGTTTTTGCTTTCTTTCTGTTTTCTTCCTGAATTGCATTCACGTTTTTATCTCCATGATTTGGCAATGGATGATTTGATGCAGATGGTGTATTGAATTCCAACTTCCCAGTGTTGATCAAATTTTGAACCACCCTTTTGAATGCCAAACAGTTTTCAATAGAATGACCTGTGATTCCTTCATGATAAACACAGTGTGCCTTTGTATCATACCAAGGAGGGAATGGTGGTTGCATGGGAACCAAAGGATAGGGCCGTATGACATCTGCTTTTAGCAGCGAATCATAGATCTCAGCATATGGTACTGGTAAAGGTGTAAAAGACAACCTTTCATTTTCCTTTCGAGATCCTCTGGAATCTGCTCGATTAGTGTTTGTTTCCTCTTTCTTAACCCTTGGCTGGGTTATTGTAACACTTTTCGATGAATCCTTGCTGTAAGAATTTGCATTGTTGACTTCATTCTCCTTTTTCCGGTACGTAGGTCTTTTGGAACTAGACCCATCATTTGATTCAATCTTGCCACTTTTTAAGACATTTTCAATGAGTTCTCCAGAAATG
Organism: Hibiscus syriacus; assembly: GCF_006381635.1. Taxonomy (NCBI): domain Eukaryota; kingdom Viridiplantae; phylum Streptophyta; class Magnoliopsida; order Malvales; family Malvaceae; genus Hibiscus; species Hibiscus syriacus. The sequence continues at coordinate 480,635 of NW_024062731.1, forward strand.
ACCAAATCTGCAAAATTTCTGGTTACATTCCCCATTAGATGATTTAAATAAGGAGCCTTCAAGGTATGAACAAATATTACTGTGGCCTCTTTTTCTGACAAAGGTGGTTGAACTTGGGCCGCTGTGTCACGCCATCTCTGGGCATACTGTCTGAATGTTTCATTATTCTTTTTCTCCAAATTTTGGAGAGTCCATCTATCAGGGACCATGTCTGTTACGTGGCGATACTGCTCTAAAAATACTTTAGCCAAATCTTTCCAGAATCTAATGTTGGCTTTGGTTAATTGAGTATACCATTTTAAAGCCGGCCCTGTCAAACTATCCTGAAAGCAGTGAATTAACAATTTCTCATCTTTCACATACCCTGCCATTCTGCGACAAAACATTGTAATGTGAGATGAAGGGCATGTAGTACCATCATATTTATCAAATTCAGGAGCTTTGAACTTGATGGGGAGGATTAGGTCTGGAACCAAACTCAACTCACTAGCGTCAAACCCATAGAATGATTCAGTTATTTCCACAGATTTCATTCGTTCTTCTAAGTTCTTGATCTGTCTGGTCAGCTCTTCATTTACTTTTTGTTTCTCATTCAGCTCATTCAAATCTGGGATCAAATGCTCAGTATTAAGATCCCCTATTTTCACATCGGATATAAGCGGATTTTTGCTTGAAGATGCAGGATTCACTTGTTGATCTTCATGTAGTTTGGCTTCTTGTAATGCAGATGTACGAGCATTGATTTGTATAGGTGTAGTACCAGAATGATAAATTGGTTCTGGTGGAAAACCTAGAGGATATATGGGTTCTTGGTCTAAAGATACAGGATTTTCAGGCATTTTTCCAATGATAGCCTGCCTTTTAAACATGTCCTCTATTTTCTGCATCATACTGTTTTGTGAATTTGCAATACTGGCTTCAATTTTTTCCAGCTTCATTCTCATTTCTTCTTGTTCTTTATGATGATGTTCCTCAATACGCTGTATTTTATCCTCCATAATTCTCTTAGTAGCTTGTCTAGTACCGTAGTGATGTTGTATTTCTCTTTTGGCCAGAATAACTGCGATTGAAAAATCTTTTATTATTATTTTTTTTCAAATTTTAATTAATGAATTTTATCTTAATAATAAAAAATTATAAAATTATTCATAGAGAAAATTATGAAATGAATGATGAATGTATGCAAAATGTATGTATGCAAAAAGGTATTGATCCCAAAAAGTTAACTGTCATAGAACAACTTTCATCGGCATACAAAAGTTTCTTTATAATAGTTCAGAACTACAGATAAGGCGTAGCTTTCCTATTAAGCTCTTTAATTTCTTTCATTAACCATGACACCTTCTTTCCGCACTTAGAAACTGGATCAACGTGATGCTCAATTATTTTGGCTTCAACAGCTAGTTCCCCAACATATCTAGCAACTTCGCTCATTTGTACCATGGCCTCGAACACCATATTACTTCTTTCTTCACTTCTTTCAACATAGAACTCAGTTGACTTTTGCCATTGTTCATTTGTTCCTTCAAGAGTTTGCTCTAACTCAGTGATTCTGACTTGACAATTATGCAGAATTTTTTCAAGATCTCTAATGCGTCTTCGCAGTGAAGCATTTTCCTCATTACTTTCTTTGAGATCATTAGGCCCTAGACGAACCTTTTCTTGAAACAACGATTCCTCAAGTTGCAAAATGTAAGCATTAAACTCTGAGTTTTTATTTCTAGACTGATCCAGATCTTCTTCAATTTTTGTTCGTGCTTCTTGCGTTCTTTGATTAAGCTTCTGGATTTGAACATCTTTGTTTCTGCATCTTTGCATCCAATTTCTAGCCACTTCCTGCTCTACCTCAAGTCTGGTGTTGAAATTTTTTCTTTCCAGCTCCTATTTTTCTTTTTCAACATTGGATTCTTCCATCTTTTGACCTCTGACTTCAAGTTCAGCAATCAACTGGTTCATTTCAGATTCAAATCCCTTGAACATGATATTTTTCTCACCTTCAAATTTATTAAAGATGTCATTCTTCATTTCTTCTAAATCTTGGGCTCGATCTCTTTCTCTTTGCATTTCATTCATGATCTCGCGATGCTCAGCCTTGTGTTTTATAATTCGCTCTCTTCTGTCGACCTCAAAATCTTCCATTTTTTGCTTTCCTTTCTCAAGGCTTTTGAGTAGACGGCTATTCTTTCCTTTCAGATCTTCAACTCGTCTTTTCTCGATGTTCAATTCTCTGGTCATCTGTATTGTTGCTTGACTTGATCCTGATGTTTTCCGGGATTTATATAACTCCTGGTAATTTTTCTGTAATGCTATGAATTCATCATCAACTTTTTCTTTATTTTTCCTCAACATTGCACATTGTGATGAATGAAAGTCAATGTCCACACCCAACATAGCTTTATCTTGTCTCATTTGCTCTAATTCTTTTGACCAGCCTTCTCTTTCTGCTTCAAACTCTGCTCTCAAGATTTCAATCTCTGACGGAACCACCTTAATGCGATCTTCCATAGAGATATCCTTATTTTGATCTGGTAGAGGAATATTCTCGTTTTTCCTGACAGATCTCCATTCTTCATAATCAGGAGTTAACATTTCTTTTGCTGCTTTAGCTCGGATGCAAAAAGTTGTTTTCCAAGCTATAACGGCTTCCATGATATTTCTTTTATAATTTTTGCTGTGGAATGCGAACTCAGATGAATGTAATCCAGCAGTGACAGGTACAAATTGACGACCTTCATACTGTCTTATAACCAGAAGTGGTGCATATCCAATTCCTCCCCATAATCCGAGCAGCATTATCCAGTTGTAATCACCACATCTGTAAATAAATTCCCTTTGTATTTGCCACGGGGCTTGCCAAACAATGTCATTGCTTTGCAGATTTCGAAAGGCATTAATCCACATATCTTTCTTAATTTCTTTCGGCCATTCCTGCTCCAGAAATTCTTTTAATGGTGAGTAATCCGTATTAAAGCGTCGGTATGACACTTTTTCTGTCCTCCAGAAATGACTACGGATCCAAACATATAACAACTGAGTACACCCTGAGAATCGTCCACCTCCTAACTTTCTACAAGCATTTAACGATCTGAAGGTCTCTGCTAGGATTGCAGAAGTAGGATTAATCTTTTTCGGTAGTTGCTCAAACAAATCTACCACTGCAGCTTCAACATATCCCAATACTTTTGGGAATATGACCATACCATATATACCCAGAGCAAATAAATCGAATCGTACTTTAATATCTGGATGGCTCTGAATAAGTTCTCTAATGTTGGTCCAAGCAATGCCTTCACTTTCGCCTTTTTGTTTTGTACGGGATGCCACCCATTCTTCTCGTACCCCGGTAATCTTTGCTAATTTAACTCGAAAGGGTTGAGTTTTAATTGACTTTGAATAGATTCGATTCTCCAAAGCCCCATCTATATGTAGCAAAGTTGTGTATTCTTCAATAGTAGGGACCAAATCCTCTTTATTGAGAGTGAAGCAATTGTACCCTGGATTCCAGAATTGAATTAGGGCTCTGAGTAATTCATCATCAACTTCTACATAGAGCAAATATGGGATGTCTCCGTAAGTCTGATAAAACTGCAATTTTTTGTTTGAATCCCACCTTTCCCAAATGCTTCGCAAATCTTGCATATCATTTCTTTTTAGTGAAACTGGAGCATAACTGGCCAAGTCAGATACATAATCATCCTGCAGACTGTCTCCTTCTTGTCTTTGTAAGTCCTCAGCCCACTGTATTACTTCTGAGTTTAGAATTACTTGATTTGAACACTTTTTATCCATAGATGAAGGCTTTCCAATGAGACAATTAACACAAGGATCAATGTCTTTTATCCTGTATGATGTAATGCAAACAGAAAAATAAAGAACACACAAAAAGAAAATAAATTAGTTTACATAAAAAATTCAATAATAACATTTACATAAATATTTTTTATTTAAACATGCTTTTTCTAAATTTAAATAATTTAAATATACATGTAATTTAATCATTAACGAAAATAAATAAACAAGAAAGTTTAGAATTCATTTCTCCTATGTGTACACCTATTTTAGACAACATTTCGGCATGACTTCGGATTGGAAGAGTTTCTAAGGTTTTTTATATGCAGGGTTTCAGATCTAGGAGTAAAGGTACTCGAATTGTCCATGTTAGTGCCCCCTTAGGCTGCTAACCCTCAATCCTAGTCCATCACAGACTAAAGTGGATCGAGTTCAATTCGAGGGGATACATTTCTCTATGCCTGACACGGAGAATAAATTCTCACGAAGACATAGAGCATATGAACCCCGAAAGTTACTTGCTAGGTCTGACACGGAGAATAAATTCTCACAAAGACGTCGCTTTCACTCCCACTTAAAAGGGACAACTCAATTATAGAGCTTTATGTTATGCAATGCAAGTGTTGTGTGTGAGGAGAAATGTTCAAACCTCTAACAGACAAATAATGAAATAAAATAATTGCAAATAAAAATAAAATGAAACATATAAATATTATGAAAATAATAAATAAATATAAAAATTTTGAAAAGATAAAATTAAATTAAATATATGAATTTTTAATTCTTAATTAATAGAGACAATTCATAATTGATTTTTAAAAGTTTGACCTGTCCCCAGCAGAGTCGCCAAGCTGTCGTAACCGGTTTTCGTCCGGGCACGAAATTTTAAATTTGGCTGGAAAATTGATTTAAATAAATGTTTTTGAAAATAATTTGAGAGTCGCCATCGGCCTTTTGGGTCAGGTAGGTCGAATACCTAAAAATTATTTTTTAAAAGAGTTTTAAGAAAACACTAATAAAAAATGAACTGATCTGCGTTTATAACCAAAAATTCATTCTTTTTAATAATAAAAAGGGATTCGTTGTCGGTTACGTTTAGGGAAGGATTAGCACCCCTACAACGCCCAAAATTGGTACTTTTTAATTATAAATTGTCTCTATTATTAAAATTTAAAAATTCAAAAATATATATTTAATTTATAATTCTATTATTTCAAAATTATATAAAAAAATATTTATTTATTTAAAAATATCAGAAAAGAACTTCTAGGTGCCTTAAGACAGTTCTTTTCTTTCTATTTGATTATTTTACATAAAATTAAATAATAAATTTTTTTATAATGTTTAATTTTAAAATACCAGAATAGGACATCCAGTTGTATTAAGACTGTCCTTTTCTTCAATATTGAAAAATAAATATTAAAATAATTTATTTGAAGTAAATATTTATTTATTATATATATATATTTATGACTATAAAAATATTTAAATAAATAAACAAGTAAAATTAAAACAATAAAATACAACTAGAACGATATATTTAAAATAAATAACTAAATGATAGAAAAAATAAAATTAAAAACCTAATTCATAACTAATCAAAATATTAGGGATTAAACATGCTATTTATTTATTTAGTGACTAAAATAAAATTATCTAAAATTCGGATATTATAATAAAATAAATTAAAAATATAAACTAGGGATTAAAATATTATTTATTAAAATTAAGGGATTAAATTTGTTATTTATCCTAAATATATTATTTTAATATGAAGGACTAAAATAAAGAAATTAAAATTAAAGATCTGAATTAAAAGTATTATAGAATCGATTTAGTGACTAGAATGTAAAAATTACAAATTAGAATGGCTTCGGACGGGTTTACCCTTTGTGAAATTACAGAAATACCCTCCCCGAAACGACGTCGTTTGGGAGAGGGTATTTATAACCCAAACCGGCTGGCCCTACGGGCCAACTTCTCATTTCATTTTCTCTGTTCTCTCTCTAACAGAGAGAACAAAAATGTTCTCTGCCTTCTCTCTAGCTTCCCTCACCGGAGGGAAGCCGGTCACCAGACGGCAACCGTCTGCCGCCGTGACCGTCACCGCCGGCCACCGCATCTGGTGGCCGGAAAATTTTATTTTTCCACCATTAAATAGATCGGACCGTCCTAAGGACGGTCCCGGTGTTCTTTTCCCTTAAAAAGCTCCTAATCGGAGCGAATCTACAAAAGTACCTTCGGTGTTTCGAAGGTTCCGGTGAGATCTGGTGGTCGGGGCTTCCTTGGTAAGTTTCTTTTCTTCCTTTTTCTTTCTTTTCTGTTTCTTTGCTGCTGAAATTGTTGAGATCGTTGGTATATATATTTTTTTTTGTATCTTGTTTCTTTGTATTTCTCTCTGTGTTCTGTCCTTTTTTTTTTTTGCTCGCAGATGGGGTGATGGCTTTATAGCCATCACCGGTGTGGTCATCGGACCGGTCCGAAGAGGGGGTTTTGGTGAGTCACCGGACTACCAGTGGTGACTCACCCCTTAACCATGGCGTGTGGAGGGTAGCTGGTCTTCTGGAGTCTTCATTTGGGACGTGGCAGCGGCGGAGGCGGCGAAAGAGTGTCGGCAGCGGTGATTGGAAACTGGGGCGGCGCCGCGTGGCCCTAGGGTAATGATACCCTAGGGTTTCTTCTGGCATATCTGAGGACCGTTGGATCTCCCAGATCCAACGGCTGTGATGATGAGGCGGCTGGAATTAGGGTTAGGAAACCCTAACTGAAACCCCCAAATGTTTAGGGTTTCTGGTTGGTCTGGACCGATTCTGGTTTGTTTGTAACTGGGCCGGTCCAGTTGTAATTGGGCATGTAATTAATTATTTATATATGTATTTAATATATATTTAATAATAATAATAATGATAATAATAATAATAATAATAATAATAATAATAATAATAATAATAATAATAATAATAATATGGGTAAAAAAAATTAGTATCTTCAATTGTTATTATCTTATATGTTTGTTTCATGTTTTATATTTGTGATTTACGATTGTTTTTCTTAATAATATCATTTTTAAACATTATTTTTTAAAAAGTACACTACAATTTATAGTTACACCATACATTTGTGGGTGAATAGAATTAGAGATCTAAATGAACCAAATTTGAATAAATAGTGATGTGTTCGTTTGTTTATTTTTGAAGGTGTTCATGTTCAATCCGTGTTCGTTTAAATTTTTAATTTCTTGCTCATCTTTGTTTATTTATTTTTAAAAGTATTTATGTTTGTTTGTTTATTATTTGCAATCATATTTGTTTAATACGTGCTTGAAGAATTAAAGTCGATTGATTCCTGAAAGACTTGTGTTTTAATAACTTATTGACCAACTATTTTTATTCTTTAGAGAGAGAGAAAGTTAAGGTTAACGACTGGAAATCCAAATCCTTCATCCAAATTTGAAAAAACCACGTTAAAGAAGGTGTTATTGTATTACGGATGGAATATAAATTTGAAGTTTTTATTTAGTTACTTATTGCAAATTGTTTTGTGCATCAAATTCGATCTTCACGTTTGAGAACCGAGCAGAAACTTCATTTTGCTCTATTCGATCTGATTGTTAAAATAACGATGATGATAAGATTTCGGACAATTTACTGATTCAGGACAGTGATGCAGGGTGAAGCAAATCGAGGAAATTCGCTTCGTTTTGATGATCTATGTCGGATAAATGGCTGTGAGGCCGGCAAGTTGCTCTCTCTCTTTTCCTTTTTCTTTTAGAAGCACGTTTCTTATTTAGCCCAATACGGCACAAAACAGTTTATTTAGAGATAAACAACACTTGCTACAGTGACATGGAGCTCATTATGTCGACATAACTTTAAAAAAACATTTTTTGTTCACATTTTTTATCACAATATGATAAAATTTAATAAAAAAATATATTTTATTAAAATTTATCATCTCGACGTGACGAGTTTAAATAAAATATATTATTTAGATAAACTCGTTACCTCAATGTGACAAGTTCCTTAAACATTGTAACAATTGTCGTAGATCTCAAAATAAAATTATACATACCCTATTAGACTAATTAATAAAATTGTTTGTTCTATTGAACAAAAAAACCCCAAATTCAAATAAATTTAAATCGTAATATGACCCAATCCAGATTGACTCAACCTAAAACAAAATTGACCAGTTCAATTGAGACGTCATGAATTATTCATTTAAGAGGAATAATACACAGTAATGAATACAAAATTTGGTGACTGAATGCTGTACAGATTTGAAGTATTATAAAAGTGCAATGCTGACAGAAAAACTACAGATAATTAGTATTTTTCCATTGCTACTTAGGTCCGTGGCCGAGATTGACTAGAGGCTTTTCCGCTTACCCCTGATATCTGTTTCAGGTTGGTAAGAGCATCCTGGGCGTGTCTTTTTGCATTAGCATTCCCATTCTTAAAAGCTTCTACCAAAGCCCTGACCAGTGATTGATTGAGTGAGAACTTATGGGCAGGGCCATCCACTCGCAATGCCCTCTCTATCATCCAAAGTGCCCTCTCTTGAAGCACCCCAGGTCGAACTTCCGTAAAAAGCTCGATGACAGCCAAAATTACGCCCTGCTTTTCGAGCTCATCCATGGCTCTCTTGTAACCGTTAGACATGTCAGACACGAGAGTCGAGAGCGCCTCAATTGCAGCAATTTGAACAAAGGTTTCCTCATCGTGAAGAAGGTCGGCCAATGGTCTGATACAATTTGATTTCAGTAAGCACAGTTGACTACTGTTTTCACATGGAGCATTGTGTATGGGACAAGTCGAAGGTTCTGGAGAACCCCTTCTTCCACACATGAATACCAAGGAAGCACAGAAGCCTTGGGGAGGTGGTGGCTCCGAGTCTGCCACGGCAAACGACCTTCCAGCTTCAGACAAGTTCTTCAGTCCGATAGCAGCGAGCTGTCTAACTCTGGGTTTCGCAGGAAAATTGAACTGCTCACAGAAAATGGTCATGAGTTGATGCTCCTTGACCACACTAACAGTCTCTTGATCAAGGTGCCTTGTAAAGTGGAGTAATAGGCCCAATAGTCCTTCTGCCATGCTTGATGTAGGTCGGGATGCTCTTCCATTTGAGATACGCTGCTGCTTTTTAAGAGTCATTACTATCCACTTAACAAAGCTTGCCTCAATGATTGTTTTGACCTCCTCTTCCGAGAGTGGAAGATTACCAAGTATGCATGCAGCATCAGATTTCTCATTTTCTGCTGACTCATTGTCCAGTAATTTCTCCTTAAACAGGGAAAGCTTGTCAGATTGTTTTAGCTCTTGCGCTATATCATGACCAAACCTTTCTGTAAGTAATCTTGTAAGCTTGAAAGCGTAATTTCGGTGTTCAACCTCTGGGTATTCGAGAAACATAATGATTGTTTTGATGCCATCCCCAGTATTTTGTATATGCAAGGCTACAGACTCTGCAAGATCCAACATATTTGCATTAAGAAAAAAAAACACCATAAAAGAGCAGGACACTTAAAGCAAATCTATCTACATGAAAGATAACGGTGTCATGTTGTCACGGAGATGACTGTTTCCTGAGAGGTAATTCAACAAAAGGTTACCTGCTGCTTGTGGTGAGCTAGCCATTCCATATAGGATGCGAAGAATAAAAGCTTGACATTGGGAAGATGCAACGAAAAGAAGTCTAACAAGATTAAATACTACTGATCCTGACTGCAGTAAACTCCCTTTCCTGTCAATTGAAGCTAATTCCCAGCGCCCAGGATTCGATACTATGTTTGCAATTATTGATGCTGCAAGTTCTTTCCACTCTGGTGAAGCACCTTCATCTTGCAAGAGAACAGACACTAATGCAGGAAGAACAGCACAATCGAGAAGAATGGTTACATTTTCATCCAACCCTGACAGGTTATTTAATGCTTGTAAGCTCGATGTCCTTCCTTCTGGCTTAGATAACAATTTAACTAGTGTTTGAGCACATTGCCTGGCAATTTGTTCTTTACTATTATTTGTCAAGGTCATTCCACCAATAATGGATGCCATCTCTATTTTAATATCATCAGGTCCTGTTCAAAGTAAAAAAGCATCTTCAAATTTGCATATCGTCAAGAATTCTCTAGAAGTAAAATAATAGAAAGAAGGCTTCTACGTTATCTCCTGAACTGTTACTTCACATATTTTATATCCCTGTTCCAATATCTTTTGGATGACAAACATGAAATGATTTACCTTCACGCAGTCGACTGAGTAAGGGTTCAAATCTTCCAGCAGCTGCTAAATGCTTAACACTATCTTCAGCTCCCTCCATTCGTGTCAAGATTTCCTCAGCCAAATTGGCTAGTGCAGGATGCTCCAAATTTCCTGCCATGCTTGAGAGAAGAACTAATGCCCCTTTCTCTGATGCAATTCTCGCACAATAGGATTCATCACTAGAGAACTCTAGTAATAACTTCACAGCATACTCCCTCTCTGTCTCTGAGCTTCCGATAAGACTATGTATGGCCAACCTAGTGATGCCCTCATCAAGCATTATTTTCTACAAAAAAATCCGTCAGTCAGAGACTAGACTCCATAACCATTGTAACAATAATGGCAAGCAGATTTTCTACTTCCTTTTTCATTTTGAGAGAAACGGAAACAAAATTTTAGCTTGGAAATCCCAGAGCGAGATAAAGAAAAGCATTTAGAAATTCAAATCAGTAAGACATGTCTACTTCAATATTTCTTCAACTACGTAGATACTACATGCATCATCTTTGTTTACAAGAGAAATAAACCCATATACTTAAAAAAAAAACAGAAATCAATACAATCCTACAAGCTATTCAGCGTCAAACTTAAATGTAAAAACGGAAAGCTTGATGCAAGCACATTCCAACTTTTTTCCTAGCACATACTTGTTTCTACTCTCACCATAGGCAGCAAAAAGAAAGTATGCAAGAGCATGTTATGAAGTACTAACCTTGCTCTCTTCATCCTTTGACATGCTAAGCAAAGCCATAAGAACTTTACCTCTCAAAACAGTCCCAATACTATTTGAACAATTCTTTAGCAACTTAAGAATCATCACAATGACCCCAGCATTCCGAACTCGAAACCTATTCAAAGGATGCTCCTCTGATATCTTATAAACCACATCCAATACCCTCTCAATACCCTCCACATCCACGCTCTCCTTGCTTAGCTGCTCCACCGCGCCCTTCATCTGAATCTCAATATTCCTATTAACCCATTCCTCAATAGCACCCGCCAAACAGATATTCGGTTTCAACACCAGGGACTCCAAAACCTGACCCGTTACCGGACAAGTTGGATCTCTTCCATCATCCAAACACCTCTCAAACCAATACTCAATAGCGGTTCGCTCATAAGTCTGTGATGACTCTAACACAACAGGTTCCTTCATAACTTCCTTAGTTAACGGACACAAAAAATTCTTAAACGGTGAAATGTGAGCTTCTTCTTCAAAATCACGGTCAACGCTTAAGGTTGATATTCCTGGAACAACTGACCAGTTATCTAAAATCTTCTCCAAGGAAACTAAAATTCGCCTAGCGGAAACGGAAGTTGAGTTTGTTAAATCAGTTTTTAACAACTTAACTTGATTTATTAACTCACTGTAATTATCGGAATCAATTCCTAAACATCTCGCTAAATCCAATATAATCGCGCTTTGAACTGCTTTACTTGTTTGTCTTCCTTCTCCTTCTCTTTGTAGTGTACGATGAACTCTCTCTTCATTTTCAGTAACCTAAAATGAAAAGAGAAACTAATTTGTCAAATTAAAGAATATATATATATATATATATATATATATATATATGTTTGTATGTATATATATGTATGTATATATATGTATGTATGTATATATGTATGTATATATGTATGTATGTATATATATGTATGTATATATATGTATGTATGTATGGAGGAAAATAGAAGATTTGTGGTGAGATGTTTATACGGTGAAATGAGACTGTTTCATGTCAAAGGAGAGATCGGAGATTTTTTTGCGGAGATCGGGGAGGTCATCTGAGAGGGAAGACTCGATCAAGGCGAGCCAGGAAGCGATGGCTGAGGAGTGTTGTTGGAGAGAAGAAGAGAGAGATTTGCAGTTGATGAGGACGAAGATCTTGCTTCGCTGGCGGTAAGACGACACCGTTTCGACGGCTCTAGAAAGATCCGAGGCGATTCCTTTGAGAGCTGTTTGAAGAGCCGGCGGGAGAGAGTCTGACTCGAGGAAGTTGTGATGGTTGAGGACGAACTGGAGCCTGGAAGCGAATGCCGTGAACCGGCGGGGACTGTCAAAGGAGTCGGTGGAGGAATAGGAAGTGAGTTCCGAGAGGGATCGGTGGATGGACTCCGCAGCGGCGGATGCCGTAGAAGGTGGCGATGGTGACGTCATTCACGGCGAGCTTGACATTGAAGCAGTCAAGAAATGGGTATTAGGCGGAAGGATTTGCGTTTACAAACAAAAAAAAAATTCGTTTGGCCATTGCTAAGCTAAAAAGCTGAAGCTTTTGTCTTCAAGTAAAGCCATTTTCCAAAAGGACTTTTATTCTTGAAGAGATTAGTCAAGGTTTGACTTTGGCAAACGCAGACTTCCCCTCACCACCGTTAAACTCCGCTACTCCATTATCGTTTCCTTTGTTAAAAGGTTTAGCCTTCCTTTTAGAAAATTACAACATTTGTAAATTATTTGATACTTAGATATAATTATGCAATATTATTATAAAATAATATTTCTAAAAATATAAACTGTTTTTAACAAATGAATATTACAACCAACCTTTGGTGACTAAAATTAAAGAATAACTTAGTAAGTGGTCAAGTAAGAGGTAAAGTTTTGGTGGCTGCAGCTCATCATCAAAGCTGTGTTGTTCAGTATCTTTAGTTACTGGAGCAGACAGTTTATTCTGCCTAATGGAGTGATCAGGGATATTGAGAGACTTTGCATGAGGTTTTTCTGGAAAGGGGGCAATATTCCTGCTAGGGGTGCTCAGGTAAGTTGGGATCAGATTTGCTCTTTGAAGTCTCTGAGGGTGGCCTGGGGCTAAGGAGCCTGTTGGATTGGAGCAAAGCTTGTTGCTTGCTACTCATTAAGAAAATTTTAGCGGGGGAAGGCTCACTCTGGATTGCCTGGATCAATGCTTATTGTTTTAGAGTTACTGATTTCTGGAATGTGGACTGCAAGCTCCATTTCAGTTGGATTCTGGTTAAAATGCTTAAGCTAATAAGTGAGGCATTGAGTCTCTTCTGCTCTGGAAGTAACTGGACTCAAATTAAAGTTAACTGGATATGGGAAAACATTCGAAGCAGATATGTGAAGGTTAGCTGGCATCGTTTGGTGTGGTTTCCAGGCCACATACCCAAATTCTCTTTGATTTCCTGGATGGCAATCTTACATAGATTACCCACAAAAGACAGGCTCGCAAAGTTTGGACTGCCTACTGATAATGCTTGTGGCTTATGTAATTCTGGTATTGAATCCCACAACCATCTCTTTTTTGAGTGTTTATATGCTAAGAGTATTTGGCGTGTTGTTCTTCTCTCCTGTGGTCTTACTCAGGAGCCTTTGAATTGGAGTGATAACCTCCAATGGATGGTGTAGAACCTCAAAGGTAAATCTCTTCTGGTTCACTTGCTCAAGCTGGCTTGGACAAGATTTGTGTATTATATTTGGGAGGAACGAAATCATAGGCTCTTTAGAGGTTTGTCTTGTTCTAGTGAGATTATTGTTAGCAGGATTAAGGATGCAATGAGGATTAAATTGTATAGATCATGTATGAACAGGTTTGATACTGTAAATTTACGATTGTGTTCAAATTAGGGGTTGGTATAGCTGTATAGGGAATGTACAAGGGTATACGTTGTATAGCAATTTGGTTGCTTCTTTTTGGATAAATGAATTTTACTTATCCAAAAAAAAAAGAATATTACAACCAACCCATAACAAATATAAAAAATATCATAATTTAATCTATTTTTTAGGATCATAATCGTTTTATATAATTTGATTTAAGAATCAGTTATTATCTATATTTATAATTTTATCTCTTATAAAATTATAGATACAACTTTAACTTTAATAGTATCTATATTTTTATTTCCATAAAAATTCTAATATATTATAATTTTGTAGCATAATTGATAATTTAATTTATGTCTTATTTTATGATAATAATATATATTATAAATATGTGTTGATAATTATAAATTTTTAATATATATGTTTTTGTAAAATTTTAGAGGAATGTAAAGATCGAACTTAATACGTGGTTCCTATGCTATAGGTTTTTATTGGTTGTGGTTTTGTATCATATAATTTGTTAATTTTAATATTAATATTTTTGTTAATTTTATTAAAAAACATATCGACGTGACATAATCACTAACGATTTCTGTACAGTTTGATAAAGGTTTTACACATTAAAAATACAAAAATAGAAATATAATATTATTAAATTGTATATAGAAATGTCAAAGATATGTATGTCATATTTTATTAGAAAATATGTCATGTCAAAGTATTTTACAAAATTAACCAAAATAAGTTGGCTTCAGTACGGAAATTAATAAAATCTATATATATTATAGATATCTAATACAATACAATTATCATAAATTTATATATTCAAATTAGTAAAATATATAATATACTACAATTATCATATTTTAAAATAAAAATTGAATAAACCCTAATATCATTTTTTGTACTTCGTTTGTTAATGCGATTAGATCTGTTCGTATCCATATTTTGTTTATGTTTATTTAATTAGATTTTTTTCCTTGTATGATCACTGTGTTATTTTAAGTGACTAGTTTTTTTGTGTTAATAATTATAGGAAAATATCTTACTATATGTTTAGTTCACGATTATAAGTATAATCATTCATTGTAATTATAGATTTTATTTTAATAAAACTAATAGTTTTTATTTGTAAAAATAATAAAAATTTAAATAAACAATTACTAATTAATAAAATTGAATTTATAATTAAATAATTTCATTCAACTGAAATTTTATAAGGTAAATTATATGTTTAGTATCTCAATTATCACTCTTGTTTTATTTTGATCACCGAACTATTTTTTGTTTCAAAAGTATATCTAAGGGTCTGTTTGTTTGGGGAATCCAAATACAGAATTGGTTTCCCCCGAAATCTCGTGTTTGTTTCACGTAATTCATTTTCCGGAAAATATTTTTCCGTGTTTGTTTCACGTAATTCGTTTTTCGAAAAATATTTTCCTGTGTTTGTTTCACGTAATTCGTTTTCCGGAAAATGTTTTCCAGTGTTTGGTTGAAGGAAAACTAGTTGGTCAACGTAAAACATTTTCCTGGTCAACAAAATTTCCTTTGTGTTTTATGGAAAATGACTTACGTTCTGATTTTCCATAAGTCATTTTCCAAACTTTTCACTTCAAAGAATAAATACTCAAAATAATTTTATTTTATGAATTTAATATTAATAAAATATTTTAATATCAATTTAATCAAAATATTAATTATTAAAATATTTAAAATATATTTATTAATATTTCTAATAATATAATATTATATTTTTAATATTATAATAAAATTATAAATTATAGTATAATAATATAAGAAATTATATTTTTATTTTAATAATATATAATAAATTATTAATAAAATTTATATTATTTATTAATTTCATATAAATGATATTATTAAATTATTAATAATGAATAATATTAATTATATATTTAATATTAATATAATAATCTAATAAAATTTTAATAAAGATATTTAAAATATACTAATTAATATTTTAAAATATAATATAACACTATTACTTAAATAAATAATTAATATAATTTATTATATTTTTATTTCAATAAAATATACCAATATTAATATTGTATTAATAAAATTATAAAAATACTATTGAATAATAAATAAATTATTTTAATATTTTAAAAATAATAATATTAAGTTTTATGATAAATAATATTATTTATTGTATTTAATATTGTAATAAATAATTTTTAAAAAAACTCATAAACTAGTGGAAAAATGTTTAAACAACATCTTCCAAACATCGTAAAACGTTTTCCAGATTTTTTTCAGAAAAATATAATTCATTTTAGGGAAAACGTTTTTCAGAAATGTAATTCATTTTCCAGAATTCAATTTTTAGTAATTCATTTTCCAAAATTCAATTTCCATAAAACCAATTACAACCAAACAAACAGACCCTAACGTTATGTTTTAGTTTTATTTTGATCACTCACAGTTAAAAAAATAACGATGATGTTGACATGTCACCTTAAGATAATATCACATTATCATTGAATTTTTTTAAATTTCATGTTAATATTTTTTTATTTTTTAATAACAGATAACCAAAATAAAATTAAAATCGTAACGTTATACATGACTTTCTAAAAATAATAATTTACTGATCTAAACAGAATAAAAGCGATGGTTGAGGTACTAACATATAGTTTACCCTATATATATAAAAACCATAGTTCTGATCTAAAAGGCAAAAACGGAAAGTGTTGGTAATTTCGTTGCATATTAGCTTCCAGTTTTCTCTTTACTCTCAACAGTTCCATCGGTTTTCGCGTCAGCGACATGGATCGAGCCCAGCTCCTCCTCGTAGGATTACCACTCTTCCTCTTCGTCACCGATCTCTTCAACCTATTTACTCCTCCGCCGCCGAAACCGCCCTCCCACCACCATCATACCCACCGACCCAAACCTCCACTCAATCCCGAAACCCTAGATATCCCTTTACAGGTATGTTTAATCATTGATCAATTATTTTAATTTAATTTCTCATTCAATTAATCTATTTCATTTTTCTTTCGAAGAAACCCAGCACCATTGGTGGAATCGGCTATGGAAGCACGGTTAATATCAATTTCTGCGCTTCGTGCTCTTACAGGTTTTACTTGATTTTCACTTTTCTTTATTAAAGTCGATATTGTTGTTGAATAATTCCAAAAAAAAAAAAGCAATCGATGAATATTTGTAGGGGAACTGCCGTGGCAATGAAGAAGATGTTAGATACTCAGTTTCCTGGAATTGATGTAATCCTTGATAACTATCCACCTCCTTTGCCAAAGCGGTTGCTTTCCAAAGTGGTTCCAGTTTTCCAGTTTGGAGTTATAGGGATTATAATGGCGGGTGAACAGATATTTCCTATGATTGGGATTACGACACCACCGCCATGGTATTATTCCTTGCGTGCAAATAAGTTTGGGTCCATGGCAACCGCTTGGCTTCTGGGCAATGTAATGCAATCTTTTCTGCAAAGCTCTGGTGCTTTTGAGGTTTACTGCAATGGTGAATTGGTTAGTGACCTTTCGGACTCTTCTATGTATATATTTAATGTCCTGAGCATTTTAGAAACCAGAATTCAATTTCTTATTGCTTTATGATTGATGGAGTTGTCTTAGCCGGTTAGAAAACCTGATATTCAATTCGGGTATTTTTGCAAGTTATGTAATTCTCTCTGATTGTTTTGTTTGATAACTCGAATCAAATCTTGACTTAATTATCTCTTTTGTTACATTTTAAACTGCAGGAATCAATGTTTCTAGTTGCTTAATTTCTTTCACTTTCTGAAATTATAGGTTTTCTCTAAGTTGAAGGAGGGAAGGTTTCCGGGAGAGATCGAGTTAAAAGATCTTGTTGGCAAAACATTGGCTAATTCAAGAGTGACTGACAACCTTGGAGTAGTGTGGTCTTAGCTCAGTGGCTGGACTGTAACTGTTTTATTGAAAGCACTCAACCTTAACAGTACAAGGTTTGAGTTTCTCTATGGTTTTTACTTAGATTGCTGATTGCTCTATTGGAAACATATAAAGACATCGGCTCAGGTTTTATGTCACTCGTGTATTTGAACTTTTTGTTGCAGTTTATGGAAGCCACGTTAGTCTAAAAGATATTATCGGCTGAGAATCTCAGTACTTGATAGTTTTCCCAATTTGGCTAAATTTTAAGTATTTTGTTTGCATAAAAATGGAATAGTATTATTTATGGAATAAGATGCAAGTATATGGATAACCTGAATGAAGTTGGAATCTATAATCTGCTTATGCCACAACCAAACACAGAAATTGTAACCCAGTTACTAGCCACAAAGAATCTGTTCCTTCAGCTAACGACCTGAGTTAGATATGCTGAACGCCATATGAAGAAGCTGATGAATCCTGCTAGAGATACTCCTTTTGCTTCTTTCAAAATCAAGCATAGATGCCTCACAAACCACCCAAACTAGTATATCTCAATCATGAAATGAGTAAATAAATAGCTTACCTTACCCTGTCTTAGGTCAGTCAACAAGGGCCTTGAATCTTCCAACAGTTGCCATGCTTCCTAGATCCCTGTTCTCAGGGAGGAATATAGGATTTTATGCTAGGGGGTAAACAGATCATTAATAGAAAATACAAAGAAAATTTTAAATTATATGAGAATTTGAAATTTTCAGCCTTCAGGGGAGACTGCCCCTGCCAGCCTGGCAGCACCCCCCTCAATCCATCCCTGTCTGTGTTTGAATGGATCCCCAAAGGTCTAATGCCTTGGCACCAATAGAATGTCCATCTTTACAAATTTTGTTTACTAGGTTTGCCAGATTCTTTCCTGTCGCTCAACTATTTATGAAAGAAACATTAGCACCATAGTTTTTGAAGTCACAAATCCTAGTTGTGCAAATAAAACTACACCACCTGGTCTGAAAACTTAGTAAGAAAGTTCCAACATAGTGCATTTGAGTTTTGACTTGCATTAGTAAATACACAACTTTGTACTGTTTTATGTTTTACCCTTGTTTTGGATGTAAAGAGTAGTTTAAATATACATCATTGGGCACAATGAGATCTATCCCCATTTCAGGACATGAACACAATTAAAAGTAGGTGGAATCATTTTTATACATTAGCCTATGCAATGAATACCTTAGTATTATACTCAGAGGGGAACTATATGGTCTCCAAAGTTGTTCACAGTTAGGAATATATATATATATATATATATATATATAGAAAGAGGGGTCAACTGAAACTAGTGTAAAACTGAGTTTTGCACATTTCTGTTAATTTGTTTATAATTGATATTTTGACTATTCAACTTTTAAATTTATCAATATCATTGTATTTGTTATGTACGTAAAATTTGAGCCAATCGGATGCATGCCATATTGATCTAAATTAACGTTTTAAAAATATATATATATTCAACGGTTGAACAAACAAGAATTGGATAGAATCATTTCAATTAAATTAATTCATCTGTAATAAATACCAGTTTGATTAATAATTAAAATTTTATAATTGTAATTAACTCGATTAATGGCAGTTAGAACATCACTAGCCCCTACAATTTATGCAATTAATGTCGGGTACTTTTTTCCCTTGATTGTTTGACATTCCACTATGTTTGAAGCCTTTGAATTACATATTATTCGTGTGCATAGCAAGCCAATTTGCTTTAGTTGGTAGGCCTACCAATGATTGATGCAAGTAAAGGATGCAACATCTTATTATATATTTTGACGGATGCAAATGTTAGATATGAATATAAAAATGCAAGTGTAAGGAAGACATTTATTGGTTCAGGATTTTGACCGAACGATTTGAGTGCATGGTCGATTTCATCATATTTAACCTTACAGCGAAAGGAAATTACTTTGTCAGGACTTAGGAGCATTGTTGTGTTATCCGGAAATCAGACGATGGTGAAGAACCCTAATCTTCACTCATTTGCTTCAATGTGCACCCACCGTAAATCGAAACCCAGGTGTCTATACTGTGACAGGGTATTATTCTACCACTAGATTAGGGATGGCAAACGAATGGGACGGGTGCGGATACCTCCTCCTCCATCTCCATACCCACCTAATATTTTCTAACCCACTCATGATGGGTAAAAATTTTCAAATCCACACCCGCCCACGCGAGTACATTCTCAAATCCATCCCCACACCCACTACCCAACTGGAGACGTACCGACTAGACCCGCCTGACAGTTAGGGGTGTGTAAAAAAATCCGATCTGATTGATCCGATCCGTTGACTCGTTGATCCGATCCAAAAATTCGGATATCTGATCCGTTTTTCAATTTTCAAATAGTTCGGATCGGGTATCCAAATTTTTTTCCAAATTATCGGATTTGATATGAATCGATAAAAAACCATGTTCGGATTATTCGAAAACCCGAAAAAAATTGGGCTATATTTGAAGACTAGAGGAGGTTTTCGCATAAGGCATGGGCACGACTTATTCATCCTGAACTATCACAGAAGAAGTCTGCAGTTAAGGCGTGGGCACGCCTTACCAGTCTGTACAACCCTAAATTGAGACTTGTTGTATACGACGTCATCGTCTATAAACTTCAAAACCTTCGTTGTATACGACGCCAATAGTCATTATCTATCCTAATCATCTTCCTATATAAGCCCAAAACTTCAACAAACCATCAGCGATAAGAATTACAAATGTTGGATAGACACCTAAACAAATCCATTCTTTGAGTTGTAAAAATATTATTGACACAACTTTCTCTGAGTTATTTAATCAGTCTCTTTGTTTGTTGTTGCACCTGTTTCTAATTATAATAAAGTTTCACTTACCCAAAATTAAAACATGATTTCATCTATTTCCCCACACCAACAACCAAAAAAACTTATACAAATCTAAGCAAATGATTCAAGATGCATAAAATATAGCCCGGTGTTTGGATCTTTACCTTTGCATTATCCCAATCTAGAAAAAGAAAATCAAATCTAAGTTGTATTGGTTTTGGGCTTTTTTTCAAGATGTTTTTGTTTTTCAATGCATGATTATGCAAATTATAATGCATAAATTATTCATAATTTTCAAAATCAGCAGAATGTGTGAATGCACTTAAATTCAGAAGAATACCAAAATCGATAATTCAATATACGTACATATAACGTGTTTCTTAAAAATCAATATATGAATGCTCTTAGATTCAGCAGAATATCAAAATCAAAATAATGGAGTATTGACTATTGGCCTTGTATCTTGAACAAAACTAAGAGGATTAGATCTGAAAACCGTAGTATTCACCTTACTACAAATTAAAGAGACCATAAACAACTTCGATGCAATAAACAAGATTGGGGAATGTGATTTTGGATCTGTGTATAAGGTGACATACAACTCTACTACCCGCAAAGGAGACCAGAGTAAAAAAGAGGAAGCAAGTGTACCTAAATGAGTTGGAGACCAGAGTTTGGAACTTAGAGAAGAAGAACTACAAGAAGTAACCAACAAAAAAAGCACGAGAGCTTTAAAAGAAAAAATCGATTCATAAACTTATCCCTAATATTTGGTTAAATTATAAGTTATATCTTATACAATATTAAGATTTATAAATTAGTCTCTAAAATTATACCTAAATTCATAATGGTCTAACATTTAATGGGTATTTAGTGGGCGGGCGGATGCAGGGAGGGTAAGGTCTCAAACCCATCACCCGCCCACTACCCGCGACGGGTACCACTTTCTAAATTCACACCCGTCCACTACCCACTAAAGTTATACCCATCTCCGCCCCAATTGGAGCGAGTACGGTGTGGAATCCACGAAATTGTACCGTTTGCCATCCCTACACTAGACCACTTGTGCTTTTTGATGATTGGGAGAAACATAATTATATAAACTGTGTTTGTTTTCTATTTTTGGTATAACTATTGGTATCTGATTTATTAATCGATTAATCTAGATTTTGTACTACAAAGGTAATGATGACCCTTCCAAATAAATTTGTTTCATTTGCAAACGTCAAGATTTGAACTCTTGACATTGTTTAAGAGATATAGTATCTCATCATACTAAATCAATTTTTACTTTAAAATAAAATTAATCGTGAGATTCAATAAAAATAATTACTAAATATATCATTTTAAAATGTGTTAGTAAAATAATAAATAATCAATTTTAAAATGTGTTAGTAAAATAATAAATAATCAATTTTAAAAAGTAACATAATCTATACATGATAATTTTTCTTTTATTTTCTTAAATAATCGTTTACTTTTAGATGAATTATTTTATAATAATTAAAGTGATTTATTTATTAGCTTATCCTATTAAGTTCGTGAGAACAATTTGAAGTTTGTAGAAATGCATTATCATCATTCTTCTTGTAACATCCTCAATACCGGGTTAGTAACTAAATTGTAAAATTTTAGAATTTGGTGATAAAAGTAGAATAGTTGAATAGTTCAATGATTTATGTGGAGATATTTCCTAAAAATTATTAGTAATTATTAAATGAAATAAAGAGCAAAATGGTCATTTGACTTGGAAATAATAAGATAATGATACATATATATATATATGTATGGGGGATAAGGATAAGGAGATATTTTATCCACTTCTCTTCTTCATCTTCTTTCTTCTTCCACCTCCACGTGAACAAGCAAAAGGTAAGATTTCTTCGTTGTTGATTATTAGCTGAAATTTAAATTGGGTTTTGATCCTTAGATGATAATTAAGCTTAAGGAAAGCTTAAGTTATCTTAAAATTAAAAGATGAAGAAGTTATGAAAGATTAAAGAGAATGGGTTTAAGTGAAATTTTGAATAAGGTTGTATAAATGGATTTAGAAGTTGAATTTCACTTGTCATCAACTTAATTAAGAGATTTATGAAGTTAGAAGAGATTTATAACAAAGTTGAAAGTTTAGTAAGATTCTTAAATTTTAAGAATCATGATGAGATATGGAAGATAAAGATGGTTTATATGGATATAAGTTGGTTTATGTAAAGGTATTTGAGTTTAATGGCATGATAGGAGCTTAAAATGAAAGATTTGGATGAGTATTGGTGAATTTTGGGGTTTTAACAGATTATGTAGGGGGTACCGATACCCTATGGGGGTACCGATACTACCTTAAGAGAAAATAGAAATTGAGCTTTTCTTTGGTCTAAGATATTAAGGATTGAATCATGATATTTGGAATACTAATTTGGATATTATATGTATGATTGTATAGATATCAAGCATAAGCAAATTCAAGAACGACTGCAAAGTTAGGATCAATACAAAGAGATAAATCATAGAAGTGAATTTGGAATAAAGTGTCAAGGTGAGTGCAAATTTAATTGTACTTATGTTATCGAACATACATTAGCTTGCGATGAGCCAGTGACGGAGTTACTATGGTAAGAAGTGACTCCTAAAATGTTATTTGATTTGTGATTCTTATGTGTGCATGAGTACATGAAAATGGGTATATGTTATTATATATGAAACTATAATATAAGATATGTGACGAGATATGTGTAATACATGAAAATGTGATATAAGTTGTGTAATAAACCAAGTGAATTGATATAAATAATTAGGAGAATAAATGGAAATGTGAGAAAAATAAGTAGTATTTACTTATAAGGTAATAGGAGATTATATGAACAAATAGTATTGATAGGGCACATAAGACTACATGTCTATCTTTTAATGTAATAACAGTGATATATGTGATGTATGGGAAACATATGAGAACAAAAGATGACATGATTTGTATGATGTATGAATTCATGAGTAAAGGCATGTGTGAATATGATTTGTATGCATTATATGTCATATGAACATAAGAGGATATAGCATGAATTATATGATATGAGATATATGAGAAAATGTACATGTAATATGAGAATCGACATGAACTACGTGAAAAGAAGCTACATGATTACAGGTATATGTGAACGAAGCTATGAGTTTATATGAATATGTGAAATGATAAATAATAATGCCCATGTTATATGATACGAGAGCTATAGGTATAGTTGGCATGCCAAGAGTCGAGGGTCTACGCGGTCCTTCGGGACATATATAGTATACAGAGATCCTTCGGGACAAATACATAGGTCCTTCGAGACAGATACATAGGTCTTTCGGGATAAATTTCACATGCCCCTAGTGGGACCCCATACGAGCTATTGTGACAACATAAATGCACAACCTCAATGTACTCGAATACCTTAAGTTCTCAATAATGTACATGGGCTAATAAAGAGACAATAACAAATACAATATATGTGATGTACATGCTTTTGGTGATATAAAATGTGTTACATGAATTATATGATGTTGTGTGTTATATGATATACATAAATGATAAGTACAAAATCATATGATAAATAAAGATTATGATAATGATGGTATATGTACATGTATACATTTTGTTATATGAAATGTTTTATGATTTCCATTATATGTTTATATGCCTCACTAAGTTGTAGACTTAGCGTGTGATTGTTTCACACGTAGGTTTCGAGAAGAATAAAGAGCAATGTGGAGCAAGACAGGTCAGTTGCTTCTTACCGAATATCATATCAGAAAAGAATTTTGAATCATGTGTATTTTGGATAGTGAAAGTAGTTGGCATGTAATTAATGTTTTAAATGATATATGATCTGACAAGTTTTATAATGTTTTAAACGTATATATGTAAACGGTAACTTTGTAGAGATGAAAGGTGAAATTTTAAGAGTTTGTGTATGATTTATGGAAATACTGTAGCATGATATCGGTACCCTGTAGCATGGTATCGATATCATTGCAGCAATCTGGAAAATTTTAACATTATGTACTGTTCACGGTACTGTTCATAGTACTGTTTATACCATATATTACTGTTTATAAAAACGTTTTTGACTTAAATTTTTATAATGAAACACAATTTAATCGTATATGATCGTATTTTCTTAATATAAATCCAAATATTCTGTTATTTTGCAAGAACAAAGGTTTTGAAATGTCAATGTAGCATCTCGGACTCGTATCCGGATCGGATACGGGTTGGGGTGTTACACTTCTTATTTGACCTACATTGATAAAAAATAAAGGAAACAATTGTTCAGCCTGTTAAGCTCTGCAACCACCACCGTTGTCGCGGCTTCCTCTACCCCTTGATGGACGATCATGGCCACGATTCGCAGTTGGTTCATCGTAATCGTCCATCCTTGCCGTCAGAGACCTCCCTTCCGCTGCCAACACCATTTTGTCTGCTACATTATTATAAAACAATACAATAACATAATGTTGTTAGCTAAATATATGATATAATTATATCGGTACACATAAATGAAGGGTTTTGCTAGATTAACTAATATATCATTGATAAAAAATAATATATATATACATATATTTTGTTTAGATTTTTAGTCTACTTTGTGATGGATTATTGACTCGATGAATAAACACAGCAAGTAAAGTCAATTAATTCCCCTCATTCATTGAGGGCTTAATACCCTTTTTATACAACTTTGTTATCTAACAAACTCATGACAGCTCAGCACAATAACCACCTTATAACAGAAGGCTATGCATTCACACACTCATTGCTCAACAACCTCACGTGATTCATACCAGCTCAGCTACCTCTCTAGCTTTATTCACACTCAACCTTATTTGCTAACATTCTCCCATCTTCTTCCTTCTTCTGTTTTTTTTTAACAAGGACGAACATGAAGCTTGTCTCAAAATACTTGAAATGGTGCCTTTGTCAGAGGTTTAGTAAACCCATCAGCAAGCTAAAATCCAGCAGGGACATTACTCACCCTAAGACAACTTGCTGCAACCTTCTCCCGAACAAAGTGTATATCAAGGTCAATATGTTTTGACTTCGCATGATACACAGGATTAGCAGAAAAAGCAACCGCACTTGTATTATCACACCAAACAACCGGATCATCTAGCGATTTCACCCCTAGATCACTTAGTAAAGCAGTGACCCACGTTACCTCTGCAGCAGCTTCAGCAATACTACGATATTCAGCTTCCATCGTTGAACGTGAAACTGTTTTTTGCTTCTTGGAGACCCATGTGACTAAATTATTACCAAGGAACACTCCATAACTAGTCATCGATCGCCTATCGCCAGCATCTCCAGCCCAATCAGCATCGGAAAAAGCCTTGACATATAGTCTAGTATCGTCAGCCGAAAATAACAGACCATAGTCTGCTGTACCTGCCAAATAGCGTAAGATACGCTTAACAACTACCAAGTGTTCTTCACACGGTGCTTGCATGAATTGAGCCACCCTATTAACGGAGAAAGCAATGTCTGGTCGAGTATGACACACATATAACAATGCACCAACAATACTACGATATTCTCGTGCATTGGACAAGAATATACTCCCTTTACTTGACCCTTTCAAGGACACTATCATAGGCTTGCAGGTTGGAGTGGCTCAAAGCATGTCTGTTCGTTCTAACAATTTTAGAATGTATTTCTTCTGGCTAAGTGCTAGTTCAACATCTTTCCTTTTAACTTCAATGCCAAGGAAAAACGAAAGTTCCCCAAGATCTTTGAGAGAAAATTTTTCGTTCAGCATTCGCACAGCAGCATTAATGTCATCATCCGAATTTCCAGTAATTATTATGTCATCGACATAAACCAATAGAAATGTGCAGGAACCATCCACGAGTCTGACAAATAATGAAGCATCAGCTCGTGAAACTGTAAAACTTAGCTCAAGCAGACTGTTTTTTAGCTTTTCATTCCAGTTCCGTGGCGCCTGTCGAAGCCCATACAAGGCTTTGTTCAGCTTACACACCAAAGGCGAGCCACTGGAGTCAAACTGTTCAAAACCTGAGGGCTGCCGCATATAAATATCTTCAGCCAGATCACCATTCAGAAAAGCGTTATCAACATCTATTTGTCTTAGTGACCAGCCCTTAGCAACTGCAATTGCAAGTACCACATAAACTGTTGCAAACTTAACAACCGGGCTGAATGTATCAATAAAATCATGACCAGGAACCTGTGAAAAACCTTTAGCCACTAACCGAGCTTTATAACGATGAACAGAACCATCGGCATTCTTCTTAAGCTTGAACAACCACTTACAGCCCACAAGACTCTTATCTCTTGGCATCTCAACCAGGCTCCAAGTTTTGTTCTGAACCAAAGCTGAATATTCAGCATTAACCGTAGCTGCCCAGTCAGGTGACAGTAAGGCATCATGAACATTAGCTGGAACGCTATCACTAACGGTACTGGAATATGCTTTAGGCTTATAAACGCCACATTTACTACGAGTCAACATGGGGTGGTGATTATCAGTAGACCTCTGCGCAGATTCAGTAGGTACAATAATTTCTTCTTGAGATGACTCATTAGTATGAGCATCATCAGTATAAGGTGACTCATTCGAAACCTCAAGACCACTGGACGAACCAGCAGAATCGTCATGACCACAAGCAAAAGCCTGTTGATTGCCAAACGTCTCAGAGGCTACATTACCAACTCTACGAATGTCCATTACAACATCGAGAGAGCGACTAGTCGTGCCAGAATATCCACAAGTACCAGTACTGCTCTTAGCTGCAAAAGGAAACTGTCACTCATCAAATTTAACATGTCGAGACACATAAACTCGACCATTTGCCCCGAGGCACAACTAACCTCTATGTTGAGAACTAACTCCAAGAAACGTGCATGGCTGCGATCTAAACTCCAATTTATGACGATTATAAGGGCGTAAATACGGAAAACATCTGCAACCAAATACTCTTAGCACGGCATAGTCAGGTTTCTTATGAAATAACACCTCAAATGGGGACATGCAAGACTTTAGTTGACAGTTTGTTAATAAGATGAACTGCCATGACTACAGCATATGCCCAAAATTTAAGAGGCATAGATGCTTGAGCAAGGAGTACTAGGGCAAGTTCAATAACATGCCTATGTTTTCGTTCTATAACTCCATTTTGCTCGGACGTGTGTGGACAAGTTAATCGATGCGAAATACCATCTGTTAGAAGAACACGAGATAAGCTGCGATACTCTCCTCCCCAATCACACTGCACAACTTGTATTTTCAAATTAAATTGTGTAGAAACAAGCTGCTGAAATAACTGGAAAGCATGCACTGCCTGTGACTTATCTTTTAGCAAATACAACCACGTGTGACGTGTATATGCATTAACAAAATTCACGTAGTATTTGTAACCATTGGACACCACTGGCGAAGGTCCCCATAGATCAATGAAGATTAATTGAAATGGAGTAGTATAGACTGTATCTGAGTCAGTAAAAGGAAGCCTATGTCTTTTACCCATATGACAAGTAACACACTGTTCATTCAAGTTCTTATCAACAACTACATGAATTGATTTACAAATTTGTTCTAGGGTCCCATGTGCAGGATGCCCTAGATGCCTATGCCATAGGTCATACAACTTATTTGAAGCAAGTGCAGAATAAACTGTTGCCTGACTACCACTCGTAGCACCAATATCCATTTGAAAGAAATAGAGACCACCTCGTTCTTCACCTTGCAGTAGAAGTTCACCAGACTTTTCATCGCGGACACAGCAACTTGTAGCTCGAAACTCGAAGTAAACCCCGTTGTCCCTAGCAAGCTTAGACACCGATAACAAATTCTTTATAATCTTAGGCACATGCAACAAGTTGTTTAGCAAAAGTGCTCGAGAATTAGAACATAAAACAGATTGACCAGCAACATGAATCGAAAAAGGTACACCATTACCAACCAATAATTTACCTGGGCCAGAAAAATCAGACTTATGATCAATGGTCGACGCATCAGGTGTCACGTGGTGTGACGCTCCAGAATCCACCACCCAGGAATCACGATGAGCAGTTACAGCATGAGCTTCAGCATGTCGTTTTGTACAGCAAGAACACGCATCACTATCTACTTGCATAGCTTCCATACTTGAGTAATTAACACTGCCAATGTTATCTCTAGAGGAACCACGACCAGAACCCCTACCTAAAAAATTTTGATCAAACCGATGCCAACAATCAACCATGAGATGACCATTCTTACCGCATAATTGACACTGAACCTTGGGCCTGCCACGACCTCGTCCTCGAGTAACATAACCAGAATCATTACGATAATCAGATCGATTGTAAGAAGATGTATTACTCGTTTTAGAGTTATTACTCATATTGGTAACATGTGCACTCATAGGAAATTGGTCATCTCGAGCGTCAAACCCAGCAATCTGAGTCTTCGCATCAATTAGCATCGAACATACCTTATCAAGGGACAGTGAGTCTTTCATTGTGGTAATGAAGGCAACATATGGTTGATACTCCCTCGATAAGCCTTTCAAAATACTCGCAACTTGCTCTGCTATGGAGATGGCACTATCACACGACGCCAACGCATCGCAAACCTCCTTGATCCGAGTCAAGTAAGTCCGCATGCTATCATCTCCTTTCCTGAGTGACTGGAGCTTATAATGGAGACTGATGACGGCTGTGGTAGAGCGGTTTGCCAAAAACTGCAGAACCTTGTTCCAAACTGCCATCGCGGTCTCGGCTCCAACAAATTGAGAAAGCAAATGCGAGCTGATTGTTGACAGAAGCCATGATGCCAATACATTATCTTGTGCTACAAACTCATCATACAACTCATTCGGCACAGATTCACCATTTGCACCAGCTACAAAGGCGGGTGGAGGTTGCAACGAACCAGTCAACAGCCGCTCGAGCCGATGACTACGAACAGCTAGCAGAACTTGTTGCTTCCAGAGTAAGAAATTTGATTCATCAAGAATGACATTCACCTTCTTGTGAGTGAAGGTCTTAGCAGCCAACGAATCCATCTCCTTCAGTGGCTGAAGCAGCGAAGCAAACACCTCAAGAACAGACGGTGAATGATACCATGATGGATTATTGACTCGATGAATAAACACAGCAAGTAAAGTCAATTAATTCCCCTCATTCATTGAGGGCTTAATACCCTTTTATACAACTTTGTTATCTAGCAAACTCATGACAGCTCAGCACAATAACCACCTTATAACAGAAGGCTATTCATTCACACACTCATTGCTCAACAACCTCACGTGATTCATACCAGCTCAGCTACCTCTCTAGCTTTATTCACACTCAACCTTATTTGCTAACATTCTACCATCTTCTTCCTTCTTATGTTTTTTTTAACAAGGACGAACATGAAGCTTGTCTCAAAATACTTGAAATGGTGCCTTTGTCAAAGGTTTAGTAAACCCATCAGTAAGCTGAAATCCAGCATGGACATTACTCACCCTAAGATAACCTGCTGCAACCTTCTCCCGAACAAAGTGTATATCAAGGTCAATATGTTTTGACTTCGCATGATACACAGGATTAGCAGACAAAGCAACCGCACTTGTATTATCACACCAAACAACCGGATCATCTAGCGATTTCACCCCTAGATCACTTAGTAAAGCAGTGACCCACGTTACCTCTGCAGCAGCTTCAGCAATACTACGATATTCAGCTTCCATCGTTGAACGTGAAACTGTTTTTTGCTTCTTGGAGACCCATGTGACTAAATTATTACCAAGGAACACTCCATAACCAGTCATCGATCGCCTATCGCCAGCATCTCCAGCCCAATCAGCATCGGAAAAAGCCTTGACATATAGTCTAGTATCGTCAGCCGAAAATAACAGACCATAGTCTGCTGTACCTGCCAAATAGCGTAAGATACGCTTAACAACTACCAAGTTTTCTTCACACGGTGCTTGCATGAACTGAGCCACCCTATTAACGGAGAAAGCAATGTCTGGTCGAGTATGACACACATATAACAATGCACCAACAATACTACGATATTCTCGTGCATTGGACAAGAATATACTCCCTTTACTTGACCCTTTCAAGGACACTATCATAGGCTTGCAGGTTGGAGTGGCTCGAAGCATGTCTGTTCGTTCTAACAATTTCAGAATGTATTTCTTCTGGCTAAGTGCTAGTTCAACATCTTTCCTTTTAACTTCAATGCAAAGGAAAAACGAAAGTTCCCCAAGATCTTTGAGAGAAAATTTTTCGTTCAGCATTCGCACAGCAGCATTAATGTCATCATCCGAATTTCCAGTAATTATTATGTCATCGACATAAACCAATAGAAATGTGCAGGAACCATCCACGAGTCTGACAAATAATGAAGCATCAGCTCGTGAAACTGTAAAACCTAGCTCAAGCAGACTGTTTTTTAGCTTTTCATTCCAGTTCCATGGCGCCTGTCGAAGCCCATACAAGGCTTTGTTCAGCTTACACACCAAAGGCGAGCCACTGGAGTCAAACTGTTCAAAACCTGATGGCTGCCGCATATAAACATCTTCAGCCAGATCACCATTCAGAAAAGCGTTATCAACATCTATTTGTCTTAGTGACCAGCCCTTAGCAACTGCAATTGCAAGTACCATATAAACTGTTGCAAACTTAACAACCGGGCTGAATGTATCGATAAAATCATGACCAGGAACCTGTGAAAAACCTTTAGCCACTAACCGAGCTTTATAACGATGAACAAAACCATCGGCATTCTTCTTAAACTTGAACAACCACTTACAACCCACAAGACTCTTATCTCTTGGCATCTCAACCAGGCTCCAAGTTTTGTTCTGAACCAAAGCTGAATATTCAGCATTAACCGTAGCTGCCCAGTCAGGTGACAGTAAGGCATCATGAACATTAGCTGGAACGCTATCACTAACGGTACTGGAATATGCTTTAGGCTTATAAACGCCACATTTACTACGAGTCAACATGGGGTGGTGATTATCAGTAGACCTCTGTGCAGATTCAGTAGGTACAACAATTTCTTCTTGAGATGACTCATTAGTATGAGCATCATCAGTAGAAGGTGACTCATTCAAAACCTCAAGACCACTGGACGAACCAGCAGAATCGTCATGACCACAAGAAAAAGCCTGTTGATTGCCAAACGTCTCAGAGGCTACATTACTAACTCTACGAATGTCCATTACAACATCGAGAGAGCGACTAGTCGTGCCAGAATATCCACAAGTACCAGTACTGCTCTTAGCTGCAAAAGGAAACTGTCACTCATCAAATTTAACATGTCGAGACACATAAACTCGACCATTTGCCCCGAGGCACAAATAACCTCTATGTTGAGAACTAACTCCAAGAAACGTGCATGGCTGCGATCTAAACTCCAATTTATGACGATTATAAGGGCGTAAATACGGAAAACATCTGCAACCAAATACTCTTAGCACGGCATAGTCAGGTTTCTATGAAATAACACCTCAAATGGGGACATGCAAGACTTTAGTTGACAGTTTGTTAATAAGATGAACTGCCATGACTACAGCATATGCCCAAAATTTAAGAGGCATAGATGCTTGAGCAAGGAGTACTAGGGAAAGTTCAATGACATGCCTATGTTTTCGTTCTATAACTCCATTTTGCTCGGACGTGTGTGGACAAGTTAATCGATGCGAAATACCAGCTGTTAGAAGAACACGAGATAAGCTGCGATACTCTCCTCCCCAATCACTCTGCACAGCTTGTATTTTCAAATTAAATTGTGTAGAAACAAGCTGCTGAAATAACTGGAAAGCATGCACTGCCTGTGACTTATCTTTTAGCAAATACAACCACGTGTGACGTGTATATGCATTAACAAAATTCACGTAGTATTTGTAACCATTGGACACCACTGGCGAAGGTCCCCATAGATCAGTGAAGATTAATTGAAATGGAGTAGTATAGATTGTATCTGAGTCAGTAAAAGGAAGTCTATGTCTTTTACCCATATGACAAGCAACACACTATTCATTCAAGTTCTTATCAACAACTACATGAATTGATTTGCAAATTTGTTCTAGGGTCCCATGTGCATGATGCCCTAGACGCCTATGCCATAGGTCATACAACTTATTTGAAGCAAGTGCAGAATAAACTGTTGCCTGACTACCACTCGCAGCACCAATATCCATTTGAAAGAAATAGAGACCACCTCGTTCTTCACCTTGCAGTAGAAGTTCACCAGACTTTTCATCGCGGACACAACAACTTGTATCTCGAAACTCGAAGTAAACCCCATTGTCCCTAGCAAGCTTAGACACCGATAACAAATTCTTTATAATCTTAGGCACATGCAACAAGTTGTTTAGCAAAAGTGCTCGAGAATTAGAACATAAAACAGATTGACCAGCAACATGAATCGAAAAAGGTACACCATTACCAACCAATAATTTACCTGGGCTAGAAAAATCAGACTTATGATCAATGGTCGACGCATCAGGTGTCACGTGGTGTGACGCTCCAGAATCCACCACCCAGGAATCACGATGAGCAGTTACAGCATGAGCTTCAGCATGTCGTTTTGTACAGCAAGAACACGCATCACTATCTACTTGCATAGCTTCCATACTTGAGTAATTAACACTGCCAATGTTATCTCTAGAGAAACCACGACCAGAACCCCTACCTGAAAAATTTTGATCAAACCGATGCCAACAATCAACCATGAGATGACCATTCTTACCGCATAATTGACACTGAACCTTGGGCCTGCCACGACCTCATCCTCGAGTAACATAACCAGAATCATTGCGATAATCAGATCGATTGTAAGAAGATGTATTACTCGTTTTAGAGTTATTACTCATATTGGTAACATGCGCACTCATAGGAAATTGGTCATCTCGAGCGTCAAACCCAGCAATCTGAGTCTCCGCATCAATTAGCATCGAACATACCTTATCAAGGGACAGTGAGTCTTTCATTGTGGTAATGAAGGCAACATATGGTTGATACTCCCTCGATAAGCCTTTCAAAATACTCGCAACTTGCTCTGCTGTGGAGATGGCACTGTCACACGACGCCAACGCATCGCAAACCTCCTTGATCCGAGTCAAGTAAGTCTGCATGCTATCATCTCCTTTCCTGAGTGACTGGAGCTTATAATGGAGACTGATGACGGCTGTGGTAGAGCGGTTTGCCAAAAACTGCAGAACCTTGTTCCAAACTGCCATCGTGGTCTCGGCTCCAAAAAATTGAGAGAGCAAATACGAGCTGATTGTTGACAGAAGCCATGATGCCAATGCACTATCTTGTGCTACAAACTCATCATACAACTCATTCGGCACAGATTCACCATTTGCACTAGCTACAAAGGCGGGTGGAGGTTGCAACTAACCAGTCAACAGACGCTCGAGCCGATGACTACGAACAGCTAGCAGAACTTTTTGCTTCCAGAGTAAGAAATTTGATTCATCAAGAATGACATTCACCTTCTTGTGAGTGAAGGTCTTAGCAGCCAACGAATCCATCTCCTTCAGTGGCTGAAGCAGTGAAGCAAACACCTCAAGAACAGACGGCGAATGATACCATGATGGATTATTGACTCGATGAATAAATACAGCAAGTAAACTCAATTAATTCCCCTCATTCATTGAGGGCTTAATACCCTTTTTATACAACTTTTTTTATCTAACAAACTCATGACAGCTCAGCACAATAACCACCTTATAACAGAAGGCTATGCATTCACACACTCATTGCTCAACAACCTCACGTGATTCATACCAGCTCAACTACCTCTCTAGCTTTATTCACACTCAACCTTATTTGCTAACACTTTGACCTCTAATCTCGATTCAGTATTCACATGGGAAGAAGTTGATGCCTCTAAGCCTCACGATCCCCAAGAGCGGGTGAATAGTCCGAGCTAATTTTCAGTTAGGTTAAAAAACTAGTATGACGACGGGCTAACTAAGCAAAATTGATCATGAAAAACATAAAATCATGCTTTGAAATTACAAATTCAGCTTAAAAAAATATGTGTCAAAACCAATATTTCAAACTCTAAATCATTTAAAAAAAATGAGAAATTGGATTTGCTAACAACCGGTTGTCTCTTTCATATACTCCATATATTATGATATCGGTTGTATTTGTTTATATGAAAACAATGACATCGATATGCGAGCATGGACGCGTAAACCAACTGGCTTATTTCACGCACTACAATGATTTTAACCTAAATCATGATCATTAAATATAACCCTGTTAAATGATCTCAGTGATAAGAAATAATATTACATTTTTAGAGGTTTTATATTCGAGTACATATGTTTAGTTGGTGTGTGTATTGTCAAATGGATAAGAAAGTTATGAACAGATGCTAACTTACAATAATCTCATACTATTAAAAAAAACAAATAGAGGTGTAAGATTTAAATTCTCATATAATTTAGATATTTTTTTGTATTTTTTTATTGATAATCTAATTTCACATCTTTAAACTCGTCAAACGACCTTAGTGGTAAAAGGGAGTGTTATTTTCTCCTGGTTTCAGTTTGAACCAGGGATGGATTTAGGATTTTATATTGGTGGGGCCAACAACTTGAACTTATAAAATTTCAGAGGCGAAATTAAAGTTATAAAATTCTAGGGGGATAAAACATATTTTTAATAATAAATACATAAAAAAATCTAAAATATATGGTAATTTTAAATTTTGAGGAGCGACCACCCCGCCTAGGCCCACCCCTGGTTTGAGCAACTACGTTTTCGGGACGTGTGTGCGTTATCAATAGCTAAGAAATTTTTTGAATATTGCATATTTTGTAGTTATCGCATATTCTTAAAAAAAAATCACACCTCTGAATTTTATAATTTCATGCCCTCTAAATTTTTAATATAACCTCATAAGTTCGCACTCTTTGACATAAAGTTATGTGTTCGTCTCTATCATCTTAAGTTAATCTCTATTGAAGGGTTTGATATTACAAAGTTATTTTTGTAGAACAACTCCTAATCTTCACTCTTTACCATAGTGTGTGTATATATATATGAAAGGAAAGGCTTTTTTTTTTCTTTGAGATATGGCAGTGGTAGAAGTGAAGAAGAAGCGAAACGTACCAGGAAGTGAAATGGTGTTACGAGCTGAGGAAAATATGGCAAAGCTAAACAAAAGGAAGATGCATAGCTTTACGCCATTCCCCATTTTTCTTCTCTGTGGCCTTCCAATATTTCTTATGTTTTCCTCCTTTGGATGAAAATTATGGTTCATGGAAACCCTATTTATAGACAACAAATAGAAAAACATTCGTGCTTTTATGATATGCGTGGCAAATGGTGATTGAGAGTTGACGTTCCAATAAGGAATAATTATAAAAACTATATATCAGCTTTCATCAAATGAGTTTTAATATTATGCAATTGTATACATAAAATTTTAATTTCTTTATTTTTTTAAATTAATAAAATAATTATCGATGTGGCTTCGTTTTGGGTTGACGTAATATACAGAGAATTATATTTATTTACTATGAAAATAAATTAATGAATTTATTTTTTAAAAAATAATTATCGATGTGGCATCTGGTTGCTATGGAAGCCTGATATCAATGCTGAGATTCTAAGTGTCTCTAATTAATTTATTCATATTGTAGTGAAGAGCAACACATTACCTTTACCTATCTTTGTCTCAATTGTCTATGCAATTTGGAGTGGCACGATCAGATAGAACGTATGGGGTCAATTAAAGGACTTGGATTCAGGTGGTAATTGTCCGTGGATGCTGGGGGTGACTTCAATGCGATCTTGGATCTTGATGATCGGAGAAGGGGTACGATAAGGCGTATTGTCCCTAGTAAAGGCTTTGCTTCTCTTGTTGAGGATGAGGAGCTTGCTGAGGCAGAGTTTCAAGGTCCCCGTTTTACATGGTCAAGGGGAACTCTGTGTCAACTGCTAGATCGGTGTTTAGTAAATGAGGATTGGCTTTTGGTGTTTCCGGATTCGCATGTGCTACATTTGGAAAGAGTAGGGTCAGACCATCGGTCGATTCTTCTGCGTTTAAAAACTCATTTGGAGAGAAGAGATCCGATGCCTTTCTATTTTCTTCATGCTTGGCAGAATCATCCCGATTTTAAGAACTTACTTAGGTCGGGGTGGGCTAGAGGAAGAGACGTTCGACATAATATGGGGGATTTCAGGAAAGAGCTCGTTGATTGGAATTTAAATGTTTTTGGTGATATCGTAAAAAAGAAGAATAAGCTCTTGAATCGGTTGAAAGGTGTGGAGAATGCTCTTGCGAATAGGGTAAGTCAACATTTATTGGTTTTGGAACAAGAGGAGGATTTGTGGCGGCAGAAGGCATGGTGTGAATGCATTCGAGACGGAGATCGAAATACTAAGTTTTATCATGCATCGATGAAAGCTAGAAAGAGGCGAAACACTATTTTAGCTTTGAAATTAGTCGATGGAGATGGGTGTATGACCCAAGAAGATCTGAAGAAAGGAGCGATGGATTTTTCCGGATATTATTTACTTCGAACGGCGCGCCTTCTACTCCTTATCCGGTGAGGGGTTTGTTCTCTCCTCTTTCGACTGCTCAGCTTGAGCTGCTTAATCAGGGGGTTGAGGATTCTGAGATTAAGCAGGCGTTATTCGATATGCATCCGAATAAGTCACCATGTATTGATGGCTTCCATGCAAGTTTCTTTCAAGATAATTGGGAGATTGTGGGAAAGGAAGTGTGTCTCTTTATTAAAGATTGCTTTCAGGGGAAGAGTTCCTACTGATATTAATTGTACTCTTCTTGTGCTAATTTCAAAAATTACAGCACCGGAGAGTTTTGCGTATTTCTGGCCTATTAGTCTATGCGCTATGCTATATAAGAGCATTACCAAGGTAGTTGTTAACCGCTTAAAGCCATTCCTTCTGCTGTGGGTTTCGGAAACTCAAACAAGTTTCATTCCAGGACGAAGTATCTCGGATAATATTGTGATTGCGCAAGAGGTGATTCATTCGATAAGCGAAGAAATAGGCAAAATGGTGGATGATGATTAAACTTGATTTAGAAAAAGCATACGGCCGGTTGGATTTGGGGGTTCCAAATGCAATGAGGTCTTTGATTATGAACTGTGCTTCTTCGTCAATAACACATGTGTTATGGAATGGAGGCGAACTGATACTTTTAAACCATCTCGGGGTATCCGATAGGGTGATCCCCTCTCCCCGTGTTTGTTTGTGTTGTGTATGGAGCGGTTGGGTCAAGTAATTCAGCAGGCGGTTGAAGTGGGGACTTGGAAGCCGATTCATCTTACTAAAGTCGGTCCGGCGTTATCTCACTTGTTTTTTGCAGACGACTTAGTTCACTTTGCAAAAGCTTCTATGGAACAGTTCGAAGTCATCTCGCAGATTCTTTCCTCCTTTTGTTTGGTGTCGGGGCATAGCATTAGTCGAACAAAGTCGAATATTTTTTTCTCGCGCAACGTGGATACTTATTTGTGGAATTCCATTAGTTTCGGGTTTCAATTTACGCAAGTGAGTGACATGAGGTGTTATTTGGGGGTATCGCTGCTTCATAACCGGGTTACTGCAGCAACTTATGAGTACCTGGTGCAGAAGGTCAAAGATAAGCTTGCTGGTTGGAGAGGTCAACAATTGTCGTTTGCAGACAGAATCATTTTGCAAAGTTTGTCTTTGCGCTTATACCATCTTATACAATGCAGTCTAGTTTCTTGCCAGGAAATGTTTATGATGAGATTGAGAGGGTGATTGGGTGGTTCGGCAGATAAAAAGGGTATGCAATTACTTAAATGGGATGACATTTGTCAACCAGTTAAATAGAGGGGCATTGGATTGAAACTCAAAATGCAATGAGGCTTTCTTGATGAAAATGGCCTTCAATATGATAAATGAGGAACAACGGTTAAGGGCATGAGTGCTCAGAGCGAAATATAAGGTCCGTGGGAGTATTCCGGAGAACATTAATCGTACAGTCTGTTTTAGACTTTGGCGTGGTATGGCTATGGTGTGGGAGGATGTTACGAATAAGGGTGTAAAAAACTGACCGACCTGTAAAACTGACTGAAACCGACTCGAGTTAAAATTGTTTTTGACCTGCGCTGTGACGATCCGAAACCGACTTGAGTCGAAACTGGTGTTGACCTGAACCCGAGTTGGACTTGGAAATTGTGGATCTAAACCCGATCTGCATCCGACCTGAGAACAACCTGAACCCGAATTTAACCGAAAATATGATACCCGAACCCGAACTGCATCCGACTAATATGAACCCGAACCCGATATTGACCTGATAAATAACTGGTATTACCTGACCTGTTTTCAACCTAACCTGTTATGAACCTGACCTGTTTTCAACTTGACATGTTATGAACCTGACCTGTAATTGGCTCAACCTGTAAATGATCTGACATGTTAAAGTGATCTAATATTATCCTGACTTATAAGTGAAGTTACAATTAATATAATTATGTTATTTTAAATTTATAATAAACTTATGATAATTAAATTATTATGATAATTAAATTAATATGATTATTTTTTGAAATTTTATCATAAATTATTATGATAATTAAATTAATATGATTACTTTTTTGAAATTTAGTTTTATATTAATTATAATTTGTATATTATAAATTTGATTTTTATGTTAATTCTAATTCATAAATTTCTTTATATATCTTATATTATAAATTTTATTTAAAATCACTAAATTAAATTTAAATATTATCTTATTAAACTTGATTTTATTAAATTATATTAACTAAGTTAAAATATTCATAAATCTTTTGCAATCCCATCAAGATGACAGTGTTCCCTCCAATTGATTAGTTGTAAGCTTAGGCAGCAGTTCCGAAACCACGTTTTACAATATAACATGCTTCACCCTATCATTGCTTCCGTTTAAGACTGTTTTCGACAGAAACGCGACCTCCTGCTAGTTGAGATGATCACCTAATAGCTCGTTCCAGAACTTATCGTCCTCATTGAGGTCGGGTGTTTCTATCAGTTCCACCACTTTCTTCAACGTCGCTACGTTCCAACCAGCACCACAACCCACGACGGCAGCTGCACCCACGACATTCGCGAATGCTAATGTAATAACCAACGGAATGTCATGTATAAAGCCGAATGCAATAGCAGCAACAAAACTATCTCCGTACCCAACAGTGTCTATGATTTTAACCTAATCAAGCATATTAAAGAATCCATGACCAATAGCTTTAAAATACATTTTCAATCTACAAAAAGAATCATCTAAGCTTAAAGCAAATCTAAACTTAACCGAGGAATTTCCATGAAAAGCATTCATATTCTAACTATGACCTTCTATGTTTTCGGATATACAACGAAGCTATAACTCACCTTAAATGCAGGCGCACAAGTAATATCTGACTTGGTTATCAGAATCGAACCCTTAGAGCCCATCTTCACAACCACCCATTTAGCACGGTTTCCTTTCTTCAACAACTCATGCCCTTCTAGAATCGGGTTAGCTATGCCGGTTAAAGATTCAACCTAGAAGTTCACGAATGCAAGTAATAAGGTAAACAACCAAAAAAATCTATCATCAGATAGGAAGACATATTAAGTTTCACATCAAATACCATAAAAGCCCAAATACTTCCTACTGGAATAAAAACCTCCATAGTTGCAGGCATAACTAATATTTATCAAGGAATGAAGAACACTCGTGTTTATAATCTGTCATAACGAATGAAGTATAGAGTTCATTATTTTCATCTTAGACAGACGATAAATATTTCTTAGATTGAAGGTTCAGCTAAAGAACTAACCGATAAAGGAACGATCATTCACAGCGATTAGACAAAACTTGTGATAATTCAGGTTTGAATTAAAACAGGTCTAATAAGAGAATGTACCATCAGGATCAATAACCGACACTTTAAAAAAGATTCAGCGAAGCAACTTCCGAAAGTCAAAATGATTACAATGTGACATCAAAATGGGATATGAAAGCATTGAAAACAGATATAGAAGCACAATACAAGCAGATAAAAAAATTGAATAAAACATGTCCATTGATTTTGTGAAAAGAACCTCATCAGCTGTTAGAATGAGGACATCACTCATCCTCAATAAATGCCTAAGTGCTTTTTGCTCTTCCGCGGTTCCACTTAAAAGACTCTTCCTTCGTGGCTCGGGATCAAAGAACACCGATGTACCGACTTCAACAGCATTCTCCACGGCTGAGACTATAACATCAGGGGATAAGTCATCAAAGCCATACCCATTACAAAACATGATTCTCGTGCGTTTAATCGCCCCCTTTACTTCTTCAGACAATGTATTCATCCAGCTAAAAGCTGGTTCCTTACTAAAATCCGCCCGACTACCGAAACAAAAACAAGGCATAAAACTTCAGCAACCATTTTCTCATTATTGGAAAACAACAGAAAGAAAAGGGTTTCTTATTCTTTACCTGCAAAAGCCATGTTTTTGCGAAGGATCAACGAGCACCAAGTATAAGAGCGTTTCATAAGAAGAAATTGCTTTACCAAATACTACTTTGCTAGTTTGCTGGTGACCTAAAAGATAAAAGAAGGTTCACTGTAAGATAAAAGAAGGGTTCCCTGCCCGAGCAGTATCTCTAATACAGAAGAAATTGATATTCTACACAAATCAAACAGTTATAACGGATTATCACTTCTGAAAGGAAAGAAAAGAGAGCCAAACCTCGGGGGCCATCCATAATGATGTCCATGGTACTCCACAACCAAACGAGTATCGTCTTAGAACTTCACAGATCGATGAATTAAGAGAAAAACTAAACCCAAATTTAACAAATATATAAGGAAAACGAGAGGGAGAAAATGGAGGGAGGATTTGGCCGGGAAGAGAGGGAGAAAAGTAAGGGGAAAACTAAATGAGATTTTGGATGTTGAGCGGGGAAGAAGAGAGATCGAAAATAAAGGAGGGAGGGTTTGGCCGGGAAGAGAGGGAGAAAATGGTTATTTTGGCGCCTGTTTTAGTTTTATCTCTATAAATTTATATTAATAAACTACTTATAATTAATATTAAAATAATTATGTTGAGTTAATCGATCGACGGAATCGGCCAAGAGGGGGGTGAATTGGCAATTAAAAATTTCGTGGAAGCTTTTGTAGAAAATTGAAAGTAATTGCACAACGATTTACAGTGGTTCGACTTTCTCAAACAAAGTCTACGTCCACTACCTTAGCTATCCACACTAAGGATTTTCCAACAAATTCACTAATTTGTTCTTTCTTTTGAGGCCAAAGAGATAACCTTACAAAATCCCTCAAGAGTATACCCCAACTCTTGAGAACACTCTTTTTCCCAAAGAGAAGATTACAAATTTGCAAACTTACAAGAAAACCTCACAAGGTAAGATGTTTGCACAATTCTAGAACAAAGAAAAGAACACTCAAAGATAAATACAATTGAGTACAAAAGTGTTCTTGAAAGCAAATGAATATTGGATAAAAAATAGGCTTGAAATGCTCAAACTTGAGGTTTGATGCTTTCTCTTTGATTCTCTCTTGATTCTAGTTGCTTGATGTTTCTTGTTATTGATCAATGGCTCCAGAACTTGTTTAAATACCCCTTGAATCAATTTTGAACATTGGTGATAATTAGTGGAGTCAATAGAGCCGTTTAAGTGTGAAAACAATTAATTTTTCTAGGTGGAGCGTCTCATGCATCGATGCATGATCAAGTATGCATCGGTGCATTCGTGTAAAATTCAAATATTTTGACCGTTGGAACACTTGATGCATCGGTGCACCAAGTGTGCATCGATGCATGAAATGCATTCGATGTTTGAAAAATAGCCTGGTGCATCGATGCATGGCTTGTGCATCGATGCATCAAATGCATTCGATGTTTTGAAAATATTCAAAGTGCATCGATGCATGGAGAGTGCATCGGTGCATGGAATGCATTCGATGTTCAATTAATTCATCGATGCATCGACTGATGCATCGGTGCATGCCTTTGAATAATTGATTTAAGGCTTGTTTTTGGTTCAAAATACTTTGTGAAAATTGTTTCAAAAATAGTTTAAGTACAAATCACAATTTTACACATTTAGTAAGGATTAAAATTGATCTTGAAAAACTTGGAGAAATAATTTGATATTCGGTTAATTGAATCGAATATAAAATTGTAAAATCATTTGTAAAATCTTAAAATTCATTTAACTTAATTTGTTATATCGAAATATCAAAAATGTTTTCAACAATCTCCCCCTTTTTGATATAACAAAACATTTGAATAATTTTAAGATTTGTTTAAGAAATTATTTTTGAAATCGATTTTGAAAAACTTACTCCCCCTTACTATAGCACATCTTAAAATTTTCTCCCCCTTTTTGTTAAATCAAAAAGACTCTATAAAAACGTTTTAAACAAGAATTTTGAAAAACATTAGCCAATTGATTTATTAATAATAAGCTGCTAAGATCACAATCAAAAGAGAGATTAGCCATTAGTTTTCATAAACAATATTCATAATAAAATGTGAAATGGCATAATTGGTCATAAATTTCTAATGATGCAAAAATATATAATGTCAAACCAAATATATATATTTAAGTTCAAATAGTCAAGCATCCAAATATCATAAACATCCATAAACATCCAAATCAAAAAAGTTTAACAATCCATGTTTTAAAAACAAGAAAACATGACAAGCAAGTCTACTCCGTCGGAGGATCATGAGGAGGAGGATAATGAGCTCGAACTTCAAGAGTTAGAGCATCCATACGATCACGCATCTCCCTCTGAAACTCATTAATCGTAGACTCCATGGAAGCAAAACGCAGATCAAACGACTCTAGAAAATATCGGAAATAAGGTGGCGTTTGATCATCTTGCCGAGCTGGTACTTCCTCGTCAATATCTCTCATAAGCCTTTGAAGCTCTGGATCATTATCAGCGTCAGGAGCTGGAGGAGGAGGAGGAGCACGAGAAGAACTAGGAGCAGCTCATGAAGAACTAGCTCCCGGGGTTTGCTTACCGGGTCGAAAAGACCATAGTCCGGTGTTCTCATCCAATTTCCAATCCGATTTCTTTAAGGATGTGATATTGATTGGGTTTTGGAGCGGAATAAGATAAGATTGTCAAGGGAGACATCTAGGCCGAGTTTGATAAACAAATTGCTTAGTAGACAACCATAAGGTAGGGTTTCTACATGCTTTGAGGGAATGATGTTTATGATATCGACAAGCGCGCTAAAGACAATATGTGGAAAATTGATTTTCTTTTTGTTCTTTATACAGTGCATCCACCATAAGTCTGTAGTACGTAGTGTGGAGTACCGACCTGCGGATGGTCTAAACCACCAAGAGATCATTAAGTGAAGAAAACGATCGTGGTGAGACCTAAAGGTACTGACACTAGCATTAGGGAGATATGGATATTCCACATCTTCCTTCTCATTAAATAAACCCTCGTCATCTAAACCAAAATGAGATGCGATAGATTCAGAAGTAATAGTGATATATTGTCCTAAAAGATGCTGACAAGTTGGTGAAAGACGATGGGTTGAAGAGAAAAGAGTTTATC
Organism: Hibiscus syriacus; assembly: GCF_006381635.1. Lineage (NCBI taxonomy): Eukaryota > Viridiplantae > Streptophyta > Magnoliopsida > Malvales > Malvaceae > Hibiscus > Hibiscus syriacus. The sequence continues at coordinate 524,532 of NW_024062731.1, forward strand.
AAGCTTCCATCGCCGAAGAATTGAGAGGTATTCAAATTCAAGTTTTATCATAGCTTGTAGAGAAGGAATACGCTCTTCCCTAATACGATAGGATTGGAAGGAGTTCATGTACCTAGAGTACAATTCATCCCTACGATTTTCAGGCATGTTAAAACAAGTACTAATGAGGGATGAAGGAATATTGGATGGATTTTGAGGTCTAGGAGCGGGAGGATGGTTTTGGTGAGACCGACTCGAGGATGACCTAGGGCGTTTGGGATTAGACATGGTAAGGGAAATTTGAAAAGGAATATCACCTGCAATTTTAAAACACATGTATGCACAACAATTAATCCCAAAACTCAAATGAGTCCTCAATAATTCAAGGTTCTTTAACAAAGTCCTAATGGGCAAAGTTTTGAAAAACTATTTAAAATTAATATCATAATACGCATAGTTTTCATGAAACTAACATAATTGAATCAAAAGTATCATTAACTTTCGAAATGATAATAATAATAATTTTTTTAATTCAAAATTTCCAAATAATTTTGAAAAATTATGCGTTTTTGATGAAATTTGTTGTAGAAACTAGTTTAGAATCATCATATAGCCAATGCCCGATAATTATTTCAAACTAGAACTAATCTAAACTAGTCCTAAGTTCAAAAATTTAATGAAATAGAGTTTTTGTGAAAATACCTTGAAAAATTCGGATTGAGGGGAATGAGGAGATGTTTTGCGCGATTTAATGAGTGTAGCAGGTTTGTAGGATGAAAAACTTGAAGAATCCGATGTTTTCCCGAAGATTTTGAGCAAAAATAGAGATTTGAGGTGAGAGGGGGACGAACGGCCGTGAGTTTAGTGTTTTAGGTTTTGAGAAAAATGAAGAAGATGAAGATTTTAAACCTAAAACCCGACGGATGCATCGGTGCATGGTCTTATGCATCAATGCATATTCAAGGATGCATCGATGCATTGTTAAATGCATCGGTGTATGAAGCACAAAAATGTCAAAAATCCGTTTTAAACACTTAAAATGCTAAATAATTTGGCTCTAATGGTAATGGCAACTCATATATAAAAAATTAATTATGTTCAATCAATCAAATTAATCTTCAAACTTTATTTGAACATAAAATTAATTTTTATTAAGAATCATAAACTCCCCCTAACTAATAGCAAAAATACAATCAAAAATTATTATTATAAGCATTTTTCAGTATTTATTAAAAGTTCTAAATTATTTTAAACACTAAGTGAAGATAGGTCAGTTAAACCTAATTCTCTTCTAAGTGTCCAAAATCTTTCTTTATCTAAGGGTTTTGTAAAAATATCCGCTAATTGGTGCAAAGTATCAACAAATTCTAGAACTACATCTTCCTTAGTGACATGGTCCCTAATGAAGTGATGTCTTATTTCAATATGCTTAGTTCTAGAGTGTTGGATGGGATTTTTAGTGAGACAAATAGCACTAGTATTGTCACACTTGATAGGAATGGTACCTACTTCAATTCCATAATCAAAAAGTTGTTGTTTCATCCATAAAACTTGTGCACAACAACTACCGGCTGAAATGTATTCCGCTTCAGTGGTAGATAATGCAACACAATTTTGTTTCTTTGAAAACCAAGAAATCAACATATTTCCAAGGAATTGGCAAGTACCGGAGGTGCTTTTCCTATCTAATTTGCATCCTCCATAATCCGTATCAGAAAAAGCATGCAAGCTAAAACTAGAGTCTCTAGGATACCAAAGTCCTAAACTAGGAGTGTCCTTAAGGTATCTAAAGATTCTCTTAACAGCTAGTAAATGTGATTCCTTAGGACATGATTGAAATCTAGCACATAAGCAAACACTAAACATAATGTCCGATCTACTTGCAGTTAGATAAAGCAAAGAGCCAATCATTGACCTATATAATTTAACATCTACACATTTACCTCCTTCATCTAAGTAAAGCTTTGTTGAAGAGCTCATTGGAGTGTTATGAGGTTTCTCATTTTCCAGTACAAACTTCTTGAGCATATCTTTGACGTACTTAGCTTGATTAATGAAGATGCCATCTTTTCTTTGCTTGATTTGGAGTCCCAAGAAAAATGAGAGCTCCCCCATCATGCTCATCTCAAACTCACTTTGCATTAGCTTAGAAAATTCTTGGCAAAGAACATCATTAGTAGAGCCAAATATTATATCATCAACATAAATTTGAACTACTAATAAATCTTTACCTTTATGCTTTAAAAACAATGTAGTGTCAACCTTTCCTTTTGAAAAACCTTTTTCAATTAAAAAATTTGACAATCTTTCATACCAAGCTCTAGGAGCTTGTTTTAAACCATAAAGAGCTTTTGTCAATTTAAGAACATGATCTGGAAATTTTGAATCTTCAAAACCTGGAGGTTGTTCCACATACACTTCTTCTTTTATAAAACCATTTAAAAATGCACTTTTAACATCCATTTGATATAATTTAAATTCATTGAAACATGCAAATGCTAATAACATTCTAATTGCTTCCATCCTAGCTACGGGAGCATATGTTTCATCATAGTCTATGCCTTCTTCTTGAGTATAGCCTTGAGCAACAAGTCTAGCCTTGTTCCTCACTATATTACCACTTTCATCAAGTTTATTTCTAAAACTCCATCTAGTACCTACAATAGATTTATTACTAGTCCTTTCAACTAATGTCCATACTTTACTTCTCTCAAATTGATTTAATTCTTCTTGCATAGCCATAATCCAATGTTCATCTTTTAATGCTTCTTTGATGTTCTTAGGCTCTATGCATGAAATAAATACAACATAATTACAGATATTTCTAAGAGAAGATCGAGTAGTTACCCCTTTTGATGGATCACCTATAATTTCACCATCCTTGACATAGTTGTACTCTCTTGGAAAAGATACTTCCATTTCTTCAATGGTTGGATTCTCGAGGGGATCATGAGTTTCCTCATATTTTGTTTCTTCCTTTGATGATGATTCTCCAACGTCATGTCTAACGTCATTTGCTTGTACAATACCTACATCATCATTAACAGAAGAATCCTTCCTCGGAAGGGGATTATCATCGAAAACAACATGTATAGACTCTTCTGTTGTGGATTTGAGAGCAACTCCAATATTTTTCTTCTTCTCATTTTCCTTTGGTGTCTCTTCAACTTTATCAAGGTCCACCTCATCTTCGAGCATCATCTCATGAGTGAGGAGTGAACCGATAAGTTCTTCAAGAGTTAAGGATGATAGGTCCTTAGACTCAATGATTGTCGTCTTCTTTGATTGCCATGATTTTGGGAGGGAGTAGACTAACTTCCTCACAAGCTTTTCATTTGAGATGATCTCTCCATATGATTTGAGACCATTGACAATCGTTGAAAATCTATCTGTCATAGCTTTGATGTCTTCATTTGGTTTCATCCTGAAATTTTCATAGCTATGCGTTAGAATACTAATTTTTGATTTCTTTACCTCATCGGTACCTTCATGTGTGACTTGAAGCTTGTCCCATATTTCTTTGGCGGTTGTACATGATGAAACTCTTCAGTATTCATCTGGTCCAAGAGCACAAAAAATAATATGGATGGGTTTGGAATTGAGCTGGAACATTCTTGTATCTCCTTCACTCCACAACCTTGGATGAGTGAGAGACTTGATGTATCCTTCTTCTACGGCATTCCATGCTCCCATGTCACTTGCTTGAATGAAGTACATCATTATATTCTTCCAATAGGCATAATTAGCCCCATTGAAGAAAGGAGGCTTGTTGACGGGCATCGAATCGAGATCGGAGTCGAAGTTTGAAGCGGAGGTCATTGATGACTTTGATTATCGATATAACTCTTCCCGGATCTACTCAAGAGGTGGTTAAACCTTCAAATGAGTCAAGCTCTGATACCAATTGTTGAGTTAATCGATCGACGGAATCGGCCAAGAGGGGGGTGAATTGGCAATTAAAAATTTCGTGGAAGCTTTTGCAGAAAATTGAAAGTAATTGCACAGCGATTTACAGTGGTTCGACTTTCTCAAACAAAGTCTACGTCCACTACCTTAGCTATCCACACTAAGGATTTTCCAACAAATTCACTAATTTGTTCTTTCTTTTGAGGCCAAAGAGATAACCTTACAAAATCCCTCAAGAGTATACCCCAACTCTTGAGAACACTCTTTTTCCCAAAGAGAAGATTACAAATTTGCAAACTTACAAAAAAAACCTCACAAGGTAAGATGTTTGCACAATTCTAGAACAAAGAAAAGAACACTCAAAGATAAATACAATTGAGTACAAAAGTGTTCTTGAAAGCGAATGAATATTGGATAAAAAATAGGCTTGAAATGCTCAAACTTGAGGTTTGATGCTTTCTCTTTGATTCTCTCTTGATTCTAGTTGCTTGATGTTTCTTGTTATTGATCAATGGCTCCAGAACTTGTTTAAATACCCCTTGAATCAATTCTGAACGTTGGTGATAATTAGTGGAGTCAATAGAGCCGTTTAAGTGTGAAAACAATTAATTTTTCTAGGTGGAGCGTCTCATGCATCGATGCATGATCAAGTATGCATCGGTGCATTCGTGTAAAATTCAAATATTTTGACCGTTGGAACACTTGATGCATCGGTGCACCAAGTGTGCATCGATGCATGAAATGCATTCGATGTTTGAAAAATAGCTTGATGCATGGCTTGTGCATCGATGTATCAAATGCATTCGATGTTTTGAAAATATTCAGAGTGCATCGATGCATGGAGAGTGCATCGGTGCATGGAATGCATTCGATGTTCAATTAATTCATCGATGCATCGATGCATGGACTGATGCATCGGTGCATGCCTTTGAATAATTGATTTAAGGCTTGTTTTTGGTTCAAAATACTTTGTGAAAATTGTTTCAAAAATAGTTTAAGTACAAATCACAATTTTACACATTTAGTAAGGATTAAAATTGATCTTGAAAAACTTGGAGTAATAATTTGATATTCTGTTAATTGAATCGAATATAAAATTGTAAAATCATTTGTAAAATCTTAAAATTCATTTAACTTAATTTGTTATATCGAAATATCAAAAATGTTTTCAACAAATTATATATTATAATTATAATTAATATTAATATAATTAATTTTAATATTAAATTATATTAATATAATATAGTTTATAATTTGTAATTAAAATTAATATAAAATATAGTATATAAAATTAATATTAATATAAACTATATGTTATAAATTATATAGTATAGTTTATAAACTATAGTTAATATAATTACTATTAATATAGTATAGTTTATAAACATTATACTATATTAATATAAATTATAGTTAAGATAATTAACATTAATATAAACTATATAGTACATTAAGATAACTATAGTTTATAAATTATATACTATATATTATAAAGTATAAACTATATAGTACACTAATATACATACATGTACTATAAGTTACATATATAGTTTACATTTATACATATACTATAAGTTTATACATACAAGTACTATAAGTTACATATATAGTTTACATATATACATATACTATAGGTTACTTTATATAGTTTATGCATAGTATTTATATATATATATATATTACTTATATTAGTTATACATAAATATATATATACTATATTAATATAAATTATAAATTATAAACTATATACTTAAGGTTACATATATAAACTATAGTTTAGGGTTTATGATTTATGATTTAAGGTTTAGGGTTTATATAAAACTATATACTTTATTACTTTATATAGTTTATGCATAGTATTTCTATAAACTATATAAGTAATTTACTTTATATAGTTTATATATTTATATATATATTATACATGGTTTATATATAAATGTACTATAAGTTACATATATAGTTTAGGGTTTAGGGATAAAGGTTTAGAGTTCATGATTTAGGGTTTAAGGTTTTTTTTTTATAAACTATATATTTTATTACTTTATATAGTTTAGTGTTTCTATAATATATATATATATATATATATATATATATATATATATATAATTTATAGATTACTTATATTAGTTATACATACATATATATATTATATTAATATAAATGATAATTTATAAATTATATATTTTATATAGTTCACACACACACGCACGCACGCACGCACGCACGCACGCACGCACAGACCCACACCCACACACACCCACACACACACACACACACACACATAGAAAATTAAAAGTAATTAGAATGTATACAAGATTAAATTGCATCGAATTGAAAATTCAAGAAGATATTTACAATTAAACCATGACTAAAATGAAAGAAATCAAAAATCAAATACAAGTGAAAAAATGATGATTGTTGGAGGAGCATTAGCCTCATTAACTCAAAATATATTTCCAAATAAAATCTCAATTCTCAATTTCCCTCCATATTTTTCTATTCCCTCTAAATTCTCAATTTCCCTCTAAATTCCCAAATAAAATAAAAAAAAAGTTCACACAAAAAAAAACTTTATTTTAAATAGTTTTCTTCCACCACTCACTTTGAATATATATATATATATATATATATATAAATTATAGTTTATAAACTATATACTTTTTATAGTTTATACATATATAGTTTACAAATATAGTTTATATATATAGTTCATATAAACATAATTTATATATATAACTTATAATAATTATATAGTTTATATATAAACTTATATTATATATATATATTTTCAATTTTTTTAAATGAATGTAATTTACTATATTTTTCATTATTTCTTCATATTTTGCATTTATTTTGATTTAATATTTTTCTATTTTTTAATTTATTTCAATTTTAAGTCGTTCACTTTTATATGTTTTCAATTTAGTCCTTAAATTTATAATTGCATCTTCATTTGGCCCATTGTTAGTTGTTATTTATATTTTTGTAACTGGCCCATAACGTTTTAAATGTATTTAATTTAATCATTTTTTATATTAATTTAAACCTCACATTTTAAATTTATTTCGATTTAGTCCCTTACCTATGTGTGTTGTTTAATTTATATTTTAAAATATTATTTGTAACTTTACATTACTCTAATTTTATCCTTAAATTTATTTTTTTACAAAATTGATCCATGGATATTTATTTTTCTCTTAATTTACTCGAAATCATATACAATTATAACTTGCAATTCAACAATCACGAAAGGTGACAAAATAATTAATCCAAAAATAAAAACGACCTGACATGAACTAAATCTGTATCCGGTAAACATCCGACCTGAATTTTATCTGTTAATGATGTGACCCGATTTGAACGAGATCCGACTGAAGTCCACCCGAACCTGAATTAATCTGGTCTTTATCTGCTTTGGACCTGAACTGTTTTGACCTGAACTGACATCGATCCGAACTGAAAATGACCTGACCTGAACCCGATCTGGATCTGGTATCAAATCGACCTGAAAATAACCCGAACTGATTTGACCTGACATGAACCCGATCTGGATCTGGTGTCAAATTTATCTGACTTGACCTGTATCCGATTTTACCCGACCTGACAGGATCCGACTGAAACCTGAACGATTACCCGATTTTACAACCCTAGTTACGAAGAATGTGGTGTGAAATGTTCGAAGTGGGACCTCAATCGATTTTTGGTATGATGCTTGGTTAGGGGACTTGGAACCGCTTATTCACCATTTGCAGCCGAATGTATGCTCACCGGAGAGGGGGATTATAGTTCGATGTTACGTGGATGAAAATGGTGAGTGGATGTGGGGTTTACTAAGGCTGTGGTTATCGAATAGGGGATGGTTGGCCTTGCAAGCAGTTCGACCTTCATTGATCACGATCGGTCTGAATTTTGTAGGTTGGCGATCGGATAAGAGGAGACTTTTTTCTTTTGCTTCGGCATATTCTTTAAGAAGATCGGAGGGTATCGGGGTGAGTAATAGACCCTGGGATATTCTTCGATCATATAGGGGTTGGCCTCGTGTTAAGATGTTGTTTTGGATAATTTGCAAAGACCGAATTTTTACTGATGAGAAGCGTATGCGTCGTCATCTAACGATGCGTCCGAGCTGTGTTTTATGCAATGCTGCGGTGGAGAGTGTGTCACACATTTTTCGGGAATGTAAGGTGATACGGGCAGCATAGAAGGAGCTTGTCAAACCTGATTTATTTGATGAGTTCATGGATGGCTATATGATTAGCTGGATTGATCGGAATCTCCGGCAGCCTAGTCATTTTCCTGTGGTCGTGGGGAACTGGGATCTTTTATTTGGCTTTATGCTGTGGAATATTTGGAATCGAAGGAAATAAGATTATATTTGATTTGGAATACTTTGAGAGTGAAATGCTGTTACAACGAAGGTTGAGGATGAAATGGGGGACGACAACAGCTTTAAATCGCGAAAGCAATGGGCAACGCACTCGATGCCAAAAAGTGGATCGGTCTGTAGAATGGCAAGCTCCCATGGCTGGATGGTTGAATCTTAACTCTGATGGGGCGAGGAATGCTTCGTCGGGTCTTGCGACTTGTGGAGGTATCTTTCGCAATCATTTGGGTGAATGGGTTGGTGGATCTTCTAAACGTATAGGTTATTGTTCAGTTGTGGATGCTGAATAATTATAAATGGTTATTTTTTATATTTAAAAAATTATTTTGATTTACCTTTCTATTTAAATCACTACTAAATTATGCCGCCCATGATGTTGGAGAAAACAAAATTAATCAAAAAAATTCAATTTATGAATGCATATTTTGTATGCAAAAACTAGTTGAGGGACTTGTAGGGTCAAAACTCATAATGCAATGCTTTGATCAATGAGAGCGATAATGACCACTCTAGATAGGTGAAACAGATATGTTCAAACATTCATATAACACAACTAAAAACAATTTGATTGATCAAATTTATAGTTCGATGATCAAAATAAAATCACCTTATAATTTAGTGATTGTAAATGTAATTTACCCTAGAAATATTATGGGGGTCAATTTCTCAAAAGTAAGATATAGGGCCTAACATATTTAAACATGTTTCTTATTAGGGTCAAAAGTTTTTTCTGGTCCAAATGGAATAATATATGCATTTGGGTCCGCTCTCAAAACCCAAAATAACAATGTGATTTCGGCTAAAGTCCTTAAACTAGTTTACTTTTATAAAATTAGCACTTCATTGTACCCAAATAGACCCTTATCCTCTAATTTGTCCTTAATTTAAAGCGCATTTCCAATTGAAAGGATCGAAACGTGCTAAAAAGAAAAGAAAAACGTACTATAAAAACATCTCTAATGCCACTTGTTTAAAAAATTGGGAGAGACTTGATATAAACGGCGCTTGTTTTAATTAACACTGTCATTCTCCAACGATTTTAAATTATTGAAATTTTTTTAATTTTATTCTATTTAAATAGACGCTACATATATATTAAAACATTGAGTGGGAGCTTAAACGAAGTGAATAACCACAAGCATGGACAATCAATGGTGTGGACCCTATAAAACAAAAGAATTTGTGACAATGCCATAGTTATAAATAATTAAAACATGTGTATGTTTACCATATTGGGAAAATATCTAAGATATAATAACATACACAAAATAGAATGACCTGACATTTATTATTTTTATATATCTAATGTTTATCCCAACTATTATCATTATTGGGGCTCTAGCAGGGACTAAGAGTTCCACGTTCCACTTATTCGGGCCCCTAATTGAATAATTGGGTCCGCTCTCAAAACCCAAAATAACAAGATCATATTTCGGCTAAACTACTAAAATAGTCCTTGACTAGCTTTCTTTTTTATCAAATTAGCACTTCACTGTACCCAAATAAATCAATATCCTATGGATTATACTTAATTTAAATATCATATTAAATTGAAATGTTGGTTATACTTAGTCCTATGAATTATACACATTAAATAAGTGTAATATACTAAATAAGTATTAAATATAATATGTAATAAAAATGTATACTTTCTTAAACTGTACACACTTTAATACGAACTTTGAAGTGGTTAAATGTTGAAACCCCATTACAAAGATATTTTATAAATTAATTTTCATTTTATTTTTTACTGTTTCTTAGTTTCGATAAAAAAAACATATAAAAGGTGGCATGTCGTTTCACCATCCAATGTGAAACAGCAGTCGTCTTGCTTTCTTTACCCTGTTTTTCTAAGGAAAAAAACCGTGAAACCCTATATCAAATTATCATAATATAATATTATATGAAGCATGGAGTGGTGAAATGAGATTATATCATCCAGACTTTGGGATTAGATTTGCACATATATTACTAACATTATATAACATAATATATACATATAAGTAGGGACGAGTCATTTGTTGAGTGAGTGGAGCTGTGGATCCATAATTTTTTTTTAAATAGAATAGTATTTTAGATCATTAATAATTTAAATATTTTTAAATTTTTAGATTTTAATATTAAACAATTTTTTATCTCTCTTAATATTTTTTTGTTGTCTTCCAGTTCTAAGGCTTCGCTCTGATTAATCTGGACTAATCCGGGTCATTCACCTGATTTTGATGAGTGAATCTATTAACGAGGATTTTTGTATACATAAATACTCGAACCCTTCTAATATTTAATCTTAATTGTGTCCCAAGTATATGCTATATGAATAAAGATTCATATATATAAAACACTGGGGTTATACTTATATGTTTGTATGGACTTGAATGGCCTTAGCTAGGTGCAATGAGATAATTATTCAATGGTATGTAATGGGGAATGGTTGGGATCACATCAAAATCCAAATCAAATGGACCATTGTATTTGTAGCCAATAGTCGGCGAGAGGGATGACCCCGAAAATAACCCTTCAACTCTAAGATATTTTTCATTTGCCATTTTACCAAAATACCCATCCTCAAACCCTCAATATATAGTTTCTCTGGTATTTATTCCTCAATCTCAATGTTCCCTAAACAAGAAGGGAATAAGACTGATAAATCCTTTTTGCTTTATACTCGTATTTTGTGTTTCAAGTCAATCTCCCAACACTATAAGGGAAAACTCAATTTGAGTATTAGTTTACTTAGTATTGTTGTTGTTACAATATTAATAATGAATACTACTCCATATAAAACATTTATGTAATATGTATATACTACACTTATTTTTTTAAAAAAATTGAAAAGGAAGAGACATCTCGAGAAGGGAAGATGGAACTATAAAAAAATATATAATTGAAGAAAAAATAAAATTCGGAAGTAAAAAGAAAAGGAAAGGGAAATGAGACATTGATACATGTAGTATATTTTATATTAGATGAAGAGATAAGGAGATTGGCGTGGCATCGGTGACTTACATATCCCTGTATTTCTCCATCCCCATATGTGAAAAATCAGACCCCATTCTTATAATGCCAACAATTAAGTCTCCAACGATATAGACAATTCCACATCAATGCACCCCCCGGCTTAATCATACGGATAACCCATGCAATTTCCATCGCATGCATCCTCACTCTTTATCTTCAACCATCCTTAGCTAAACGTTGAGTTTTTCATCATCTTGAAATACAAAAAACAAATCACATTTATATTTATATATATATATATATATAATGTATAAGTATATTCAATGTGAATAGTTAGAATTTTTGTCAAATTCCTAAACCCTAAACCTAACCGGGGGCATAAAATCTCCCCTTGGCCCCGCCAATTATTATTTTTAAGTATTAATTAATATTAAAAATATATTTTTTAAAAAATAAAGAAAGAAAAATCTATCAAGTTCCCCTCAATTAAAAAAATTGAATTTATGAAAAATAAAAAATATTTTGACCCCGCTATAATAAATTCCTAATCCCGCTCATAAATTAACTAGACGTCAACATCTTAAGGGCACAACATTGACTTAAGAAATTAAGATTTTTCTGCTAGAAGATAAGAAGCTTTGATAAAAAAAAATCAGAAACGGTAACATTTTTCCGAAAGAAAGATGAGTTTTTCATACCACCAGACGATGACTTACTCGTTAGAATATGTGCATATGTGTGGAGATTAGGTTTTAGTCCACACCAAAGGCGATATTAATCTCCTAGGTTGCTACGTGCATGTCATTGGCTGTTAGGGTGACCACACCGTTTTTAAGTGCTATTTGATGGTGAAAGTTGCAGTCATTCCATATAGTAGTTCCACAAATTAATGATATGGGTGGTTAGCGGTAATTGTTCAAGTTCACATTATTTTGAGATTTATCGTCTAGGGTTCCCCATTTACGTTCTCAATTGCTCGAGATTCTTTAATTCCAATAAAATATGACATCCGTTGATAATTAGCCTTTCTTTTGTATTAGGAAGTTGATATGTGTATCTTACCAACTCAATGACTCATTAACTTTATAAATCTATAATAGCTGCTATGTCTGCAATAATTGTAAAGATCATTTTTTTAAGATTTTTAAGGTACGATGAGCGGTTCATCTTATATCAGATAAGACAGAGAAGTTGAGTATAATGTTCAGAGTATAGGAGAAAAGAATAAGAAAAGAGAGAGAGGTTCGGCTGGAAATTGTGCAGGCTTAGATTTCTTAGTTCCATCTCAATATTATAAATTTCATGCATTATTATTATTTCAGTCTCTAAATGTCACGTGGTGCATGGGCGCAACATCGTAGGGGCCAAGGTACTGTCACGTGATGCATGGGCAGAAAATCGTTGGGGGTCAAGGGAGTGTAGTCTCCGTCAATTATATTTTTAATTATGAATTAATATAGAAAAAAGATATTTTTTTTAAAAAATAAAGAGAAATTTAACAAGATCACCTCAATTAAAAAATTGTATGTATGAAAAATAAAAAAATATTTTAACCTGATAAATTTCTAGTTCCATCCCTAATGCCATGATCAATCATTAATGACTCGTGTATAAATATCCTAATGTGATGACTTCAAATAGAGTGGTGTCATAATGTGATCTAGGCTGGTTAGAATACGATGCAATGGTTGAGATTCGAGTATAACAATGTCAATACTCTATGTAATCAAGTTTATTTTGATAGTTGATTAAGTGAATTAAAACCTAAGTGGGATTAAAATACAAAAGTAGGGGAAAAGAATACTTCCCATCATGTGTAGGCTTGAATTCACGTGGCTACCCTCTCACCCAATTCGTCCTTTTTGTTTTGCCATTTTAGCAATCCCTTGCCGAATGAGGTAAGTGGCCTCCGACTCTTTCAACCCCCTCCATAATTGCTCCCATTTCCATCGTTTATTTGACGGATCATCAACGGTGGTTTATATGTGTGTGCCTGTTCCAAACCCTATCTTATGCATCAAATTTTTGCGGCTCTAACCCACCCAGCTTGCAATTTATTACTCCAGCATAGAAGCAAAAGTGATCTAGGCAAAGGGCAGGCACCTTTCATGGTTAGACATTGCATATGGCCTTTGACCAATTACGGCGATCCATGTGTCAGTAAAGTTAGACGTTGTCCATTTAGAGTTTATTTTTAGCCGTGATGGATTTAGATATTAAAAATAGAGTTTAAATTTTTTATACTTTATTTTAAAAAGTTTGAGTATATAATTTTTTACTTTTTCAATTTTTATAAATAAATTTAATTTAATTTAATCTTTTTTAAATAATAGTGGACAGTAACTCTCCTAGAGAGCCACTTACATTCAGCCCTGCTTTTAGTTGATATTTTATTTGGGTACAGTAACTGTGTTTATCACTCCAATTTTTCCTTATTAGCGATTGGTTTAAAGCGTACCGGTAAGAAATCACATTCGAGATGATTGTCGTATTCATCTTCACATCATTTTTTAATAGACTAATATAATTTTATATTTATTTAAACTAATAAATAATATAAATAAACAATATTTTCTTCTCTAATTAAAACATATGATTAATGATTTCAATATATTTTTTTAGAAAACTTTTTTATTGAATAGAACAACACAAACAAATTTCATTCTTCACTTCAAGGGTACAAAGTTAAAAAAAATTGTTTACTTTAAAAACAATATTCATTTTTAAGATTATACTAATCCGAACAAAATTACTTTTAAATAAATATTTACTATTATGATAAAATAAATTAATTTATTTTCTATTATGCTAACAATTTATTTTAGAACAATATTATTTTGTAACAGTTCGGTTAACCAATCGAGCCGAACTTCTAAACTTCTATCAACCGATATTTTTTTCCTTTGATCGTTAACTGAACTAATTTTTTTTGAAAATAATTGATCCGTGTTGAAATCTGTCGAATAATTTGTTAGTTTATTTGGCTGGTTATTCTGGTTAAAACCAAAGTTTAAACACTCTAATATATAAATAATATATATTATTAAATTTTTAATAATTTAAATTAATCCGATTAATCGACCAATTTCAAACCAGATTAATCGATAACCAAAGTTTAAAAAATTATTAACCCTTAATTGATCAAATCTAAAATTAATCAATCTATTAAAAAAACTTTAATTCAATTGATTAAATCCGTTTTAACCGATATTTAAGCATCCCCACGTACAGCAGCCAGCGAGATTCATGGCATGGAACGATTGTCTCTTCTATGGAACAGCACCACCGTAGCACGCTAGCTGGCCCCAGCTTAGACCTATAGCTCGAGTCCAGCAGTAACTAATAGCCACTTCCCCATGGGATGGGTCTATTTTATTGGCCGGCTCAATCCACGGTTCAACGCACCCCAACTGTTATTTACAGTACCAACACAATTCAAAAAAACAAACATGGGAAATGTGTTTTTTGGATATTCCACTTCCTTTTTTAGCTATATATGTACAAGAAATGTGGGACACGTAAAACAAATAAAATTTTGATATTTTCTTCACAATTGTTTAAAATAATATCATAATTCAAACATTAGACACAATATTATTAAAAGATATTATTATTAATTTCGTTCATAGAAACATAAAAATGAAATTATAATATATAAAACATCATGTTAAATTACATTGGGCGCTAAACGGAAAAGAAATTAGGGTAAATTACACGTTTAATATCAAAATTATCAGTTTTGATATATTTTAGTACTTAAACTTTCAACTTTTTAAAATTATATCAAAAATTATATCGTCAAAAACTTAACTTAAGTTTTATTTTTTTTAAAAACTAAAGTTTAAGTGTTAAAACAGACCAAACTGATTGTTTAGATACTAGACGCGTTAAGTTTTTAATGACGGTACTAAAATGAAACAAAACTTTAAATATTTTTTTTTAATTTAAAGTTAAGGTACTAAAAATGACCAAAATTGATAGTTGAAGTACTAAATTTATAGTTTTTTTTAATTGCCCTCCAGTTTCAAGACTTTGCCCTGATTAATTTGGACTGGCTCATATTGTAACACAACGAGGATTTTCTGTGTTTACAAAGACTCGAACTTAAAACCTTATTTAAAATAATATCGAGCTGCTAAATGAATCCCTAATAGTTACTAAACTTGTAGTTTACCCAAGGAATTATAAATCTCGTTACATACATAAACAAAGAAACGGTGTTCCACTAAACGACGTGGGATTAGATTACAGTTTGGACACGGTAAATCAATAGTTTACTTTTACCCCCTGTAACAACTTTAACCCCAAAAGGGGAAAAAAAGAAATTAATGAAACCTTAGTTTCATAAGGTTGTATTAATGATTCATGGACCATCCACGCTTAAATACTTCTTTAATGAACGTGGGTGAAAATAGATATCATAAAGTAATAAATATAATTCCCATACCACATAGTACTATAAAAGGACAATAACATATGAATATATGATATGATAGCATTAGAAAGCCATGGAACGAAAACGACTATTTTTTTTATTATTATTATTCTTAAAGAAAAGACGTTATCGGAAGAATCAATCTGAACCATCCGGAAGATTTCCTAAGTGAAATATTAGCCGTAGATCTTATGATGTCGCCTTCTTGACCCTTTGCCATTTGTATTTCTGCTGATGTAAATGTGAAGCAAGTTGCCTTCCTAAGCTTTTCATTTTGGACCGTCGGTTCATCATCTCCTTTGCCAGGCTACCCCAAAGTTTTTGTTTTTTTTATTTGTCTTTTCTTTAAAGTTTTAAAGAATTGGTTAATTTAAAATAAATAAATAAATAGAAGGGACGGTAGGGAAATTTCCTCTTATTATCAAATAAAATAAAGGGATGGGAATAAATATTTAAATAATCAAAAGACAACGTGCTACATGTTTGTTCTATGAAGAATAACAAGGATATGGTAATTTAATGAACTTGTCTATACATAATATCTAGCTGGGTGTTCTATTAATCATTATTTTAAAGGCACTTGCCAATTAAATCATTACTATCAAGTATAGCAGAAGAAATATTATAAGCAGTGGCGGAACATAAGTAAGGTTAGTGGAGGCCATGCCCCCAAAATTTAAAAAAAATAAAATTTAAACCTTTAAAAATTTTAAAAATTTATTTTAGTTCCTCTAAATTTTTTAATAATTCAAATTAAATTTTATATATTTTTTAATGATTTTAATTAAATCCCCTCCCATAATTTTTTAAAACAAATCTTATTAAGCCTCTCAAAATTTCAAAAATTTTAGCTAGACCATAATATATTTTAGGGAAAAAATATATATTAAACCTTCAAAATTTTTGAAAATTTTAATTTAAACTTCCAAATATTTTAAAGCTTTAAGTTGGTCCTCCAAACTTTATTACCAAGTTCCACCATTGATTATAAGTTATACTAGTTGGAACTTCTGAGTTAACTTAAAAATAATAATTTTATTAAATGTGACTTTTTTTATCTAAATTTTAAAATAAAATATAATTATGTTTAAATATATTTAAATTAAAGCATATTAATTAAATTGAGATTAAATAACTACAATATCTTTGTTTTTCCTTTGTTTCATTTGCTTTTTAATAATATTATCTTTATGATACATTTCATTATCCTTTTATAGCACGTTTTTCTCTGTTTTTTCGTATATTTACGACGTTTGGTTTTTGTTTTCATTTATTTTTTTCTTTTCAGGGTTGGATTTGACATCGTCACGTGATCTAAACTACTCTTATTTGTTATCATATTGATCTTCTTTACTTTGGATCCTCAAATTTATCTGGATGCCCAATTTGTGTTCTTGGATAGTTTTCTCACGTCGCTAGACTCTGATTTATAGATTGTCGGTGATCTTTTAATAGCTTCACTCATTTTGTGGTTCGTATATCAATGCAATCAGATTTATTCATATTTATATTTTGTTTGAGCTTTTTACTTATGTTTTTTTAAATTTTTCCTTGTTTGGTCCTTGTGTTATTTAGGTGGCTACTTTTTGTGTCAATTGTTATAGAAAAATGTCCTAATTATACATTTTATTTACGGTTATGCTTTTAAACATTCATTCTAATTTTGGATATTTCATATTTTTTTAATAGAACTAGCTGCTTCTATTAAAAAATTAGATAAATTTTAAGTGTATCAAACCATGTTGAAGGTCCTCAACGTATCTTTCTCGTGCATTATACTTTCTGGATAATCTAAAAATATTTCAAAATCTCTAACACGAACAAAAATATGTTCGATTATTATAATTATTTAATAAATGGACGAACATGAATATATGTAGGGATGGGCATGGGTCGGGTTTTTGGTCCACCCGACCCGACCTGAGAACAAAGGATCCTCCACTCGAGACCCGACCAGACCCGACCAAAACAAAATTTTACCCAACTCGAACCAAACCCGATATATAACTTAGAAACCTGACCCGACCCGAAATAATAAAAAATATTATTTTTATTCAATAAAAACAGTGACTTAATTGAAAAAAATTATATATAGAGGGGTATTATTATAATTATTCCTAAATATATAAGATAAAATTATATATTTTTTCAGGTCGGGTTGGCCGGATATTTTTCACCCTAAACCCGACCCGACCCGAACATCACACTTAAAAAAACTCAATCCCGACCCGAACCCATTTTTTTTTAAAAAAAACCAGACCCGATTGATTCGAAACTCGTCAGATTCGGGTCCCGTTCCCAACCCTAAATATATGTGTGTTAGATTATATTATATTCACGAATAATATTACTTAAAATCTCTTTCATTGACTCATTTACCTGATTCTCCTTTTTTAATTTTTACATTTTACATATTGATGAAAGTAAGGATTAAATTAGACACTTGGTGAACCTTAGAGTTTAAACTATGGAGTTTAAGGAGCTTAAGGACTAGTGGTGTAATTTTATCATTTTTAATTTAATTTTTGTTTTGGTTTTTTAGTTAATATTTCTAAACATATAAATGAACACTAAAAGAATATGTTGTCGAACATATAAATAAACATATTAAAAAATGCTAAACGAACATGTTGGTAAACATATAAATTAATATGCTTGCGAGTGGTAAATAAATATGTTCACAAATATTAAACGAACATATTCACGAACACTAAATGGACCAAATATGAACACCTTAAAATATAAACAAGTAAATACTAATACAACATTAATGGTTTAAATGAATACAAACCGAATATAAACACCTTAAAAAATAAATACGATCTTGTTCGTTCAAGCCTTACTTATTTATACTCCTGTTCAAAATTAAAAATAATTAAACGAACTTAACCTTCAATGTTTAAAAATTCTATCAATTCAGTTTTTTGCAATAATGTCAAACCAAGCGAGTTTATTAGATTAAAATAGTAGTTATATAATTGTATTATTCGATAAAGTAACAATAAATTATTGTTAAATTGTTATTAGACAAAAAAATAACAACAAAATAATATAATATTTTTTTTGGAAAAGAACAAACAATTTAAGATAAGAAAAAAAAGACTAAAATGCTGAAATTAGAAATATAAAAGATTAAATTTTTTGAATTTCAATCAAATTAATTAATTATATAAGTTTTAAAGATTAAAATTATTAGTATACATGTTCACAATAATTTTTTGTCTAATATTTAATGACCAATGACATGCTTATAACAATATTTTCATTAAGTGATCTGTTTAACCTTTTAGATAAAGTGACATATTTATTATTAAACAATTTAAGATAACGAAAAATTGTTGAGAAGAAATTGGGTAATTGATCTGGGTTATATACTTAGGGAGGCCAATCGTGTCGCTGATTTCATCGTCAAATAGATGGGAAAGCACCATGAAGATACCAATTTGTTCGAAGATTATCCTAAAGAAGCTGAAGAGCTACTGATTGTAGACAAAACGGGTAGATAGGCGAATTTTGTACCTTTCTCAACCAAAAAAACAATTTAAGATAAGAAAAAAAAGACTAAAATGCTGAAATTAGAAATATAAAAGATTAAACTTATTGAATTTGGATCAAATTAATTAATTATATAAATTTTAAAGATTAAAATTATTAGTATACATGTTCACAATAATTTTTTGCCAATATTTAATGACCAATCACATCTTTATAACAATATTTTAATTAAGTGATCAGTTTAAACTTTTAGATAAAATGACATATTTATTATTAAACTCATAATTAATTGACTTTGGTTGTAATTTACCTTTGAGTAATAATTTACTATTATATATTAATTATTTGTTTGTTAAGTTAATGTGATTATAAAGTTATATTTGTTCTGAGTATTTTAATACGGACGAACGCATGATTTAAAGTTAGGGGGATAAACTTTAACTTATAATATTTTAAGTCGATAAACTTGAACTTATAAAATTTTAAAGAACGAAAATAAATTTTCAATAAAAAATACATAAAAATTTAAAATATATAATAATTTTATATTTTTAGAGTGTATGACCGTTCCCGCTTCATATACTGATACAAGTGGGAATGAAAAGTTTAATTTCTACCAACAAAACTGCAGAAAGCACAGAGCAGACGCGTGTTTTTAAGGTCACGGTGAAAGTAGATGAAATTATCACGATTTCTTGATATTTATCATCAAACCAAATCTTCACAACGACGTGTGATGGTATGGACACGTGGCGCATTCAAAGGCCCTGATCACATCCATCTTCATTGGTGAGAAATGAATAATTAACTCTTAAAAAGAAAAAAAAAACCTTAATTAGAAATAATAAATACTATTCATTAATGCTTTATGTAAATATTGAAATAAATAAAATTTTGTTATTATTCATTAATGAAACTTTATAGTTGAATATTTTTTACAAGTACATAAACTAACTTACTTAAGGAGTTAAAGGAACGTTATTGTTCATAGGGATTACGAGTTTGAGCACCAACTACCGAAATAGAGTGATTGAACGTTTATTGTAAAATGATTGAGAATATTTAAAACAAATACTACTTTGTTATCACATTAACTTAATAAATACTTTTTATAAGTAAATTAATTATATACAAATACATGGTTATCGTAGTTTCTATGATTTTTGATGAGAATTATATATTGTGATTCTAATACAAAGTTCATTCAGAATCAAACCCGTCACTATTATAAGAAAAAATAAATATATAGGGTAAATTACATATTTAGTCACTCATATTTCATATGTTTCTATTTTAATCATTCAACTATTTTTTAAATCATACATAATATTATGTTCCAATTCCATTTTGATCATCTACATTTAAAAAATAAATAAAAATAAAAAGTTGTTATGAATTAGTTTTACCATGTTTATAATGAATTTATTTGATAAAAATGAAATTAAAATTTTTAATTAAGCTAAGGTGATTATAATAATAAAGTAATATATATTCTAAATATTATCAATCATTTGACAATGAAAGCTCACCACCTTACTGTAATTGCTGGTGCTCGAACCCGTAACCTCTAGGAACAACAATAGTTTCTTTAACCATTTAGTCAAGTTTATTCGTGCAAATGAATTTGACATATAAAATAATAAAACTATTGAAAAGAATAAGCATGTAACTTCAATTTCTTAATGAACTTCTTTTTAGATTTGAATTCTATTATCATCTTGATGAATTTTCTAGAATACCACAATAAAATAAAGGGTAAATTATATGTTTAGTATTTAAATTATTAGTTTTAGTAACTAAACTTTCATCTTTTTAAAAATTATACCTAACGTTTAGTTTTTGTTTCGTTTTAGTACCTCGCCGTTAAAAACTCAACTACCTGTATTTTTTATGGGTAATTACATCATTAATCCCTCAACTATCTTCTCACTCCTTTTTTGGTTCAAAAGTTTAATAATTTTCAATTCAACTAATCAACATATTTTATTCACTCTAATTTATTTTATTAATATTTTTGTGACATGAAATTTTATTATTATTTTATTAATCTATAATTAAAATAAAATTAAATAAATTTTAAAGTTAGAGTGATTAAATTAGGTATAATATGAAAGTTGAGTAATTAAATTAAAAAAAAATTAAACTTTAGTGACCAAAATAAGAGTGAAAAAATAGTTGAGTGATTTATTCATAAAAATTTATCCATAAAAATGTACCACATGCAAATTACTCATTTTTAACGGAAAGGTACTAAAATTGTACGCAAACTAAACATTACATATAGTTTTGAAAAATATTGAAAGTATAAGTGTTAGAAGATTAAAACTGATAATTTAGGTACTAAATGCGTAATTTATTCTAAAATAAAAATAAAAATAAACTTGAACAACCTGTGACCGGATCTCCCCATCGAAGACATTGTGATTTCCGTTCCTACGCCAGAATTCTTTACGCTGAATTAACCGGCTTAGCCCGTTAGATATTTTTCTCTAATAAATTACGTATATACATAAATAATTTTCATTATTTTTTTATTCAAAATACATTTTTATGAGAAATCCAAGAGCCGTGGGATATATAAAGAGCGGTTGGAGTTCTCTTTCTTCTCTGATAAGCTTCAATCTCAAACTTCGTCGGAGCTTTTAATCTGGCGGCCAATCTAATATTATTTTTTTTCAAAATAAAATTGTCACTGCCATCGAAGTTCGTACCCAGAGTAAGTCGGTTTCTTCATCAAAAGTTGTTTAATCTTAGAAAATTTCGAGTCTCACTGTTTTAGAGTTTTGAGATCCGATTTTCATGATATCTAATGTGGTTTTGGAGATCCCAATTGGGAAATACTTTCTTTATTTCTTCGAACTGATTTTCCAATTTCAATTGAGAGTGATTTTTAATGTATATACTTTTCCTTCTAATTTAAAATTTCAGGTTCTTAGTGAAAGTTAAAGTTTAGTTTGAACTAGAAAGTTGTTTTCCAGCAAGCTTTTGAATTTGCTAAGCCTTTAACAAATGGTACTGAAAGTTGCGGCAACGGCGACGAGTTTACAATGGTCAAAGCCAAATCTTCCTCAGCCACCATCTTCCTCCCAAGCTTTAGCTTCAGCGATCTCTTCGCCTTCCCTTCCGAGGCGTTGCCGTAGCGACGGCGCTCTTATTCTCAAGACCGTACAAAGACTGAACCGGTCGGCTCTGTTCGGTTCAAACTCCTCCAGTATCCAACGGTCCCGGTCGGGCGAGAAATCAAGATCCGGAACTTTACGAAGAGCTTGCAGCGCAAGCTTAGAATCCTTTTCCGATGAAGAATTTTCGAAAAAGATTCAAGAATTGGCCCTTAGATTCCAGTTGTCTGATAATGATGGCACCACTAGCAGCAGAAGTACCGGAAATGATTTAGATTCTGAACGGGAACGGGAAACGGAGTCCGTTCCGGAATCTTTGGGATTCGACGAACTATCGTCATGGGTTGAAAGAGGAGAAGAAATAGCATCGTCAAGCATAGAACGTAAAGCCAACAGCGTTGATCTTCCGGTTTCACTGCGAATGATTAAGAGGAAAATACAATGGCAAGAGGGGTTCCGAGAGGCAGGGGAAACGGCTTATTGTTCAGTGAAGAAGGCGTTTTCTTCCATGGTTTTCATAATCCGGGAGCTTCATAGTTACACTTTACAAATGCGAGAGCTTTTGTATTACGAGGATTTACAAGGGATTCTTGTCAGAGTTCAAAATGAGATGCACGCTTCGTTCGTTTGGTTGTTTCAGCAGGTTTTCTCTCACACACCCACTTTAATGGTTTATGTGATGATTCTATTAGCCAATTACTCGGTTCACTCCATGGGAAGCAACGCCGCTCTCGCTGCAGCCGCCGCAGCCGCCGCGAATCCAACGCCTGGGACTTGTGTTTCAATGGTTGATGTTCAAGATCAGAAGCATTCCAAGTTCGATTCGATAAAGTCATTTTCAGTATCATCGTCGAGCGGGAAAACCGCTTCTATCGGTGGGAAGAACGGCGGAGGAGGAAAAGTCCGGCCTGTAGCCAGCGGAACAGACGGCGACGGATGGTTTGAAAAGGCAGACCAATTCAGTAACATTGTTCCAAACGGTGCGTCTCAGTTACCATCTCCAGGAACAACAGGCGAAACACACAGAGATTCAACGTTAGAGAGAGAAACCAGAGAAGAGCTCACTCTTTGGAACTCCATGGTCGACGAAGCTTCGAGAATGCTAGCTTCAGTCAGAGATGAAACGCTCGATCAGGAAACAGTCCAGAGATTCGTTTCGCCGGTGACGGCGAAAATCGAACCGGACGGTGACTATGAAGACTATTTCAGAACCGAGCTGCTTTATCAAACCGGGTTGTCACAAGAGCCTAGCAACGCTCTCCTCCTTGCCAATTATGCCCAGTTTCTCTACCTTGTTGCACATAATTACGACAGGTACGGAATCTTTCCCATCTTTTCATTCAATTTTCATTTACAATAAAAATTAAAAATTATTTCCCCAATTTATTTTTAATCAAAGTGGGTACTGAGATTCAAGATGAAATTGTACTACACCGAATCGAATCACCAAGCAGCTGATTGATTAACTGAATTAAGAAATTACAATAATATATCTATTTCTTTGGTATTTAGTCTGCGGCTGCGCTTCAAATAATTAAGGGAAAATTTTAATTTTGGTCCTCCTATATTAAAAAATTAATAACCTATGTCGTTACCCTGAATATCTGATGGGGGAGTTTTAATGTGTGGTGGAGCAGCAGGGTTCATAATGTTGGGCATGGCAGAGTCGTAAATGTCCCAATCTATCACCTTTCATGCACGTGATTCTTCACGCGCTTATGTGAATTAGCTCTCTAGTTTTTGACTTTTTGACTAGGAAAAAGTTAAGATTTTTTCTCTGTAGCATGCGTGTGTTAGTTGAACTCCACTTTCGATTTACAGCTGTTTTGACTAACGAGGTATTTTTTTTTCTCTTTTAAAAAACGCAGAGCGGAAGAGTACTTCAAGAAAGCAATCGCGGCGGACGCGGCGGACGCGGAGGCATACAGTAAATACGCGACCTTTTTATGGAGAGCTCGGAACGATCTGTGGGCGGCGGAGGAAACTTTCTTGGAAGCGATGTCGGCGGATCCTTGTAACTCGTATCACGCCGCGAATTATGCTCATTTTCTATGGAACACCGGTGGGGAAGACACTTGTTTCCCTCTTGCCTCCCCGGACACTACCCAAGAAGCTTGAAAATTATAAAACAAAAATACAAAAGAAATAAAACATTAGAACAAACATATTAACCCTCTCCCCCTTAATTTGTTTGTTTTTTATTCACGAATTTTGTTTATAAAATAAGGAACATAAAGCTTTCCATGATGAGTTCGATCCAATTCGTTTTTGCTTAATATAATATGATCTTAAGTTATAAAAAGGGAAAATCATGTATGGGATTGAAGCAACTTGGGGAAGAAGAATGGGGTTGTTCTCGAAACTTGGGTGTTCTTGTTTAGCCGAGGCGGAAACATATGGCGAGTGATTCGGAACAGGTGGGTGCATGGGATGGGGATGCATGTGAAGAATTCCGGATGGGGATGCATGTGAAGAATTCCGGCAAATACAGGTAAACTTAGCGACGGCGGGAGACTTGTTTAGCACCGTACGGTGCCATCTGCACGACCACTTTCAGATCTGCTGTTTATGGATATTTCTATAGTTGGTTTGTCGTTCTTTGTTCCCAAAATTCACCTTACTAATTTCAATCTAATTTCCATGAAATCTTATATATTCGTGTAATAGTTTGAAAAGCATAATTTTTAAAATGACTTAATCTAAATTGAAAGTGAGTGTTTATAAAACGTGTACGTAATTAATAGTTAATTTTTTTAATAATTATTTTAGATTATTATAAGAAACTTTCAAGTGTGAAATTAGAATTGAAGTATGTGAACTTCAAAAGTTTTTTT
The DNA here is from genome assembly GCF_006381635.1 of Hibiscus syriacus. Lineage (NCBI taxonomy): Eukaryota > Viridiplantae > Streptophyta > Magnoliopsida > Malvales > Malvaceae > Hibiscus > Hibiscus syriacus. The sequence goes on from NW_024062731.1 coordinate 549,642, forward strand.
AAAAAATAACTCAATGTGATATTTTAACCATTGATTTCCGTTATTGAACATTACGATATTGACGTGATATTTTACAGTGTTGACGTACGATTGACTGTGGTTGATGATATAGTTAATGAACTAAATTGATTTTTTAAGTTCAAGTATCAAATTGATTTTTTTTTAAAAGTTCAAGGGAATATTTGATTTTTTTTAAAATATAATTAATTTAAATTTAAAATATAAAAATATTAAATAAATATAAAAACACCAAAAAAAAATAAACTATTAAAAAATTAAAAGCAAAATTTTAATCTTATTAAGAAAAAAATATGTAATGAAAGTGAAGACACAATTTTTAATAGAAGTTGGAAATTTATAGATATTGAAAAAATACATGAAGTTTAGTTTCACATGATGCTGGAAATTTATAGATATTGAAAAAATCAATTTGACAATCGAACTTTAAAAAAAAATCAATATAGTCTATCTGTCACGTCATCAGCCACATCACCCATCACCATAGAATTTCAGAGTGAACATATATACATTAATAAAGAATACTTCGATTTTTTAAAAAAGAAAATTTGAAGATGGGCATTGTATCAATGTAGATCTACCACTGCTACTCCCTTCTTAGCCTATCTTTACATCATTTCAATTTTGAACCAATTAAACGAAGCATCAAAACTCATCCCGTTGGCTAAAGGCAGATATAATAAAATTTAGATTAATTTAATTCATATGGACGGACTCAAAATTGAGCTGATATGTCTGATTAAAATCTTAGACTATCAGATTATGAAAAATGAAAGCTTTATGGTATGGATAAAGCTTTCTTATTTGTCAAGTTCTTTTGCGCACATTTCGAAATTATGGTCTTTTATTTTTCCGAGTTCACACCCAACCACATGACCAAATTGTAAGTACACAAATCATTTTCAATTTGCATTTTCCTTTTTTTTTTTTTAGCTTTTTAGGGTTACAAAGGGGGAATGAAAGACAAAACTTGCTTATGCTACCTTATGTCGGCGGATGCTCGAAGATAACAAGCTCTTCGTCAAGACTACAACCCATCTTCGAAAGTATGTCAGCACTAAAGTTTCCCTCGCGATACGTATGGAGAAATGTGAGAGACCAGCTGCGATTCTTGAGATTACGAATATCTATGCATCCCGAATCAATAAGAGGAAGAGCTAATTGTGCATCAACTTCACATTCAATAGCTCGGAAACCCTTATCCCATGCGATCATCAAACCCATGCGAACCGCTTGAAGTTCGACTGCCATGCTGGTGCAGATCCCGACAAGCGCTGAAAATCCCAGAATCCATTCGCCACTAGCATTGCGGAAAATTCCACCAGCTCCCGCTAGACCCGGGCTCCCTTGACTTGCGCCATCAGTGTTTAACTTAATGATGCCATCACTTGGAGCCTTCCAAGTCACCATAAACTGATCCTTCGGGGCCCTGGGTAATTTTTTGTAAGCCAGCAACACCTATTTTGTTGCTACAACAATGCTTTGCCACATGCCAAGTTCATCCGACACTACACCATTTTGATCGAAGCTCTTAACACGCCGATATGTCCAAAGCTTCCACAGAGTTGCTGCAAACCCAGCGATGTACTCCTCCGAATGTTTAGATTTTTCAAGATTTTCAGCCAACCACGTCTCTAAATTATGCGACAATAAGTCCTGTGCGGGAGAGTCGGAAATAATAGTTCCAAATTTTTCGAGCGACAGAACAGTCCCTCAATATGTGAATCAAATCTTCAACCGCACCTCCGCAAGAAAAACACCAAGGAGAAATATTTTGATTATAGGACGCTACTCTTGCATTAGTGAGCAGCCGACTATGCCATGCAAGCCACACGAAAAATTGCCATTTAGGAGGGATAGATAAGTTCCATATCCATGAGAAACCCGTACCAATTTCAACATAATCCTCGGCAAGAAGGGCCAGGTACGCTGATCTCATACTATAACTCACCATTTGTAGAGAGGCCCCAAATATAAGAATCAGGTAAAGTTGAAACTCTGGGTAAGGGATAACTCGTAACTTTATTCGCCACGTCCATAAGGAGTTGAGCAAAAACACGTTCTAAATCCCACTTACCATTTGCCGTAATAAACTCTGAGACTTTTGTTGAATTATCCGCAATAAAAAACGAAACATCAGGGTACTGTACAAGAGGCTTCCACAACCAGTTATCATTCCAAGCTACCAAATGAGGGGAACATTTTTCATCATCACCAGCCCACAGGAACCTACGATTGGCTCGATCAAGACTTTGACAGGTATTCTTAGGCGGTCAAGAAGTTCACATCATATACATTGGCACCGCGGACGTCACCGACCTCACAAGCGTAGCTCTCCCTGCCATAGACAAATGCCTCATTTTCCACCCGTTAAGCCTTAGATGCACTTTATCCACAAGCTCGCTATAGGTTGCTTTGGTAATCCGACCATGAATGAGGGGCACTCCAAGATATTTTTTCAAATCCAAAGTAGCACCTAAATTTACAATTTGGCCAAACCTTCGGCTAGCATTTGAGCAAGCTTTTGGAGATATGAAGAACTTCGACTTCTCGTAACTCACTTTTGCTCCCGAAACAAGGCAAAATCGATCCAAAATAGATTTGAAAACATTGGCTTGATCTTCATTGGCCCTACCAAATAAGAATAGATCATCAATAAAAAATAAATGAGAGATCCGAGGACCATCCTTGCCCAATTTGATCGGTTTCCAAGTATTATTTTCAACAGCTTGTTGAATCAATTGACCAAGGCCTTCCATGCAAAGCACAAAGAGATACGGAGAAATAGGATTGCCTTGTCGTAAGCCTCTAGAAGGGCTGAAAAAGTCCGTCTTCTCGTGGTTCCAAAGCACCGACAACCTGGAGCTCAGAACACAGAACATAATCAGATCAACCCAAATGCGAGGGAACCTAAAGTGAACAAGCGTTTCTTCAAGGAAGTCCCAACGAATCCTGTCATAGGCCTTTTCAAGGTCAAGCTTAATAGCCACAAGACCATTCTTCCCCCTAAATCTCCTTATTTTATGTATCATCTCCTGAGCTAGGAGAATATTATCTGATGCCTGCCGTGTTGGGGAAAACGGGTTATTTCCCACACGAACGTAGTTTTAAAATTGACCTAAAATGTCAAGATTAAAACCACCAAAGGTTGCACAGCGGATAAACCTGTCAAACTATTGAATATTGAAACACAATGGAAAAGAAACGAATAAAAAACAATAAAAGAGAGAACACACCAAATTTACGAGGTTCGACGAGAATATCGTCTACTCCTCGGGCACCACACCGGATGATAACTTCACTATATCGCCAATATTACAACAAATGGAATTCTTTGGAATTCCTAAAGTGGGAGAATGAAGAATACAAGAGGAAGAGAGAAATTGTTTTTTGGGATGATTTCTAATGGAAATAATTAGGCCTATTTATAGTTGAGTTTCAAGAACAATATGTTCAAAGTTTGACCACATACCAAAGAATTTTCCAATGTGTACAAGTTAGCCACCAAATATGAAATTCACATGTTCAAAGTTTGGCCACCAACCAAGATGAAAATTTCCAACTTGTCAACTTAATTTCTAGACAAATCTAACAAATCTCCACCTTGGCTTGAAATTACCAAGCCTACTCAACTTCTTCAACTCCCCCAAATTTGTAGTGCCTCTAATTGCGCTCACAAGCGCCACACACCCGAAGGTGTTCATACTTTCAGGATGTTAATCAAGTTCAAACAATGATTGAACTTGATTACTGTTACCACCTTGGTCATCATATCTGCAGGATTTTCTGATGTCGCAATTTTCTGAAGTAGAATCTTTCCTTCTTCAAAGATCTCCCGCACAAAGTGATACCTCACGTCGATATGCTTAGTCCTTGAATGGTAGACTTGATTTTTCGCTAAGTGAATAGCGCTCTGACTGTCACAATAGAGACTAATGTGACTTTGAACAACTCCCAAGTCTTCCATCAACCCGTTAAGCCAAATTGCTTCCTTTACAGCCTCTGAAACTGCCATGTATTCTGCCTCTGTAGTAGACAAGGCCACCGTAGATTGCAATGTAGACTTCCAACTTACTGGGCTTTAGTAAGAGTAAACAAATACCCAGTAGTTGATCGACGCTTATCCAAATCACCAGCATAATCAGAATCAACATATCCAACCATACACTGACCAAGTGCTTCATCATGTTCAAAAACTAAACCAACATCCACGGTTTGTTGGAGATACCGTAGAATCCATTTCACAGCTTGCCAATGTCTTTCTCCAGGATCATGCATGTACCTGCTCACAACTCCAACTGCTTGTGAAATGTCAGGACGCGTACACACCATTGCATACATCAAGCTCCCAACTGCATTAGCATATGGAACTTTTGCCATATACAATCGTTCTTCGTTAGTTTTAAGAGATAATTGAGAACCAAGTTTCAAATGAGAAGCCAATAGGATACTTACATGTTTGGTATTTTCATTCATGCCAAAACATTGTAATACCTTTCTCAGATACTACTTCTGTGTTAAACAAAGCTTCCCTCTCTGTCTATCTCTGCTTATCTCTATACCAAGAATCTTCTTGGCCTCACCTAGATCTTTCATCTCAAACTCTTGATTCAACTGAGCCTTTAATTTGTCTATCTCCTTTTGACTCTTCGAAGCGATCAACATATCGTCAACGTACAAGAGAAGATAAATGAAAGATCCATCTTTGAGCTTTTACAAATACACACAATGATCATATTTGCTTCTAGTATACTTTTGCCTCCTCATAAAGCTATCAAATCGCTTGTACCACTGCCTCAGAGATTGCTTCAATCCATATAGAGATTTGTTCTGCTTACAAACCCATTTCTCACAACCACCATCTTTTTATCCTTCTGGCTGTGTCATATAGATCTCCTCTTCTAAATCACCGTGCAAGAAAGCCGTCTTTACATCAAGTTGAGCTAGCTCTAAATTCAACTGTGCTACCAAGGCCAATAATATTCTAATGGAGGAATGCTTCACAACAGGGGAAAATACTTCATTGTAGTCGATTCCCTCCTTTTGAGCGTAGCCTTTAGCTACCAATCGTGCCTTGTAGAGAACATCTTTCTTGTTATGAGATCCATCTTTCTTTACAAATACACACTTGCATCTAATGGCTCTTTTACCTTTCGGTAATTGTGCCAGTTTCCAAGTGTCGTTCTTTTGGAGAGATTGCATTTCTTCATCCATGGCACTTTTTCACTTATCACTTTCCAAGTTTTGTATTGCTTCTTGGTAAGTGATAGGGATATCATCATCAACAACTGGAAGAGCATAGGCCACCATATCAACAAATCGAGCAGGTCTACGAATTTCTCTCCTTGGCCTTGTAACTGCAAGTGTTTCTGGTGTCTCTAATGATTCTTAAGTTTGAACCTCTTCATCTTCTGATTCTTCTATTGGAGTTGAAGAATCAGCTGCATCAACTTCTGGGATCATCATCTGCTGAAACTCCACCTGTTTTGGAGTATGCTCCACCTACTGCGGAGTACTACTTGTCTGGACAGCTTCACTTGTTACCTTCTTTACAAGGGCAGATTCATCAAAGGTAACATCTCTACTACAAATTACCTTCTTGGTGTCTAAACACAAAAGGCGGAATCCCTTCACTCCATGGGTGATTCCCATAAAGAGAGCCTTTTTTGCTCTCGGATCAAGCTTGGATTCCTTCACATGATAATAAGCAGTGGATTCAAATACATGTAAGGAATCATAATCAATAGCAGGTTTTCCAGACCATACCTCCAATGGTGTTTTTCCTCCTATCGCTGATGACGGCAGATGATTAATGAGATGGCCAGCATATGTCACAGCCTCAGCCCAAAATTCCTTGCCTAACCCAGCATTAGACAACATACATCGAACTTTCTCCAATAGTGTTCGATTCATACGCTCTGCCACCCCATTCTGTTGTGGTGTATGTCTAACAGTGAAGTGTCGAACAATACCATACTCATGGCAAACGTCAAAGAATGGGTCACTTTTATATTCCCCTCCATTGTCCGTCCTAAGACGTTTGATCTTTCTACCAGTCTGGTTCTCGATCATATTTTTCCATTTCAGGAAAATTTGAAGCACTTCATCTTTAGACTTCATCGGATACACCCAAACTCTTCTGGAAAAGTCATCTATAAAAGTTACAAAATAATGGTTTCCTCCCAAAGACGATGTCTTTGAAGGACCCCATGCATCTGAGTGAATATAATCTACAATACCTTTTGTATTATGTATAGTGGTGCCAAACTTCACTCTCTTCTGCTTTCCCAGAACACAATGCTCGCAAAAGTTCAATTTGCAAGCCTTTGCACCTTTCAACAATCCTTTCTTTGCCATAATTTGCAAGGATTTCTCTCCAGCATGTCCCAACCGCATATGCCACAACTGGGTTGCATCCAAATCATCACCTCCTGAAGCTGCTGCAACTGCTACAATAATTGTACTACCTTGGTAGTAATACAAATTATTTTTCCTGATGCCCTTCATCATCACAAGTGCGCCATATGTGACTTTTAAAACTCCATCACTCATAGTGACTACTGAGCCTTTGGATTCTAAGGCTCCCAACGAGATGAGATTTTTCTTCAAACTGGGCACGTATCGGACATCTGTCAGAACTCTGGTTGATCCATCTTGATTCTTCAATCGAATTGAACCTATCCCAACAGTTTTACAGGCATTGTCATTGCCCATATAAACAACTCCTGCATTTAGTTCCACTAAATCGGAGAACCACTCCCGATTAGGGGACATATGATAGGTGCAACCCGAATCTAATATCCACTCATCGGAATGGAATGTTGTTGATGAAGCAACCAATGATATGTCAGAGTCATGTGCATCATGCTCTGCAACACATGCATCTGGAGCAACTTTTCCTTTCTTCTTCAGCTTCGGACAATCTTTCTTCTAATGGACTTTCTCATGACAAAAGGCACATTCATCTTTTCCCAGTCTGGACTTCGACTTTGATCTCCCTCTCCACTTTGACTTTTAACTTTTCGAGCGACCTCTTGCCACCATGGCCTCTACTGCTTCGTACTTGCTCTCCTTCTTGGTTTTCTTCCTGAGTTCATAAGTATACAAAGCAACAGTTACATCTTTAAGGGTAACATTATCCTTACCATGAAGTAACGTTGTCTCAAGGTGCTCAAATTCATCTGGAAGAGATGACAACAACATCAAAGCCAAATCTTCATCTTTGAAGGTTTCATCCATGCCCAATAAGTCTTCCACTAGCTCATTGAACGCAGTGATGTGTTCATTCATACCGGTGCCTGGTTGATAATCAAATCTGAACAATCTTTTCTTCATGTGGAGACGATTCTGAGAGTTTTTCTTCAGGAATTTTTCCTCCAAAGCTTTCCACATCTTACTTGCAGAAGTCTCGTTCTTGTAGCCATACTTCTGCTCCCTGGAAAGACAAGATCGAATCGTGCTGCACGCCAAACAATTGATTGTTCCCCATTCTTTCTCCTCCATATATTCGAGCTTTTCTTCCTTAATGGCAATGTCTAGACCTTATTGGAATAAAGCGTCTAACACCTCGCCTTGCCACATGCCAAAATGACCGGATCCATCGAACAACTCCACCGAGAAATTTGTATTTGACATCACCCTCCTCACCGGTCCAGATGAAGAGCTTGATGTCTCAACTGATCCGTATTTTGGCATTTTAATTCTAACGAACAATATTCAATATCACGAACTGTATCTTTTCAGTAACGGAACTACCAGGATAACCTCAACCGAAGCTCTGATACCAATTGTTGGGGAAAACGGGTTATTTCTCACACGAACGTAGTTTTAAAATTGACCTAAAATGTCAAGATTAAAACCACCAAAGGTTGCACAACGGATAAACCTGTCAAACTATTGAATATTGAAACACAATGGAAAAGAAACGAATAAAAAACAATAAAGGAGAGAACACACCAAATTTACGAGGTTCGACGAGAATATCGTCTACTCCTCGGGCACCACACCGGATGATAACTTCACTATATCGCCAATATTACAACAAATGGAATTTTTTGGAATTCCCAAAGTGGGAGAATAAATAATACAAGAGGAAGAGAGAACTTGTTTTTTGGGATGATTTCTAATGGAAATACTTAGGCCTATTTATAGTTGAGTTTCAAGAATAATATGTTCAAAGTTTGGCCACATACCAAAGAATTTTCCAATATGTACAAGTTAGCCACCAAATATGAAATTCACATGTTCAAAGTTTGGCCACCGACCAAGATGAAATTTCTAATAAGTTGGCCACCAACCAAGATGAAATTTCCAACTTGTCAACTTAATTTCTAGACAAATCTAACATGCCGACCCGAGATAAAACTTGCCTGAACCGGAGCTACCAAATCTTCCAAAAATGGCCGTAGTCAATTAACCAAGACTTTTGTAATAAGCTTGTAAGCCACATTACACAAACTTATAGGGCGAAACTGCTTTATCATCTCTAGATTCTGCAATTTAGGAGTAAGGACGAGCAGAGTTACATTCAACGCAGCGGGGAATGATCCCGTATCCAAAGCTCCACGAACCAAAGAAACAAGGACAGGGCAGAGTGTATCCCAAAATTCATGATAAAACCCCGCCTGGAACCCATCAAGACCTGGGGACTTCCAAGGTTTCATAGACTTGTTTGATTTCCTCCTTAGTAATGTCTCTAACCAAAATCTTACAAATCTCGAGGCTTAACTTTGGGAAAGCTAAATTTGAGAGAGATAGACGAGGGATATCATCAGCAGCAAAGAGATCCCGGAAAAAACCCGTGACCAACTGTTTTAGGGAGTCGGGTCAGTAACCCAATTACAATTTAAATCTTTCAGGATTAGAGTCTTATTTCTCCGTCTTCGAGTGATAGTTGAGAGACAGAAGAAGTGAGAATTACGGTCCCCATATTGCAGCCATTGTACTCTCGATTTCTGAGCTATAGAGTTTCCTCCTGCTCAAGAAGACTGTTATGCTCCGCAATCAAACTTTCCTCTAAAAGCTCAAATTGGTGAGAACGCCTATTAGCTGGGAGGTTTTAAATACCATGGATTCTCGTGCGAAGGCATTTTTTCCGACCAAAAATGTTGCCAAAGACATCCTTGTTCCATTTGGAGAGAGCTACTGCCAAGTTCATAGTGTTTTCCACAAAACCATTGTTCAAGGAGCTCCAAAAATTACAAACAAAATCATGGAAACCTGCTTTCTTCAACCACATAGCTTGGAAATGGAAAGGGCGATTTCCCCTATTCACCCCCATCATTGGGCGAAGCTGGACCAACAAAGGGCAATGGTCTGAGTGAAGCTGAGGAAGGTGAGTAACGAGGGCTTCGGAAAACAAGTACGCCAGCTTGGGGTGGATAGAGCTCTATCTAACCGTGCTTGAATTTTATTCGGACCATTCCTCATGTTCCACCATGTGAAGGAAGGACCTTGGAACCCCAGGTCCATCAGATTACATTTGGCTATCATGTCATGAAACAACCGACATCTAAGAGGAGAGGCAACCTACCCCCAAACTTTTCCGATGAGTGGAGAACATCATTAAAATCACATGCAATAAGCCACGGAATAGAGACTGAACCTGCAAACTTCACAAGATTAGACCAAAGTCGTCTACGAGATTCCAAGGTGGGGCTAGCGTAAATAATGGACAACAAAAAAGGGGTTTCATTCTCCATGGTGATAGTACAATGAACAACCTGCAGAGATGAATGGACAACGTTGAGTAAACCCGCTTATCGTCCCCAAGTAGGTGTAAACGAGCCGAGTCGAGCTCGAGTATTGCTGAGCTCGACTCGATTCGAAAACTCTGAAATAAAGCTCGACTCGATTCGAAAACTCGCGAGCTTAAAACTTTCAAACTCGACTCGAACTCGAAATCTTGAACTGAAGCTCGTGAGCAGTGGCGGATCCAGAAATTTAAGAATGAGATCCAAAATTTTAATTTTATTTTCTTAAAAATAATAGGTATGCAAAAATTGTATTTTTTTTTCTTTTTTCCTTAACACATTAAGCTAAATTTAATCACATTTCCAAAATAATTGGATGCACTTAGAGGTGCACAAAAAATTCGAATATCCGATTTTGTGTAAAAAATATCCGAAATCGGATTTGGGAAAAATCAGTTTTTTTTAAACCGGATCGGATATTTTAAAACAGGATAGTATAACCGGTTTGAGAAAAAATTGGACGACCGGATTTTTTAACGGATTAAAAACCGGTTTGAAACAAACCGGATTATTCGGAAAAAAATCCGGTCTGGGGTTTAAAAAATTAGATGACCGGATTTTTTACCGGATTAAAAACCGGTTTTTTTAAAAAATCGGTTTTTTTTCAAACCGAAACCGGTTACACTGGTTACATCATCCGACCCTCCAAACCGGTTATGATCCGAACCGGTTTTTTTATAAACCGGTTTTTTGGCTTAGTGAAAAAACCGGATCGGTTTTTTATCCGATCCGGATCGGATTTAAATCCGGCTATGTGCATCTCTAGATGCACTTGGCTTCTATGGGGCTTAGTGCATCTGTCACTGTCGTGAGCAACTCGAAAAGGCTCGAAATGAAAAAAGAATTCTTAAATTTAATTCTATTGAAGCCTCAAATTCAAACTCGAATATGAACCTTAAATACATGAGATCTTATTGTATTTTTTTAAAAAAATCAATATATAAATATTAATATTATTAATAATTTATTTAAAAAAAATAAAATCTTAATATATTATATTTTCGAGCTGCTTACAAACTTTTCGAGTTGAATATTAAGTAACTCGTTTCGACTCGTCAAGAACTCGAGTCGAGCTCGAGTCGAATCCATTCGATCCGAGTATTTATCGAGCCTTGATCGAGTTGATCTCAAATAACTCACGATTTATCTCGTCTCATTTACTGCCCTAGTCCCAAGTAACCCATATGGCCCCTGAGAAGCCAACTGGATCAACAATATGAAACTTCGAAAGGGTGAGTTTCCTTGCTACACGTTCAGTGACTCTTCGAGAAATTCTAGGTTCCTTGCTACATTGTTAACGATAAACCTCTCACCAGGTGGGTTACCCACCGTGAGTGCTTGCTCTTGTCGTGAGATAGATGTCTCCGATCCTTGAAGACTGTCATCAGGAGGCTCAAAATTTCTATGATCCATGTGTAGAGAAGCCTCATTGGAAGCAGCATCCCCATAACCGCATCACCATCAGCCGTCATACCTTCCTCTCCTCTTCTCATAGAGGACGAACCATGCTTTCCATTACCAGTTACGTGATTTGTGTTCCCATGCAGGAAAGCTGCTTTTGGGGGAACACAAATCGTGGAGTCATTAAAGACTTTATCAACTATAGGCGGGGTCCTCCCTTTATCTAATTAAACATTGAGAATCCTACTATTCTGCTGTGATTATTGTTGCGGAAGACGGCTATGAGATAGAGTAAAATTGCAACTGATAATTTGAGAAAATAAAATTGAAGATAAAAGAGATACAAAATTTACGTGGAAAACCCCTAAAATATTTAGGGTAAAAACCACGGGCAACGGTAGAAGAATTTCACTATGAGAAAAATAGGAATTACAACCTCTCTCGATCTACCAAGGAGAAAACAATGATAATTCTCTCTAGATAAAAAAGAGAAAACAACTCTCAAGAAACTCTCTAAAATCTCTCTAGTATTGGAAGAAAGCTAGAATGTTTTGGGATGATTTTGAAGCTAAATGAGCTAGGGTATTTATAGTTGAAAACTAAGGACTAATTTGTAAATACCCTAAAGTTTAATGACTAAATTATGATTTAGCCATTGTCCAAAAAATCAACAAAACAACTCATTTTTTTCGGTGCATTTAATATGCACCTTTTGGTGCTTAGTCAACAATCTCCCACTTGAAGATTTGATTGGAACAATCATATCTTCACACCATTCTTTCTACCTTGTACCATCATGTTGCTTACGTCTTTAACAGGCCACAAGAGGATCGACACCAAGTAAATTTATCGGTATTGATCGCTTTCGTCATGAAATCTGCTATGTTGTCTTTGGTATGAATCTTCTGCATATCTACCGTCCCTTCTTCCACCTTTTCACGAATGAAATGGTATTGAACTCGTATGTGCTTTGTCCTTGAATGAAATGCTGGATTCCTTTCTAGATGCAAGGCGCTTTGACTGTCACAAAACAGAAAAATATACTCTTGATTGTGCCCAAGCTCCTCCAATAGCATCTTCAACCAAATTGCTTCTTTACTGGCTTGTGTAACTGCTACATATTCTGCCTCTGTTGTGGAGGTAGCTACGACTAACTGCAATTTTGAAACCCAACTTACAGCTCCACCATCAATTTTAAACACATATTATGTAGTAGATTTGCTTTTATCCAAATCCCCTGCATAGTCAGAATCTACATAACCATTGATTAGTAAGTTTGATCCTCCGTAACATAATGCAACATTTGAGGTCCCTTTGATGTATCTCAGGATCCTCTTCACTGTATTCCAATGCTCTTTGCCTGGATTCTCAATGTACCGACTAACCACTCCCACTGCTTGTGCAATGTCTGGTCTTGTGCATATCATAGCGAACATTAAACTTCCCACTGCTGATGCATACGGTACTCGAGACATCTCCATCCTCTCTTCTTCACTGCTAGGACTCATACTGGAGGATAATTTGAAGTTAATAGGAAGAGGGGTAGAAATTGGCTTACAATCTTGCATGCTGAATCGTGACAAGATCTTCTTCAAGTAATTCTTTTGTGAAAGCCAAATCTTCCTATTACTTCTGTCTCGGTGAATTTGCATCCCTAGAATCTTGTTTGCTGATCCCAAGTCCTTCATTTCAAATTCCCTAGCCAGTTGTGCCTTCAATTCTTCAATATGATCTTTGTTGGGTCCTGCAACCAACATGTCATCCACATACAACATAAATATAACAAAATCGTTATCACCAGACCTCTTAAAATAAGCACAAGGGTCTGCATTAAGTCTGTTGTATCCAAGGCACATAATGAAGGAATCAAATCTCTTATACCAACACCTCGGCGCCTGCTTTAGACCGTACAGAGATTTGTTCAACCTGCAAACCAAGTTCTTCTTTTCTTTTTCTTCAAATCCTTCAGGATGGAGCATGTAAATATCTTCTTCAAGATTTCCATGAAGAAAAGTTGTTTTAACATCTAGTTGCTCTAGATGTAAGTTCAATGTAGCACACATTGCCAAAATTACTCGAACTGTTGTTAGTCGAACCACAGGAGAAAATATTTCATTGAAATCAATACCTTCTTTTTGAGCATATCCTTTGACCACCAATCTTGCACGATACCTCTCAACTTGATCGTCACCATTTCGCTTGATTTTGAAGACTCATTTGTTACCAATTGGCTTCCTTCCTTGTGGTAGTGGCACAAGGTCCCATGTATTATTTTTATGAAGGGCTTCGATTTCCTCTTGCATCGCCATCATCCATAGTGAAGCATCTGAGTTGTTTATTGCCTCTTGGTATGTTGATGGCTCACCGTCCTCTGTTAAAAGGCAGTATGCAATATTACCTTCTATAACATAATCTGAGTGCCAATTGGGACGTCTTCTCACACGATCTGATTGACGAGTTGTTGGAGTTTCAGAACTCTCTGGTTCTTGTTCATCATATGTTGGTTCTGCTTCAGAAGAATCTCCTTGTTCAACCTCCTTTTCCACATGTATATGTGTAGTCTCTGACTTTTCAACGCTATCATCGTCTTCTTTTCTTTGTAGCTTATCTTCTACAAAGATAACATCCCTGCTAATGGTCACTTTGCGGGCAGTGGGATCCCACAAGCGATACCCCTTGACTCCATCAGTATACCCCAAGAATTTGCATTTCCTGGATTTTGGATCCAGCTTTGAGATTTCTTGGGAGTTGTACATCACGTACACAATACTTCCAAATACATGGAGGTTTGAATAATCAGTTGGTTTACCAGTCCACATCTCCATTGGTGTCTTCAGCTCTATTGCAGTTGATGGAGCTCGATTCACCAAATAACAGGCGGTATTGACTGCTTCTGCCCAGAATGATTTTTCTAGGCCTGCGCATCCCTCAACATTGCTCGTGTTCTTTCTAACAAGGTTCTATTCATCCGCTCTGCCACTCCATTTTGTTGAGGAGTGTTCGCCACTGTGAACTGTCTTTTGATGCCTTCTCTCTTGCAAAAGTCATCAAATTCTTCGCTTGTGTATTCTCCTCCATTATCTGTTCTGAAACACTTGATCTTATTTCCAGAATCAAGTTCCACCCGCGCTTTGAAGTTTTTGAAAGTTGCAAACACATCTGACTTCTTCTTAATAGGGTACACCCAACATCTCCTGCAGTATTCATCAATAAATGAGACCAAGTATTTTGCTCCGCCTAGGGATGTGACCGGTGCTTGCCATACGTCAGAGTGAACCAATTCTAGAACACTTTTGCCTCTAGAATTTGATGTGTTGAATTTCAACCGATGTTGCTTACTTGTTATACAATGATCACACAAAGGAAGTGATACCTTGTTCTGACATGTGTCCAAGTTTCTTATGCCATAACATTGCAGAATCTGAACTACATGAGGCAACAGAGGCTTCTGCTTCTAGCAAAGTCTCTCCCTTCAGCATGTACAAGTTTGCAGCTATCTTTTCGCATTTCAGCACCACAAGCGCTCCACGGAACACCTTCATGATTCCTTTTTGTGTTTCAATCTTGCTTGCATTATTATCCAACAATCCGTAGGATAATAAATTTTTCTTCAGGCCTTTCACGTGCCGCACATCTCGAACAACTTTAATTGTTCCATCATACATCTTTAATTTGATGGTTCCCACGCCAACGATATCTAAGGCATGATCATTGTAATTATAAACAGATCCTCCTGAGACATGTTCATAATGATGGAACCATTCTCTTCTTGAGGTCATGTGATATGTTGCTCCTGAATCAATGAGCCATATATCTGCAAATCGTTTTCTTCCTTCCACGGTGGTTGACGCTTCACAGCATAGAACATCTCCATCATCTGAAGTGTTTGCGGTATTGCCTTATGGATTGGAGTTTTTATTGAGACTCCAACAATCCTTCTTCAAGTGACCCTTCTTTCCACTGTGGTAGCACTTTAAATTCTTCTTGCTTCTCGACTTCGATCTACCATGTTTGTGGCTGCTGCTTTGGCCACGTTCTGTTGATCTCCCTCTCATCGTTGTCAATGCCTCTGCTTGTTGCAGATTTACTTGTCCGTCTTCCTTGTTCTTGCGCCGATTTTCTTCTTGTAGAACAGCAGCTGCAACGTCATCGAAGACTAGACTGGTGACATTATTGTTTGTCAAGTTGATGATGAGTTGATCATACGAATCCGGTAGACTTTGAAGTAGAAGTTCAGCACGTTCTTGTTCTCCTATTTTATAGCTTAAGGATGTAAGCTGAGAAAATAAGGTGTTCAGTGTATTTAAGTGCTCTGTCACTGAAGTAGATTCTGGCATACGGAGAGTGTACAATTTCCTTTTAAGGAAAATTTTATTGTGCAACGATGTGGCCTCGTACAATTTGGTGAAATGATCCCATATCTCCTTAGCTGTCTTCTTCTCCTCGATGCTTGACAATACTTCATCTGCCAATGCTAGATGAAAGTTTGCCATAGCATTTCCGTCCATCTCTCGTTCCATTTGTTGTCATCTGCGAAATCCACCGGCCTTTCATTGATAGCCGCTAGACACCCGTCTTTCCTCAAGATGACCTTCATCTTCAATTTCCACAGTGAGAAATTTCTCCCATTGAATTTTTCAATATCAAATTTCGTTGTCATAGCTTCTATTACGGATAGCTCCCACTATTTCACTATCGTGAATAGTTCTCTGGAACCTTCAAAGAATGAGTAATACCTTCTTACTTTCTTATGTTGGAGGATCCACCTTTTGGTGGCAACCACAAAGACAATAAGCAGATATTACACACTCTAATCTAGCTCTGATACCAATTGTTGCGGAAGACGGCTATCAGATAGAGCAAAATTGCAACTGATAATTTGAGAAAATAAAATTGAAGATAAAAGAGACACAAAATTTACGTGGAAAATCCCTAAAATATTTAGGGTAAAAACCACGGGCAACGGTAGAAGAATTTCACTATGAGAAAATAGGAATTACAACCTCTCTCGATCTACCAAGGAGAAAACAATGATAATTCTCTCTAGATAAAAAGGAGAAAACAACTCTCAAGAAACTCTCTAAAATCTCTCTAGTATTGGAAGAAAACTAGAATGCTTTGGGATGATTTTGAAGCTAAATGAGCTAGGGTATTTATAGTTGAAATCTAAGGACTAATTTATAAATACCTTAAAGTTTAATGACTAAATTATGATTTAGTCATTATCCAAAAAAATCAATAGAACTGCTCATTTTTTTCGATGCATTTAATATGCACCTTTCGATGCTTAGTCAACAATTATGGCTATCTTTTTGCTCCCTGCTTATTAGATTCCTTGTCATGCACATTGTCAGCTGTATTAAATGCCGTCGAATTATCCGAGATATCATTCAAAGGGGTGAATCTTCACCAACCTTTGTCTCTCCCATGATTCCTTACTTTCCATGCATCCCCCCGGAGATTCCTGGAATTCTTCCTAGATTTCGGGCGTTGGGCAATCATCCAAGGTCCAAAATCAGCGGAGGAAGATTTGGCACTTTCTACCGGCGGTTCACCAACCTCAGTTACTCCGGTGGTGTTCTTGCCATCTTCCCCCCCCCCCCCCGAATGTTCTACCTTCTTTCTCCGCACCAGTAGTCGCAAGAGCAATAATCGAAGAGCAGTCCTTATGACCAAACATGCCATTATTAAAGCAATTCATGGGCAAACCCTCATATTTTATATGATACCAGACATCATCCACTTCAATCTTCGGCACTAAAGGATGACCAAACTCAATTTCAACATAAACACGAGCGAATCTCCCCTTGGACGTGAAGCTCGTGTTACTATCAACCTTGAAAGGACGACCAAGGGTATTTCCCATTGCAAATAACATACGCTAGTTATAATATTGGATCGGTAAATAAGGAAAACAAACCCAGACAACCTTGGAGTCAATCGTTGTAGACGATGGGTGAAATTCCGGGAACCATTTGCGGACTGTTAAGTAATGTCCATATACGATCCAAGGCCCTTTCTCCCGGGCAAAACGGAGATCCTCCAGAGATGAAAACTTAGCCAGGTAGTATCATTCCCCTACGTCTATTAACTCGTATTCAGCTTTGGGCATCCACATTTTCCTGATTCTCTCGTCCAGAGCGCGAAAGTCAATTGTTCTACCCAAAAGTTTCAGAATCAAGCAGTTTGACCACCGGAATACCAGATATCAAGCATTTTGTGTATTGCAATTATGAAATTCAATGGCATAATAATACTGGAACTATTCATTTTTGTCTAAGTACACTGTGAAATGGGTCCCTTCTTGGATAGTTTGATCACATCTTGACTATAGATTAATGACATTACTCTTCTTGAATAATTTTGATGATATATTTTTGTCATACATGTAACTGATGTAAGTTTTGATTTGAACTCTCATGATACAGCTAAGGGCAAACTACGTCATTTATTTCTTAATTTCTGCTTTACCGCCCAACTATTTTTCTTTAAATCTTATCTAATGTTACGTTTTGATCATCCGTCGCTAAAAAAATTAACGATGATACTGATTGTGAGAAAAGTTGGTGCTCCGGCACAATGGCCGAACCACGGCAATGAATGAGGAAGAGAGATATCAATAGACAATGTCGGTTTAAAGAAGCTAATCTGGGAAGGCAATGCATGCAAACAAATGGAAGCTCCAAAAGGCTTTGGGAATAGGGATTGAGATATAAGGTGATGCACATGCAAATGTTTACGTGAATTGCCACCCGAAGAGACCGAGGCTGTAATGTACCTGCGAATTTTTGGTATTAATATCAAAGAAGTTGATGGAGATTTAAAGTTTTATTATGCAATTTTAGTGATGTAGAGAATCAAACCGGCAACTTGGCAGCCATCATGTTTTACCAGCCTTTTTTCATAAATACCCAAAACAATGGAAAATATAAAAATGGTAGGAGAAATAAGAAAGTTACAAGGGAATTCCTCATAATTCCTATATATGTCGCTGTTTCCTCAAAAAGGAAAAACAAGCCCTAAACAAATGAAAATCAGAACTATTGTGTTAACTAACGACCTTTCGTGTATATGATGTTGTGATTTTAAGGCATTGATATAATATATGTTTACTCCTTTGAGTTTGCAATAAAATTTTTGTTTCCTACCATTTTCAGAAGTTTTATGCATGTATCCTTACGGAAGGAGAGAAGCCGTGTTCTTGATCTCGGATCATGACATTTTAGCTCTGGCAAATACTATTCCGGCAAATAAACCTGGGAGGAGCACGCGTCGATCAACATAAGATAAGGATCTTCGTTTCGTAAGCGTTTTGTTCATAGTAAATGCAGAGTCGATTAGTTTACCGAAAAGTATGCTGAACAGGTTTGGTACACTGAATGGAACTTTGAACAACGCGAGTCCGGCTATAGAGATGGGAACCTTGTTCAAGGAACCTACAAGGCTGTAAAACAAGGATACAATGTCATTGTTACTGTGATCGTAACATTCGGGAACGTGTAAAGGATACACTGCACGATGCATAATTGAAGATAAAAGACGGTGTAAATGGAGGATCACGAAACTAATATAGTACGACACCTATGGAGTACCGAGTACGTATGAGCATAAAGAATATTAATGGAGCATATATTTCCTAGAGGCACTCCTTTTTGATACAAAACCAAATACCTGTAAGTGGTTGGTCCAGTTTGATGTAAAAACCACATAGAAGTGAAGCTAATGGCAAGACCAAGCAACCCACTAGCTGTTGCGAAAACCCAAAACATCGGCAATCTTATCACATTGCTGAAAAGCCCAAAACTGAAATCGTCAGAACGCAGAAGATGATACTTGCACGATGGAAAACTTATATAACCGTCACAAATGGTAAGCTAAGGCGTTCACTCACGTGTTCATTACATATTCCCATTCGTTCAAAACAAAGATCAAGAAGATGGCAAAGGGTAGAGACAAGAAATTATTCAGAAAAACCATGGACACTCTGTTAAGTGATCCTGATTTGAGACCATAGTTTCCAAAGTCTAAACTAGAAATTAGAGATCTCAAAATCATGAGTTGCCTAAATAATGAATACATTCGAGGCATACCGAGTAGCCAGCTGTTAAGATGCAATTTAAAATCTGCCAAGTATACCCTGTGGCATCAAATGAGAGATCTGTAATACCACCACTGACAGCAGAGATAATCTGCAGCGCAAGGACGCATAAGTTCTCAGTAAAATTTCGGACTAAAGGGAAAATTTACTTTCATGATTATAAGAGAGTTTCTCTATTTGAGAGGAGTTTATATGTAAGGAAGTGTTTTGACTTGATTTGTGCACTAAAGAATTAGATGGAAGTCATTTAGGAGTAACTTTACCATCATAAACATGGCTGTCCAGACTTTCAGATTTTGACGTTTTCGAAAAAAATAATATTCTCCTATTGCTGTTAAAATATTTGTCATGTTCTTCAGAATGGTCACCATTGCTATATTTATGTGTTTCAAACTGTAACGGAAAACACAAAATGTATTGTTAGGACTCCACTTCTCTTCACTTTTTGTGTAAATAATTCGAGGAATATGCTAAAGGCGGCCTATAACATACGTATACATTCCCGACACAAGCATGCCGACAAAGATTATATTTACAGGGATCCAAACCCTGATCAGCCTCCAACTGTGCTTTTCGACCGAAATCGCTCCACATAGACCCAATATGGCAATGACTAGACAAGCTATCAGATTCTGCATTGCAATACAGTAAAAATAATGAACTTCCATCGATTAAATTTTAAGGTTCTCATGAAATCAGACATTAAAAGTTGATTACATTCGGGATTAATGTTGCCGAGTAAAGGTTCAAAGACGCTAAGGTGGCGTTTGGTTCGCTGGAATGTTTATGAGGGAATTGAAATCTGTGAAGGAATTGAAATCTGTCAGGAATTGGAATCCAATTCTATATTCTGTTTGGTTCGCAGTCATTTGATTTCAGTAATGTAAAATGATAGAATTGTCCTTCTTATTTTTTTGCTTTATTTTAGTTTGTTTTACAACTTACATGAAGTAATATATTATAAAAAATTAAAAAATATTAAAATTTCATTTTATTGATTGATTATTCATTTCAATAAATTATAAAAAACATGCTAATAAACATTATAAGTTAAAATCATCGTAATCAAAATATGTTAATAAGTTATCAAAAGATAGAGCAATATTTCGATACATTCCAATCGGAGTATGTTAATTAGTTACCAAAAAATATACCAAAAACTATTTTTATTCAATAAATAAATTAAAAACCCGACCCGACATGACACAAAATAATGAAAAAATTATTTTTATTCAATAAAAACATTGACTTAATTGGAAAAAAATTATATATAGAAGGGTATTATTGTAATTATTCCTAAACATATAAAGTAAAATTATATACTTTTTTCGGGTCGGTCCGGTTTTTTTTCACCCTAAACCCGAATTCGACCCGACCCGAATATCACACTTAAAAAACCCGACCCGAACAAAATAAAGTTTCACCCGACCCGATCCGAATATATGAATTAGAAATCCGACCCGACCCGAAATAATAAAAAATTATTTTTATTCAATAAAAACAGTAACTTAATTGAAAATATATATATATATGGGTATTATTGTAATTATTCCTAAATATATAAGGTAAAATTATATATATTTTTGGGTCGAGTATTTTTCACCCTAAACTCGAACTCAACCCGACCCTAATATCACACTTAAAAAAAACCGACCCGACCCGACCAAAATAAAGTTTCACCCGACCCGAATATATGAATTAGAAACCCGACCCGACCCGAAATAATAAAAAAATATTTTTATTCAATATATAAATAAATTACCAAAAGATTGATGAGGGTAGTATGGTCAAATTTCAATTCTCTCATTTGATAGAAAGTTGAAGCCATGAGGGATTCTAATTCCCTTGGAAAACTTAAACCAAACATGGGAAAATGGTGGAATTAGATTCCAATTCCTCCAATTCCAAGGGATTCCATCCAACCAAACGCCACCTAAGAGTTCTGGAGGTTTTACAGTTTCAATTTAATAACGTGATAAAGCAGAGAGAAACTTACTTGTGACACTCATGACAACATTTTTTGCATGCTCACAATGCTATTAGAATATTGAGGTGCATTTAATTACCTGGTAAAACATCAATGATATTCCTGCTTTGAAGTTATAACTTGAGAGAACAACTTTATTCAGCAATATCATGCTGCACGAAGAAATGCAGTAGGCTGTTCCGGATATAAGAGGTCCAGATCTTCCGACTACACGTGCATGCTTTTCGTTCCCTTTAAATAGCCTGTTGGAAGAGTGATATATACATCAAATCGACCAGATAAGAGTCCTTTTAAAGTGCTAAATATGATCATATTAAATTAAAAAACACGAATGCAAAAAAATTCATTAGTAGTTTGGTACAGTACATAAATTAGGAGACATTTAGAAACTAAAATCTTCAAATAAAAACGACAGATAAATATCCATTAGTGGTTATCAAATAATCTCTTCGCTTAGCAATTCTGCTGACCTCGTCTTTCAAACATGGACATGTAGAGAGTACATAAATCAGATTCCAACTAGCAAAATGAGTGTGCATTACGATGAAGTACAATTAACAAGAGAGAACTCCAACAAGATAGCAGTTTACAGATAAATGAATAATAAACCATTACAAGTCGAAACATATCGGTAATACCTATCGGACCGTGTTCCATTCTCCACATTTGCGGTGCTACTGCTAAGTGACCTCTTCCCTTCCTTATGGATAGTAGTTAGGATATCGTATACTCTATTAACCTTCTCATCTGATGCTACTTTCCCCTTCCAAGAGCTTAATTCTGATTCCTCAGAATCATGGCACACAACCTCATCTAGCTTGATATTCGACATATCACTAACCTGCACATGAAAAGAAACATTAAAGTCGGAATTCAAAATCTCCGAATTGCCATTCCCAAGAATGAAAATTTGCCAATCAAGTGATACAATTCCAATTTATAAAGCATGAACTTCAAAGAAGCAACAGTGCCAATAGTAGAAGCCTTTTTGAAGCAAATTGTATTGAAGTGCATAAGCTACGATTTGAGAAACAAGAAATTGCCCTGCTTTTGTCACTCTATTTTTCACCTTCCTAAAGTTCAACTAGAAAAAAAGAACGGGAAAAAAAAACCTTGCCACTGAGGGAAATATGAACCAATATACACAGCAACAATACGATAAAAAGTTTGCATTTACCTTTAAGGTAATGCCGAGATTTTTATCTAACAACTGGCGAACAAAAAACAAAATGAAAAATGTGAACATAACCCAAGAATTTGAAGAAGTTACCAATTTGATTGGTTACCTTCAAGCTTGAATTCAATATCGTCCCAGTTAGCAACAAATTACAGAGCAAAACCCTGAGAATTCTATAAATGAAAAGAAGAAGAAGGAAACTTGAAATGGTGAGAAACCAATGAAAGGCGTTGGACATGCAAAAGACGTGAGAACTGAAGATCAGATTTCTTTTTAAAATGGAACGCAAAGGGGAAAGACTAAAAGAATGGAGAGTTGGGGAGCTTAAATGAATGCAACGAGCGAGAAAAAAGCGAGATTCGAGGGATGTCAGTATTTGGAAAATGGATCTTGGGACAGTTCCCGAGGTTTCAACAAAGTCAAACGTTATCTGCATTTCGCCATTATAAACTGCGGAAGCAACTCTCTGGCCTCTGCTCCTTTTCTTTTCCATGACGCTATTTTAATTAGGTGTTTTGTTGCTCACAGTTTTTTGTGTGATCTGTTTTTGCGCGGAATATTTGCCTTTCTTCTCGGATTCACTGAGTATGTAATTTAAAGCCAAATAACAACTAATTTCTTGCCGTCAAAGCCTTAAACTATCCATTAGTATACTTAAACTTTTAATTTTTTTAAAATTATATTTAAAGTTTAGTCTTTGTTTTGTTTAGTATAACCGTTCAAAATTTAAAATTGAAAGGTTAAGTACTAAAACAGACCAAAATTGAAAGTTCAAGTACTAAATGCTATAAGTTCTTAACGATAGTAGTGCTAAAATAAAATAAAAATTAAACATTAAGTTTGATTTTAGAAAAATTAAAAGTTTAGAGATTAAAATAAATTAAAATTGATAATTTAAGTACTAAATGTACAGTTTATCCTAAAAATATTAGGTCATTATTTAGATTGGACCGGATTTGAACAAATATAAAGTTGATCCATACATAAAATTTGCTCAATTACTCTTCTACAATTGTTGGTGTTTGAACCCGTGACCTTTAAAAATAATAACGATTTTTTTAATCACTAAGGTAAGTTGGTTCTTATGACCAAACTTAATTAAGTAAAATTTGAATCTATGAAGTCATTCATGAAAATTCTATTCAACTAATTATTCTAATTGACACCGCCTTAATTTAACAGCACGATTAGGGTTAGATCCTAAATCTGAGTGTCTCAGACTGTAAATCATATGTACGTTGTACCCAAATTTTATTATATTTAAGTTCAATTATGACGAGTCTTGTCAAGATTATTTTTCGTAGATATTAAACCATTATGAAATCTAACAATTTCGACTTATTGTCGTAAAATATTGTCACAAGTAGCTTTTATGATTATCTTTAGTATTTCAATTTCAATTTCAGTTTGTTTCGATTTAAGTTATATAATCCTCTTTTTAGCATTTTAATCTTAATCCATCTCCAAAAAGATATATGATATTATCTCCAATGACTTATTTTAACGATGATTATCATCTCTCATGACTTGCGAAGAAAACTATAATCAAGTTGTGGACGAATTCAAAATCATTACTCGCAGTTTCCATACAAATGTATAATATGATTGATTATTTTTATTTTTGAACTTTTATTTCCGTAACAATGATTTTATAAAAGCAAATAATTCATATTATACACACACGTAATCATCCTACTTTTAAAGCTACTGTAATTATCAGGTTTGTGCATGTTAAATTTTATTAGTTTTGTTGCTCTAAATTAAACAATCATTTATTAGCCTGACACTGTTTTGGTTATAAATGCACGACCTACCTAAAAGAATTTATATGTATAATGTACCTAGCTAAATTCATGGAAGAGGATTTCAACCCTACAATCAAGGTGTTTCCCACGTTTACACTAATATATTAATTTTACACATATTTATAATATATTACTAGGTAAACGATGTCAATAGTTTTCTTTGTTTTCAGTCTGATCAACTTTCATCATCGGTAAGTGTACTTGATTTTTTAGGTTATCGATCCATTAGGTTTAAGTCCCTCGATCGTTAACTTATTAACAGAAGTATTATGTGACAATTTTAAAATAATAAAAAATTCATATTTACTAGCTGTGAGTGATATGGCAATTTTAAAATAATAAAAATTCCACCAATTCTTCTACCTCCTCTCTCACTTCGTCTTCTTCATCCTTTATTTCTTCTTCTTCTTCCCCTGCACAAAGGTATAAAAAAATCAAAAATTTGTTTTCAGCTCATTTGTCTCCACTCTCTCAAAATTAGAAAAGAGAGAAGCTCTAGAATCCAGGTAGTTGTCCGCCTCTCACCACCGTCGTTAGTTATCGCCGACCGTCGTCTGTCACAGCCGATTACCATCGCCTTTCAGTGGCTGTTGGAGTCCAAACTACACAGATCGCCACGCCGAGAACCAGTTAACAAATGTTCTAACCGGCGACTACGAACAATAAGCAGAATTTACTACTTCCAAAGCAAAAAATTGGACTAATCAAGAATAATATTCACCTTCTTGTTTGTAAAGGTCTTACCAGTAGAGAGCTCTATCAAAACAAGAAGACGACGCAGCAAGAAGCACAAACCCTCAGGAACAAATAGTGAATGATACCATATTAGCTTTAGCATAAACAATAAATGAGTAAAAGAAATTCATTGTGTATATGTGCTTTCCATTTACAATGTACTGCTACTTATAGTTCAATTGTAACATAATTCTTAACAGCTTCAAAACCATTTTACAACAGACTAACAAACTACAGTTAGACCTAATAAGCACGTGCATGAACTGCATGAACTATCTCAACACCGAGGTTTGAACAGTATGCTTCAGATGGTTCTCCGTTGGTGTGTAAGCTACAAAAGGTGCTCTACAGCCTTCGTCAGGCGCTACGCAACTGTAATGAAAAACTTAAAGCTAGTTTTTTGGAGCTGAGGTTAATAGAGTCGAAAGCATACGTGTCTTTATTTGTTCGGTTCAAAGGGTGTATGATGTACATACATTCTACTGTATGTAGATGATATTATTATCACCGAGACCTCTGCTGCAGATGTTAACCACGTTGTAGAGATGTTGAGTTGTCGGTTTTTGCTTAAGGATCTTGGCGAGTTGTAGTACTTTCTTGGTATTGAGGTTAAACGAGTTGGTGATGGTTTGGCGCTTAGTCAAACGGACATAAATTTTTGATTTGTTAAAAAAAACAAATATGCTTCAAGCAACTTCAACTTGTACTCCAATGATTGCTACTGCGAAGCTTGTTGATCAAGACGGTGCTCTATTAATAAATGTTCGTGAGTATCGCAGTATTGTGGGGTTTATCTTGTATGTGTGTCACACTTGGCCAGATATTGCGTTCGCGATTAAAAGTAGGCCCATCGTGAAGTCCATTTTGTGGTAGTCAAACGAATATTGTGTTATCTGGAATGTACATTGGATTATTGGTTGGTGTTTTCAGCAGAAGATGTTAGGTTAAGTGTCAAAGCATTCTTAGATGCTAACGGGGCTAGTGATGCTAGCAATCGCAGGTCCATGTCTGGACATTGTGTTTTTCTTGGGGGTTGGTTGGTTGCCTGGAGTTCGAAGAAGCAAAAGACTGTTTCTCGTTCCACAATGGAAGCTGAGTACAGGAGCGTTGCTGATACTGTAGCGAAGGTTACATGGATTACTGCTTTGCTACGTGATTTTGGTGTGTCTCTACCGGATGAACCTGCCATTTGGTGTGACAACACAAGCGTTGTTGCTATGAGCGTCAATCCGGTATGCCATGCTCGCTCCAAGCATGTTGAGCTGGATGTCCACTTTGTTCGGAAAAAATTGTTGATGGTCAGCTTCGTATTAGTTATGTTCCAGCTGGATTTCTAGTGGTTGATTGTCTAACTAAGCCCCTGGCTAAGGCAGCGTTTGAACAATTCAGAGAAAAAATATGAGTGATGCCTTGTTGAAGAAGAGAAGAAGAAGCAAGGAGAATGTTGAGATAGTTCATGCAGTTCATGCACGTGCTTATTAGGGCTAACTGTAGTTTGTTAGTCTGTTGTAAAACGGTTTTGAAATTGTTGAAGCTGTTAAGAATTCTGTTACAGCTGAACTATAAGTTAGCCCCAATAAGCACGTGCTAAAGCTAATACGTCTCGATGTCGAGAACACAATTTGGGTCACCGTTTTACAAAGAAGTGATCCAAACGACATAGATCTATGCTTAAAGCTCTCGGGGCTCTCCTCGTCGATCTGCTATCCCCATCGTTGGATTGCCTTGGTTTCGGAGTATGTTACTACTTTCTTCTCCACGCGTATACCCATCGTTCGAATATATCAAGTGATCATTGGAGTTTTGAGAATCCAAAGACCAAACGGTAATTTTCTTCTTTGCGCTTGAAATTTTTGACTATTGTGGCTGTGTGATTTGTGTTTAACGATGAGGTGAGGTATGTGTGAAGTTCAGATGAGGGTTAGTTTTAGGAAAATGAGGTTTGGGTGGTCATTTTAAAGGGATTTGGTGTTGATGGCGGTGAATGTGTGAGTGTGGATTAATTTTTGACTTTGGAATTTAAATTTTTGGGGTTTATAGTAGATGTTTTGGGGGTATAGGGGTTATGTCTTGTTGGGTGTTGTGGGTTCTTGGAAGAGGAGGAGGAATAAGAAATAATGGATGAAGGAGAATAAGTGAGAGGAGAGGAAGAAGAAAAAGTGTGATTTTTTTTTTATTTTGAATTTGTCATGTCACTTACATATGATGAATGTGATTTTTATATTATTTTAAAATTACCATATAATACTTTCGTTAATTGGTTAACAGAAGTTAACAGTCGAGGGACTTAAATTGAATGAACCGATAACGTAAAGGACCAAGCGCACTTAATTAAAAATTGGTGATCAAAGTCAATAAGATAAAAAATAAAAGGGACTATTGGCATAGTTTACCCTATATTATTTTCATACTAATCACAAAATATCCATTATAATCACACTTGTTATCTCATTATCTATGAAGTTTTTTACGGGGTTGAATGAGGAATTACAAAATTATACTTGATGTTGCATGCGCTTTTTCCCTAGGATAAACTTAGTTGGGTCGAGTGGATACGATCATCTTTCTTAAAAAATTTAAACTTCTATATATTTTAGTTATTTTCTTTATATCTTTTAATGAAAATATAATTTTACCCCTTTAAAACTTTAAGAGGGAGACAAGCTTATAAAATTTTACGTTGATCCAAGTTTTACCATGTATACTCTTGATGTGCTGCTAACTTGTGTTTCTTGTACATTTTTATGAATTAGTACCTTTCTTGGTGATATTCTCTACTCACCTTTTCCCTTTGTGGTGCTTGCATGTGATGTTTTACGATAATGTAAATGGTGGAAAAATAGCAGTTAAACAGTCGATTTAATGATCATGTGGTTGTGTCGTAGTTAAGTGCGTAGGTTGGATGTAAATTATCACCAACATAATATATCAACCCCATGACCCGACGTATAGATCCATTAGGCCATATGATCTAGCTGTAACTGGGCTTGATGGATGGCTTTAAGAAAAAACTCCCACGGAGTGACGAAGTATGACGGGGGGATATAACAACACGGATTTTTTAGATAATTGGATTAATTAAATTTAATGATTGAGATTAATTTTTTATATATTTAAATATAATTCACTTTATTTTTTTTCTCGTAAAAATCTACTCATTTATTTACTGTTAATCTTAATAATTTATTTTCCCCTCCTTTAATGATCTAAAAAATTGTATAAAATTTAAATTTTTTATCATTGACACAGAGACAGAGTGCAACATGATTAGTTAAAATTTAAAATTTTTATCATTGACACAGAGACAGTGCAACATGATTAGTTAAAATTGCTTACGGGCCTTTTTATCATCGCACTTTGACAAGCCCAATCCATGTCTAAGAAAGGAATCCAAAATCCGTTTTCCGTTAGTCCAACAAAGTACACGTGTCAAACTTCCGAACATTCCCCTTAAATATCGCTCCCATTTCCTCCGGCTCTCTAACCTTAAAAAAGATCTCCCTCCCTCCCTTGTTTGTGAAGTGGTGAAATTGAAAAGGTTGCCATGAGCTTCAGAGCTCTCCTCTTCTCCTCTAACTTCCCCAAATCACCACCCGGTACCATCTCCACCAGGAACAACCCCAACCCGACCCGGTCTCTGAACCGGATCCCCCTCTACTCCCTCCATGGCTGCCGCATTTCCCGTGTTCCAGTTAGTGAGGGAAGAAGGAGAAGTAGAAGCGGGAAAGTACATGCAGACGTCAGAGACATACTCGACTCCCTAAGAGATTCGCTTAAGTTCAAAGACGGACTAAACGATGTCGCTTCTAGTGGGGATGATTTGGACACTACGGTTCCCTGGTGGGAACAGTTCCCCAAACGTTGGGTTATCGTTCTTTTGTGTTTTTCAGCCTTTTTGCTGTGTAATATGGATCGAGTAAGCTTTACTTTTCCGTTCTTTCTTTGGTTTGATTCTTGGAGAACCGTCAAATAGCTTTGAAAATGACCATTAGAATTAGGAGTAGTTTAATTCAGCTAAAGCTTTGTAATTATTTGCATTATCAACTTTAAACAGCTCTTGATTGACAGGTAAATATGAGCATTGCTATACTTCCCATGTCAGCTGAATTCAATTGGAACCCAGCAACTGTTGGTTTAATACAATCATCTTTTTTCTGGGGTTATCTCCTTACTCAGGTAATAATTCCTTCTTCTTTGTTTTTTTCCCTTTTTGTAAAACCTTTTTAAATGGTTTAGTTTTGAGATGGAATCTTGGTTTTCTGTTAATCAAATGTATAAGTTTTTATGGGTTTTTTATTGCTAATTATGTTGTAGTTAATTACAGATTGCTGGTGGCATATGGGCAGACACTGTAGGTGGGAAGTCGGTTTTAGGATTTGGGGTAGTTTGGTGGTCCATTGCTACGGTTCTTACTCCTGTTGCAGCTAAATTGGGGTTGCCATTTCTTCTTGTTGTTCGTGCTTTCATGGGAATCGGAGAGGTTGCTTCTTTTACTACTAGTATTGAGTCAAAATTGATTAATTCATCAGATTTTAGTGTATATACATAAGCCTAATTTGAAATTTTGAACTCTTTAGCTTTTTGTTATTGTATATGGACAAGGTATTGATTTAGTTTGGTTTTGTTTGATTTTCAGGGTGTTTCCATGCCTGCCATGAACAATATTTTGTCCAAATGGGTTCCTGTTGCTGAAAGGAGTAGATCATTAGCATTGGTTTACAGTGGAATGTATCTTGGCTCTGTTACAGGCCTTGCATTTTCACCATTCTTGATACATCAGTACGGATGGCCATCAGTGTTTTACTCCTTTGGCTCCCTGGGGACAGTCTGGGTTACTTTATGGATAAATAAGGTAAATGCTGCCTGTGAAAAGGAAGCTTGAAGCACACCTCTTATTTTGAATGATCTTAAGTACTGTTTTTGAGGATTCAGTTGAGGTAAGTGTTCGATTTTAATTGGAAATATCTCTCAAATGCCATAAATTTCTTCTTTGTTCTGTAGGCTTATAGTTCACCTAATGATGATCCTCAACTTCGGCCGCAAGAGAAGAAGCTTATGTTTCCAATTGTATTTCCAAGCAGTCAGTTAAAACAATACCTTGGAAGTTAATCTTATCAAAACCACCTGTATGGGCCCTTATAGTGTCTCATTTCTGTCACAATTGGGGAACATTTATTCTCTTAACATGGATGCCTACTTACTATAATCAAGTAAGTGATTTAATCATTAAATGCACACTGTCGTTATTCTTGCAAGCATAGCATTCATAATGCAGATACTTAATAAGCACGGTAAGAATTTAGCAGTCACTACTCACGACATTATGTTCTGATGTTTCTTCTATGAGTTGTCACAACGGTATAAATAAATTATTTGTTATACATTATAGGTCCTGAAGTTCAATCTCACCGAGTCAGGGCTCTTCTGTGTTTTACCCTGGCTTACAATGGCATTTTCTGCGAACCTTGGAGGTTGGATTGCAGATACACTAGTGAGCAGAGGTTTATCTGTGACGACTGTTCGCAAGGTATTCTTAATTTCATTTTCCTCAACACACTCCAATATTGGCGATTATGAAATTTTCATTGTTCTTACTTCTTTGATCATTTAATTTTCTTTAAATATGCTTTCCTTAAGAGTCTATATGCATTCATCCGGAGTAACCCTTATGGTGCATTTTGTTCATTGTTATGTTTACAGATTATGCAGTCAATTGGATTTCTCGGCCCTGCTTTCTTCCTAAATCAGCTGAGCCATGTCAACTCACCTGCTATGGCTGTTTTGTGTATGGCATGCAGTCAGGTTTGTTTCTTGTAAAACTTTGAAACATAGAGTTAATGTTGCTTTTGTTTTAGTTATCCTATCTTCAGATTTCGTCAAATTTCCACTTTGTTCCTCTATCAACAGCTTTCATTTTATGAACCATTTATACATGACCCGATCCCTCCCACCAATTTGTTCTCAGGTATACGCCAATAGCTTCTGCTACCATTTCCCCCACACTGTGATTGAAGAAAAACCATTTACTTGTATCAACTGTATGCAACTGGAATATCTAATTTCCACTTTTACCTGAATAGGGAACTGATGCGTTTTCACAGTCTGGCCTTTATTCAAACCATCAGGATATTGATCCTCAATATTCCGTAAGTTTTTCTTGCCATTGTTGATATCCTGGTTTTTCTTCAAGATTATCCTTCAACAAACAAGGAAAGTTACACTAATGGCGGGAATTGATTTTGTTATCCAAATAAGCTTTCTCTAACCACAATTTTTGCTGTTGTATTACTCGGGTTATGTTTGATTCTTGACATCGGTTTACTGCTAACCTTGTTCAGACAGTTGTATTTTATTTTTACTTATTATTTCTTTGCAGGGAGTATTACTTGGTTTATCGAACACTGCAGGAGTACTAGCAGGGGTCTTTGGAACAGCAGCAACCGGCTACATCCTGCAGCGGTAAGAAGTCACCGCCTAATCTTCTAGGATTTGAAGTAGAAAGTTTGCCCAATTGAAGTGAACGAATCATGGCTTATATGGCATAGAATTTGGTGAGTAAAGTTCAACTCACTATTGGCTCTGGAAATTTACCTACTGGTGACATCTGACAATAGAAGTAGTAGAGTTGCTTATATAATACCTTTGCTCTTATGATTCTTAAGTTGATCATACCCTATTTGCTTAACTCGGAAAACAAGTGATAAACTAAACTGTCTTTGCCAAAGACGCTGTGGGGTCAGCTGGATTTTTCTGATAGAATCATATTCTATGTGCGCCTGCCTATACATTGCTCACGTAAACTAGTGATTTATCGCATCCCCTCATTAGTTGTGATTGAATCTTTACTCATTCCAACACCTAACCTTTGCTTAATACTGACCATTCTCAGGTTCATGGGATGACGTCTTCAGGGTTTCGATTGGGCTTTATTTGGTCGGAACCGTGGTCTGGAACCTCTTTTCAACTGGTGAGAAAATACTAGACTGACACTCGGATATTTAGAGGGTTTAGCACGATACGGCTCGAGCCTCTACATGCTCAAGCTAATTAAAAGAGTTCAATTGATTGAATGAAAGACCAAAGATGATCAGCATGAATCAGTTATGGAGAAGAGGTCTAAATACCCATTTTTGGACTTGAGCTACTGGCCATTTTATTGCCAAGCATGGATTCAAGTTTTAAAATCAAAAGTCGTCGACAGCTCTCAAAATTGCAAAGTTGGTAGAGGTCTTGGTGTTGGTAGAATTTATTGTATACAAAAACACCACACAATGCAATTTCTCTGAATCTTATATTCAATCATCACAAATCAAATTTCATTGTGGAGTAGAACTTTAACTGAAGCTATTAAAAAGCACATGGAAATCCATATCAACTGATATGGAATATAAACATGATATAGATATTACTCTTTTGATGACCAATTATGTACCCTGAAGCAACTGTAATCAAAATCAACAGCCCAAATAATTTAATGATCGCATACACGGTTGTGTATAAACTTTAACAACCCAAATACACCCATAAAGTAGGTTAGCAGGGCACAAACTAAGTGGTTAAGAGATTGTTATCTTTTGAGGTTTCGGGTTTGAGCATCGTTTATGTAGGAGTACAATCGTTATTGTCAAATAGTTTAAGGTATTGAATAAATATTATCTTATTCATCCCAAATTTATAAAAGAAAAAAAAGTATGTTAGTGGGTGCTGCCTCATGTAAACATCGAGGCCGTTTTTTATGAATAGAGAGAATTTTCTGCTCCATCCATTACAAGTTCATACTTCATACTGACCATGGGAGGATACATTTTCTTATGTCTGCATTAAAGTTTATCTCATGAAGACATATGGCATAGTATCGTAAATTACCATCTTGTGTAGAAGTTAACATCACAAAGATATAGGTGGTGTTTGTTTTCACTGTTTAAGGTCTTCAAGCTCTATGTCTGCGCTGCGCAGACATTGTGCTTCGCAGAATGTTTGTTTTTTAGAAGACATAAGCTCTTCTAACGTCTGCGCGTCCTCTTCTTGGCACAGACGTTGACTTATGTCTTCGAAGCTCTTCTAATTATTCAAAGAACCATTTTGCTATTAATTTTTAAAAATATATATAAAATGTCATTAAATTTAATGAATTATTACAAAATAGTCACTAATGTTGTAATAAATTATAAAAGTTCGTAATATAATAATTATTTATAGTATTTAGATAAATTTATTAATAATTTTATAATCTTAATAAATTTAATAAGTATTTTATAATTTTTTAAACTTATTGATGAAAATGATCATTTGTATATAATTCAACGATATCTAATATACTTTATTTGAAAAATTATATTAAACTTAGTAAAAAATATTATACAATTAAACTTAGTAAACTTTTTTTTATATAAATTTAAAAAATCATGGGGACATACAATTATTAGCATTAAAACACAAAAAAATGTTTTAATAAAAAAAATATTCACACTATTGAAATCTAATTCTTATCATTTAATTCCGGTAAAGTACGAAAGTTCTTTATATAATAAATAAATAAAAAACAAATAATATATTTTTTTCTAAATAGAAAAATACTAATTGACGTATATTATATGGAGTATATATTATATATTTTTTGATGTTACTAAAATCGGATTGTACCACTCGAATAAATTAAGATGATTTAAATGATATTATAAAATTGAGTATTGATATATTTGTGAATCGAAATAATTGAGAATTAAAATATAATTTTTTAACAATTACTTAAACTGAAACAGATTGAATTAAAATCAAATTGATTTCATTATTGATTGATTTAATAATAATTTTTAAAATGATATAATATTAAACCAAATCTAATAGTCCATAGATGTAATAATTTATAATAATAAAATTCGTATAATATTTATTTAATATAGTTTTTCAAATAAAGTATATTATATCGTTGAGTTATATACAAATGATAATTTTCGTCAATAAAGTTTAAAAATTATAAAATACTTATTAAATTTATTAAAGATTATAAAATATTAATAAATTTATCTAAATACTATAAAATAATTATTATATTATCGAACTTTTATAATTTATTACAACATTATAGTGATTATTTTATAATAATTTATTAAATTTAATGACATTTTATAATTTTTTTAAAAATGAATAGTAAAAATGGTTATTTGAGTAGTTTAAAAAATCAGTTTATTTATATTTCAGTTTATTTTAGCAGTCTGCAGACGTTTAAAAACAAACAGTCTTCTTATTACAGACTGCAGACTTTTGGTCCACCTCTTTTGGTGCAGATGCCTGCAGATGTGGTACGCAGACTTTTTACTTCTGCAACATAAACACCACCATAGTGTTTTGTTCTCAGTAAGGATAGAGGTCAAATAGAAAACTCAATATTATGTTTGAACGTACGCAGAGGATCATGATACGATAATTAACCACAGTAAAACAACTTCCGTAATCTCGGTAACAAAAATCTTTTACTATTAAGGTTAATCTATTGATCAAAACTTTTTCCAGGGTAAGAATTTCCTTCAATTGCGACCTGACACTCTAAATGTTTTTGGTAAAGTCTTTAAACTGTCGAAATTATTTTATAATGATTTAAATGTATTGAGTCTTTGAAGAATTTGTTACGTGATTGGAGTCGGCATCAATTATTTTAGATTAGGTTTGATTATTATTTTTATTTCTTGTTGTAGACACTCATTTCGCCCGGAGTTATTGTGTTTTTATTATAGTTGTAAAAATGTTTTTGACAAAATATAATATATAATTTTCAGAAAATGATTTTCGAAAATTTATATTTATAGTTTTTAAAAACTATAATATATAGTTTTGAAAACATTTTGAAACCGTTTATATATATAGTTTTTAAAAACATTTTGAAAACATATAGTATATAGTTTTAAAAAACATTTTTTGTGAATTATATATATAGTTTAAAAATATTTTTTTGAAAACTTATATAATATTTTAAAGCGTTTTGAAAACTATGTAATATATAGTTTTGGATTTTTTTTTAAGTATAAATATAGTTTTCTAAAACATTTTTGAAATATATATATATAGTTTATATCATTTTATATTTTATTTTATTAATTTAATTTAATTTCATATTTTTTTTTCTTTTCAGGTCCAAAACGGGTCCAGAAACGGGTCCAAATCCAGTCAGACGGGCCTGATCCAGCCCATAGGTCAAATTAGGGTTTCAGCATATGTCACAGTGCCACACAACAGGGGACCGTTGGATCAACAAAGAGATCAACGTCCAACATAGCAAGGGAATTAGGGTTGTTTACCCACAAAGAGCTATCAGCAGCGGCCGATCTTGGACCGTTGGATCTGACCCAATCCAACGGTCAAGATCAAATCAAGGTTACCAGAAGCCTGAACGCCACAAACACCGGTCACCGAGATTTCCGGCCGAGGGGATCGGGACTGACCCATCCCGAAATCCCCGGCCAACCAACCACGATCCCGAGATCGTCGGGACTCCCAACGACCGGTGGGGGTTATAAAAAACCCACGACCAACACAGTACAGAGGAGGCTAACGGGGAGGAACACACAGAACCCACGACAGTACTCACGGGGGAGACAAAACGAGCATCTAGAACTCACAAGACAGAGAGAACCACAGAGAATCACCGAGGGTTCAACAGAAACCCATCGCAACAGAGGGTACGAATAGTATACCGAGAACACATCATCGGAGAGAACACAGTGAATAGATAACCATCACAGTGAGCCAACCACAACGAACCGAAAGCCAACGAGAACAGAACAACAAACCAAACGGCCAGAAGCCGAAACACAAACAATCCAAAAACATAGCCAACACAAACAACAACCATGGCCAAACCAAAAAAAAAACCATAGTACACCACAATAGACAAGCAAAGCAAAGCAAAGCAGAGAACAAATACACCGGGAGCCGAAGAGTCATCGTTGGTGAGGTAAAAACCGAAACTAAAAAACGTAGATCTACTTTTTTTGGGGTCGTTTTATGGGATTTGGTTTATGGATTAGTGTTGAGGAGGTAGAGGAGGTTTTTTGGAGAGGTTTGGGTTTTTTCGGCCGCCGACGGTGGCGGCCGGCGCAATAGGTGGCCACCGGAGTGGTGGCCGAATTTTGGCCGTTTTCTGGGAGAGTTGAGAGCATTCTCTCGGCTGAGGGAGAAGCCATTTGAGAAAAATGTGAAAGTGAAATGAAATAAGTGTTTTAGCTTATTTATATAAAGGACTATTCTGCAAATACAAGATTCTTAAATTCCTTCCGCAGTCCCTGATACTTTGAGTCGTAGTTCATTTTGGTCACCATCTGTAAATTTGCCTCCATATTCCTAATTTAATCAATTTGGTCCATGTTTATATTTTTATATTTTGTGAATTGGTCCCCTAACTTTTTATTTGCTCTTTTGCATCTCATTTTCTAATCCATTAAACTCAATTTGTTCCAATTTGGTCCTAATTTTTTTTTACTTTTAAATATTTTTTTAAACTTAACCTTTTATTTTTTTTATTTGTTTTTTGTTTAAATATTTTCTTTTATCTCTATTATCTTTTTATCTATCTTTTATTATCATATTAACATTTTATTTTCTTGTTTATTTTTTCTTATCTAACATATTTTGTTAGTCGTAATTTCAATCGTCAAAGGGTAAGTGATTCGGATCGAATAATTTAAATTTTAATTTAAATTCCAATTTCGCATTAAAGACAATCGAAAAATTAATTGGTACCGAAAGGGCGATTCAAGGGTGCTAATCCTTCCTTGACCATAACTGACTCCCGAACCCGACACGTTTCTGGTACAACGCAGATCAGGTAAGATGGTGTCCGAACCACATAAATTCATTTTTAAAATGGTCGGTGGCGACTCCAATCCACATTTTCAAGTCGAAGCCCAATTCCGGGCCCAACCGAAATACGGTTGCGACAGCTTGGCGACTCCACTGGGGACGGTAAGTGAGTCAGGCCGAAATTAATTTCCGGTTGTCTTTTTTTTTAGCGAAAATTACAAGTTTAAATTTTAATTTATTTATTCGATTCTTATTATTTATTGATTATTTTTTTCAAATAAATAGTTGTACTAACGTTTTTAATGATTTCAGATTTTTCAAAATTGTCATCTCTAGCTCTATACCCGAGCTCCGAACCCTTTTAAGTGGGGGTGAAAGCGACGTCTTCGTGTGAATTTATTCCGTATGGGCCTAGCAAGTAACCTTTGGGATTCATACCTTATGTCTTCGTGTGAATTTATTCTCCGTATGGGCATAAGGGAATGTGTCCTCTCGAGTTTAAACTTAGTCCACACAAGCCTGTGATGGGTTTAGGACTAAGGGTCTGGCAAGCCCAAGGGGGCACCGGCAAGGAAACTCGAGTACCTTTTTTTTAGAACCTAAACTGGGAGAGTACAGGGAATTAGAGCCCACCCCAAAACCTCATTTCAGACCCTATGGCTTTGATTTTATTTCCTGCTTTACTTTCTGTTCAAGCATGCGAACTAGACAAATATGCGTTAAGATTGTGTTTGAAATTAGCATGCGGGATAGATCATGTCCGTAGGAAGTAAAGCATGTAGGGTAGATATCATGTGGGGTAGGATTTTTTTTTTTATTATTTTGATTTACCTCACTAACTCTTTTTATTTTTGTTCTCTTTTATTTTGTTTTCATCATTTGCATCATTTAAACGAGGCATTGATTCACCAAAACGTGCTTGTTAAAATGAATAATCTGCATTAATGGACAAAGGGGTTGTAATACAATAGATGAAAATGCAGAAGACAATCTACAAGGTGACTATGTGGTGCCCACATTGAAGAGGATATTACTCTGGTGCATTATAAAGGACTCAGGATGAACCAGGCCTACATCAAGCAATGAAAGTATATCTTTGAAGAACTAACTGTCAAAGGTTGCAAAGCAAAACAGGAAAATGTTACAGACCCGGACGCTCCTTTTGAAAACTACGAGAACAAGATGGCAAAACCCTAGCTGAGCTGAACGTCATGGCTGACGAATTCAAGAAGAAAACTTCGATAGAGGGTTCCAATGGTGTTGCTGCTAGGGAACAGACTCGGCAGAGAGTGGAAGCTTGAGGTGCAGCCCTTCGAGACTCTTTTTGGGGGCAAACAACTCATCATCTGCATAAGTCGGAGCGGTTCGACAGGTTATCCAACCGTGACAGACGAAGGCAGAAGACTAGTCAACATGTCAGAAGTTGTCAGAATATTCTTGTCTCTTAAAAGATAAAACACTTTTGTCCCCAATAAGGATTATTTTTAATAACAAATACATTTTTTGGATTAATGCCTCGATCATTTCATGCATCATGCATTTAGACATTTTGTATTTTGTTATTTTCTTTGCATTTTGTTATTTTCTTTGCATTTTGTTATTTTCTTTGCATTCACATAAACTAACATATACATGTCTCATCAAAAGGAGCAAATACTGGATACACCGTCTCAAGCGTTGGACACACCCCATCCATATAACACTCGTTTGAAGAAGAAGAAGATGGAAGCCAGAATTACATAATCGAGGAGAATATGTTGAAACTACAGAAAGAGCTAGAAGACAAGATAAACCAGAATAGTCGAAATACTCTGGAAACAATCACAAAGAACCAAGAGTCCTTGGTGGATCAGATCGTTGCCAAGTTAGTTGGCCTTTAACAGACCAGTGCACTCGGGGCAGGTTCATCGGAAGGGTAACCATGCCACTTACCCCGCAAGTGGTTGTCTCACACCCAGAATCTTACCAGGACTTCAAGATAATTCGATAGTTATCGCATCCGAAATTTGAAGAAGAGGTCAAAACAAAGAGGGTAGAAATTACCATTAACCCAGGAGGTAGAAGGTGGAAAGCCTCCCCTGAAGAAGAAGGAAAGAGAATCATCAACATTTCAAAGTCGTTTCCAGTCGTACCCTTTTGTAGGCAAAAACCGAGGAAGGAAAAAGAGCATTTGATCCCATTCCATGACATATAAGGAGCTCTACCAACAACTGTTTGACGCACATGTGGTGTCACCCTATCCCGAGACACCTCTAAAGCCCCCATACCCCAGGTGGTATGACAAAAATGCGCACTGTGAATATCTGGCAGTGTTCCGGGGCATGCTATCGAAAATTGCCTCCCCTTTAAGAGGGTTATCCAAAGGATACGCAACAGGGGTTGGATTCATTTTAATAATTCAGAATCTCCACGTTGTACAGAACCCCCAACCAAATCATGAAGAGAATAAGGAAAGTACAGTCACCGAGGAAAAAGGTAAAAAAGGCCAAACCAGAGTTTCCGAAGTGAAGTTACCTCTTGCTTGGGTATGGAGGCAAATGATAAATGAGGGGTTTTCTTGCACCACATCTTGGCACATCATATTCCAAAAGTGACAGTTATTGTTGTTATCACAATGATATGGACTGATGTACAAGAATGTACATAATTTAGAGCCTTGATCCAACTAATGATGGACAAGAAAGAGCTGGAATTTTACGATGAAAGCAATGACACTCCTAAAGCAGAAAGAGCATGGCAGGTGGGGCATCCTGATGAGGCCTTATTCAATTTTTGAGACATGTTGTTTGAATTTGTTTTTGATTTTTTTTCCTCATGTTTGGGACTTGTTTGAACTTTCTTTGGATATTTGAATAATTTATGCTACTTAAAGATTGTAAGCAATGAATCACATTTGCAAACTCGC
Organism: Hibiscus syriacus; assembly: GCF_006381635.1. Taxonomy (NCBI): domain Eukaryota; kingdom Viridiplantae; phylum Streptophyta; class Magnoliopsida; order Malvales; family Malvaceae; genus Hibiscus; species Hibiscus syriacus. The sequence goes on from NW_024062731.1 coordinate 589,316, forward strand.
AATTCTTTGAATATCATTTGAATTAAGAAACTCTGTAAATGGTTCAAAGTTACAGATCTTTGACGAAGTAACATGATTTAAAAACAAGGACTTTGACCTTACCCATAATATACTCTCAAACACCATACCCTACCTTGCAATTAACCATATAACCTTTTCCTTTCTAAGGTGCGGACAACATGGGGCATCGTTTGCATATGACGATTACTATACTTTTTATTTAAGACGTTCAGTGATGATAATGATCTTCACAGATGGAATAGTCGAGTAAGTGAATCTAGTTTAGGTCAGTTGCTTGAAAATTGAACTCTAAAGATGAAACTTTTGACTTTCAACAAATACCTAGGCTATAACAGGTTCTTCTTGACAATCTTAAGAAATTAAATCTGTAAAGCTGAGCTATTCCACTAAGGCAATTGGTTTGAAAGCCCTGGCCTTATGAGTAGATTACGTTCAAACCATGACATTGCTCGGACACTTGGCAATTCAGCTAGCCAGATAATGACAAGTTAAATCAAATTATCTAAGCAAGAAATTTTCGGTAAAATGGACTAAGGGAGTTAAGGAACACCTGTTAGTCAACTACACACGAGCACTCAAGAATTTCATTTTTAGACCGATATTTCTACACTACCTTTGTTAGAGGAGCCTACAAAACTTGAACAAATGAAAGATTTCGGAGAACCGAAATAGAAGGCCTAGTAGTTGATAATGCTAGTTGCGTCATTTTGTCCGCATCCAATCAAAATGTCAAAACATGTTCAATGACCAAGAAAATGACATTTTTTTTCTTTTTGCCATAACCTTAGAAAATAGGAGGCCAACCTAAAGCCAACTCATCCCTTTGAACATTTGTCAAAGACCTGTAACTCTGAAATCATAAAAAGTGCTATTGATTCCTTTGATATACTTTGAACTCGCGTTTATAATTTGATTCAATTACAAATAATATCTTACAACATTTTTATCATTTTCTTCTCTCCTGAAATAAGAAAATGAGAAAAACATTTTCAAACAGAACAATCTCGGATATGAAATGTCTGTAAAGCCCAAGCTCGAGAAGCAAATGGGGCACGATCGATTCCATGGACCAGATTGGCAGACAAAGCACGAGACTCCATCCAAGAAATAACACATAATTTATTCATGTTGCATGCATCTTAGACATACTTAGGTGCATCACATCCATCATTTTAGCATGCATAATTTTGCAGCTTTCAGAGTCAAGCTTCGACTTCAGGATGAAGGCTACTCGACTTGCAAGCACCTTTAAAGAACGATGGTGTAACTCAGCAGCAAGAAGCTACACCTCAACCGAATTTACATATCCACAGATCTCAGAACCAATTTCAGATGGGTTCGAGAACCAATTCAGATCAAATTCAGTTCAGCTCAACTCAACAATGAGCAACATGTTTCCAGTTTATGTCTTCAAGCCAGATTTCAATTCCACAACGGAAGATATTTGGCTGTCAGAATTCATCAACGGGCTTTCCCATAAAATGGGAGTCATCCAAAGATTGTCTTACTTGGTTCTCGCTCAGGAACCACCTGAAGAATCATGATCGGCTTCGACCAGTTAAGGGAAACCACATTTTTTTTAAAACCAAATCATTTGCAGTATAGCTTAAGTCGAGAAGGGCTATCTGCCAAAGACCCCCGAGTTCGATTACACTCAGCTTCGAGGGCACATCATTTGCAGCATAACTTAAGTCGAGAAGGGTTATCTGCCAACCAAAGACCTTCGAGTTTGGCTACGCTCAGCTCCAAGGCATATCATTTGCAGCACAACTTAAGTCTAGAAGGGTTGTCTGGCAACAAAAGACCTTTGAGTTCGACTACGCTCAGCTCAACGGCACATCATTTGCAGTATAGCTTAAGTCGAGAAGGGCTATCTGCCAAAGACCCCCGAGATCGATTACACTCATCTTCGAGGGCACGTCATTTGCAGCACAACTTAAGTCGAGAAGGGTTATCTGCCAACCAAAGACCTTCGAGTTCGACTACGCTCAGCTCCAAGGCACATCATTTGCAGCATAGCTTAAGTCGAGAAGGGCTATCTGCCAAAGACCCCCGAGTTCGATTACACTCATCTTCGAGGGCACGTTATTTGCAGCATAACTTAAGTCGAGAAGGGTTATCTACCAACCAAAGACCTTCGAGTTCGACTACGCTCAGCTCCAAGGCACATCATTTGCAGCATAGCTTAAGTCGAAGGGCTATCTGCCAAAGACCCCCAGTTCGATTACACTCAGCTTCGAGGGCACCTCATTTGCAGCACAACTTAAGTCGAGAAGGGTTATCTGCCAACCAAAGACCTTTGAGTTCGACAACGCTCAGCTCAACGGTACATCATTTGCAGCATAGCTTAAGTCGAGAAGGGTTATCTGCCAAAGAGTTCGATTGCACTCAACTTCGAGGGCACATCATTTGCAGTATAGCTCAAGGCAAGAAGGGTTATATGTCAATAAATTACCGAGTTCGATTCCATTCAGCTCGATGACACCTCAATCACACTACTGTCCGGTTGTAGTCGGGATTTTCAAGTCAAGGAAAAGACCTGGGTTAGCCGTGCCTTAGTGACAAGAAGCCATTTTCCGACAGCATAGCTTTAGTCGAGAAAAGCTATCTGTCAACAAAGACCTTTCGAGTTCGATTTCGTTCAGCTCGAGGGCCTATCAACCACATGATGGAGTCAATTAACTACTTTCCAGTCGAATTTCCAACCAGAGTCTTTAAACCGAGGAAAAAGACCGAGGCGGACTACAACGAGAAGCCACATCCCGATTCAAATCCCGAAATACGGCTTCAATTCTATATCATTCGAGATGGACTCGACTTCGCGACGGAGGAGCCATCCGCAACCCAATTCGACAGGGAGTTATTCCTAATTCAAATCAATTTTCAGCTCCACCGAGCGAAAATTTGTGTCATTTTATCTTTGTCCTATTTTTCGTTCCACGAAAAAGGACAAAGAGGGGCAGCTGTAGACACTCATTTTCGCCCGGAGTTATTGTGTTTTTATTATAGTTTGTAAAAATGTTTTTGACAAAATATAATATATAATTTTCAGAAAATGATTTTCAAAAATTTATATATTATATAGTTTTTAAATATATATATATAGTTTTGAAAACATTTTGAAACCGTTTATATTATATAGTTTTTAAAAACATTTTGAAAACATATATAGTATATAGTTTTAAAAAACATTTTTGTGAAATTATATAATATATTTTAAAAACATTTTTTGAAAACTTATATAATATTTTAAAGCGTTTGAAAACTATGTAATATATAGTTTTGGAAATTTTTTTTAAGTATAATATATAGTTTTCTAAACATATTTTTGAAATATATATATTATATAGTTATATCATATTTTATTTTATTTTATTTTATTTTATTAATTTAATTTAATTTCATATATTTTTTTTTCTTTTCAGGTCCAAAAACGGGTCCAGAAACGGGTCCAAATCCAGTCAGACGGGCCTGATCCAGCCCAGAGGTCAAATTAGGGTTTCAGTCACAGCACGCACACAACAGGGGACCGTTGGATCAACAAAGAGATCAACGTTCAACATAGCAAGGGAATTAGGGTTTGTTTAACCCACAAAGAGCTATCAGCAGCGGCCGATCTTGGACCGTTGGATCTGACCCAATCCAACGGTCAAGATCAAATCAAGGTTACCAGAAGCCTGAACGCCACCACACACCGGTCACCGAGATTTCCACCGAGGGGATCGGGACTGACCCATCCCGAAATCCCCCAACCAACCACGATCCCGAGATCGTCGGGACTCCCAACGGCCGGTGGGGGTTATAAAAACCCACGACCAACACAGTACAGAGGAGGCTAACGGTGGAGGAACACACAGAACCCACGACAGTACTCACGGGGGAGACAGAAACGAGCATCTAGAACTCACAAGACAGAGAGAACCACAGAGAATCACCGAGGGATCAACAGAAACCCATCGCAAAGAGGGTACGAATAGTATACCGAGAACACATCATCGGAGAGAACACAGTGAATAGATAACCATCACAGTGAGCCAACCACAACGAACCGAAAGCCAACGAGAACAGAAACAACAAACCAAACGGCCAGAAGCCGAAACACAAACAATCCAAAAACATAGCCAACACAAACAACAACCATAGCCAAAACCAAAAAAAAACCATAGTATACCACAATAGACAAGCAAAGCAAAGCAAAGCACGAGAACAAATACACCGGGAGCCGAAGAGTCATCGTTGGTGAGGTAAAAACCGAAACTAAAAAACGTAGATCTACTTTTTTGGGGTCGTTTTATGGGATTTGGTTTATGGATTAGTGTTGAGGAGGTAGAGGAGGTTATTTGGAGAGGTTTGGGTTTTTCGGCCGTCGACGGTGGCGGCCGGCGCGGTAGGTGGCCACCGGAGTGGTGGTCGAATTTTGGCCGTTTTCTGGGAGAGTTGAGAGCATTCTCTCGGCTGAGGGAGAAGCCATTTGAGAAAAATGTGAAAGTGAAATGAAATAAGGTGTTTAGCTTATTTATATACCAAGGACTATTCCGCAAATACAAGATTATTAAATTCCTTCTGCAGTCCCTGATACTTTGAGTCGTAGTTCATTTTGGTCACCATCTGTAAATTTGCCTCCATATTCCTAATTTAATCAATTTGTCCATGTTTATATTTTTTATATTTGTGAATTGGTCCCCTAACTTTTTATTTGCTCTTTTGCAGCTCATTTTCTAATCCATTAAACTCAATTTGTTCCAATTTGGTCCTAATTTTTTTTACTTTTAAATAAATTTTTTTTAAACTTAACCTTTTGTTATTATTTTTTATTTGTTTTTTGTTTTAAATATTTTTCTTTCATCTCTATTATCTTTTTATCTATCTTTTATTATCATATTAACATTTTGTTTTCTTGTTTATTTTTTTTCTTATCTAACATATTTTGTTTCAGTCGTAATTTCAATCGATCAAAGGGTAAGTGATTCGGATCGAATAATTTAAATTTTAATTTAAATTCCAATTTTCGCAATTAAAGACAATCGACAAATTAATTGGTACCGAAAGGGCGATTCAAGGGTGCTAATCCTTCATTGATCGTAACCGACTCCCGAACCCGACACGTTTCTAGTACAACGCAGATCAGGTAAGATGGTGTCTGACCCACCTAAATTCGTTTTTAAAATGGTCGGTGGCGATTCCAATCCACATTTCAAGTCGAAGCCCAATTCCGGGCCCAACCGAAATACGGTTGCGACACTTGTAAAATCTAAAAATATTGAGTGTTTTACTATTTTATAAGATTTCACCTTTCAAGTCATTTAGAGGGTTGTTGTGGCGCAGTATATACCATGTTGCGGCATTACTTACCATTTTCGACTGGGAAAGCTTTGACGGGACTGCTTGCACTTCCAATGCGCCTACTAAAACCTCTGTTTTCCCTCAGAAGAACTAGGGTGGTGTTTTTGGTGGACTTCCCCCCCACCCCCACCCCCACCCCCACCCCCAGAAATGAAAGCGATATACGTACAATAGATATAACTGATCAAACTCAAAATCTTTAAAAAGAAATACTCTTTTTACTATTAAAATCAGTAGTACATCTAAAATATTTTTGAAGGTGTGCAACATATGTCAATAACACAATTTTAGAACGGGTAGTCACGAATAAAATTTCATGTGAGCACCATCAGTAAAATAGATAATTAACCAAAAAAAATTCGGATTTCAGGACGAGCACACATCCATCCTCAGATACATGTAGATCCGTCACTGACTGAGATTACTTGACGGAGATCCGTCCTGGACTAAGGTTACTTGATGGATTCGTGTAAAACATCTCATCTATATAACTATATTGATTGCGCAATTAACTCATATATTTGAAGTAGATATTGGTTTATGATGCCAGTAAGCGGCAGCCTGGCTGGCAGGTTGATATTTGGTAGGAAGAATCATTCAACAGTTTATGTTTTGAATTTATTCTCTTGTCCCTTTAAACATTTAATTATCAACAATGGAAACCTCAATTAACATGTTGATTTTTCTTGTCTGGTGAATTCTGTAAGGAGAGAAGAAAAAAGAAAGTTACTCTGTGTGTGTATATATATCAACATTCCATGCAACAGCTCTTTGACAGAAACTACTTACTGTGCTTGTTTATTTTCTGCTGGTGATTGAATATCATGAATCGGATCACTATTTGTTTACCCTTTTTAACAGTTCCATAGTTGATCGACTTTTAATGTATGAGCTTGACATAAGATTTTATGTTAAGAATACGGTTTTAAAAGGTGAAATTGTAAAATTTTAAGATCAAAAATAGATTATTAATAATTTTTTTTTTTAAATATCTAAAATTAAAAAAAAAATTATATGTGACGGTTCTAACTAACCCCTCGGTCTATTCCTTCTTATGATATTAGTCCAGTTTAGGGTGTTAAAATTTAATATTTAATTATTAATAATGCCAATAGACAAACAATAAGGACGAACCCTAAAGAAAGCTAAGCATGCAAATCTATGACAAAAAGGCTAACAAAACCGAGTGCACACGCCCGATTTGGAAAACAACATCATGTGATTTATGGTTGGGGTTTTTGTCCTCTTTGAATCTAGTAATAACTTTAACATATCTATTAATAGGCTTCATGGTGGAACATTTGTTGCTCTCCACCTTGATTAATCAATGTGGGTCAAGCCTAGAAATGGATTGATTTGAAAACCCATGAATACCCAGAGGTCTAATTCCGGTTTTAGCCCCGCTACCATGTTAAAATTTGAATTTTGATCCCTCTATTATAGTGTCTTTTTTATTTGTATAATATCATTAATCAGTTTAAATTGATATCACTATCAATTGTTATAGTTGAAGTGCTCACTATCAATTGTTATAGTTGAAGTGATCATATGATATGCTTATATGAATATGTGTAAGACATCAAACCAAGGTCATGTTGTAAGATTAAGATGATAATTTAATTCGGATTCGATGAATTTTGATTCAACCTGATTCAATAGAGCTAGTTTTTTTTTTTTTTTTTTTTTAAAATTCTGGTTCGGATTGGGTTGGGTGTTTTAAAGAATAAGGCCGGTTCAAATTCGGGTTTAAGATAATAAATCTTCAAGTCGACATGAGATAATAATATATTGTTCTTCTATATTTTTAGAGATGATATACTACTCTTTTTGTATTTTTTTTAATTAAATTCTTGTTTTTTTTAATAAAGATAAGATATATATATATATATATTTGTATCGGACCAGATCAGATGGAATGCATATTTTTATTCTAAAATTCGAATAGAGTTTTAAATCAAATCGAATTCGACTGGAAGAGATATAGTTATTATATGAGATCGGGTTGATCGAAAACATATTCAACCCTTTCCGTTGTATCTCTATGTAAGATCTTACATAAACAGAGCATGATATACGATACTTCATTGTTTTTCAAAGGGAAAAAGAAGATACACAACGTACTAAGATGGTGCTTAATAACTTCATCGAACTTACCACTAAAAACATAACCTAAACTACACATAGTTGAACATAGCAACTGATATATATATATATTCAGTTTTCAATGAGAAGTAGCAGAAAGACGATTTGATCTAGGCAAAGAAGCAGAAGAGTTGATAAATTGGATACAGTCTTCAACGGCAGCGTTTCTATGAGAATCAACAACCGGAGGCTTAGGTCTTGTTGAAGAAGAAGAAGAGATAACCTTAGGAAGAGAAGGCCTGAAAATTCTGATTAAACCCTTTGCTACTTTACGACCAAAATGCTTGAGAAGCCTTACCGGCGAAAATTCAGATGTTGTGCATCTCAAGAACCCGATGTTGCTGCAATTAGCTTTCTCCACGGCCTTCTTGTTTTCCTTTTTCTGACAGGCTTTGCTCTCTTTAGTTAACATCTTTGAGAGACAAAAGGCGGATGCTAAGAGTTTGGTCAAATATAAAAAGGAGAGGAGAATGCAGAAACAGTTGAGCTCAACCAAGGTTAAAGAGATATGAAAGTTGGAATAAATTAACATCAACAACATAGTACACATAATTTATGTTGGGAACGAACTTATAAAATTTTAAAAGAGTGTGTATTTATAAAATTTTAAGGGACGAAAGTAAATTTTCAATAAAAATACAAAAAATATCTAAAATATATAGGATTTGAAATTTTCAAGAATCGATCTCCCCATCAACCCCTCAGTCCATCCCATCCCTGACTATGACCCAACATTGCCTAACTTTAAGAGAGTGAGGGGTAAATTATACAATTTTAAAGTATTAAAATATATATTTTTATTTATTACTATTTTAGAAGACCAAAGAACCTATCAATTCCTAACATTGTGCAATCATATGTCTTTAAATTATAACTCTTATTTTAAATTAGTTTTTAAATTTTTAAATATTTTAATTTCATCCTTATATTATAATATTCAATATAAATTAGTACTTAATTTTTTTGAATATTCTAATTTTATCCCTAAATTATGGCCCTCTTTCTAAATTGGACCCAAACTTTTGAATATTTCAATTTCATCCAAATATGTAGTTAGTTTCAACCATAGTTTAACCTATTTTTTTTCAAACATATATAAATACATAACGAGTTTATTAACAAGGGTATTTATAGTTTTGAGATGAAATTGGAATGTTTAAAAAGTTTAGGGACAAATTTAGAAGAATATCATAGTTTGGGGATGAAATTGAAATGTTCAAAAGTTTAAGGACTAATTTAAAATGATAATCATAGTTTTGGGATGAAATTAAAACATGTAAAAGTTGAAGAACTAATTTAAAATAAATGCCATATTTTGAAGACATCTAATGCAATTAACTCTAACTTCTCTTATAAAGGGATACCGTCTAACTTTTCTTTATTTATTTTTAATAGATCATGTATAGGATCATATCCAAACAATTATACTTGTGAAAGATCTCATGTTCGAGTCATTGTGTATGTAGAAAATCTTTGTTGACAGACTCATCTACCAAAACTAGATATGCAACCCGAGTCGATCCAGATTAATTAGGTAAAACCTCGGAACCAAAAAATAAAAAGGTAGGATAAATGCCCATATTCGCTGCACCATTAACGTCGTTGCTCATGGTCCTGCGCATTGGGCTTCCTCTACTGGTTTACCTTTTCGTTTTTCTTATAATTGCCCGGTTCGTATTGATGACATTGTGACTTCGGATGCTATTTTCGGGTAATTTATTTATGTTGTACCCTTCAAAAAAAAATACGGCTCATCGATTTCAATTCTTTTACTGTCTATGTCTATGTCTATTTATGTTGTACCCTTCAAAGCTTAATATGCAGTGCTGGTGTATTTAAATAATTGATTGTTTACGTTTATGTTTTTGATTTGCCTTTATTAAGCTTTGTTTGAATCTATGTTTGGTGGTGGTAAAGTGGAAAGCACTTGATATCGCTTAAACTAAGTCTCGAGTTTACGGTGTCTTTTTCATCTAGAGCGGTTACCGGATTTACAGATTTATTGCTCATCGATTTAGATTATTTGTTGACTTTTTTTTTTTTCTGCAACACAGCAGGTAAATTGCAGTTAAGGTGTTTCATTGCTGCATTGTGTTTATTGAGTCGTCGTCATATAATAGCACGTACCACTGCTTCATTGTTCGAGTAGAGTTATTTGAGTCAAACTTGAATTTTATAATTTAAAAAATAAAGTATTAGTTAATTTGTGTAAAAGAGTAAATAATTGTATCCATGGAATCAGGTGGAATCAGATATCATGGCCCATTTGTAGTTTATTCAATGCTAATCAAAGAAAAAAAGGTGTTGGAAAAATCTGTTATACCTTGTAAGCTTTGATGAGGGGAGGCCCGTCCCTTAGCACGGGCAAAAGGGGCGCTCGCTAAGGTCTGCTCTTATTTAAACTCAAAATTTTAAATTCACATATAATTAAAATATCATAAATTATTTATTTAATCACTCATTTAGTATTTTATTTTTGTTTTGGTTATCCAATTTTTTTTCTTTAAAATCATACTTAATGTTACATTTTTTTTCTTTTTTTATTACTATCCACCATTTTAAAAAATTAATGACAAAGTTGATGTAACATTTTTAAATTATTTTTTTACTTTTCACTTGATTATTCTTTTGTTATTTTTTTTACAAGATGAATAAGGTTACAACCTAACATGTACCCTTTTAAAAGAGGATTATACTTGTTTTGTGTGACTAATTGGGTGTTTAATAAATTTTTTTGATCTTTTCTATTTAAAATTTAATGTATTTATTAAATAGTTTATTAAATGTAATATAAAAACAATTTACAAGTAAATTTATTTAATTTTGTTTGTTCTTATAGTTCAATTTTTCTATACTTGTTATTAGGGGCCTAATTTCTATTTTCGCCCCAGGCCTGTAACACCCCAACCCGTACCCGACCCAGATACGAGTCTAAGATGTCACATTGACATTTCAAAACCTTTACTTTTACAAAATAGCTGATCAATTGGACTTATATTAAGAAAATATGATAATATATTGTTGAATTATGCTCGTTATAGCCAATTTAAGAAAATATACATTTTTATGAATAGTATTATACTGTATGAACAGTACCATGAACATTAATAAACAGTACCATGACAGTACCCGAATGTTAAAATTTTCCAGAATGCTGGAGGGGTATCGATACCCTGCTACAGGGTACCGATACCTTGCTACAGTACCTCAACAAAACATGTATAAAACTCATAAAATTTAAAACGCTCATCATTATACATTTACCATTTACATATATACATTTAAAACATTCCAAAACTTGATCAGAGTGTATCCAATACAAATCATTTTTATTACATGCTAACTAAATTCTATCTAACAAAATACATGTAATTCGATCTACATTTATGATCTTATCTTCGGTAAGGAGAACTGACCTGTCTTGTTCCTCTTTACTTCTCTTATCGCTTTTCAAACCTACGTGTGAAACAATCACACGCTAAGTCGATGACTTAGTGAGGCATATAAAATATATAATATAACCATATAACATTTCATATAAACAAAGGGAATACATATGCAAATACTATCATTAATCCCTTTTACTTACCATATACTCATCATATAACACATATATCACTACACCAAGGAATAAACATATCATCATGTAATTTCTATAACATATTTCATATTGCCAAATATTCATATCACATATAGTGTATTTATTATTATCTCTTATTAACTCATGTACACATGTCACTAATTCTTTTTATCATATAAACATATACTAAACATTTCTATACACATCATGGAACACCTATATCATTTCGCAGTAGAACACACATCGTATCATATCAATTGATTTATTTACTCTCTTTAAAGTCTATGTATTATCCTATGTATACTTTTGAGAACTTAAGGTATGTGAGTACATTGAGGTTGTGCACCACAGCTCGTATAAATGTCCCGAAGGACCTATCCAGAGGTCATACAGAACCTCGGCAACTATCCATAGGTCCCGAAGAACCTAGGTAAATTGTTCATATGTTCCTTAGAACATAGGTATATTGTCCGTATGTCTCGAAAGACATAGGTAATTTTGTTCATATGTTTCGTATAACATAGGTAAACCCTCGACTCTTGGCATGCCAACTATACCCCTAGTTCTCATATCACATAACATGGGCATTATCATTTATAACATTTTATATCACTTGTTCTTTCTCTTCTGTCACATACCACATGTATATGTAACCATATATCTCATATCATATAACATGTATCATGTAACTACCAATTTAGGGGTTAAATTTAAGAAATTATAAAGTGGTGGATTTAATTGGTATTTTTGAAAGAAACGATGGATTAAATTGTAAAATTTCAAAGATGGCAGACCATTTTAAGAAGTGTAGGAAGTTCAGTGACTAAACTCTTGGTTTACCCATTTTTATATAGGCTGAATTATAAAACCCCCGTGCGCAGGTTTTTGCAGGAGGTTTTTTCCAGTTTTTCTCTTCCGTTAACCCAACTTCCAACTCCGATCTACTCGCCGTCTGACCTCCGATCGACGAGCCAAAACCACCATCGTGTTCATTGTCAACCAAAGAACAAAACCCCTCAAACCTTTCGTCATGAATCGTCGCCGTTCGTCTTTAATTTCAGTCGGAAGTATCATCGGTAATAACTCGGTTTTAATTGGTTTTTCATCGATTCACGATGATCTGGTCATCCTTTTACGACACCTCTCGCACCATCGTGTTCCTTGCATCGTTCCGAGTCTGTCGGTGTCATCCTTGGTCTCCGTCGACGGCGGCGCGTGAGGAGGTGAAGCGGTCAAAGTTTCCGATTTGTTGAAATCGAGCTCTCCGCCGTTCAAAATTGTGAACCGAGTTTTATAAGTATCTCAAAATCGCTCAAAATAATTTTTAGAAATTTTTCCAGGAATTTAGCACTGTTAACGCACCCCTACGCGCCGCCACTGCGCGTGAGGAAGAAAACAAATGACCGGTTTGACCGGTTTTGCTCCTATTTTGACCGGTTTGACCGGTCATAACCCGACCCGACCCGTTCACCGTTGACCGACGTTGACCAAAACTTTGACTAGTTTTGACCGGGCATTAAACGACCTTTGACTTTGACCGAGTATACCTATCCTGACATTTTTCAACGTTCCAAATCCGATTCTGCTGTCCGTTTTTTGAAATTCGAACCCGAAGGCCTCGAAATTACCGGTCAAACCCGTTGACTTTGATTTTGGCCCAAAATTTCAAATTTATGAAAAGTCATATTTTTATGTTTTCGACGTCCTGAATCCGAATCCGAAGTCCGTTTCGCCAAATTCGAACCCGGTAAGCTATTTTTCACTGATTTATCATCCGATTCTATCCGTTTATCTCAATTAAGCTCCATTTCTGATATAATCTTTGTTGATATGTATTTGAGGAATTATTGGAAGTTGAATTAAAGATCAAAGGCGTTCGAATGGAATTTTTATGGTCGATCAGTATTGCACGGAAATCGAGGTAATAATGTACTACCTCTTTATGCTTTATGGAACATGTGAATATTGGTAAATGCATGATTAAGATAATGTTGGTCTCATTTGTGCAGTTAATTAGTTTCTACACTCGATATGAATGTGGTAGAAATTCGGTATCTGAATACGAATCGAATGATTAATATAAGAGATTGAAGGGTTGTTAGAATTAAATTACAAGTTCTTTGCTCAGTGATAAAGAAATCAACCTGGATCTGAAATTTATAATTTATTTCATCAAAGGTTATATGTTAAAGGTAGTTGGATGGGAAATTATGAGAATATTCCGGTAGGGTAAAATTATGAAAATACCCTTATGTTATAAAAAGACAAGATTTGACTATGTAAGTTGGATAAGAGGTTTTTAAAGACATATTGATATGATAAAACTACTGATGTGCATAAGAAATGCTAGTTTTGCTTAGAAAATATAGATAACCGATTTTTAACCCAAGAGGAGTTGAGCAAGATGCTAGAAGTCTGTTAAGGAATCTTTTCAAGATCAGAGAATGTTAGAGAAAGCAATTAATCATAGGATCTTTAAATTATAATTATTTTCATTAAGAGCTAATATCGAAATTACCTGGTTAAGAAATTACGAAAATGCCCTTGAGAGATAAAATAGTCTGAATTGACCTTGAATGAGAAAGTACTTTGAGGATTTGTACTTAACTCGATTAAGTACAAATTTAATTGTTAAGATCTTGTCTTTGTACAGAAAAATTCATGATATTCCGTTTGTAAAATCTGAGAAGACACTTGACCCGAAAATATTCGAATAATGAGTAAATACTTTAAGAGTAATTTATCAGGGGTATTCTGCTGTCAGAATTGTTCAAAAGGACTAAAGTAAATAATAAGATTGAATTAAATAATAAGACCGGATGAAGGAAAGATTGAAATACCATAGATCTATAAAATGACCAAAATACCCCTGTAATGAAAATGACTCAAGAATATCACCAAGCTCAGGAATGATTGGATATCCTTGAGCTCTGAAAAAAATGGAATGAAACTGAGCACCAGAATGACCAAAATACCCTTATGACCTAAACTTAGTAGAAGTGTTGGATTAATTAAGGAATCCAAATAAATATGGATGTGGTACTGCTCTTAAAAGTTATGGATCATATATTAAGCCGAGCAATCAATGCTAGTGTTATATGTCAGTACCTGAACGGCATAGATGTTACTTGAATGCGTGTTCGTCTTCTCAAGTGTGGTTCGATGATAATTTTGAAAGTACTCAGCTCAATTCAACTCTAGGTCGCATTCGGTAATAAGAAATGGATATTCGTTAGACAAATCAACCACGAAGACCAAATTAAATTGAACAGAAGTACAATATGTATATGATATTCAGAAACGTCTGTATTACTCTGAAAAATCCCAAAGTAACTGGAATGGACTTGAATGCTAAATGAGCTAAGTAATCTCAAGGACTGAGGATTTAAATAATTGATTTGGATGAGTCTGGGAATACTAATGAACTTATATGATGTATTGTACTTCTGGGTCATGAACTACAAATCAAGCATGTCAGCATTTCATGATATTGTGGAAGCATGAAAATGAAATAAAGACACTGGAAGATCTATTCAACAATGATTCTGAATATGATCTATAGACAAGAATTTATGGTATTAAAGAGTAAATATCCTGGAAGAACAATAAATTGACCAATCGACAAGCATTAGTTCTAGGAACTATTCATCTAAGAGTTGTTCGATAATCAAATCAAACGACATATTTTGTATAAAGGTTTCTGAACACTTTCCTGATGCATATGAATCATAGCGAAATTCTAAAGTATCAACCTTAAATAACGGATTAGATTGGTTAGCAATTGATTCCCTTCAATAGGACCTCATTTTTGGAATCTAATCAAATTACATCAGTTTCATGTTATCCATTCTGATAACTACTAAGTGTATCTGAGAAATACTTGGATATCCTAATGTGTTCCACATGTACCACATGACGATTTTATATGTTTTAAAATGTATTTCATCGAAATTATTGATTTACTGGTTTATGAACCATGGCAACATGTTATCTGTTTTCCAATTACGGGTTTTACCGAAAAATATGAATTATTCATGATTTATGACATCATGGAATCTACTGGTTTTATGAACTATGTTTACTTGAAATGTGTTATTGGGTTTCCTATTTTCATTGGAAAATATGATATTGATAAATCACATACTGAATATTTTTATGAGACAATACCCGATGTTCTGAATATAGTTTATTTTGATATCTGATTTACCACATATTTTGATATGGTTTATGGTTACGGTATTTTTGTACATGATTTCTAAATATGAAACATTTTCATATTTTAATGGATTAATTACCGTTACAGCAGGTTCTTTTGCTGTGTGCAAGTGTAAGCCTTACAGTTTCACAGGTCCCTTTGCTGTGTGCAAGGGTAAGCCTTACAGTTTCCCCAGGTCCCTTTACTGTGTGCAATGGTAAGCCTTACAGTTTCCCCAGGTCCCTTTGTTGTGTGCAATGGTAAGCCTTACAGTTTCCCCAGGCTCTTTTGCTATGTGCAAGGATAAGACCTTATCGTTTTTGCATGTTCCTCTGCTTTGTGCACAGGGTAAATATGTTTTAAACTGCTATTGTTTTAAAAAGATCGGTATCTTTCCATTGGTTTTGAGGGAACACACTAGATAACCTATTCTGATCTCCTGAACTCAGTAATTCGAAATATTTATCTAAACTGAAAGCTCATTTTCCGTTACCATAAGAATTGAAATATCAGTAGGATCTCCGATCAGCCAAAGAAATCAGTAGATGTTTGGAAACAATAAGAAAACATATATTTATATGTATCTGTACGTTCTTCAGCATCATCTGGTAGTTCTGTATTACTGAGCTTTCCGAAGCTCACTCTATTACTTAACATTGCAGGTTAAAAGAATTGTACAAGTGCAGCTATCGACATCAGTAAGGGAGTTCTTCCGGCGTTGTTTGCAAAGTACGGTACATGTGATTAGGGGGCATGTAATTGTATTTTGTTTTATATACGAGTTCGAAAATCTGTTTTATTTTTAAATTGTGACAACTGATTTTATAAGTTACATGTTCTGATAAAAAGTTTTAAATTTCCGCTATTTTTACAGTGGGTCGCTCCGGTGGCCCAAATGTGACACCCCGGATCAGATCTGGTTATACGCATCGGTCTGGGGGGTTTCATATCACATAGGTTCACATCATGTAACATATATCACATGTGCATGTAATCACATAGATCGTATAATATAACATATATCATTTCTCATGTTTTTATGTAAGCGCATATGTCATGTCTTATTCCCATATATTCATAAATACATCACATAGCACATAGAATAACATATAAACTTATACATAAATCATTTCCATGTGATTCACATGCCACCTATCTCATTGCTTATATCTCTTAAACACTTAATCACTTGTCTTAGAATTTCATATAGTCAGATATCACTTATCACATGATTTATATCTTATGATCATGTAATCATACCAAACATATTCACACATACATGTATTCACATAAATCACATGTATAAATGCACTTACTCTATGGACATATGCATGTATTCATTTTATTGCTCTTATGATCACATATAATAACATATACCTATTTTCATGTACTCATGCACATATAAGAATTCCATTAATTATATAACATTTTAGGAGTCACTTCTTACCATAGTAACTCTATCACTGGCTCATCGCAAGCCAATGTATGTTCAATAACATAAGTACAATTAATTTGCACTCACCTTAGCCTTGCTTGCTTTGAATAAATCCTAATCCTGCGATTGTTCCGGAATTCGTTTAGGCTCTGTATCTACATAAATATAATTTCCGAGATGATTATCAGAAGCCTAAACCTTATAACTTGATGTTAATAACTTAAGCTAGTTTAATGAACCCAAAATTCCATTTTTCCTTTAGGGGTATCGATACCTCCCCCTAGGGTATCGACACCCTTATAGAAATCTATAAATTTTGCTCAGAAATCACTATTCATGCACGAAAATTCACTATTCAAACCCGGAAATCATCAACTCTTCACTAAATTCTTCTATTTTAAACCCCTATCATGTTATTAAACCAAAATACCATTACATAAACCAAATTATATCCATATAAACCATCTTTAACCACACAATTCCTTTCTCCATATAGAATCAAGAATCCATACCCAAATTTTCAATATATTCTAATTTCAATTCTATCACTTCATATCTCTTAATTCCACTTATGAAAAGTCAAATTTGACTTCCACTTCTAATTATGAACTCTATTCCAAGATTTCATTCAAGAACTCAAGATCTTTAATCTTCTCTAACTCCTTTATCTTTTGATTTTAAGATAACTTATGCTTTCCTTAAGCTTATTTATCATCTAATGATCAAAACTCAAACCTTAAATCAACAAATAATCAATTAATTAGAAAACTTACCTTTGAGCTTGGAAATACGGGAGGAGGAAAAAGAAGAAGAAGAAGAAGAAGAAGAAGGGAGAAGAGTTTGTAGATAATTCCCCCCACCCCACGTGAATCATTCATATAAAAGGGGGAAATATCTTTCTTGTCAAATGACCATTTTGCGCTTTAATTCATTTGATAATTACTAACAACTTTCAAGAAATATTTTGAAATAAATCATTGATCTATTCAACTATTCTACTTTTATCACAAAATTCTGAAATTTTACAATTTAATCACTAACCCGGTATAGAAGATGTTACAAGGCCGCTAAAATTTCAGAAACGGGCCTGATGAGGGGAACATCGATGATCGAAGGGTTGTTGGCTTGGATCCCGATGATGAATTCAACAAAACGGAGTCGTTGAAACGATTATTTAACGGTGAGGGATGCCAACGAGGCATTGGTGACCAGAAAGACTTGATATACCTAACGCAGTTGAACCCTATTGATACAATCCGTTTGGTGATGTATCCATAGGCTATTTACTGAATCCTTCGGCAAGCATGTGTTCTGAGTGAGACGACCAGTTCATACATGTAAGCTTCACACGTCGTCCTCCCTCGTCAACGATCCATTGACACTAGGATGTCTAAGAATTGAAAGAGGAGGAGAATAAAAGAAGAAACGAAACTTGTCATGCTTTATAGTGGTGCACGTATAAAGCATCGTGCATGACAAAAGCAGAGTCCTATTCTAAATACATTTGTTAATTATATCTTAATCCTAAAATATTTATTTATTTATTTATTAAGATTTATTATTTGCAATTATATAGTGATGTACGTACAATGTTTTTTTTTATTCTACATATCCTAAGCTCTTCAAAAGGATGGATAATACAAGCATGTTAGAAGTCATATTATTTGGATAATACAAGCATGTTAGAAGTCATTATTTGGATATTATAACAATAATAATATCAATCGAGCTAAGATTTAATCGGTGTACAAATATATTTATTTGAATTTTATTAATTTTATATTAATAAAAATGTGAAAACATATAAGATAACGAAGTCCAGGATTTAATTTAACCATTGCTCCGAGTTTTGGAACTATGGTAATAATACATGCTTGTTGTGGGTAGAAATTGAAGGGTCTTATGACTAAAATAGACGTGCAATAATATTAACTGTCACTTCTTCTTTTACCTGTTTTCTATTTTGTCTTATCGTCCCATGAATCAAGGGAAACAAGTGAGAAGAAGAAATGGCTGAGAAATTGAAGGATCTGAGATCTCTATCCACCAAAAAGAAATTTTCTAAAAGCAATTGTAAACCCCATATCCAAAACCATTCCCTGACCTCTCTTTTACACGTTTCTGTTTTCTTTTTTCTACAAAAGAATTTGATTTTCATTATGTATGAAGTTGAATTCTTCAGTCATTTCCTTCAGTCGGTATAATGGATTATTAACACCCAATTTGGTTGTTTTTATTGTTTTGTTTTCTGAAGATTAATTAAAAAGTTTTTTTTTTTAGAAAATGAGTATTGATGCAAAGGGCGTTCAACTTTTTCTCTGGAGAATTATTAGATTTTCTGGAAGTTGTTCCTATAGATTTGTTAGAAAATTTCCAGACTTTTCTGGGTTTTTTTATATCTGTTCTTTTTTTGTACATATTTTTCCCTCACGTTTTCTTATATTATATTTACTCTTCCCCTATAATTGTCTTCTCTATCATTTATATCCGCTTTTATTTGAAAACCAAATATCCTGAATCCCAGAAGTTAAAGAAAGAAGGCAGTGGTGAAAGATTATCTGCAAATGGGAAGCTTGTAAATAAATCAAACAATCCTTTTTTACGACACCAGAAAAGTGTTCGACGAAATGCTCGAAAGGAGGTCGTAGAATGGGATGGAAAAAATAGAGAGGAAAAAGACGTGTTTTCTAGTAAAACTGATTTCTTGGAAGAAGATTCAGAGCTTATATTCGATAGGCTAGGAATTTCTAGCGTGGAACATGGAGACTGTTCCCACTATGATGGAATTGGTACTGATCGAGCACTCGGTGATCCGTATACGGTCTTTGTTAACAAGACATCGAAACCTCGTAGCGCGTGGGGTGATACTTTTCAAGGGTCATTAGGAACAGGTCCCGGAGATGGTGGGGTTGATGGTAAGCTAGTGGTAAAAAAACCGGAAGAAGCTTGTGAAGCAAGTAATAGGGCTAAGCAGGGTGATCAGAAGAATTATATGGATCTTGGGTTAACTGAGTTTGAACGAGAAAAAAGACTGCAAAATTTAATTACCAAACGTAGAACAAAAAGGTTGTTTAGAATGGCAATTGAGAAAAGCTTGATGGGCATCCATAATGCTCCTCCTGCTCAACTTGCTGCTATTCGAATTGATAAACACAACAATAGTGGGGTTTCGAGTAATCTCGATGAAGATGAATCGCCAATGCCTGGTTCGGCCCCTCCCGTATTTTTGCCTAAACGGAATTCATTTGACCTACGGTATGATCCACAAGAAGAAAAACCAAACCTTACGGCAGATACTTTTCAACAAGAATTCATGACTGCCAACCAAAAGGAAATGTTCTTCTGCAGGCACGAAAGCTTCCATCGCGGACCTTGGTTTCCATATCCAACCACTCAAAATCCAAATGATGCCGAGTTTAACCTGTATTATAGTGATGAGAAAAGGCTTGTTGAAGGAAAGTCAGGTAAGCTCAAGAGATCCTTGTTTTATATTTTCCTGTTAACTTAGACTGTAGAAATGCTTTTCTATTCATAGTTTCTTATGAAAGATTGTTTCAAAGCTTTGAGGTACATAATCAACCTATTTAATCCGTTACTCTGTGGAAACCATTTGTAAATGGAAGAAAGAATTTCCTCAATGCCCTACCTATAGTGTGTAAGAAAAAAAATACATAAGAAAAACTTTTAAGACTGGACATAAGGGGAATAAACATATTCAAGACGATAATTTGGTCTTCCAGTTGAACTCTATAGCCTTTGAAACAATAATGTCTTTCAGTATGTAGTCATTTAATCAATGGAATTACTCCAAATTTAATAAAGAAGTTTTATTATCCTTATTTTACTATTATTTTCTTAAGTCTTCTGTTATATAATGGAATAATTTAACACTTTGCCTTTTTATCCGATAAAGTAGGTCACCACCGGCTTAGTTCCTCTGGTGTAGAAAATGACATTGCTATTGTTGAGCAAGAAGAACGAAATCACAATGAGGCAATAAACTTATCCAAAGAGAGAAAGGAACAGATTATAGAAAGCCTAAACAATAGAACTGAAATAGAAGAGAAGATAGAGAAGCCTCATGAGCTGGAGCCAGGATTAGATAGTGGAAGTGAAGTCAGAATGGAGACAGATTCAATTAGAAACAATGATTCTTGCTACTCATCTTCATCCGAAAACACAGAACCGGTCTTGGATCAAACAATTAAAACTTCCAGGATACGTAATGATCATGTGCAAAGGACTCTTAAACTTGCAATTCCTCCCAAGGGAAGAGCTATGAACAGACTTTCCTTTGATTCCAGCCCGTCGCCATCTGAAAGGCGCAAGAAAGACTTTAATTCATTTTACATTAGGCGACAGTGCCATACCCCAACCTTTTCCATAGCTTCTGATTTGCAAGTTGAAGTCTCAGAAGTTGGTTCACCTCCTTTAACAACTGATGGAACAGTTTCATCCGGTGATGGTGATTCAGTTATGTATGATGAAGATGTTGACAGGGATATCAATTCCGAAAATGAAGAACCGTGGGGAGGTCGATTTAACCTATCAAAAGAAGAGGTGAATCGAGAAAGACTGGGAGAATTAAATGACATTATTGAAGAGGAATCTGTTGAAGTTGCTTCAATCTCTCCATCAGACCATGAAGCCAAGAAAAGTTTGAATGGCACAAGTTCACCATCTTCGGGAATAGATATAACCGAGAATGGTGCATCCCATCCAACATACATAAACTGTGAAGCTCATCAATGTTCTGGCAAATGTAGGCATGGCAATCTAGAAACATCGTATGAGGCTACAAGTACCAAAGAATCTGGAAAGGAAGTAGAGGAAAGCCAACCTTCAAAGTATATTGAAGAAGATACTCGAACCTTGACTGAGCATAACACTAGAGATACACCCAGTACAGTTCGCAGCAGAGGCAACTTAAAATCTGTTCCAGATACTAAAGTTGATCAAGATGCTGCAGAGAACAATATACTGGAACGAAGATTACGTGATTCTATTGCAAGGGCTCTAAATCGAAGATTGATGCTTGAAAAAGTTTCCGTTAGCTCATCTTCATCTCCAAGGTCTGTATTACAAAAGAATATCCTAGCAAGCCCAGTTCCCATATCAGGAGGTGGGCGACAAATGCAACGAAGTCTGTCACATTATGTTAGGGAAGATAGAGTAAGAAGCAATTTGGCTTATGAACAAGCACATGAAAACTTAACGGCCAACATGCCCTGCGTTGCTCATGAATTGGTTGAGAATTCAATGAATCAGTTAACCCGTAATCGCAGTCTTGGAACATTGGAGGTCAGTATGAAAGTGTCAACATTTCATCTTCGTCTTTTAATGCATATAATGAATCTTGAAATCATATTTAATGTTTAAGGCACATGAATTCAAGTATAGAAACAAGTTCATTGGAATGGAAAACATGTTGCTTCACTTTCTGAGTACCTTTGCAATTTTCTTTTGTGCATTGTCACCCCTTGGGCCCGGGTTTGTGTGATAATCATAAGCACTTCTTCCAGCATGTTTTGACTAGCAGATTTACTTAATCTTAGATGCTAAAGACCTGCCTAAACATCCAGGGAAAGTAATCTTAGTTCTACTGAGAATCTCGAAGGAAGATTAGAGAAAATTTACTATGACATTAGAATCGAGCCATCGAAATCAGATTATCCTAAAGTAATGGTAACAGGAGAAATTCCAGTCCTTAAATTTTGGAAAGAGACCTGCATACTTGCTTTACTCTGTTGGCACTGAATTACAACAATATGATACCTTTTTTTTTCCTCATTTGGTAGTAATTTATGTTTCTAAATTATTGACTTATTGTTTCTAATTTATATTTCTCATTCATGAAATGTCCTTGCAGCGTATTTTTGTTACAAATGAAAATTTCACATCAACTATCTAGGCTGTAAACTGATGAAGTAATAACTGCATTCCTTGTTAAACTGTAGATGGGTCCATGGAACATCATCGAGGAAAGCAACACTGTCATAAATATCAATAATTCAGAAGGCATTGGGAAGGAAAAAGGGGGGGAGTTGACAGCTAATGAAGGTGAATCCCTATTCTTAATCAGACCGGAAGATATCAGCGGCTCTGAAAAATCAAATGAACAAGAAGTTGATATGAACGAAACAGAAACAATTGAAAGTGACTATACTAGAATCGTTGGAAGTGAAAAAGAAAGTGAATCCATACTCTTAGTCAAACCAAAAGACATCAGCGAACCTGAAAAATCAAATGAACAAGAAGCTGATATGAACGAAACAGAAACAATTGAATATACAAGCATTGTTGAAAGTGCAAAAGAACGAGAGGTAATACATTAGTATAAAGTGAAACATTCATATTTTTACTTAATCTAGGGTTCTTAGAAGACAAAACACAAGAAAGAAGAATACCAATTTAAAAATACCAAATAGCTGCGAACTATTGAATCTTTTTCCCTCTGAAAGACCAAACAAAGAATGAGAAATAGAAATTCTCCTATTGGCTAATTTGTTGAAGAGTTGCTTTCTTAATAACATGTATGCTTAAAAGTGAGTGACAAATACAAGTATGCATGCTCAAATGTTTTGCATAAATTTGGAGGTTAATGCTCCTATGCTCATATCTGACTATAAGTCAGGCATCAAATACAGGTACCTTAGAAAAAAAAATGAAAATCTCGGGTAGCATAGATTCTAATTATATATTGTGTAAAAATTAATTTCTAGCATATATGCTTCCTTCTGTTGTCCTAGATGCTTAGAAATTCCCCTAGCTACTGCATTTACAATAGTCTCAAACATGTTATTGAGCTGAAGTCAATGTTCAACAAGTATTTTACTGATCCATCCTTTTCTGACTTTGAGCTGGAACCTTCCACAGAATTCTGCAGCTAAAGTTGATCGTATTTGCAAGGCTAATGAGCCCGTAGTTGATAATGTAACCAACAAAGAGATAAAGAATGAAGTTCTTGAACGTGAAGGTGCACTCCAAATATTAGGTAAACTAGAGGCTGTCATTGAAACATCAAATACCACCGAAGAAACTAGTGCAGGATCTGTTGAAGATATTGAGCAAGAATCCAAAAGATTAGCCAAAGCTGAAGCCAATGCAGGCCAATCAACTTCAGCAGGAGAAACTAATAGCTTAAATAACATTAATAATGATGCAAAGATGCAAAATTTGACCGGTCAAGAAGGTTTCATGGATACATCAGAATCTGGGGAGGATGATCTCAAGGTCATTGAAAGCGTCCTAAGAGTTGATAGCATTACAAAGGGTGTATCTATTGACCATGACATTTCCGTCAAAGTATCAAAACTAATGGAATCTGAAGTTAAGGCTGCCAAAATGATTAAACATGACACTCGAATTGATCCATCAGAATCAGAAAAGGATAATGCTAAATCAGATGATACTGAAACTATGGTAAGAGAAGAGGCAATCTCAATGCTTAATTTTGTCAAAATATCCTCATACTTGTTGTTTACCTCAGTTGGCACTGAATTACAACAACAAAACAGAATCTTTTCACTTTTTGGTTTAGCAGTAATTTTAAACATAGGGCATTGACTTATATAGTTAATCGTCTATGTTTCTGATTCATGAAATATCCCTACCATATCCCTTTTTTTTAACAAATGAATTTTTTTAACCGATTAGTTATGCTGTAAACTGGTGAAGTACTAATCGCATTGCTTGTTAAATTGTACAGGAACTGACAAATTATCTAAGGAAGATCATAAAAGAAGGCAACATTTTCACAACTATCAGTGATTTAGAAGTCATTGATAAAGAGGGGGAGAAGTTTACGGCTAATAAAGGCGGATCTCGATTCTCAATCAGACAGGAGGGCATTGAGGGATTTGAAAGATTAAATGAAATGGAAGCTGATGTCAAAAAACCAGAAGCAATTGAAAATGATTATACAAGCATTGTTGAAACAGCGATAGAAAGACAGGTAATGCATTTTTGAGAAAAAATAAACAAAAGAAAATAAGATGTTATCCTGTTTGTTCCTTCACTGAAGATCTGTTTCTTTAATGCTTAATCAATAATAATCAGACTCGGAACTAAATATCAGATACAAGTATATGCTTATGTATGTTCCCCTGTATCCATGTTTGAATATGACGTGAAATGAAGAGTTTGGATAACATATCTTCTAATTATGTTGGTTATTGAATTTCTCACATCTGCTTCCTTTTGCTGTTTTGAAAATTTTCATACTGGCCTCATTTATATTAGTTTCAAACATGTTATTTAGCCGCGCACAACTGCCAGCAAGTTATGTTACGGATCCATCCTTTACTGACATTGAGTTAGAACCTTTCTCAGAATTCTGCAGCTGAAGTTGATCGTATTTGCAAGGCTAACGAGTCAGTAGCTGATAATGTAACCAACAAAGAGATCAAGGAAGATGTTCTCGAACGTGAAGGTGCACTCCGAATATTAGGTAGACTAGAGTCTTTCATTGAACCATCGAACATCACTGGGGAAACTAGTGAAGGATCTGTTGAAGATACTGAACACAAATCCAAAAGATTAGCTGAAGCTGAAGCCAATTCCAGCCTATCAACTTCAGCAGGAGAAACGAACAGCTCGAACAACATTAAAAATGGTCAAGAGATACAAAATATGACTCTTCAAGAAGGTATGGAGGATGCATCACAATCCATGGAAGGTAATCTCAATTCCATTGATAACATCCCAATTGTTGATAACATTACGCATGGTACATCCATTTGACCAAAACTAATGAAAAGGATAGCAATGCAGTGGCAGAATAAGGCAGTTCACACAATATCAGCACATATAGAAACTGTCAGGGGAGACGAACCGGCTATGCCGAGCAACTTTTCACCATAAGCTTAAGACTTTTATCTTTGAAGCAATCCATCAATCATCTACGGTAAACATTGAACATCTCCATTTGATCCATATACTAGGAATAGGATACATAAGATAGAAACGCTAAATAGTCAAATTAAAATGGCCCTATATTTTATCTTGACTGGAGAGCTTGAAAATTAGTTATTTTTTGCTGAAGTTGTACTTTTTGTAGCAGTTTAACTGCTTCTTGGATAATAAATACAAAGTTATCCAAAAAAAAAGAAAATTATATATTTTAGTCCTATGTTCTTGTAGGTCTTCCATTTTCTCCTTGAACTGTGAATTTTGATGATCTTTTTGTATATATTGATGACTAGTTAATGTAGGTAACAATATGGTTTATTTTTTACGATTACCATCTGATGTAAGTTATTACAATTCGTTAACATTAGGGTAAAACAAAGCTTAATTATGTATAAACGATTCGTGAGCATGGTTAATTATGGCAAGAAAACATTGTAAGGTTTGATATTGTGGTTAATCCAAATAGGAATAAAGGTGCAAAGTGCTTTTTGTGTCCAATTATGCTCAGTCCCTGTACTTAAATGATATTTGATATTTGGCCCCTATACTTAAAAAGTTGAAGAATAAATACTCTTACCCGTTGAGACACCCATTGCATTTTTCATCGAAGTTGGCCATTAGTACATCCATGCAATCACATCGACTTTGAAACGAATTGTTATAAACTCAATAAGCATGTATACCTGATAATTCGAAGATAATTGATGTTGGATTGGTCTATATACCATTTGCCGGTATTTTGGAATGCAAACGAATAATCAAATTAAAGAGCTGCATGATCTTGCAGTAATGCCCTTGCAATTAGATATGATGAATAATAAAGAGATAATTGATATTTCGTATTTATATTTATGGTGTTGATGTAATATTTTTACATATGATTAATTGTTAATATGACACATGTTATATTATTATCTTGAGTGATGTGGTATATGTCACGTCATCATCTTAAGTGATATAACACATATCACATTATCATCTTATGAGACATGACACAAGCTATATCATTATCTAGAATGATGTGGTACATATCACATCATCGTTTTAAATGACATGACATATGATGTATAATTAATTTAATATATGTCACGTCAACAATGTATTGATAGTTTTCATCCAACATAAGTTATTTTGATTAAAAATTAAAACGTTGAGGGCTTAAGAGATCCAAAAAGAAATAAAGATGGTTAATGGTTGTCCCTTTTTTCCCATATGTATGGGATGAGGGGAGGTAAGATAGTAGGCTGGCTCCCAACACCAGGTTGGGGGCAGCTTCCGTAAAAGACCTCCGAATTATGAAATGTCCTCCGTGGGACTCGATCCTACGACCTCAAGGTTAAGAACCTTGTGCTCTACCAACTGAGCTGGATGGTCATTTCTCAAAAAGAAATAAAGATGAAAAATATTATTCAAACAAACATTGGAGGCTAACTTTTACACAATACTAAAAAGAAAATGGTTAACAGAAACAGATGGTAAAGAACACAATACTTTATTTTCATTTCAAACAGAGTAATTGTGACTACAATGAAGATTTGGGACCTCTACAATAGAAACACATTCAGAGCTTTACAGCTCAAATTTGTAGGCCATATATTACAAAAAACCAAATTTAAGAGAACAATAATAACAAAAAAAACAAAACAAATTCAGCCAACTTTTATTGAATATAGAGCACATTCATTGGTTGCTCCAAATGAACTCTTCTTCTTTAGTCATTTAGCTTTCAGTCGTATAAAATCTCCATTTCTTTTTGTATCTTTTTCATGTATTTCATTTTGATTTTCAGTTTCAGCACTTGGGGAAATCACTTGGAGGTGGCAGAAGTGATTCATTGGGTCCTTTTCCATTGTCCACAACAAAAGCCATTTTAAGCCCCCATGTCGTATGCACTTCCAAATGACAATGCATGAACCAAACCCCTACATAACAACACAAATAAACCAAGCAATTATCAATCAGTCATCTCGGATTTGAATCATTTTGAGTTCTGAACACTTCGGGTCGAATTAATTGATGGTGGCCTTACCTGGATTATCTGCCCTGAACCTTATAGCAGTCCATCCACCAGATGGCACTCCAATGGTGTTCCTCTCAACAGGGTCAACAAGATTGAAGTTTTTAGGGTCCGTTTGGGGGTTGAAATTTCCCAATCCCCTCCCAACTTCAAAGAAGTTGAATCCATGCAAATGAACAGGGTGATTCTCTGGGGTAATCATCCCAGTATCTTGCAAGACTAGCTGAACGGTGTCGTTGTACGCAAGTCTATACAGCCTTGTTCCTTTTTTGGTGGCGAAATTCGTTACTTGCGTGCTGGTGAAGTTAAACGGAACCGGCGGATTTCCGGGGAAATCGCTGGTGAAAACTCCACTTATGTTGAAGAAATGGGCTTGGAGTAGAGAGATTTTCGGCATAACGAAGGTGACATTGTTGATGGAAGCCACGACACGGCTCCCATTAACGCATGTAGGACAAGGGTTGACGCCAAGACCGACGGTGAAAAGAAGGGAATGATCGATCTTTAAAGGGACTTTAGCAGGGTATTGTTTGGAATTCAAACTTCGTAGCGCGCTGATAAATTTGGTTGCCACCGAGGTGGCGTTTTTTGGAGGGGTTGATGTGACGGTGGCGGCAGAACTTGTTAGAGAGCCGGAGCCGGAGTAATGTAAGAAGGCGGTGGCGGTCACATTGTCGATCGCAATCGGCGCGTCCATGAAAGTTGAGGCTGCCACCATGTACTTTCCGCCTCCGCGGTTGGTTGCGACGAGGACATTCGTCGTCTGTCCCGGGGTTATAACAATGGTGTCGGTTTTGAAGGGCTTCACGTACGTGGCATCAACTTCCACAACAGTGAGTTGGTGGCCGGCGATTTTAAAGAACAGTTCTTCATTAAGTGCAGAATTGATGATTCGAAGCATGTATGTCATCCCTGCTTTAACCGGCAACGTATATCCTAAGATAGATTAAAAAAAAATTAAATGTCAACATTTTAATTGAAATATCTAATGATGTTAAATAGTAGTAAATTAGAATGTTGTTTTCTTTTTTAGAGGATTCGAGTTCGAGCAGCTGCATTTTAAGGATGTGTATGCATTGTTAATATATCCAAGGTGTTTTAGGTACCATTCGAAGGGCAGCCGGAGACAGGTCCCGGGTGGCCATTGATGGTGTGAGCATCGGAGACATTAGGGGCCAACCCAGATTTCAAAGCTTCATTAATGACGGCTTCAACATCCGATTTCCACCATTCACCCAGTATAACAATTTCTTCCTTGTGGGGTTTGGGGAAAGGATAAGGCACATCGCGTTTAGGCAATATAACTATAGCACCATGCACGGTTGCCCTTAGCCACAGTATATGCGCGTGCCACCAAAGGGTGCCCCGTTGGCCGGTGATGGTGAAGTTGTACACGTAGCTCTGCCCTGGTTGAATCGGACATTGGGTTATATACGCCGGTCCATCTGCCCAACCCGTGCGTATTTGCCTAATCCCATGCCTTCAAAAAAAAAGTCACGTACATAAAAAAACGTCAGTAATAATCTCTCGTTTCGCAGTAAAATATTTTGGTAATAATCTGGAGTCTCACCAGTGGATGGAGACGTTGTATTTGACATGGTTCACCACCTTGATAAGAATTGTGTCGTCCTCTCTAGCAACTAAAGTGGGTCCAGGGTAGAGTCCGTTCACTGTGACAATAGGCTTGGTTGAGCACATTCTTGTTGTATTTTTCAGAACCACCTGCAAAACATTTCCATTGTTTTATACGGTTATTAATTAGTCCCCAAATTTAGAGCAATTTAATTTGGTCCATCGATGAAACATAAATGCTTTTATTGGTAGCTTTTCTGTGTGAAAATCAAAGTCGTCTGCAACAAGATCACATATATGATTGGTGTGTCGGTCATCTCAGCAATTAAGTACACAAAATGTAGTTTGAAAATTTACGATTAGCAAGTCAAGCCCGTCATATAAAAAAAAAGCCAAAAATAAAATGACCATTGCAAAACATTACGTGCATGAACATGCAATGAACGTAGGATAACAACTGAAAATGAGTGAAGAATTTAAAATATATCTGCCAATTTACTTCTCAATGTATATATACATACACATATATACTTGAACAAGTAAAACTATTTTTTCCCATTTCTTCTTGCAATAAGAAAGTTGAAACTTTTGGTTAACCAATTTGTTTATATATATATATATCACCGGTGGCGGATCCACAACTTGGTGAAGGTAGACACGTGTCCATCTTGAAATCCGAATTTTCTTCGATTAGTTACTTATTTTACTGATGGTGTACATCATAAAATTTTTAGTGTCCACTCTGAAATATGAGTTTTCTTTAATTAGTTACTTATTTTACGAACAGTGTCCACCCTAAAATTTTATTTGTATCCATCATATTTAAAAGTTTTATATTATTAACTTATCCCTAAAAAATACTTTTAGATCCGTCATTGTATATCACAAGAGACAAACACAAAATTTTATGTCAATATCATAAACTAAGAAATTTATATTATAAATTTAGGGGTGTGATCACACCCGATAACCATTTGAGCAAAATATAACTTACATTGAACTTGTAGTGGCGAACCATGCACTCCACTGAAGCTGGAAACCATAAGCAAGCTAAAAGCATCAGGACTGGAATCCATGGCTTCATCTCCATCAATTGCCTCTAGCTCTATCGCTCAATGCCAACCCCAAATGAATGGGTTTTTTCCCCTCCTAGAATTTGGTTTGGCTGTTTCTTGTTGTACTGATCAGGTTTGTGAAGACCAAAACTAATTTATAAAGAGGCAAAAAAGAAACTGTGTTTGGCATCTGCTGCCAAGTCGTTTTTGCTTAGTTTGGTGGAACGTAAGAATTCTTCATAGGGAAGGGGGATGGGGGCAAAGTCAAAGGAGGAATTACAGAAATAGAGGAGAAGGTCAAATTCTGTAGAACGCCCTTGTACTATGTGGTTATGGTTGATTTAGTACCTCTACCGTAACTTAATCATTTCTAATCTTTTTTTTTTTTTGAAATGTGTATTTTTAGTATAGAGCTCAATTGTTTTTCATTATTTCAGTCAAATAATTTCACATGAATTGTATTTTTAAAACAAATAATAATATGACCTATATACCTTGGCATATCTTTACAATTAGATAAATTGTTTCCACATTTAAAAAGTGTAAGGTCCAAGCATATGTGTTTGCAGGGTGTGTAATTGCCAACGATCAAGAAAGATTCTGAATAAATAATATCTTATAATCATCTCAGACTATTAAAAAACTAAAAAGATTACGATAATTATCCGATTATATAAAAAATGTACATGCCACACCATCGCATGTTTTAAATGATAAGTGGTGTCTAGTTATTTGACCAAAGAGTAGAGGGGCTGAAATGATGATACTACAGTAGAGGGACTAAATAAGCCGAAAGGGGATATTATAGGGACCGTTTACAAATTTGAGCAAGAGATAGATTTCTTGTGTAGGAAACAAAAGTAGTTATCTATCAAAGAAAGACACATTTGGAAGCTAAGCTAGTTGATATGGTGATGACATATATTCAATGGAGCATGAGGTTGGTTGGCCCAACCGTATTGGGGTAAAGTACACCCGATCTCAACCACAATGCTGCTACATTTCCAACCCCTCTATCAAGTCAAGCACATGACATTAGCAACTCCAAATAAAGCTAGCTGCTACCTATTTTCATCATTTTCCTTTAAATAAATGAAGAATTATTGTCAAATAACATATAAAGAATTATTATTCGATATGCTGCAGCTAAAGTTAACTTTGTCATTTGTTAATTAAAACGGTTTATAAAAAAAATTAATAGATATCAAAAAATTATTTATATATATCTCTAGACAAATGGTAACTTCAAAATGACAACAAGCAATATCTTTACAAAAGGGTTTTATTTTATGCTTCATGTTAAAATTAGGCTTATATCACAAATAAGTACCTAAAGTATATCACCTTTTTCATTTAAGTACTTAAAGTATTTTTTGGTCAAAATAAATATCTAAACTTATATTTTTTTTATCAAAACATGTACCTAAAGTATTCAATTTTATCATCTAAGTACATAAAGTATTCTTTAATAAATGTCACATGTTAACTCTTTTTTAGAACTTAGATGAAAAAAATTTGAATACTTTAAGTACATATTTTGACCGAAAAGATAAATTTAGGTACTCATTTTGGCAAAAAAAAAAATACTTTAGATATTGAAATAAAAAAGAGAGTATACTCTAAGTACATTGATAAAAAAAAAGTATATATTATATCTTAAAATTATAGCTAGTTCTTTTTCACTTTTGTGCTTTCTCTTTTAGCCATTTGTGGGCATTAGTCGTTGAGTTGAGTTAATTGGCAATTATTAAGGTTATGTTTGAGCATTTGATTGGTAGATTAGTACAACTGAGATCTCCCCCAGAAGTAGCGGGATTGGCTATACTTCAGCCATTATGATGAAAGCTTCTATTAAAGGAGAACATTAATATGGGGAGTTCTACTTATATAATATCATTATTTTACTTATTTAAATTAATAGATGACATCTAAAATATATTAATTATAAAAATAATACACAATGTCACATAGGATAAAAGCGCATTACATGACACCTTGTTGTGTCAGAAAAACTATTTTTAATTAAATTCAACGGAAATATATATATGACAAAATATGTATTTTCAGAAATTTTTTTATTTAGTTTATATTGTTAAAATTAGTGTAACTAGTATTTTTATTCTTCACATATTTTGATGAATTCTTTTATTTCATAATACTAATTTATTTAAATGACTAGTGTTTGCATGAGTCGTGTTTAAATAATTAGTGTTTAAATACTTGATAATAAAATAATTCATGTTAATAAGTATTAAAATGTATGGTTTGATAAATACGTGACACAAATGACCTCTATTTAAAATTTATAATTTAATCCTTAATTTAAAATGTAAACTTTAATTTTTATTTAATTTAATCATAATTTCAGTAATCTAAATTTTTTAAATTTTATAATTTTATTTTAATTATATTTAATTTAGTCATTTTAGGATAAGTTGTGCGACATTTAAAAAAATTTTATGATCGCGACACACGTAATAACCACAATGACATCCGTTATGTTCGTAACCGTGATAAGCACGACACGACTGAAAACGTAACTGCGAACACTATTTAAATATATGCTCATGAATCTTAGGTGTAGTTCTCTTTGTTTTTATAACTGCCCTTGGAACATATTATTTGCTGCTGTTATTTGGCAGGCGTGGAGGTGGCGTAATCTCGCCATTTTTCAAAAGCTGCAAATCGACTCTCATCAACTCATCCATTTTCCAAAAAGCTGCAAATCGCCATTTTTGTTTTTATATTCGATTCGACTTGACTGAATTCTAAAAAATTAACTCAAAATTTTTTAAATAAAATTTAAATAATAAAATAATAATAGTAAAGTCGACTAACTTAATTTTTTCACTCGATTCAACTTAATCATACTCCTACCAGACCCAAGCCTTTATCAAATATGATGTGAAGTATGAATAACATGATGCTTTAGGTCACAAAATTGATAGATCAATTGGATTTTGTTTTTTTATGGTTTGGTTTTCTTGGCGGCGATGCTAAATAATTAGAACAAGAGATATGTAGGCAAAAGTTTACTCTAAAAGGACAACACTGTATACCTTTATGTCCTTTTTCCCTTTGCAATGAATGAAACCGAGGAATCCGTTTTTCATGTTAAAATTATTGTATCACCCAAGTCATAGGGCATGATTTTTGTAATATGCATCGTGATTAAGAATGAAGTCCAAAAAATAAATTATCATTAAAATTTATAAAATTTTATAAAGTAAATTTTAAGTAGATACAGTTAATGGTGATTGTCGATTTTTTAAAAAAAAAACTAATATTAATATTTTTAAAATGGTATCAAATTTAATTTTAGTATTTTATATGAAATTCATAAGAGATTTATTTATAAAAAAAAAAAAGAACTTTTGAGATGTAACATTAAAATGAAACTACCCATGATCAGCTGCAGGTCAACAAGATGATCAGTTGCATGTTCATAACTTGTTGTAGGTGTTTAATTGTCTACCTTGAAATTCAAATTTCTTCAACAAATTATGTTTACTTTTAAAGTTAATTTATATTCGTATCGTACAAATAATATATGTATTTCTATCCTTAAAAATATTTATGAATTTATCATTTTTGGTGATTAAATTTTTACATGCTTATTTTGGGGGTGGGGGTGGGGGAACATTCGCTATTAGATAAGCTGAAAGGTAGAGGAGATTTAGACTAAGACATAAGTCACCTCAATGACTAAAAAATATAGATAAACGTGTATTATATTGATTAATATGTTGAATATGGGATGATTGTCACTTCACTTTCTTTTTCTTAATTTTTTTTTAAAAAAAAAGGTGATGCAGGGGTAATTATTTTCCAGGAAATTGATGAAAGCCTTCGAGAAGGGAAGTGGGTGGAAATGGTGGGTAGAAGATAGATGCAAAGAATGGTTAACCCAACAAAATACTTTTAGTTGGGAGATACTTTTCATGGATATGCCCTAAACACATGGTGAAGTTTGTTTGTGAAAGCTAAAGCTTCGATAGGGTTAGGGCTCGACCGGTAACAACAGCTCAACCAACTTTTTGTTTACTTCAAAATACATCCCACGAGGAGAACCTTAATTATACTGTCCATGCTAAGACATTTAAACAAGTTAAAAGATTATATTGTTCTGCTCAGACATTCAAGGGAAAAGTCCAAATTCCTCTTCTTCTTTCAATGTTAATAAACAAGGGAGTTTCGGATTTAATTATGCGTTAAGCAACAATCAAAATTGGCGGCTAGTTAATGCTTGGTTTTTAGTGGTGCTTATCAGTATAAGCCCTAAATATATTTGTGTTGCTTTTTTTTAGAAACATTCTACAATAATTTAATTGCTGTTATGATCATAGTGTGTCCACTTTGATAATTGACAAGAAAGTGGAAGTTAAAAATGAAGAGTGGCTGATTAAACTAACGTGAGGCTATTGGGCTTCACACTTAATTAATGTTGGTCGCATGACTCTTTGATTAAAATGAGAGAGATGAATATACTTGAAGAGGTATATCACATGTTTGAAACGTATTCTCATATTATATTTTAGCTACATTTATTTATTATGAATTTGATTAGATAATGTATGATGTCTCTTTGTATTCCACATTATTAATATATCACTTTGATAAGGCCTTTAAGAGAAAGTGAGACAGAAAAGGTAAGCCGTAAACATTGTTTAATGAGACCACAAAAAATCTAAGACAGGATGCTATAACACTGTTTAATGAATGAAAAGACTGCAAATTGAACAAGGTTTAGCCTCACAATTAGAGTGGAGAATTGCAGAAAATGTAAGAAATGTGCGAGGAATGAGAACCACAAAAAATCTAAGACAGGAGGCTATAACAAGTCTGGTTATCAAACTAGATCTCGTTCTAAAATTATTTGTTACTATTTGGGACAACTCGATCACAATAAATCGTAGTCTCAAAATCTCATAAGAGATCAAAAATGGGGGTAATTAAGTTCAAATAAAGTGATTCTAAGAAAAAAAAAGTACAATTATTATAACCACGATCATAATGATTGCTTATGGATTGCTGAGTCAAGAGCTTCATTTCACGTAACTCCACATATCACACCAGGGGCGGATGCATATGGCCACAATGGGGTTAAATGCACGCCCATTATTTTAGATTAGATATTCAATATATTAAAAGTTTAAGAAAAAAAAAAGAAATTTTGCATACCCATTATATTGAAAGGAAGAGTATTAAAATTTTTGGACCCTCATTTTTAAATTTTTGGATCCGTCACTGTATCACACCCCAAAATTCAAGCTAGATGTAATACCCTTAGTCTGTATATATATCTCGTAATACGAGTTAAAGATGTCACATCAATTCAGCTAACATTTGTTGAACTTAAATGTTTTAAAATTTTGTTTTATTTAATAATTTTCTTTTTAACTTTAATTTTTTCCCTAATCATATAAATTTATAAAATATTGTCTGGTTATTAAAATTAATCCGATTTCAGTCAGTAATTAGGTAGTTCAGTGTTGTTTCATATCCAAATACAACTACATAATATCGCTTGATTTTAAACAATTTAAAATATAACATTTATATTATTCACTCATAAATATGATTAATACTAAAATTAGACAAAACTAAAGAAAATAATATCTAATTACTACTACAAACCCTTTTAAAATAAATGACAGATATAATGTACATGTCATTAATAAGTCAAAGTTAGGATGTCTTACTGGTACTGTCGGTAGGTTTGATTTTCCATAATATGATGACAAACTCCTCACTTCATGTCCACTACTTTATTCGAACATACGCATAAAAATCATCACGAGCTAAGTAAAACTTAGTGAGACAGAAATATAGCTAAAACATAAAATCCATAAAATATAAACAATAAATTGAAAATTTAAACAAAAATATAGTTAAACTTCAAACCATGCTAGTTAGGATGTTTTCCTTTTGAAAACCAAAACATCATCATCTCATGATTTTATCAAAAATCATGTAAGTCATCATTAAATATTATAAATAACTTTTGTTCTTTTCATCGAACATATTTCATAACTTTCTTTTTAATTCTATGTTCTTTTCTTTTATATTCTGTCATAACTTTCACACTTACTATTATAGCCCAATGTACATGTAAGAGAATATAATGTACGTGAGTATAAGGTGCACACTAGGCACAACACGGTGCCGAATCATAACTGAAACTGAGATATGATGCACTTCAGTGCAATCATAACCTGAGTACCAACAGTGCCGAACATTAGTACACGAATGTACCAAAATTGAAATGATAACTGATAACTAATAACTGATAAGCACTCACTTAATAGCATGTCAAATGTACGTACGAATCTCAATGCAACATACAATGAGCTTATATTTATCATCATATAATCATTTATTAATCTACGTCTGATAACTGTAAAACATCTGATAACTGAAAATCGTCTGATAACTGTAAATATCTGATAACTGAAAATCATCTGATAACTGTAAACATTTAGAATTCATCATCATAAATATCATACTTGGGTAGTTCGTACCCAAAATCATTCACAAAACTTTATAAAAAAAATATTATAGAAATATTTCATACTAAAAATTTATAAATCATACTGGAAAATAAAATGAGGTTGACTTATCGCAAGTCGTCATCGATCAGAGTAATTAAATAAATAAATTAGACTCACTTGAATAATTTACTTATAAATCAAATATAAGCCTCACTAAGCTTTAAAAATTGCTTCCACTACACAATTTATTGAAATTTCATATTCTGGCAATTTACACTACCTTCAAAAAATTATTATTATGTATTAATCTATATACTGAAAAATTATTTCATTTGCACCATTAAAAACTATAATCAAACAAAAATCTAACCATATAAGACACTCCGTCTAGTTACACTTTTACAATTTATAACGAATTTTTAAAGTTGACTGACAGAAGTTGCTTTCGACAGAATCTGTTGTATTATTTTCTGGCATATCACTGATTAAAAATTCATATCTTTTTTTATACTCCTAGAAATCAGTTGTCGTTTGATCAAAACGAAAATATACTAATAGAAGAATCCAATGGTATAGAATTCATCCTCTAATCATTTTTGTAGAATTTCTGATAATTTTCTAAACTTACTATTCAAAACATAATTTCTAGGCATATTTTATCAACTAGTGTCCTTGAATTAATCACTAATTCTATTAGCTTATTAAATAAACATATAAACTTGAATCACATTCCACATAATACTAGGAGTCACTTCTTAACATAACTCGGACACTGGCTTATTGCAAGCCAATGTTTGGTCGAAACATATATACAAATGAAATGCACTCACATTTGAAATATTCAAAATATATACATTCTTTTTACTATTCAAACTTAAACAAATATTATTTTAATTTGAAATATTCAAAAGTATATAATTATCTTTTAATATTCAAATTAAATAGATAAAAAATATCTTTTTAATTTGACATATTTAAATAATAATTATCCTACTAATATTCAAATTAAATAATATCTTTTAATTTACAATATTTAAAAGAAATATAAATTTAATATAAATTCACCAATTAAATTCACCTTTTTTTTCCAACGGGTCTCTCCGACTTAGGTCGATAAACACATACATACTCGTGTCACGTCTCTATCAGCTCGATCGCATCGTATCCCCCTATCTTCTTGCACACAGCCTCTGAACAGGTCTTGGTTCAATCCATATCACTAGCTTCTGCCTGCTCCTGATCAGATAGATACCCTGTTAGTTGCATCCCCCAAGCTACACTTCCTTCCCCACTCAGCACACATGTGCCTTTACACCTCAAACTAGTCTACTTTGCCCCCTGGCCCTCAGTACCTAAAATTATGGGTGGCCCATCCTTCTTTCTTACTAAAAGTATATGAGAAGAATATGAACCCACACTTGGCCAGCATATCCTTCACTATCCTTTCAATCTTTATCTTCTGAAAGTGAGGATATTTGAACATTTGTTGCTGCACTTCCCAACACAACTCCATAATCATCCAATGGTAGTAGGAAGAAATCTACAAATAACTCATGACCTTGCATAAGAAACTTCACTTTTGGGCACTTGTTATCACAAGTGGCAACTCTTCTTTTGGCTACCTTCACCTCAAACTATTAATAATGCTTAACTCAATAACCTAATCGGTCATCAATCTTATTACTGTCCATAAAATTATTGGTGATATAGGCATCAATCAAAATACTAACTAATTAATGCTCTAAGTAAATTCTTATTGAAAACCTCAAGCAATTCTCATATTTATAGGATGATACTTCAAACCGTTGCCGAAAGGCTTTTTGTTATACTTTATCGCCTGAGAAAAAAATAACCACATGACATTACATATTTATAGGATTTATAATCTTTGTGACCAAAATTAGGATTATTGAATAAGGAAATAAAAAAATAAGAAAAATAAATATTCTAATATAAATTCATAAGATTAAAGAATCAATATTTAAATTAGTAAATTCCCAAAATCAAGTATCAAACTTCTTGCTTTGCATCTCCTTCCTATAAGTAAATGAATCTTCATCCGTTCCAATAATCCCTTTTGGACTGATCGTAGTTCCAATCATGCCTCCCTTAGCAACAAAGCTTTCCATTGCATCAACAGGATAAGGGAATTCTCTCCGCTCGCATAAAAGGACTTGCTCTCTTTCTTCCTTTGGCCTAGGCTTCAACGTCCACCACCCCAGTGGGGATGTTCCGTAGTAAAGCCAAGCCAAGCCACGCTACGCCATAGAGTGTGTACGTTAACGGTCGACCGGAGCCTTTGGCTTTTGCAATTAAGTTATTTGAAGTAACCATGATTCTTTGGTGCCATTTAGAGTCATCAATACTCTGAATTATAACGACAAGTAGGGTAAATAATGAAACACGTTATAGACAGGTTCTTTATAGAGTCATAAATCACATAATGTGCTTCCATGAAAGCAGTTCAGTAAAATAGTAGTAGTAAACAACCACTGATGATTTGGGAAGTATTTTCTTACAGAATTTTGGAGTGGAACTAGAGTTTGCTGGATTTTTCACCAAACAACGAATGCCGACCTTCAGCAATGAACTCCCCTGTTGCTTTGTTTCTAAAAAGAACAATTGTTCCAGCATAACCTCCTCTTTGTCCTGAAGCCTTTGAGGTAATCTCTAACTCATCCTGCAAATGGCCTCCTATCGTATTAAAAGCAGTATAACCAAACTCTCTTACAAACAGATTAACTAATATGAAAGAAGAAAGACCAGTGGGATTATAATCTGCAATGGATCATAAGACACAACTGAAGAGAACTAACTACAGAAAAACCAGTAGGATTATAGAAAGATATTCTATCAATTCTTCCTTCAGCTTCAAAACAAAAGGCGTGATATAAGTTTAGACCTGCAAATTCCGACTCGAAACCAAAAAAAAACTACGAAACTCAACTCGATTTGACCATAGAAATCAACAATTTAAAGCCCCTTAACTCAAATCCAAGGAAGATTTGAAACACAGAATGAATCAAACTGAAACACCTAATTGGTAAACACATTACCCGATCTCACGTCCTTTGTTACAATTTTCAACTAGCATATCTTTCTATTGATCCAAATTTAGATGGTGAAAAACTCAGGCTACTTTAATTCATGATCAAATCGGCTAACCGATTCAAGCAGTATAAAATACGCCCAAAATCAAGAAATAATTAACAGGTGTGAATGACTTTCTGAAACCACTCGATGCATCGTAAGATATGATCAGTACTAAATTAAAAGCAACTCACTACAGCAAAGAAGCTAGAAATTCATAATTGAACTCGTGCAAAAAAGTCGGCTTACATCGAGCTTAGCAGTTCCCAGAAACGAAATGGACATATCAACCGAAACTTTCATAGGAAGACTACAACAAAGATTGCTGCCCCTGCTGCTAAATTCCCATTTTTATCCTACCAAAGTTAATTTATTCAACAAAACGAAATGAAGCCAGATCTGATAGAATTCTAATTCCAGGGAATTTGAGCTAGGGTTTTATTGGGGACAGTTTACGGTAAGGCGAGGAGGGACTTTGAAAGTGCAGGAAACGAAACCAGGCTCGACCCAGTCGACACATAGGCCGCTTAAGCTGAACTCATTGTAGAAGATGCGCTCGTAACCGAATCGGTGGGGGTGAACGGTGAGTCGTGACACGGTGTCTTCTGCTTCTTGGTCATGTTGGAGGAATCCTTTGACTTCTTCCATGTTCGTTCTATAGCTGAGATTGTGAAAACTGGAAATCATGAGATTAAATAAAGACGGTTAAAATGTCGGTTCCCAGTTACCTGCAATCCAATTAGAGCTCGGTTTGGGATATGATAATGTGCGGCACAGTTTTGTTATTATTTAAATAATAAAATCGATAAAAAATAAAGAAAATATTATTATTTTTATTAATTTTGTTATTATTAGACGTTTTACCGATTTTGTTATTTTTTCTATCGATTTTGTTATTGTTGGGCACTTTACCGAAAATGTTAAAAAATATTGATGTTTTAGGTAGAAATAATAATTTTTTAGATATTTTTTTAACGATTTTGTTATTTAAATAATAACAAAACCAATAACGCCTTTTTTAGTTGTATATTAAGGATGTCGCACTGTAGAACTTCCTGTCGGGTTGTATTAGACATTGGATTCAAAAACAGATCAATCTTGGGCTTCATTTTTGTTTTCGGCTACTTTTTTTAAAACTTAATTATTGATTTAAATATATGTTTTAGATCTACATAGTATTTCAAAATTTAATTTTTATACTTTATTTTTATGAAATTGAGTTTTTTTATTTGAAAATTTAAAAAGTCATAATATTTTTTTAATAACACCATCTTTGAATAAGAATTAAAAGATATTAAGGATTAGTGAATGTTGAATGTTGCTGTGCATGGTGCATGATGAACACACGTGTAGTTGAGCAAGTGCAGTTGGAGTAGTTTTCATTCTGTTGAGTTAGTTACAGCTAGTTTAGTTGAGTTGTTCACTGCTGTAATTTAAGCTATAAATGTTCCCCTTGAGTCTTGTGTAAATTACGCTTGGAAGATAATCAAAGTTCAGAAGTTTTCCTATTCTAATTTCTTTTGGTTATATGTTTTGGATAGTTTGTTGTATAACTTTACATGGTATCAGTTGCCAAAATCAATCATGCGGTTTTCGTTTCGTTTTCGTTCTTTCTTACTTATATAAGGTGAAGCGTTGTATGGTTGTTTTCTTGGTTTGAGAAACGTTCTGGTTCGTTTTTCTTGGTTTGAAGGTGGTCCTGTTGGTTGGTTGTTTCTTGAGGGTTCTTGAGGATTCTTTCTGATATTTCTTTGCAAAATGGTGGATCTACATCAAACTGATGTTGCGTCTCCGATGAATGCCACAGTAAACTCGTTGTGTGGTTCTTCAGTTTTGTCTAGTGTACAACACATACCTAAGCATGATGTTATAAAACTTACTGAGTTGACATATCTTCTCTGGAAGCATCAGGTGACTCTTATAATCGATGGTTATGGTTTGTTGGGTTATATCTTGGGTTGCAGCCCTGTTCCATCTCAATTTATTATGAATGAGGCATGCCAGCTTAAGGAAAATTCAGTGTTTACTGTGCATAGGCAACAAGACAAATTACTTGCTTCGTGGTTGTTAATAACGGTTAGCATGGAGGTTTTGCCATATCTTACGGGGCTTACATCGTTTCGTACAATCTGGAATATGGTGTCATGGCTGTTTGGAGTATGTTCTAGTACCAATATTTCTTCTCTACGATGTAGCTTTCACTCTCAGAGGAAAGCTGGCTTGACTGTGATTGATTACCTAGCTAAAGTCAAGACAATATGTGACTTGTTGAATGTTGATGGTTGTATTGTTTCTGAACAAGAACAAGTAAGTGTAATTCTTATTGGGTTGTCAATGGAATTCGAGTCCATCATAGCTATAGCGTCTCGGGAGATATTATCTCTGGATAATCTCACTGAGATGCTCTTGGACTGTGAGGCAAGGCAGAAAGATTTTCTTAGTGATGGTATTGTTGCGAATATGATATTTCGATCAAGAGATGAGATTGGATCGAGAGATCAGGATGTTACTGGAACAGATTTGACTGAAAAACAGTTTTATCCCATGAGAGGTTAACAAGGAGGCTATCGTGGTCGAGGATGATGGAGGTTTAATAACTCAAACCAACAAAAATGTCAATTATGTGAAAAGTTTGGGCACATTGTTCAGAGGTGCTATCGTCATTTTGATAGAGATTTCACTGAAGTTGTCAGTGAAGATTAGTCTGCTGAACATTGGAAGAAGCCAGCTGAACAGGTTGTTCCTATGAATGGGCATGCATATAATCACACGTTGACCTCTCATGTTTTC
Organism: Hibiscus syriacus; assembly: GCF_006381635.1. Classification (NCBI taxonomy): domain Eukaryota; kingdom Viridiplantae; phylum Streptophyta; class Magnoliopsida; order Malvales; family Malvaceae; genus Hibiscus; species Hibiscus syriacus. The sequence goes on from NW_024062731.1 coordinate 631,957, forward strand.
AATCAATATTCATCCAATTCTATGCATGTTGCGCCATATGCATCGACTCGTCAAGGACTGCCCTATTCCTTGAATCAAATGATGTACACCTTTCCTGTGGATCATGTAGCTCATGCTTCATCAATAGAGGGACAAGAATCATTTTTCCAAGCTGCACCTACAGCTTTTGTGTCCATTGTGCCTAGTATGACAACAGTTCATAATGCACCAAAATACTCCAGTGCATTGTGGTACCTAGACACGGGTGCTACTCACCATGTATCAAATGACCTTGTGCCATTTAATTCAAGTATGGTATACAAATGTAATAATACACTCTTGATGGGAAATGGTGAAGAGGTTAAGATTGATCATGTCGGTCAAGGTTATTTATCTTATAGTCTCAAACCTCTGATATTGCAAAACATGCTTCATGCTCCACATATTAAGAATAAGTTATTATCGGTGTCTCAGTTTACTCGTGATAACAATGTGTTTATTGAGTTTCACTAGTTTGAATGCCTTGTGAGGATGCACAGACTCGGACCGTTTTACTGAAAGGGAAGCTCACATATGAAAGGTTGTACTAGTTGATGTCGTATGAAAGGAAAAAGTCGAGTTATGTGGTGAACAGTATGTCCAAGTCTTAAAATAACTTGGAATTGTGGCATAGGTGTTTAGGTCATTCTTGTGTGAAGTTGTCAAATATGTTATGAAATCTTATAATGCTTATTCTAGTGAAAGCAAGTTGAATAATGTGTGCTCTGCATGTTTACAAGGCAAGGCAAGACTCATAAGCTGTCATTCTGTAAATATTTGACTAAATATAAGGAAACTTTTCAATTAGTTGTCTCAGATGTATGGGGCATGCGCCCGTGATCTCAACTGAAGGTTATTTGTATTACATTTCATTTATTGATGTTTTTAGTAGACATACATGGTGTATTCGATTAAAAAGAAGTCAGAAGTCAGTCAATGTTTTCTAAATTTGGTTAAATTGGTTGAAGTTCAGTTTGGGAAAAAGATTAAGGCCCTGTAAAGTAATGGTGGGGGTGAATATCAAGCTCTAAAGAGTTGGTTTTTGACTAATGGGGTTCAACATCAAAATTTATGTCCTAGTATATCAGAGCAAAATGGGAAGGCTGAGCACAAGCATCGACACGTTGTTGAAATCGAACTAGCTATGATGGCTCAAGCATCGTTACCAACAAAGTTCTGGAGTCATGCATTTACTATGGCAGTATATATCATTAATCGGCTACCAACCGAGACTATGTCAGGCAAATTTGGTTAAATTGGTTGAAGTTCAGTTTGAGAAAAAGATTAAGGCCCTGCAAAGTAATGGTGGGGGTGAATATCAAGCTCTAAAGAATTGGTTTTTGACTAATGGGGTTCAACATCAAAATTTTTGTCCTAGTATATCAGAGCAAAATGGGAAGGCTGAGCACAAGCATCGACACGTTGTTGAAATCGGACTAGCTATGATGGCTCAAGCATCGTTACCAACAAAGTTCTAGAGTCATGCATTTACTATGGCAGTATATATCATTAATAGGCTACCAACCGAGACTATGTCAGGAAAATATCCATTTGAGGTTCTATATCAAAATGCTCCTGACTACTCGGGTATAAGGGTGTTCAGGTGTGCATATTTTCCTTTCTTACGACCATTTAATCAACATAAATTTGATTTTCGATCCAGACAGTGTATTTTTCTTGGCTATAGCACTTCACATCATGGCTATAAATGCTTAGATGGTGATGGTAGAGTGTTTGTATCTCGTCATGTGATATTTGATGAGAAATATTTTCCTTATAACAGTGATAAACCTCTGTGTAGATGCCATAATGAGAAACCTTTTTCGACTGGACAATTGTATGTTGTTCACATCACGACGAGTCCTTCCAGAAACATGGAGGGTGTTGGAAATACTGGTCGAACTGAGGAGTTGCACCGAGTGGTGAATACGAACACTGAAGATAGTAGCTCAAATGAAGTACGTGAAGAAGGTCATGATGACAGCAGTCAAATGAAAAATAAGAATGACAACAGGTTGCTTGAAAATGAGCAGCAAGGTGTAGTGGGCAGTGAGTTGCCAAATTTTTTGAATGATCCAACTGAGGTGGTTTCTTCTCAAGGGGTGCAAAAAATTAAGAATGAGTTGGTCTCTCCTGATGCAATGGAGACACGTGATGAGGTTCAACACAATGTGGATGATGGTGTATTAGAGGTGGGTTCTAATGTTCCTCCTATGATGACTATGAGCAAACATGGGATTTGAAAGCCAAAATTTACAATGTTAAAATTTCTGATCGAGAATCAACAAACATCACATAAGCGTTTATGAGTCCTCATTGGAATGAGGTTGCACAAGCTAAGTTTTATGCCCTGGTAAGGAATGGTACTTGGACGTTAGTTCCTCTTTCAAAAGATATAAATATAGTCAGTTGTAAGTGATTTTTCGAATCAAACGAAATGTTGATGGCTCGATATCAAGGTACAAGTCACGTTTAGTGGCAAAGGGATTTTTTCAGCAACCAGGAATTGATTTTGATGAAGTTTTTAGCCCGATGGTCAAGCCTACAATGATTAGGGTGATTATTTCTTTAGCCTTGTCACGAGGATGGAAGCTGAGACAGATTGATGTCAATAATGTATTTTTAAATGGATTGCTTACTGAAGAGGTGTATATGACTCAACCACCAGGATATGAGCAAGGTAATAGTGAGCTGGTATGTAAGCTACATAAGGCGATTTATGGGCTAAAACAAGCACCGAGGGCCTGGTTTGAACGGTTGAAGTCATACTTAGAGTCTGTTGGTTTCTGTTTAGCCAAGTCGGATGCTTCACTTTATGTTCGAACGACCTCGAATAGTTTGGTATATTTGTTGGTGTACGTTGATGATATTATTTTAACAGGAGATAGTGAGGTTGTTGTTCAATGAGTTATAGACAAGCTGAATACTCAGTTTTCATTAAAAGATATTAGACCTTTAAAAAATTTTCTTAGGAGTGGAAGTATGTTATGAAGGTGGTGGCATTGTCTTGAGCCAACAGAAGTACATTAAGGATCTTTTACAGAAGTATGGTTTTGGTGAAGTAAAAAACCTTCCTACACCCATGGTATCCAATATCAAGTTGTCTGCTAAGGAAGGGACTTCACTTGAGGATGTTGCACAATACAGAAGCATCGTAGGCGATTTGCAATACATTGTGATTACTCGGCCTGATGTGGCATTTGCTATAAATAGGATGGCCTTTGGTTTTTGTATATAGTTTTGTGGAAATTTGGTATCGTGTAGCTCTTGAAAGCAACAAGTTGTTGCACGGTCAACTGCTGAGGTCGAGTACAAGAGCGTGGCGTATGCGGTTGATGAAATGGTATGGCTTCGATCGCTGTTGGGGGAGTTATATGTAGTTTCACATGGCAAGGCTATATTATGGTGTGACAATACGAGTGCGGTTGCAGTATGTGCTAACCCTGTACTTCACTCTAAGTTCAAACATGTCGAGTTAGATTTGCTTTTGTTTGAGAAATGGTAGCCATGGGGAAGTTACAAGTGCATGAAGTTCCTGCAGTTGAGCAAGTTGTTGATGTGCTGACCAAGCCTTTGTCGGCACCTTTATTTTTTAAACATAGACAAAGGTTGCTGGTGGTGCAACTTAAAAGCATATCAGGGGAGTATTGAAGTAGTTTTTGAAGTTGAAGTTTGCAAAGTTTTTGAGATTGAAGTTTGCAAGGAGGATGTTAAGGATCAGTGAATGTTGGTGATAACCATCGTTTTGCTATCAAAATAATTTCTGGCTTCTTAATAAATAAAAATAAAAATATAGTATAGAGAAACAGGGTTGATCCACAGGGACTGTGATGTTTCTGATTTAATAAAACTCTTTCTTGATTTTAGAAAAAGATAGAATTCCAGATGAAGTTGAAAAGATATATTAAAATAAAATAAATAAAAAAAGAAAAATAATATAATAATAAATATTAATAGTAATAAATATAAAAAGGGTTTTTTTAAAAGTTGTGGTTAAAATAAAAAATAAGAATTAAATAAAAGAAAAAAATAATTAAATAAACAAACAAATTAAATATATTAAGATAAAGAGAAACTTATTGTGAAAGTAGCCTCAGACTTCAGCTTCGCCTCAAATTTCCCGGATCATCTAAACAAATTTTTACTTCAAGATTCACGTAAGCTTACAAGAACAATTCTTCGTTGCCAACTCGGATTGTGTCGTTTTAACAATAACTGATTTCGATCTCAGTTTCCTCTTAGCAAACATTTTTGCTAAGTGTGTTCTCGGGAAGTTGAATATGCTTCAATAAGCAAATCCTTCTTCAAACATTAACCATAACAATATCCGGACCAATGTCGAAATAGTTTTAATTTGAAAAACAAGCTTCAGAAAACAAAGAGAAAATCTGAAGCGATTTAAGTACCTTACAATTCTCACGTTTGGAATTGAGCCTTCGCTTTAGTCTTCGGCTTGAAAGAAAATTAGCTAAGCATAACCAAAGTCATACTTAGCATAATAGAAAAGTATGCGAAAAATAGAGAGAAAACTAGAGAGAAAAAGAAGATTTTATTCTCAAATAAGAGAGATATGTTTCTAGGCTCACCCTTAGAGGGTATTTATAGCCTTCAAAATCCTAAAAACAAGCTAAAACATCTTAAATCCTAATTAAAACACTTAAAACTATTTAAACTAAAATACCTAAAAAAATAATATAATATTCTAAATCCTAATTAAAATACTAAAACCTATTTAAACTAAAATAAAAAGATAAAGATAAAATATAAAAATAATATCCTAAAACTTAATTAAAATACTAAAAACCTATTTAAACTAAAATACAAAGATAAAATATAATGTTTAAAATATTATCCTAAAATTTGAGTTTAATCCAAATCCGAATTCCAGCCAGCTTTGATTTCAAAAATAAAAAATTTGCAGAATTGTGTCCTTTTTGTGCAATTTCCATAATCTTACGTCCTGTACAGAAAATGAATTAAAATGCATAAATAAACACAAAAATCAATGATTAAAGAGTAATTTAAAAGTAAAATATTAACTAAATTAAACACTTATCAGTTGGTTGTTGGTGGTGTAACTTAAAAGCAAATCAGGCGAGAATTAAAGCATCTTATGAAGTTAAAGTTTGCAAGGAGAATGTTAAGGATTAATGAATGTTGAATGTTGTTGTGCATGGTGCATGATGAACACACGTGCAGTTAGAGTAGTTTTCATTCTGTTGAGTTAGTTACAGTTGGTTTAGTTGAGTTGTTCGCTGCTGTAATTCAAGCTATAAATATCCTCCTTGAGTCTTGTGTAAATTACGCTTGGAAGATAATCAAAGTTTAGAAGTTTTCCTATTCTACTTTCTTTTGGTTATATGTTTTTGGATAGTTTGTTGTATAACTTTACAAAAGATATATTAATTTTAATATTATTTGTATCGCTCGATATCATATGATATAGAACTATCATTGTTAACTCGATTGGACACTATTTTAGAGTTATCGTTGATCACATAAAGATGGATTTGTTCTTACATGTAGAAAGCATGTATTTGCACTCACATGTAACATTATTTTTCACTTTGTTTGTTTCTCTAAAAAAAAATTGAACATAGCAAATAGGACATAAGAAAGTTGCCTTTATGATTTACCTTTTTGCAATCAAAGTATTTGGAAATTTAAAAAAAAAACATACATTTTATAAAATTATGGTATTATTATATATGAAAAAGTATTTGATGTACAGAATGTAAAAAATTAATTTATAAAATATTATTTTTTTAAAAAAATATATAACCATTTTTTTCTTTCACATTTGTAATAATCACGCTTTTGTGAGGGATAAAGTCTCACTCATTAAAATACTTTCACATATTTGAAAACTGCAGAATATCTCGACTTTTTTTACTCAAATATCACTTAAAAATAATTAATTATTAAAACAGCACTCATTACTGATTAATTCTTTATCTAGCATCTATTTACACCTCATAGACAAAGACGTATTTTGCATAAAACGTCTTCTGTTGATATAGCAAAAATCGTGTTTTGTAAAATGTGTCTTTTGCTGATTTCGATCAAATTAGACTGAAATAAAAAATATATATGATCAAAAATATAAAAAATATATGTGAATTTTGTAATAAAAAAACAAACAAACTTGCTGTGCATATTGAGGGCAGGTAATTACACAAGTATAAAAATGAGTACAATTCAAATTAGATGACGACCGCGTTGTGTATTAATCTTACATTTAATCATTTAATAAATAAATACTTAAAATATTATATTTAAATTTTTAAAAGTTCATATATCTAAATAATGAGGACTAATATATGTGTCTTACTTTATATATACATGCATATTAAGGATTAACTTTATGAGTTTTTAATGGACAATTTTGGTATTGGTATGTTTTCAATCTTTTTTATCGATTGTTCAACTATTTTTTTCGTTTATTTTTTAAGGTTAAATTTGGTATTGCATCGAGTGATCAACATGATACTTATTTGTTATCCTATTGATTTTTCCTACTTTGGATCTTCGTATTGAATCTGGATATACGATTTTCATTCGTGAATAGTTTTCTCGCATCAATCAGCTCTAATTTGTGATTTGTTGGTGGTATTTCATTAGTTTAATTCCTTTTTTTTATTTACTGATGTTAGATTTATTGTATCTATTTTTTTCAAAAAAATACTTTTGTGTTTTTAACATTTTTCTTTTATGATCCTTTTATGATATTAAGTGATTATTTTGTGTGTCAATGATTACAATAATTTATGCTAATTACATAATTAATTTATAATTCTAGTAGTAACTCTCCATTATAATTTTAATTATTTACTTATTTTAAAACTCTAGTTGTAACTCCTCATTATAATTTTAATTATTTCCTTGTTTTAAAACTATAATTATGTTTATAAGAATTTGTACTAATTACATGGTTAATGTATAAGAATTTCCTTCATTGTAATTTTATCAAGTTTTATTTTCTCGGCCCTGAAAATCAACAAATAAATCTTCCATAGTTCACGGGAAATGTTAGGGACATTTAAGTCATTTTGAAGGATTACCATTATTAAATAGGCATCTACGGCTTGGCAGGCCAGCATTCGGCGGTCATTTCAACGATGAACTCAACACTGGGCTTAATTCGACCGGTTCGCAATTTTACTCTTAGCAGCTATAAAAACCCTAAAATTACCCACGATAAGCACTGTAGACTTCAATTACGTTATCCTTGTATTGAGTTTTCGAATCTTAAATGCTTCGGAGATGTAAATTCGAGGCACGATGTGAGTGTTCAACAGCTGTTGCGAGATGGCTCGGGTGGGTCGAGAAGGATTCTGTCTCGTCGAATTAGGGTTTCATCCAACGATGCTCAGTTCGGTTCGTTGCCGGAAAAAGGCGAGGCTGAGTCGTCGACGACGAGTTTTGCCGAGTTCATCACTTCCGAGCGTGTTAAAGTAGTGGCGATGCTGGCTTTAGCTTTGGCGCTTTGTAATGCGGATAGAGTCGTGATGTCTGTGGCGATTGTACCGTTGTCAGCTGCTCATGGGTGGAGCCGGTCGTTTGGCGGCATTGTTCAGGTCGATTTGTTTTGCTTCTCTTGATTCTACATTCGGTTTTTGGTACTTTGCCATTCAACTATGAAGATACAGAATTTGTTTGTGATTGGGAATGAGTTGAATTTTGTGTCAAAACGTAATTTTTTTAGCAAAAAAATGTATCAAGTGTTTGATTCTCACTCGTTTGTGTAAAATTTGTTGCAGTCATCCTTTCTATGGGGATACTTAATTTCACCAATAGCTGGAGGGACATTAGTGGACTATTATGGTGGTAAGGCCGTAATGGCATGCGGTGTGGCATTGTGGTCATTAGCTACATTTCTTACACCTTGGGCTGCTGAAAACTCTTTATTGGCATTACTTTTTGCAAGAGCTATGCTTGGTGTTGCAGAAGGTGTAGCTCTTCCTTGCATGAACAACATGATAGCTAGGTATTGATGATCTGATTATATTTACTGTTTGATGATGATCACCATAACTTGATGATTTAAATCATGTGCCTTCGAGCAAGTTCAGCTTTGTAGTAACAATATGCAAGCCCAATTGTTGAAGTAGTGTGCGAACTTTTTCTTTTAGATGGTTTCCTTCAACAGAACGCGCAAGGGCTGTTGCAATGGCAATGGCTGGATTTCAGCTTGGAAATGCAATAGGACTCACATTGTCCCCAATTCTCATGTCCCAAGGTGGTATATTTGGACCTTTTGTGATATTTGGACTATGCGGATTTCTCTGGGTTTTAGTATGGTTATCTGCAACCTCAAGTACTCCTGCCCGAAGTCCCCAGATATCAAAATACGAACTAGAATACATAATGAACAAGAGACAAAAATCTCATGCAGTGGAAAGCAAACCTAAAACCACAATGATCCCGCCATTCAGAAAATTGCTTTCTAAAATGCCAACATGGTCTCTAATTGTTGCAAATGCCATGCATAGCTGGGTAATGCTCGTTCCTTCCCCTGTAGCTTATTACATGATCATGTTAAAAATATTCAAAACTTACTAGAATTATGCAGCTTGTGGATACACTCTGAACATTCTGCTGTATTCTTCTTACCAAGTTCAAGCAGTGCACTGCTGCCTTGTATTGCCCGCCAACGTAACCATGCTACCTCCCTACAACACACACGAATTTAATAGTTTTTGGTATTCCTTCCAGTGAATGCACACATTTTTAGAATTTGGATGCATCGTGCATTAATTTACAGGGGGAAGTTGTTCAACTCAGGAAATTCTCGTTACAACATCTATTTTCAGGCTTTCTGTGAGGTGGTTTCATGTATCTTCAATTACTCTAACCTTTTACCAAACCTTCCAGGGCTTTTTTGTTATTCTCTCATGGATGCCTATCTACTTTAACTCGGTAAGGGAAAAACTTAACCATGTGCTGTTCGTTCTGTGATGTGTGCAAGAATATAATCTTGTTTTAAGTTGCAAATAAGGACCATTGTGGCACAGGTCCATCATGTTGATCTCAGACAAGCAGCATGGTTTAGTGCCGTTCCATGGTGCATGATGGCATGTACAGGATACCTAGCTGGTTTATGGTCAGACACATTGATAAGGACTGGTACCAGTATCACTTTGACTCGCAAGATCATGCAGGTAATGTTCAAAGATAACTATGCTATTAACTTAAAAAATGAGTCTTAAATGGTGCCTCTTATATTAGCTTATTTTCTATTGATTGTTATATGCTCGTCTTCATTTGGTTCTAACTTCTTTTCTGCTTAATATGCATCCAATCTGTTTCTTATTTGCAGTCCATTGGTTTTTTGGTCCTGCGATTGCTCTGATTGGTTTAACTGCAGCAAAAACTCCATCAATTGCATCCGCTTGGCTTAGTTTAGCCGTTGGACTTAAAGCCTTCAGTCATTGCGGTTTCCTTGTCAACCTTCAGGTCAGATTGCTGAGTATTCTTCAAACGTTAAGTTATAAGATTGAATGAATTTTTCTCTTTCTTCTAACTCTCTCCTTTTTGTTTCCGTTACCAGAGATTGCTCCACATTATTCTGGTGTTTTACATGGTATGATATTATGTTCAAATCATGTGTATGTTATTTCATTTATTTCTTCAACTGAAAAGTTGGAAAGCAAACTGCCTTAAGCATTAAACTTCATGCTGCAAATTAAATGGTTTAACTAATGATCTCTTTATTTCTGACCATAGGGTTGTCAAATACTGCTGGAACATTTGCTGCTATTGTGGGAACGGTTGGAGCCGGTTTTTTTGTTGAGCTGGTTGGATCATTCCAAGGATTTCTGTTACTGACATCACTCTTATACTTTCTTGCGGCACTTTTCTACAATAAATTTTCTACGGGAGAGAGAGTCGACTTTGAAGAATCTGGTATGAATTGAATGCTTAGTCTCTACAATGCATTGGATGTGAATGACTGGTGATTTTGTGATAACAGGATGCTTAGACTATAAGCTATATAAGCTTATGAAATAGTTTTATAACCTGTATAAAATGTGTAGTTATGAACTGACTGGTAGCTTTGCTAATTTAGCCATGTACCTGTAATTTTCTAATCGGTTGCATGCATAATTTGTTGTCAGAAGATTCATGAACAAGTCTCGTGACTTGTCGTCGTAAACCTTAGTCGAAAATGGAATGTGGAGTGTGAAGTATCAACGGCAACAGGAGAGGGGAGTAGTGAATCCTGTAAAAAGAAAGAACGATCCCCGACACCTTCCTGTATAAAGCCAAAGAAATGTAATGTATTCTGCATCATGTTTACTATGCACATAATCTGATTATCTGAAATTAATAAAAAAATATTGAAAGGAAATTATGAATGTTGGAAGCTTTCATGGACCTATCTCCATCGCTTTCTGGTTTATATGTGGGGTCTGAAAAATGAATTGCTACAGAAGGGAAGCACCACCAATGTCAGTCATTTCACATTTGTAGGGAATCCGTGAGGCATATTGGTTTGGAATAAATACCCTCGAAGTTTCGGGAGTAATTTAGTCTCTCTCAAGTCAAGAAGCTTTTGTAGGCTTAATGTAAAAAAATAAGTGCATAAACTGTCTCGAAAAACGAATTAGCATCTAAAAAATTTTCATCAAAAATATGTGTCTAATGTTTTCTCTGTTATATTTTTAGGTTCATACCGTTATATTTTTTATTTTTTATAAATAAAAATATTTTAAAAAAAACTAAAATTATTCTGAAAACCCCTAAAGTTTTTTAAAATTATAAAATAACTCCAAAATCCTTAAAATCTATAATTTCAAAATCATTTTCGACCGTTGTCGTTCATTTATGGCCACCATCTCCGTTGTTGAAAGGCCACTTACCTATTGCCGCCACCCATTAACTTATAATTACTTTTGATATTACCTAAAATCCCTAAATACCTAAACCCTTACATACATAATCATAACAAGTTGACCCTATTCTCATATGTAATGTGATAAGGGGGAGGTAGAGTAATAGGTTGCCCCCAACGCCAAGTTGAGAGCAGCTTCCGTAGAAGACCTCCAATTATGAATTACCCACCATGAGACTCGATCACACGACCACAAGGTTAAGAGCCTTGCGCTCTACCAACTGAGTTGGACGGGCAATACATACTTAACCATAACCCTACCCTAAATTTAATTGTAACCCTAATTTATGACAACAAAATGATTCTAACACAAATTGTCATTACTCCAACCTTGAAAACAACTAATCGCTTAATGAAAGTAGCATTGAATGGTAATACGAAGTAACGAAATGAGGTGGAGCGAACATACGAAAGAGATAGACATGATAGCATTGAAGGTGGAGAGGTGGAGCGAAAAGTCGGATGAACAGTTGGAGAGGTGGAGCAAAATTAGGTGGTGGTAGAGCTTAGAGTTGTCGCAAACAGTGAAGCAGAGAAAGGAGAAGGGATCTTTGTTGTGGAAGAGGAAAGTAAAAGGGGAGGGGGCGTTTTCCCGAAAAATCACCGGTGACCGGTATATTTACCGATCTAACATCGGACAGACTATATTTCTCAATCTAACACCCGTAGCAGTAAAGCGCGCCCCCTGCACCGCGTTATATGCTGATTTGGCGCCACGTTGGGTAAGCCCCCCCTGAAGCTCGCCTTATGCTGACATGGATACACGTGGGTATAGCGCGACCCCTGGGGCGCGCGTCTTACGCCACGTAGAGGTATAGCGCGGGGCAGGGGTCGCGCCATACCTTTATATAATTATATAAGGCGCGGTGCAGGTACCGCGCCTTGTATAGCGACTTCGGCTATAAATACCCTTCTCCCCCGTTAAGTTCCTCACATCTCCTCACATCTCTCCTCTCAACTTATAAATTAATACAATAATTCCGTCAACGAGTCAATAATTCTGGCAATCTTCTCATATTTGATTTAGAAGTTCGTGTGATTTTTCGTTATAAGGTAATTTTGTTATAATTTTTTTTATTATACTTATTGTTTATTATGATTATTTGAAAAAATATTATACTAATTATTTTCAATTAATTTTTGTGTTTGTAAAATTAGAAAGCGGGAGCATACGTCGAAATAGTTTTGCGGTGCAGGTAATAATATAAAATTATATTATTTAAATTATTTACATTGATGTGTAAAAATTTTATTGTGTTATATTTTTGTTCATATATTATTTATTTAATCAGGTTTGTTTCAGTTATTGTTTTTACAGATATAATATTGTCGAACTTTTAAACTCAAAGAATGACGCGACTTTCAGCTATTGTTTATTATGATGGTGAAATTCGAGAAGATGAAATCGGCGTTGTTTTCGTATCAAATGAGCGTGTTAAAATATCATTCAAGAGAAACATAACTCTTGAGGAGCTGATAACGAAGATTTCGAGGAAGATTCATGTTGGAAGTAGTAGAAGAATATCGTCGTTGCAGTACAGATTTCCAACGTCATTGTTTCCATTAACTTATACAGCGTTCGAACTTTCGAACAATGATGATGTTGAAATGATGGTTGAAGTTCAAAGTAATTATTCAGACGCCGATATTGAGATCTATGCATATTTTGTTCAAGTGCGTGCTGTTCAGGGTCAATCATTAAGCTCCCACTATGGGCTGGCTGAACAAGTTGATCAAGTTGACAGCACGACTACAGTAATGTGTAATGATTTTAATGTTATAATGGGGAGACATTCATCCGCAACTCCTTACGATATATACCGAGGTGGGTCCACAAACAATCCGTATGGCAACACCGCATCCAGTTCAAGGGGAAAGCATTCATCTGCAAATTTCTTTGACCATATGGAGATTTCATCGACACAATCATCTGTGCAGTTTCCATTTGACACGATGGCTTCAAGCTCCAGGGGAGGCATTCGACTGCGAACTTTTTCAATCTCAATGTCGATATGCCTTCTAGTTCAAGGGGAATGCGTGAAAGTAGTAGGTTCTTCAACCTAAATGTGGAGCACATGGAGGTGGCGACATCATATATGGTTGCGGTGGCTGCTGTAAAGGTCCTGCTGGTGCAGCTGAGGATGAACCGGAAGCACCTGCTCTCCGTCCACGAGTCGGGTGACGATGGTGATGTGTCGGTGAACGTCTTTGTCGACGTCGCGGAAAGGTTTACCCTTGTGCATCCTCGGGAAGCAGAAACAATTTCCTGTTACTGTTAACCACTCATAATAACCGTCAGCAACCATCAAGAGGTCAAGTAAAATGGGCTCTCTACGGGGAAGGCTCCGATGTCGATCCTCCCACAACACGACCCACTCATGATGCCTCACCAGCCAATCTGTATCTGTCTTTTCGCGTCTATCTGTGTTATGCAACTCGTCCATATTGCGAGGTGCTTCCGGAATTGGTTGAAATAACCAAATTGCTGGAGCACGCGATCAGTGGAGTGCCACTTGACGATCGCATAACAGATCAAGGGGACCATCGCCATCCAAACATCTAATGGTCCCCTCAACTCAGGTGGGATCACCGTCCTCACATCATCAGTAGAATATGGCACCCATTCAAACTAAAACAAATATATAATTTTTATCAAATAATAATCTAATTATATAACTATAATCTAAAATCGATTTTTAAACATTAAAATTCATACCTGTGTGCCAGCCTTCTGATCGAGGAGCACCCAAATTTTTTCTAAATCATCAGGTAGCTCCTAATGATTTTTCCTATCAGTATACCACCTATTCGAGGAAAAAAAATATTATACGTTGTATAAAATGATTAATATATGAAATCAGTTTTACAATTACCTCAATAATAGTGGAAATACGAATGGGTTCTTGACAACGGGACATAAAAAGGACAATCGATACCATGCCCAAGACTGTAGCAGCAGGAGACATCTGTCGATAGCATTACGCCTGTAGTTAGTGGCTCAACACATCTCTCTGTACAAGAAAGCCAAAATTGTCGAGCCCCAACTGAGTGATCCGGCCAGATGAAAGTCTCCAAGGTGTCGCAACCACGTGCAGTGAACTTGGTTGCGCGATTTGTCCGGCATCAACAACCCTCCTATCAGCTGTAGTATGCATGCCCGTGCATACATTTTAGCTTCATCCTCAGACGCGTCCTCGCTCAAATCACGAAAATTGGCATCTAACCAATTTAACGGTATCTGACCACCGTTAAAATTTTCCGGGACACGTCCTAGATTATCCTGACACAAAGTAGTCCATGAACCCTACGCGATCCCCGATATCATATCTCCATCCACCGGAAGCCCCAGGTGCATAGAAACATCCTTAAGTGTAATCGTGCACTCTCCGCACGGAAGATGGAATGTGTGAGTCTCTGGCCTCCACCGCTCTACTAAGGCAGATATCAGGTCTGGCTCTATCTTACAGTGACTCTGATATCTACCTATGTAACCGAATCCAGCATCTACTAAATACGGCAAGACACAGCTAGGTATCACTAACTTAAGATTCCTAATAAAAGGATCTAATACACGATCCTTCTCCTAAAATTAATAATTACAAAAATTAATTTTAATCTAATAAGCATGCATTAAATAATTAACAAATTATTACTAATATTAAATTAAAACGTTAAAATGTTACCGTATCGTGTCGAGATATGATTTGCATCCAAGCGAAGTAGACCATCTGCCATTTTATATCTGTAAAAAAATTAAATAAGTAAAATATTAAATAAATTAAATACTTAAATAAATTAAATACAAAATATTAAAAATATAATAAAATATACCTTAGAAGAGATTATAAGAGTATTTGAGAGAAATTGAGAGAATTTGGTGTGATAAAAGTAATTGAGGATGGGGGTATTTATAGGGAGGATTGGGGTGTGAAGCGTCGGGGGTATGGGGGTAATTATGGGTATAGCGCGGGGCAGGGGGCGCGCCTTCCTGACGTGTGTCAGATTCAAAGGTAAGGCGCGACCCCTGCCCCGCGTGTAATTACACACCTACCCCTCGCTTTAGACACGTGAATCTATGTCAGTATAAGGAGCGTTTCAGGGGGCGCCTTACCCCACGTGATGCCAAATCAGCATATAACGCGGTGCAGGGGGCGTGCTTTACTGCTAAGGGTGTTAGATCGGGAAATATAGTCTGACCGGTGTTAGATCGGTAAATATATCGGTCACCGGTGATTTTTTGGGAAAAACGCCGGACGGGGGACGATGGAAGGGAAAAAGTTTTTTTTACATAATATATTTATTTATAATAAAAAATATTTTTATTTTTAAAATTTTTAAATAAATTCTTAAAATTATCAGAACGTGACATGTATCACTTAAAGGAGATTTTTAATGACGGTTAACATTTGGATATCTAAAAGTATAACGTTAAAATATTATGTACCTAATTTTAGTGAAAAAAATGACACAAACATTTTTCGAGACGTAATTTAGACATTTATTTTTGTATTAAGACGATTTTGTATTATAAGTATGTGTGAAGCTAAAAGTAAATTATGGATTTTTAAAGGTTTAAATTTAATTCAATCATTGTTTTAACTTAGAACTTTATAATTTTTGTTTAAATTGATTTTTCTCATATAGTGAGTTGAAATGTAATTTTTTTATTTGAACTTAAAAATATCAAATTTAAAAGAACTAAACTTGAATATTATCATTTAAGGGAGATCATAGCTCATACTAATATCTTTGCTCTGTCTCTATCAGGAGTAATTTAATCTGTTACAGAATAAATGAGATAATTATATTTTTCATATTGGTTTAAAATAAATACTCTGAAGCATAGCAGTTGAAATAAATACTCGAGAGGTCCCTATGTTATACGGAACTATCTATCATGCGTCAACGAGTGACGGAAGAGTTAAGTCGCTCTAGATGGAACCAGGTACGGAAAGCTCAAACTACTTCTAAAGTTTATGAATTCTCTCCGGCAACAGCCTGCTTGAAAGTTAAAAGGTCATAAATTTGATCCATTGATCAGGCTCGAGAGCTTCTAGTGCTCTAAGTACTCACTCTCCTTGAAGAGATGGGGTTTCACCACGTGTTTCAGAAAATGATGGGGGAGACTACACATCTATGAGTCGGGTCGGGTTTTTGGTCCAGCCGATCAGAGACCAAGCGATACTCCACCCGAGACCCGACCAGACCAAAATAAGATTTCACCCGACCCAAATCCGACTTGATATATACTTAGAAACCCAACCGACCCGACCCGAAATAATAAAAAAATTATTTTTATTCAATAAAAACAATGACTTAATTAGAAAAAATTATATATAAATAAGTATTATAATTATTCTTAAATATATAAAGTTTGGGGTATGGTATTTTTACCCTAAATCCAAACCCGACCCAAACTCAATTTTTAAAAAAAAAAAACCGATTCGATCGGATCGGGTCAGAACCCGTTAAATTCAGGCCCATCCCCATCCCTAATCCATATACTTGATGGTGATCCTTGTTTACGTTATACAACCCATCATGAATAGAAGCTCGAATGCTATACGCACTGGATCATGGCTTACAATACCTATACTTGCACCACCCTTCCCGCAAGGAGTGGACATGTCTCAAGAACTCGGGGTACTTAAGTCATCAAATAAAACACAATAGAGAGAGAGAGCAAATTTCTACTACAATTTGATTTGAGTTCTCAAGATCCAAGTTTCACAAACCTAATAATAAAATCCCTGAAAATAACACGCCATATTTAAAGACACGTTCTCTTCCAATCACGTATCAACGATAGTGGAGCATATGTAATCCTTCACTATCCTTTAGGACGAAGAGTCGGACCTCGGAGTCACTGATCTTGAAAAAGATCTGGATGACGGGCTTGCACTTCTACTTCTTGAACGACTGCGATGAGACCCTCACTCCGGATCCTTGGTAAGTTTCTTACGTGATGGAGAAATGCTTCGTGAGATGTCCCTCGACCTCTCTACAGGGAATTTGATGCGTGAGTAACTCTGCCTTGAGCTACTCCTTCGCTTAGGGCTCCCAATACGTGAGCACCTCCTAGAACTTTTCCTTGACGCAGGTGGTGCAGGACTCCCAGAAACAGAATGGTCTCCATAACTTCTACAATCTACAGAATCATAAGACTTGTACCGTCTCCTGTTGTACCGATCTTCTGGTGAGCATGAACAATCCCACCTTCTGTAGTACCGATCTTCTGGTGAGCAGGAACAATCCCTCCTTCTATAGTACCAATCTTCTGGTGAGTAGGAAAGATCCCTCCTCCTGTAGTACCATCATCAGGTGAGTAGGAACGATCCCACCTTCTATAGTATCGATCATCTCGTGAATAGGAACGATCTTGTCTTCTATAGTATCGATCATCAGGTGAGTAGGAACGGTCTTGCCTACGATAGTAATGTTCATCGGGAGTGTAAGACCCATAATGTCTTCTATAGTATCTGTCATCAAGAGAGTAGGAACGGTCAAGCTTCTGTAGTAGCGGTCATCTAAGGATACACTATGAGGAACAAGAACGTGAATACGACCTCTGTCGAGGGGAGTATGATCTACTACTACTATTGTCAGATGAATAACGATGAGATCGACTGCGGCTCCTCGAGTAAGACCTACAAGATGAATAGCTTCGAGAACGTTGACAAGCTGCATACAGAGAAGAAATTTAAAAAAAATCATAATCTGGCATCCTCAGATACCAAGTAATCTAGACAAACAGAATAATCATCAATTAGAAAATACCACGAGCGTTCTCATCCCAAATACCTTCCAGGAGTAGGAGTTCTCCCCTGTTATGAACCGAAGTAATAGAAAAGGAAATATCGAAGAAGAAAGGTTTTAGAAGAAGAAAATAAGAGAGATTACAGAAAAATGATTCTCATTCATTCATCAGGTATCTTTCTCATTCCTTAGTACATAGTATTTATTTGATTACAATGTACTATAGCAAATAAAAAGAGGACAGTTGTATAACTGATTTTCTAACAGACTCCTTGCAGCTGGATATTTTCCTCCTTTGGGTTGTTGACTGGATCCACGTCTGAGCCCATCTCTTCTGACCAACTCTTCCTCTGCTGCAACTCCAGGTAAATCCCTTCAACCCTCTCATTAGAGATTAAAATTCCTAATTCCCTTATCTATTTTCTCTCAATCCCTAATTCCTCGTCTATTTCGCCCAATTCTCTCGCTTCAATTCTAATCTCCTTGTCCTGGTCTTCTCTTGCAACCGTGACAATACCTCCTCCATCAACAGATCCTTTTCCCTAATGATCGAATTCAGGAAACTGGGCACGCAAGATTGTATAATCTTCCCAGGTATTGTTTTCAGCACTCAAATTCGTCCATCAAACCAGTAATTGAGTAACAGCACGGTTATCTCGTTTTACAATTCTTCTGCTTAAAATTTTCTCAGGAAATACTTTCAGTCGTCCATCATCTATTACCTGAGGAGATTCGGATGAAGCCACTGTCTTCTCTCCCAATTTTCTCTTCAAAAGGCTGACATGGAAAACAAGGTGTATTTAAATAGTGTCTGGTAAGTCCAATTTATAAGCAACATCACCAATCTTTTCTAGAATTTTGTAAGGGCCATAAAAACGAGCTGCTAACTTCAAGTTTTTTTCTGATTGCCAGGGAAGTCTGCCTATATGGTTGCAGTTTCAGGTACACCTCCTCACCCACATCAAATTTTCTTTCACTACGTTTTTTATCAGCTTGTTGTTTCATACGATTCTAGGCTTACTGTAACCGATCTCTCACAATCTGCCTGATCTGCTCTCTATCTTGTAATAATGTCTAAACACTGTTGACATTAGATTCAGAACACCATAACATTGTAGGAGGTTTATATACATAGAGTGTCTCAAAAGGGGTAGTTTTAAGTGATGTATGATAGTTTGTATTATACCACCACTCAGCATGAGGTAACCATCTTGCCCATTGAGTAGGTTTTAGGAAACATAAACCCCTTAAGTATTGTTCAAGACATTGATTCACTCTCTCAGTTTGACCATCTGTCTCAGGATGGTAAGCTGTGCTAGAGAGTGTGCTGGTTCCCAACTGCTTCATTAGTTCTTTCCAAAAAAACTAGTGAAGGTCTTATCACGATCTGAAATGGCCATCTTAGGTTGACCATGAAGCTTATAAACATGATCTAAATATAATTTAGCTACTTCCATCACAGTGTAGGGATAAGAAAGTGCTAAAAATGAGCATATTTAGTCAGTTTATCTAACACCACCAAAATGCAATTCTTATGCAAAGAATTAGGTAACCCTCCAATAAAATCCATAGTTATCACCTCTCATGCTTGTTGAGGAATTGGAATTGGTTGTAGTAGTCTAGGTTTAGCCACATGCTCCACCTTAGTGCATTGGCAGACTTCACATTGTTGTATATAAGTAGAGACCATGCTTTTAAGTTTAGGCCAATAAAAATAAGATTTCACCCACTGGTACGTAGCGTGAATACCCGAATAGCCTCCATGAGGAGAGTCATGTAAAATCTGTAATATCTTCAAACGTAAAGCACCAGACTGTCCCACATAAACTCTATTTTTGTTGAATACTTCCAATTTGGAACACTAACATGTTAATAGTTACTGCTCGAATGTACTCTTTAGCATCATCATCATTTTCATAGCTTTGTTCAATATCTGTCACCCAAGTCGGAATTATAATCATGGCCCCCATCTGTTGACACTCACCCTCCTGCACAAATTGTCTTGACAAGCATCAGCCACAACATTAGTACGCCTTTTTCTATATTGAATTGTGTAGTCCAAACCCAACAATTTAGTCAATCCTTTGTTCTGAATTGTTGTTGTGAGTTTCTGCTCTAATAAATACTTCAAAGGCTCGTGGTCTATTTTAATGACAAACGGACCACATTCAAGATAATGTCGCCATTTCGAAACTGCCAAAAGAATAGCCAAATATTCATTCTCATAGTTAGAAAGGTCCATGTTTTTAGTGCTTAAAGCTTTGCTAAGGTATGCCAAAGGACGACCTCCTTGGGATAAAATAGCCCCTATACCTTCTGAGCTCGTATCAATTTCTAAGCAAAATTCTTTAGTGAAATCAGGAAGAGCCAAAACTGGAGCCTTACACATTATTTCCTTCAATTGATTAAAGGCTGTCAATACTGTAGGATTCCATGTAAAACCATCATTTTTTAACATCAGTGTAAGTGGCCGACTAATAGCACCATAGCCTTTGATGAACCTTCTATAATAGCCTGTTAGCCCCAAAAATCCTCGAAGAGATTTTAAGTTTTGAGGAAGTGGCCAATTTTTCATGGCAGCAATTTTTAATGGATCAGTGGAAACCCATTGAGCAGTAATAATATGGCCTAAATATTCTACTTGTGTTTGGCCAAAGAAACATTTACTCCTCTTAGCATATAGCTGATGTGTGTCAATATTTCCAAAACTTTTCTCAAGTGTAGTGTTGTACACTAATATATCATCAAAAAATACCAGAACAAACTTTCTCAAATAGGGAGTAAATAGATCATTCATAAGAGATTGAAATGTAGCAGGTGCATTAGTGAGACCAAAGGGCATTACCTTGAATTCAAAATGTCCATGATGAGTGCGAAAGGCTGTTTTGTAGATGTCTGTAGGCTGAATTCTAATCTGCCAGTAGCCAGACCTTAAGTCTAACTTAGAAAAATAGGATGCTCCATGTAATTCATCTAATAAGGCTTCCACCACTGGTATTGGAAATTTATTTTTTTCTGTTTGAGAGTTTAGTTATCTATAATCGACGTAAAATCTCCAAGAACCATCTTTTTTCTTCACAAGTAAGAAGGTGAGGCAAAAGGGCTCTTGCTTGCTTGAATGACAGAGGCTGCTAGTATATCAGAAATTTGTCTTTCCACCTCTGTTTGTTGATGATGTGGAAATCTGTATGGCCGCAAATTGACCGGGGTTGCACCCGGTTTAAGTGTAATTGAATGGTCATGTACTCGTGCAGGAGGTAATCCTTTAGGTTCCTCAAAAACTCCTGCAAACTCTGCTAATAATGGTTGTAGCTCATAAGGTACATGTTGCTCATCAGTTTCCATAGTTAGGAAATAGATTTCTCCCAATAAATCTGGATCCTTAGTAGTAATCTTGTGCATTTTGTCATTTGAAACTGTTTTCATAAGGAATGGTGCTTGATGTCCTTGAATAGATAATTGTTGTCCCTTCTTCTCAAAAGTAATAGTCATGGAATTAAAATCCATAAGGATTGGACTATATTTGCGCATCCAATCAACTCCAAGAACCATATCGTTGCCGCCTAGATTAAGCACCCGAAAATCATGAAAAAACTGATGGTCTTGCATGATCCAACATAATTGATTACTCGTAGCTGAACTAAATAATTTCTCACCATTAGCAGTGGTTGAGTTGAAACTAACTCAGTACCAGCTTTAGCCCACTTAGGAGTGATAAAGTTGTGTGTGCTGCCACTGTCAATAAGAATATTGAGAGGTTTGCTCTTGATCAAGCCTTGAATTCTAATTGTAGTATACCCAATGCTACTTGTGAGAGCATTGACTGAAATTTCCAGATTCTCATCTTTATCACTTGACTCTCCCAAAACTTCCTCTATTATGACTGTTTCTTCCTGGTTATCCAATTCCTCCATGGCATTCAACTGTCGTAACTTGCATTGGTGGCCTGGTTGAAATCGTTCACCATATTTGTAACACAAATTATTCAATCTGCGATACTCCAACAAATTATTCTTGTTAGAAGGATTTGGTAGAACCTTCTGTGTTGTTGGACTAGCAGCAGGTTTGTTAAAAGTTTTTTTTTGAAGATGGTTTGTTAAAAGTTGTTTGGGTGGGATAGGGTGGGAATCTTGAATTTTATTTTTGTCTTTTGCTTTCAAACTCCATTGAAATCTCATATAATTTTGCCTGCCTACAAGCTTCAGTTAACTCTTTAGGGTTGAGAGCTTTGACTCTATGTTTCAACTCCTCCTTCAGTCTACTTATGAAAATGAACACAAAAAATTCCTCCCCCAAGGTTGGATTCTGCATTAAAATGAAAGGTTTAAGCTCTTCAAACCTCACTTGGTATTCTTCCACTGTTCCTTTCTGAATTAGCTTACTAAATTCTTCTATGACATCTGTATATTGCATATCACTAAATCGATGACATAAGTCTGCTTCAAACTCATGCCAATGTACTCGTTTTTTTTTTCATGATATAACCATCGAACCAGGATTCAGCTTTTCCCTCTAAATATATTGTAGCTAACTCAACTCTTTGCTCTTCAGGAATTCCAAAGAGATGAAAGAACTTATGACATTTTTATACCAAGCCCCTTGGATTAGTTCCATCAAAATTTGTTAGCTCTACTTTAGGCCTAGGAATTATAAATCCAGTGTTTCCTACTGTCCCTCCCTGAACCATTTTTGCCCCATTATTATCTTGTTTGATTTTCCATTTGCGACTCATAGGGTTTAGATTTGAGGATACATGGTTCATTCATATTGTACGAGAATCTAGACTTATCATTAATCACTGTCACTATCACCGATTTCTTTCCCTCAACCTTAGTTAGAGTAGGCGTAACAGTCTGCTCCTTCTCTGAGCTTGCCATGTCCTGCTCATCGTTCCTCTCCGTTAATATTCGTAGGACTTGTTCTATATAAGCTTGATTGGTGTTCATCTTCGATTCCAGATTATTTAGACGATTGTTTTGCTCCTCCCACCATTTTGAGGTTTCGTTTCATCACTGACTTATTCTACTCTTTTGATAAATTTTCAATCTGCTGCTGAATGACAGTAAGTTCAGCCGACTCTGCCATAACTTGATTCTTTTTTTGTTTTCCCAATTTGCTAATGCCAAGAAACGAGGCTCTGAATATCAATTTGTTATGAACCGAAATAATAGAAAAAGAAATATCGAAGAAGAATGGTTTTAGAAGAAGAAAGAAGATTACAGGAAAAAATTCATTCATTCATCAGGTATCTTTCTCATTTCTTAGTACATAGTATTTATTTGATTACAATGTACTATAGCAAATAAAAAGATGACAACTTTATAACTGATTTTCTAATAGACTCCTTGCAACTAGATATTTTCCTCCTTCGGGCTGTTGATTGGATCCACGTTAGAGCCCATCACTTCTGGCCAACTCTTCCTCTAATGCAACTCAAGGTAAATACCTTCAGCCGTCTCATTAGAGATTGAAATTCCTAATTCCCTTCTCTTTTCTCTCAATCCCTAATTCCTCGCCCATTTCCCCCAATTCCCTCGCTTCAATTCTAATCTCCTCGTCTTGATCTTCTCTTGTAACCGTGACATCCCCTCCGCCTCTTAGCCTGCAGAAAACACGACTCAGAATGAGAAAGTGAAATTACAAAAAGTCCACAAACAATAAGTGCTGGATGAGAGTACAACTGCTTTCCATTTTTCCATTTCTTTTATCAGAAAGAGGTAATATAAATTTGAATCCATATGCAGAATAATTGAAACAAAAGACATAACAGTTGAATACAGAGAGAAATTCAGGGCATACAACCCTAACAGTCTGATTCTTGTTGTTGTGTTTGATTTGTTTGGTTAGGTGTTACACTTTTGGAATTTGGTGAAGAGCTGCAACACACAGCTAACCTGCTGCCACAATAACTTACAAGTGGAAACCATCCATAATTCTTATGCAATTTAAGCAAGGATCAATTACCTAACTGTCAAAGCGGCCACTAATCAAGATAAACTAAATTCAGGATCTTTTACCTTTTCTACCGTAATGACACGCCCTTCCAGAACAGAGCGGTTCAAATACTTGATGCATCGTTCAGCTTCCTCTATAGTCGACATTGTAACAAATCCAAAACCACGGGATTCCCTTGTCCACGGATCAACCACAAGATGAACATCAACAACCTATAAATTGAGCTTGGAAAGCAAATATAGATATTTCTTAACCATGTCAAAAATGTTGATCCGCGTATCATCATTGAAAGGAATGGATTTTCATGCAACCAATATTTACTATTTTGAAATACAAATACAAACTTTGAAAGATGTATTGTGTGATCGTATGGACAAGGTCAAATGATATACCATCAAAAAAATGGATAGAGATGAGCAAAACTCGACTCGACTCTAAATATCGAAAAAAAAATCAATTATTAGAGTCAACTCGAATTATCAATTTGGTTTTCAAGTTCGAGTTGAAATTTCAAAAACCCAATTAACTTGAAAAACCGAAAATTTAGATGAGTATTTTGACAAATTTGCGATTTGATCCCTGATTTACCATTCCTTCAATTTCTCCTTTTATTTTAAATTATTTTTTACCAAATTTGAACCACATGCTCTTAAACCATCATAAAATACATATCAACTTTCAATTCCACTTTTGATAACAAATCTTCTAATTTTTAAATTTAATCTCTCAATTTCGCATTATTTTCAAGTTTCTTCAATTCATCCTAAATAAAGTACATTTTCGATCAAATTTAAATTGCATGCTACTATACCACTGTAAAATACCTATGTAACTTCAATTGTTATTTTATTTATTAAAAATGTACTTTTTTTTAATTTAGTCCTTTAGCTTTGCATTTTACTCAATTTAATCTTTTGACTACGATTGTTTACAAATTCTTTCTTCATATCAATTCTTTGGCTCCTTTGTACTCTCATCAATCTTTTATCCTCAAAATACCTTCTTTAAAATATAATATTGTAAATATTTTATAATTTTAGATTGTAAGTGATATATATTAAATAACATTATAATGTGAAAAGAATATATATATATCATATGGTTAGAGAAAATCGAAAAATTGGAACCAATCCGTACCTTAACACTATAAATAATTATAATTAAATTTTTATAGAAACTCGAACATCTCAACTCAACTCTAATTTCTTAAACTCGACTCGGAAAAATTTCCAGTTAAGTCCGAGTCATAAGCTATGACTAGTCAACTCGAATTTTTTTTTACTCAAATTGACTCGATCGAATGCTTACCCCTAGAATGAAATGGATTTTTTTTATAATTGATATTCACAAATTCAAAATTAACAATGCACACTTAGAAAGTTATGCCAATCCATACCTTTCCCTCACTTGCAAAATGCTTCTCCAGCTCTTTCTTGGTGATCCGATGTAACAAGCCTGTCACATACAAATTGTTCCCAGGATTTTCAACATCACTTTCAGCACTCCTACCAATCCAATAAAAAAATGTCAAACTGGAAAGCACATCAAAATTTAGAGACAAAAGATACAATAAGCAGCAGTAAGGCAGAAATAGATGACTAAATAATGCCTCGAACGACTCTTTGACCTTGACTGGGATCTTGAGATGGACCTCCTGTACCTCTTGTATGGAGATGGAGAAGGGGAATAGCTTGATCCTCTAGAGTAGGAAATCTGAAAAAGTGACCATAATAAACAGCTCAGTATTTGATAAATTCCCAAACATTTAATTACAGTTTTTACTCTGCAATATTCAGGGCCGGTTTTGGGTCTGTGCGGGCTGTCCAACCGCACAGGGCCCAATTTTTGTAAGGACCTTCAAAATTTTTTAAGCCTTTTGTATGTATGTGTATTTAGAATATTTGACCCAAGAATTTTCAAGTCCAAGGCTTATTTTACTGTTATGGTATAGATCACCAAATTTTAAAATATTAGTGAACTTATTTATATATCTAATATTTTAGTTTTAAAAGGTCTATTTTATTGTTATGGCACAAGGTCACCAAAATTTACAAGACGGTCCTGGCAATATTCCACTGGATAAAGAAGAAACTCATTTTCATAAAACAAAAGAACAAACTTCATCACATCCAGAAACAATTGTCCACAATCAAATTTTCAATTCAATCTATATAACCGATTGATGTGAAATTTTAGAACTTCAATTTCACCTACCAGATTAAATTCCAAAAATAGTAACATATAAGACATAAATTGAAATATTATAAACATTTCCATATGTTATCACGCCAATATAGAGACGGATTACAAATTAGGCAGCTGTTTCTACGTATTATATTAAACATTCAAGAGCAATTTTCATTATAAAAATTTAACCAATTCATAAAACAAGATTCCAAAATTCAAAATAACTTCCAATTTTGCAAGTAATAATAAATAATTTAATTCAAGGACGACCTATCTCTTATCATAAAACGAAGGTAAATCCCATTCAACAAACAAATAATAATTACAAACAATTCCCTACCAAAATTAAAAATCGATTTCCAAAAAATAATAATAATAATAATAATAAATTTATGAATCAATTGCAATCGGTAAGTTACCTTAAACAAAAAAACAGCTAAAGGCGGACGATGATCGAGTCTTTTTGATCTCTCTTTTATATATATGATGATTTCATATGTTACGCATAAAAAGGTTTAAAAGATTTTATATGTGCAAAAGGTATTCTGAAGGTTCTAGAGATGCGGACGTGAGGAGTGCACTAAAATTCGGTTGAATCCTTCCTGTTTAAGATCCGTGCACAAAAAGGATAAACCACATTATGCCCCCTAAATTTTGTATCTCTTTTTATTGACCCTGAATTCTTTTTCTAGTTCGTATTGGTCTTGGAATTTGGTAACTTCTTCGATTTGGTCTCAAAATTTGAATCTTTATCCGTTTATAATATTTTATATTTAAATTAATCCATCAATAAATTTTATATAAATAATTATACTATTATAATTACTATTATCAGTAATTATTTAAAAAAATATCCAACCTGCGAAGTTATTTTTGTTCAATAAATGAAGATAAATCAAATAAGATAATAAAATTATAAAAAGAATTATTACCTTTGATAATAGTATTTTTCTTAAACCAAAACGTTTTCATATTAAAATAATAATATTTTTCAAAAAAATCAAAATAAAAAATAATTAACACGTATTCATATAATTTAATACAAGAAGAAAATCATTTGAGATGGTATAAGCACCAAACAAGGAAAATATTAAAAATTCATTCAAAAAATTTGACCGAAAAATAGATACGAACATATCTAATTACATCTACAAATAAACTACAACAGGAGATGAAATTTTTGAAAGACCATTGACAATCACAAATTAGAGTCAAGCGTAATAAAAGACTATTTATGAACGCAAACAATGTATCGAAATCTAATATAAGAGTCCAAAACAGAGAAGACCAATTAGATACTAATAAGCGTATCTTAATCAATCGAGACGACGCTAAATTTAACTCTAAGAATGCTAAACGAAAAAAAAGGTCAAACAATCGAGAAAAAATACTAAAAAATATGACAAAAGGTAGAGAAAAACATATCATAATAGTAAAGTTGTTAGAAATTAAAAAATAAAAAACATGTTATAAAAAAATAAGGAATATCTTATTTAAAATATTAAAAATTTAAATAATATGATTTAAATATTAAATTAATATATGTTGTGCTCGAAACGATCAACCGAAATGTGCCAAGAGTGGGTGAATTGGCCTTTGAAAGAATTGTGGTGGATGCAATTGAAAATTAAAAACTTTGCACAATAATTTAGAGTGATTTGACTTCTAAATCAAGTCTACATCCACTACCTTATTTATCCACACTAAGGATTTCTCAAATCCACTAGATTTGCAAACCTTCAAAGATAAAGTATAATCTTACAAAGACACACAAGGTTTATACCCAAAAACTTGCTTACACATTCTCCCAAAGAGAAATTACAAAATTAGCTAACTAAAGAAAAACCTCACAAAGGCAAATAAGTTTTGTAACACCCTAGACCAGTACGACACACAGTCAACCGATTTAAAGTGCTACACGGAACCATCGAAGTGGCTAACAAACTAAACTTATTTCCTCTTGTTTTAAAATGACCATAAAATAAACTAAAATATAATAAAAATCTTTTCACTGATGAGCTCCAAAATAAAATATGTACACTTCAAAAATATTACAGACCAACTTGACTGATTCTATGACTCAACTGGACAATAATGTTTACAAATATACATGCCCAAATAAACACGCTGAGACGTACATCTGATATGCACTGGTTTGGTCTGGACTTTGGTCTATCTATTGCTTCTCAACTGCTTATTCCACTAACTTGCCCACGGAAACATCCGAATGCTAAGCTAACTAATTCAATGTCACACTATCGGCTAAAACATACTAAATGTATTTCACTAAAAGGCTTAAACATTCAAGTTTACTGGTATAAGGTCTAATGCTATCTGTTCTACTGATTGTTATGTTATATTAGCTCACTCCTTGAGTGTTTGACGTCGCGCCCAAGCTAGTCTACTTTAAAATTGCTTTAGTGAGTATTCTCAAATACTCACTCTCTACGCTATGGCAGACATCATGGTGCGGTTGAGGATTTTGCATCTCGGAGCTCACACACCCCTCTAGTCTACCCTGATATGGCCCTCGAAATTCTTTACATCAGAAACCATACCCCTGACTAACCTACCTTTTCTTCTAAGAGGCCCTACCTAAGGATATCCTGACTGAATCTATATTGTAGACTCTGCTAGCTTTTCTAAAGGAATTCAAGTGTCCTGGTCGTTTTCCTGAACATTCCAACAAGGCTAGTTTTATTTCTTCTAACTTTAACTTGTTTATATGTTGAAATTAACATTAATGTTCTCACTTGTAGTCTTATCTGAAGAATTACTAAAGTGTTTGGTACCTCGAGTCTAAAACGCTCAAAAACTGCCATTACTGCTCAAAACAGACTGAAAGTATCGATACTATCCTTGGAGTATCTATACTCCTGCTAAAGTTTTGATACTTTTAAACATTATGTTCTGTCCAGTTTCGAAACTTTCTGAGAGTTTCGAAACTCTTGGTCATAAACTCACGAATATGTCCAAAACGAAGAACAAGTATCGAGACTATCCCTATGGTATATATGATGGGGTATGCTAATACAGAACAAATAGCTTAAGGGATTCACTTTAGGCTGCGTGCTCGATCGTTTATTGTGGCTCAGCTGCAGGGAAAACTAGTGTTTGTTAATCTCGATGCCCTCAAAGCATCACAATTAGTGACCATTAAAGTTCTTGAGAGATTGAAAGCGAGGTAATTATTTATCGCGGCAAGTTTATGCTATTATCTATTTGAAATATCATATGCATCATGATCTTTTGGTTTTTTAGGAAAAAATGAAGCAATAACATAGAGTAAGATTGAACCAAAGCCTTTGAAATAGATGAAATGGGATACTTGTTCAAATGCTTGTTAGTTTGATAAATATTTGGTGTTAATATTTTAGCTTTTGTCTTGAATACCCTCATTTAGCTGCTTCTTATACCTGCAGATATGGGAACTTATATACCGAACAGAATGTTGCTATCAGCGGTATTCATACCCGTGCAGGCCCTGGTGGTTATCTCCAATATGTGGTGTACATTGTTACGTCCCTTGGGTTTGTTCGTCAGTCATTTGACTTCCTGGTAGATGGCATCGAGAAAAGTATTGTACAAGCTTACGGAAATCTCCAACCTGGATCAATTTTTGTGAACAAGGGTAAGGAACATGAAATTTGCAGCCTTATTGGTTCTGGCAATGTATGCTTTCATGTTGAAGTTCTCTGAAATTGTTTGGTGTTTTCTTGCTGTGAGTTCCACTTTGTTCTGCATACCAGAGGTGTATGCATTTATTATGCTTAAAGATTATTGGTTGTCAACAGGAGAGCTATTAGATGCTGGAGTAAACCGTAGTCCGAGTGCCTATCTCAATAACCCTGCATCAGAGCGCACCAAGTATAAATATGATGTTGATAAAGAAATGACCCTTATAAAGTTTGTAGATGACCACTGGGGCTCAGTGGGCAGCTTCAACTGGTTTGCGACTCATGGAACATCAATGAGTCGTACAAACTCACTGATCAGTGGGGTAACAAGGGTGCAGCAGCACGATTTATGGAAGATTGGTTTGAGCAGAATGATATTAAGAGTACTGATTTGGATACTGATGGAATATCTCGGCTAGTCTCGAACATCATTTCCAGCACTCATCATAATCGTAAGTTTTTAGCTTTCGATTTCAATTACTTGAAAAATTATTATTCAGATCCATTAATTGTAGCTCGAACTCCTTGATGTGCTGGCTGGTTCTGTACAATATTTCTTTAACGTCTTTTGATGTTGACCATGAGTTGCTGGAGCTTTCTGCATCTTTCCAGTCTTCTCCTGGTAAGCCTGCAACCAGGACTTTAAGCACTGCTAGACGTGTCAGGAATGCTCTTAGACAGGCTGATAAACCATGATTTGTGTCTGCATTTTGCCAAACAAATTGTGGTGATGTTAGTCCCAATGTACTTGGAACATTTTGTGTTGGCATTGGTCTTCCTTGTGACTTCAATCATAGTACATGTGGCGGAAATAATGAACTATGCTGTGGCTGAGGACCGGGGTACTATACCTTGCCTGCTGTGCTTGCTTATATCATGCCATATATATTGTGCCTGAAATCTGAAATTGAATTTTTTTTTTCATTTTACTTGGCAGCTATCCCGATGAATTTGAAAGTACTCGCATTATTGGGGAGAGACAATTCAATAAAGCTGTGGATCTGTTTAACCAAGCATCTGAGCAACTAAAAGGAAAGGTTGACTATCGCCACCCATATCTTGCTTCTCCCAACTTGAAGTTACGATTCCTAAAGCAGGAGGAGGTTCTGAGGTAGTTAAAACATGTCCGGCTGCAATGGGATTTGCTTTTGCAGCAGGAACAACTGATGGCCCGGGGCATTTGATTTTAAGCAAGGAGATGACAAGGTGATCTAAGACTGCACTGAATATAAGTGCAGCTTTTCATTTTTCCATGCCTTATGTTTACCTACTCTGTACATTAATGTTGTTGGAATGTTATGTCAGGGAAATCCTTTTTGGAGGCTCGTGCGCAACTTACTTAAAACTCCAGACAAAAAACAAGTTGATTGTCAGCATCCAAAGCCCATCTTGCTAGATACTGGTGAAATGAAGAAACCGTATGATTGGGTGGTAAGTTGCAATGATATGGTAGGGGAAATACATGTCCAACCAAGTCTCTGTAACGTGATTCCGTGAAATCAATATGCTATAAAACTATCTTTACTTAGATGCCTGATGAAGTATTTGAACCATTTGACTCTTGGACTTCTCTGATGTCTCTCTTTACGTCTAAAAGAATGCTTGCAGTTCTTTTTCCACTAGAACAATTTCAATGATGATGCATTTGCTTCATTCATAATCTTGGCAACCTTCAATACTTCCAATACAGATCCTTCGGATTGGGCAGCTAGTCATTCTCAGTGTACCTGGAGGTAGTAGTTTTTCTCCTTTTTCTATCATCAGTTTTCACTTTGGATTGAATATTCACTACCATGTCATGTCTTGATGTTGACTTCTGAGCACCATGTTTCTTTTCTTTACGATGAGCAATTATAAGGATGAATTCTCACCATTTTGTTTCAAGCAGAATTTACAACAATGTCTGGAAGGCGTCTTCGCGATGCTGTAAAAACCGTGCTTACAAGCAGTGGTCATGGAGAATTCAGTAGTAACATGCATGTTGTTATAGCCGGGTTGACTAATACATATTCACAGTATATTACTACCTTCGAGGAGTACCAAGTTCAGAGATATGAGGTCAGTGCCAAATCAGCATTACTTGCATAGATAATTACCCGAATGTTAACATTCATCGGCTATATAAAACAACCGAGTGATAAAAATTAGGTTCTACAATATTTTTTTATTGGCAGCATTTTTTTTAACTCTAGTAAGCTTTGCTTAGATTGGAGATCTTTTGATCTAGAACTCGCAACTGATATGGTTACTGTCGTGTCTTACTTCACTGCTCTTCGAACTTGAACTTGCTATATTGCTTGTGCTACCAATATATTTGCATTAAACTCACTTTTAGTTTATTATGTGATTGCTCTTTGGTCATACATGCACTTGTGTATGAAAAACGTGTGAATTTTTGGAATGATGACTCCGATAAGGAGATTTCATTTGTGTTCGGAATTTCTAGTCTCGTATATATCATTTGTCTAGTTCTTTTACAAGCTCTTGTTTCTTAGGGTGCCTCCACGCTGTATGGTCCACACACACTCGGTGCCTATATTCAGGAGTTCCAGAAGCTCGCAAGTGCACTTATCAAAGGCCAACCTGTTGAGCCAGGCCCACAACCTCCCGATCTTCTAAAGAAGCAAATAGGCTTTCTCACTCCCGTCGTAATGGACTCTACCCCATCAGGTATAAATTTCGGGGATGTCAGCTCCGATGTTCCGGCTAACTCGACTTTCAAGAGAGGTAGCACGGTGACGGTTGTCTTCTGGTCAGCTTGTCCCTGGAACGATCTCATGACGGAAGGTACATTTTCCCTCATTGAGATGCTCCGAGGGAAAGATACATGGGTTCCGATTTACGATGATGGTGATTTCTGCCTTCGGTTTAAGTGGTCTAGACCTTCAAAGTTGAGCTCGAGAAGTCAAGCAACCATCGAATGGACAATCCCTCCCTCCGCCTTGCTTGGAGTTTACAGAATAAGGCATTTCGGAGCCGCGAAACAGCTTCTGGGATCAATTAAGCATTTCATGGGTTCATCCAGCGCTTTCGTGGTAGCATGAGGAAATAGCTCAGACTATTTGTATATACATATGTGGCAGCTTTAAACTTTTCATTCATATGCGCTCCATATGTAACGAGTTGCCATTAGACTACAAACTTTACCTCACGACGGATCAAAAAGGGCACCTCTAATGCTGAGCTCGTGTATCTCTTTTGATTTCCGGTGCAATAAATTAAAATTGACGAATCAAATTCTCTGTCATAGTTAGTTTTGGTCAAATTATGGTTTTGAACCCTCTAATATGCTTAATTTTAAATTTTAACTCTTGCAGTATAATTTGGTTTTCTATTATTAGTTATGAATTGGGCTTTAATTATAGAAACATTACTTCTCCTGGCATAAGGATTTAGACTGAGCTCAGCTTCAGCTAATGAAAAGAAATTTGAATTTGATTCAATAATTATTTAACTGAAATTGAGCTTGAGCACAAGTTGCTCAAACTATCGAGTGAACCAAATTTAAGTTATTTTATGTTCGATTCAAATAGTTTGGGAGCTAAATCAATTTTTTTTTACTTTTTATAAATATATAATGTATTTATATTATAGAACTAATTGTTTAGGGCTTTAGGCTTGATACTGTATCAATTATCAAAGCTTCAAAATACATAGGTATCTCATTGAACATTCTGTCAAATATATGTACCATTTATGACATTATCCCTAAAATAAATTATCAGACTGCCGGATGTGGAAAGTGCGAATTTCATTATTTGACGGGGGGGGGGGGGGTGCTTTTGAGAAGTTGAAAATTTCAAATTACAAGACACTTCACTTTTATCCCGATTGTTTAAAAATGCAGTGGAGAGCTCAGCTCTCTTGTAAAATTCGAGTTTCTCAGAACTGTGAAGATTTGGAGGTCAAAAAACAAATCATCTCCCTCTGATCTATACCACTTCACCACACGAGTTTCACCATTGGAGAATTTTAGGAAGAAATGTCGGTGCAAGAGTACCTTGACAAACACATGCTCTGCCGCAAAATCGAAGACACCGTCAATGCTGCCGTCTGAGCCAAAACTCCCGATCCCGTCCTCTTCATCGTAACCCTCTCTCTCGTGCTAAATTTTGATTTGTTTCGACTTTCAATTTCATTTTGATGATGATGTATTTTTCATAAACAAAATGAAATTGCAGTCTAATCATATGAAGAAAGCAGTTCCATCAGTGATAAGGAAGTTAAAAGCTCCGCTCGATAGCAGAGGAATTCCCACTGTTGAAGTTGATTTGTAAGGTTCCGACCTTCTGCGCCTGGCGGCGACTCCATTGAAATGTAACCATACTTCGGATGATATTTTATATTTGTTTGTAACCATACTTCGGATGATATTTTATATTTGTTTGTTTTTTTTTATTATTGATTTCAAAAATATAATATATGATAATTTTATTTTTATTTAATTAAAATATAGTCACTCATAATTAATTGTTGTTAATATCAGTTAAATATTTTAATATAATTATGTATTTAATCTATATTATTTATATATTTTTTTAATTTAATTATAATTTTAATAAATTAAAATAAATTTAATCATTTAATCGAATGGTATCACATATCATGTCACTTGTCACCATTCATTTGACACCATTCGATTGGAGGACTAATTTATTTTAATTTAATATATTTATTTTCACCAATTAAAGATTAACATGTGTCACCCTCTTATTGAAAGAAAACAAAGTAAATCAAATTAGGGCAAAAAAGATTAAAACATTGATCACTTATGAAACTAAATATGTATCCAAACATTAAACCAAGACCATTGCTTGGTCTAAAGTAGAAAACATAGTTTATATATTTTGTATTTTAATGTATAAATACTTAAATTCATAATATTTTATATATATTAACTTAAAAATATATTTATATTAATTTATTAAATATGTTTTATTATTAACTTAATTTAAAAATATTTTATTTCTATTTTCATTTAAAAATATATATTTTATGTTGAAATTTATTTTAAATTATGAATAAATTGAAAGACTATGTAAATAATATAGACTAAATGTGTGATTATATCAACTATCATGCCACATATTCTATTAATTGTTAACAACAGTTAAATTAGGATGATTACATCTTAATTAAATAAAAATGAAAGTAATCATATCTTAATTAAAAAAAGTGATTATATCTTAATTAAAAAAATAAAAGTGATTATATCTTATGTTTTTAAAAATTAGTAACCAAAAATAGATAAATACAAACATAAGTGATCATTCATGTAATTAACCCTTAATATAAATATCGAAATGATGAATTACATAACCTAAACTCTTACCGATTGAGGGGTTTTACAGATTTCATTTTTTAGACATTGAGAATTTTAGGAGTTTTATTTTTGAGAAATAATAAGTATTTTATTTCAAGGAAATAAAAGATGATTAAATCTTATATAATGCATTAAATGATTATCGAACTATAATTTTTTCAACAGACATTAACAATTGGGTTATTTACATGATTGATAATTATGTGTGTTTTGTCAATTTTTTCTCATTGATTTCAAAAATCATAATATATGATCATTTTTGTTTTTATTTAATTAAGATTACAACGAATTAATTGTCGACGTGGTAATCAAATATTTTGATATAATCACACATTTAATCTCTATTACTTATACATTCTTTTAATTTAATAACGCTTTTAATTTAATATATATATATATATATATTACTAATCTTGTTGAAAGAAAACAGAACACAACAAATTAGTATTAAAGGGGTTCAAATTTGGATCCCTTAAGAAACCGAACATGTACCCAACTATTAAACTATGACCAATGCTTGGTCCAAAGCACACAATATGATGTATACATTTTATATATTAGTTATAAACACTTAACTTAAATTCATAATATTATATATATATTAATTTTAAGAAATATTTTTATATTAATT
The DNA here is from genome assembly GCF_006381635.1 of Hibiscus syriacus. NCBI lineage: Eukaryota > Viridiplantae > Streptophyta > Magnoliopsida > Malvales > Malvaceae > Hibiscus > Hibiscus syriacus. The sequence continues at coordinate 667,398 of NW_024062731.1, forward strand.
TATTAAATATATTTTATTATTAACTTAATTTAAAAAAATATTTTTTTATTTTATTTTAAAAAATATATTTTATTCTTATCTAAACTTTTAAATATATATTTTATTATTATTTTAAATTTCCAAAGTATATATTTTATCTTAGTCTACTAAATATATATATTATTACTTTAAATTATTAAATATATATTTTTATCTTAGCTTTAAAACATTTTAACATAAAATATATATTTTAAATTAAAATAAAATAAAATTTTAAATTAAGTTAATAATAAATATATTTAAAAATCAATATAATTTTTTTAAATTTAATATATAATATAAAATACTATTAATTTAAGTTAAATATTTATACAAAGACATAAAATATACATCATGTTATCTATTTTAGACCAAGCAATGGTCTTGGCTCAATGGTGAGACGTGGCATCATTCGATTGGAGGATTATATTTATTTTAATTTATTAAAGTATGACTAAATCGAGAGAATATGTAAATAACAAAAACCACGTGTGAGATTATACAAAAAATTTAACTACCGTGTCACTTAATTTTTTAACTATTAACGATAATTAATTCGTGATGACTACGTCTTAATTAAATAAAAACAAAAACGACCATGCAGGGACTGAGCCACTAAGGGCTTGTGTACCCCCGCCAAATTTTTTGTTACCTTTAATTTATATATAAAATTTAAATATTTATGGGATGATTATGAAATTGCCCCCAATTTTAGAAAAGTTATACTTTGCCCCCTCAAGTTAAAATCCTAACTCCGTCCCTACGACCATGTATTATGCTTTTGAAACCATTGAGGAAAGCTAGACAAAACACAAACATAAGTGATCAATCATATAATTAACTCTTAACAAATTTATTTTGAAATATTTTTTACATAGTGTTTCGAACTTGAATCGAGTCAAAAATAGAATTTCAATAGGGTATACCGATACTGCCTTAGCAGTATCGGTACCATACGTTATAGTAGTACTGATACCATAAACACGGTACCGATACTACTCCCTAGGTTTTGACTCCGAATTTTAACAGAATGTCAAAATGGTACCGATACCATGTTTCAGTATAGATACTACTATACATAGTAGTATCGATACTCCTTGAACGATATCGATACCATTGGCCTGCAACGGTCAAAATATTTGAATTTATAACAGGTAGCATCGATACCCCTTAGTGGTGTACCGATACCAAGACACTCCCAACAACTATTTTGAGTGGAAAACACATTACAACATCTCTATTGACTCCAATATCATCTTCAACGTTTAGAAATCATCTTAGGAGTATTTAAACAAGCTTTGAAGCCATTGGTGACCAAGAGATACACAAGAGAAACAAGAGAAACAATTGAGAAAGCCTTAAACTTCATGTTTGAGGAAATCAAGCAACATTCATCTATATTCATTTTGCTTTCCAAAAGAACACAATTTGTGCTCATTTGTATTTATTTCTTGAGTGTTCTTTTTGTTCTAGAATTGTGCAAACATCTTTCCTTGTGAGGTTTCCTTAAGTTTTCAAAATTTGTAATTTTCTCTTTGAGAGAAAGCGTCTCAAGAATTTGAGGTATAATTCTTGACGGAGTTGTAAGGTTACTCTTTGTCCTCGAAAGAAAGACAAATTAATAAATTTGTGGAAATCCTTAGTGTGGATAGTTAAGGCAGTGGACGTAGACTTTGGTTGAGAAAGTCGAACTACTCTAAATCGTTGTGCAAATTATTTCTATTTTCTGTCAAGCTTCCACCAAAATTTTTAATTGCCAATTCACCCCCTCTTGGCTAATTCATCTGATCGATTGACTTAACAGATTTTTTTTAGTTTTAGTTTAAGGATCATATTGAATGCAAAAAAAGTCCGAGAGCTACAATAGTTTTTTCTCAAAAGTTTGTGGGCCTCAAATACCACTAAACATATTTGTTATTTTAAGTGCAACATTTTTTTTGTGTATTTTTTAAATTCAATTGATATCCAATATGCATTTCTTATAACCAAACTATAATAAATATGAAATTAAACCATGATCAAATTATGTCAAATCATTAAAACAAAAAACACTAGATTTACGGAAGCGTACATGGATTAATTGATAGGTTAAATTCTTTAAGTTTTTTTTAGTTGTGATATTCCAAGAAGATGAAATTCTCTTGAGTATAAACTCTCTGACGAGATAAGATAAAAATACGAGATTGTCTATTTTTTGGGGACCATAACCCTTTTATATAGCTGATTTAAAAATCAGTTATTGTCTAAATTATAATTGTCCCTCATCAAATATAAATACAACTTTAATAGTATTTACACTTCTATTTCTATGACACTTCTAATACCTTATGACTTTATAACATAATTGGTCACTTAATTTATGTCATATTTTATGATAACAATATACATTAGAAATATGTGTCCATAATTATAGATTTTAATCCAACATATTTATTATTTTAAGGACACTTTTGTGCACTCTTGTTTGCAACAATATTTTTTGTGTATTTTTTTAAATTCAATTGATATTTAATATGCATTAACATTATATTCTTACTATAAACTAAAAATTTTTTTGTGATATGAAATTTCTTATCAATTTTATTATTTATATTTTCATAATTCACATGTTAAATTTATGTCATAAATTTTTTTAATAGTTATATTTTAATTTAGCTATTTAATAATTATTTGTTCCTCTCTATTTTAAAAACTAGATACAAAATATTGTCACTATTTTATTTTTGAATTCAAGTTTTCATTTATATTAATTAAACACATTTTTTAATTTAAAAAAAATTGTAAATAAAAACTATTTTCTAAAAATAAAATTAGAAAACAAAAACGTAAAATATTTTCTAGAACCAAACATTTTATATTTTTCAAAATAAATAATAATTTAAATTTAAATAGGGTAAATTATATGTCGAATACCCCAATTATCCTAATATTATATTTTGATTTCATTCTAGCCATCCGTTGTTAAAAAAGTAACAGAACTGTTGACGTGATAATTTTAAATTTTTTTATGGTAATGTGATATTATCGTATAATGACACATCAATATCATAATTAATTTTTTTAACGGCGATTGACCAAAATAAAACAAAAACGTAACATTAAATATAATTTTAAAATAAAAGATAGTTTAATTACCAAAACCAAACGAAAACAATAGTTGAGATATTGAAGTGTGAATTGTACTCTCTTATTCTCGAACCTAATTGTACACCGAACAAAACACTCCAAAACTCTAATCAACGCACAAACAAACCGGATCCCGGAAGATGAAGGTGAACCCTTGTCTGACTTGACTTAAAACCCGCGAAAAAGCTTTCGAATCAAAACCACACGCTAAAAACCGCTCTATAAACGTCCAATCCCCGGAACATTCCTCCACCGGAAAATGAAACCGATCCAAGCAGCAAACGGTTTCAGTTTCCGAGTCGGGTTCTCCGGCTACGGAGGCCACCTCAGAGTCGAGCCTCTATACAGCGAGGAGCGTGACAACCCTATTAAATCCCTCCCTGACTTTGTTCTGGTAAGTTCATTTTCCACTTTCGTCATATTCAAGCAGTTATCTATTGTCTGATTTTGACATTTCATTACTTTTTTTTTTGTTTTTGCCGGAAAGGTTTACGTTCGGAGTTCTTTGCCGGTGTCTAGGGTTTCGTAGTAACTTAGTTTTATAATAATTTGTGTGTTTCAGCCACCTGCGTTTCCGGCGGAAACACCTGAATCGATTGAGGAGCATATAAAGGAGAAATATCTTTTACCGAGATTGGACGAGGGTGCTTTTTCTCCTGAAAATGCTGGAAAGCAATGGGATTTTGACTGGTTTGCCAGGGCAAACATACCATTGGAGCCGTCAATGCCTAGAAGTATAATGGTCCCAGTCTGGGAATTACCTTTCAGACGGTGCAAAGAGGGAACAACTGACGGAAAGTGGGAGCCTAATTCAATGCAGGTTTGGTTTGCAAAAACATAAAGGGATTATATTCTATACTTTGGTTTTTTCTTCTCCTTTTTATGGTTTTGACATTGGCCAGTGGTTTCATGGTACATCTATTTAGTTCTTTATATTAAGAACTGGATTCTTATATTGTTTAGGTGGACGTATCAGACATAATAGCTGGAAGTGATACTCGTGGTTCTTTTCCAAACCGGTCTGGAGCCAATGATATAGTGCGAGGAAGTTTAATAACCGCCCATTTCGTCCAGGGGGCTTGGAGGATCAATCTTTGGAGAGGATTATTCCTGACGGTGCATCTAATGGTGAATGGGTTCATGAGGTGCTAAACGGTGGTCCTGCTCAGACAATTCCTCCAGGCTTTAGGCAAGGGTTAAACCTTGGTGATCTTACGGTAATCTTCTAATTAAATATCGAACTTGTATTCCCCCCCTCTTTAGATCATACTTTTTTCCTTTCCTAATTCTTTTGCACCTTCCATTTCGAAGGCACGTCCTTGCTCATGGAATGTTTACAAGGACCAAAGTGCACTCAATAACACAGCAGATGGAAAATTGGTTAGTTTTTTGCGTTGCTGTATTGTAATCCCCTTGAAACTACTACCAATTTATTTGTTAATGGTCCTTGTTTTGCACATATATTGTCAGGACTGAATGAACTTAAACCTGGTATATACCATGAAAACAATATAAGTGTCATATATGTGCTGTGAATTCTGCGAAAACATTTATGAAAAATGTTACATTGTCTTATGTATGATTTGTGTCTTGCATCTTCGTGGTGTTTGCAGAGTGAGTTGACTGTACAATTTGATGACTTATTCAATAAAGCTTGGGAAGAGGATGTTGCAGAACTTGACAAAGAAGGTATGCATCACTCAAACTATGTTCTTATCATTTGTGAAGATGTTAGTAATTTTGTTATCTCATGGGAAGTGGTGGATTTTGGCAAAACAAGTTGAGGGGCTCTACTTAAAATTATTGAAAATTTTAGAAGTCTAAAATAATTTTTTTTTAAATAAGACTTAATGAGAACCTTTAAAAAAATTTAAAGGGGACTTAATTAAAATCCATTCTAAGAAATTAGAACTTAATGTGAATTTTAAAAATATTGAAGGGGCCAAATTAAATTTTTAAAAATTTTAAAGTGTTAAATGTTAATTTCTCAAAAAAAATTGGGGGCCTGGCCCCTCTGGCTTCCGTGACTGTCTGTGTCTGCTCATGGGATAGAAAGTATGAAAGCACTTGAAGAGCTTTGCCTTGCTTTTGTTTGGCTAATGAAAAATCAAACTTTATCTATGCATGATTGAGATGTAGTTACTATTAGAGAAGTTTGCAAGCATTTTTATTCTTTTCTTTTATTTGGGGTTGGGGGTGGTGCTTTTAGCAGAAGATAGTAAAAAAGCTTAGGCATTTTCATGATCTTTTAATCAACTTGTGGTATATCAGGTTTGTTCTAGATCTAGAGGATGCCTGCAGGGGCAAAACTAGAGGGGGCTGGTAGGGGCAATCCACCCCCCTTATATGTTAAAATTGTTAGTTAGTCCTTTGAATCTTAAAAGTTTTAAAAAAATAATGGTAAAATTGCAATTTGGCTCCCTCAAATGATAAAATTTCAATTTAATCCTTTTAAAATTTATTTATTTATTTGATAAGAATGGGAGGTCTCGTTAAAAACCCCCTTCATATCCATCAAAATACATTATAGTATTTCAACGAACATTGGAAGGAGGAAAAGAGTACCTCAAAATTTTATTAGAAAATCAAATTCAGTACAAAAAGGAGGAGACATAACCTAGCTAGGGACAAACACCAAGCCAAAACAGAAATAACTAAATACAAACGCAATCCCACTGTACAAGAGAAAAACAAATTAACCAATGCCTAATTTCTTTCAATATGAGTTCCTTAAATCATGAAGGGGTTTTTTAATGAGGCCTCAATTCCTATAAAAAAAATGCCTAATTTCTTCTAGCTCCTCAAAATAAAATTCTGGCTTTGCCCCTGGTTGCCTGATTGCTAAAAGTTCTGACCCTTTTTATACTTTATGGATTATACGTTTGCTCAAAATCTATTTGAGCAAATATTTGGAAAAAAAGGAACTATATTGTTATCATGACTGGAATTTTGTATGTTAGTCAAGATCTATTTCTTTATTTTTTCATATTTGTAACAGCATAAGTTGCTTGTGGTTGGCATACTCCTTTGAATCCTTTTAACAGTTTGGTACATTATATGGAGCTGCCTTGGAAAAAAATGCTGGGCTTTGTTTACCTTGCTAAAGTTTGACCTTTCTCAAAATTGAATATATGTGACCATGCACCCTTAGAAGACAATGTCATTGATTGAAAATCTTGTTTTCTTCCGTTTTGGCTTGCTAGTCTAGTCATATATAAATTCTGGGAACCGTTAACTTGTAAATGAACATTTAAGTTCTGCTTAACTCATGCTCAAACTTGGGTTACAATCTAGGGTCCGGTAAGATTTTGTTTGACTGGTATCTTATGTTCCCTCTTTTTTGTTGCAATCCATTTGCTTTGCTGCTAATGCAACTTGTATAGAAGGGTGTTCAGCAGAATCGGGTTCTGTTAAGTCAGAAACTGAAGCAAATCAAGCTGATGTTCTCAACACTCTTGATACTGGATCATCTGCTTTGGATGAAATTTTATCAGTTGAAACTGAAAAATTAGATAAGAACAGTGATGGGGGTGGTCAGCAACAAAAGGAGGTAAAATAGTTGAAATGGCAGTTCCCAACTTGTCACATAAAGAACACTCTCCTTTCTATGCAACCTTTATTATTATTCCCTTTTGATAATGATTTATTACTTAAAACATTTATTTACAGGCTTGGGCTGTTAGTGGAGGTAGTGAATGGATTGCAGATCAGTTTTATGAACTAGTTCCTGACATGGCAATTGAATTTCCTTTTGAATTAGATAAATTCCAGAAGGAGGTACCTACCATGAAAATGTTTATCATTTGATTGAAATACTTGTTATGGTTAAGGTAGAAAATGATGTTGCTAGACTTGTGAAAATAACTGGTCCATCCTTTAGCCTTTAATCAAAATGGATTCTTTTACGTGATTCATTTTCTACTAAGAATCTCTTCTATATTAGAATCCTGATTGGTCAAGTGACCCAAAATACATTTAAATATTGATGTCATCCTTTTGTTTTTTTATTGCTCAAGATTTTACAGTGTCAAAGCATCATTTATCTGTCACACTTCTCAACCCAATTCTCACAAAGCATTGAGCAGTGCCCTTTTATCTGATTGTATTAATTTTTGTTTTTCCATTTTTGATTGCTTGATGTATTTTGTTTTATTTGACATTTTGGCATGGAATATTTTTGAACTGAATAGAACTAGGGTATCATAATTGCTTCAAAGAAATCATTCTTTCTGTGGAGTTTCTATTGGTGCACGTGGATAATATATTTGCCTTATGTTCATCCCTAATAAAACCCTTGTATGGCTTGCTTGTTCTTCTTCTTTCTTTCTTTTCTTTCCAGCTTATATTTGCTGTCTGTTTTTTCTTCAACGGCAACTCTTTTATATTCTATAACAAGCTGCTCACATGAATATTTTGTTTATTGTGATGTTTACAGGCTATTTATTATTTGGAAAAGGGGGAGTCTGTTTTTGTGGCAGCCCATACTTCTGCTGGAAAAACAGTTGTTGCAGAATACGCATTTGCTTTGGCATCAAAAGTAAGTTCATTGTTTGGTTTTTTTCTCATAAATCTACAGACATTGTTTTTGATGGCTGGAGATGTAACAAATCCTTTAAAATAATTAAAACATAGGCCGTATCTTTTTGAATTTCTAGTTTCTGAAGTACTGTGTCAAATTTGATTTAGTTTGAAGATTTTTGATAAGTTTTCATTTCATGCAGCATTGTACTAGAGCTGTGTATACTGCTCCAATTAAAACAATCAGCAATCAGAAATATAGAGATTTCTGTGGGAAATTCGATGTTGGCCTTCTCACAGGTGATGTTAGTTTGAGACCAGAGGCTTCTTGTCTCATCATGACAACTGAAATATTAAGGTCGATGCTTTATCGGGGTGCAGATATTATTCGCGACATTGAATGGGTAAAAGGGGTTTTATGTAGCATTCCTTTAATTGTAGTCTTATCATGTCTTTTGCTGCTGAAAGCTCTTGTTAGTTTTTTTCCCTAGTTTGTAAACATCATATTTAGATTGTTGCTTTTTGTTGTGACACTATGAATGTAGGTTATTTTTGATGAGGTGCACTATGTGAATGATGTTGAAAGAGGTGTGGTTTGGGAAGAAGTCATAATCATGCTTCCGAGGCATATTAATATCGTCCTCCTTTCAGCCACGGTATTTTCTCCTCTAGCATTAGAGTTCCTTATAAGCTTAGTGCTAGTATATGTTAAAACTTGGAATTCCCCATCTTAAATGGCGGGGTCTGATATTGAGTAACTGGAGAAGCACCCTCTATTGTTTGCCTGATGAAACTAGTTACAATTGGTGATGAACATTGGCTATAGAGTGTATTCTTGATGGTTTCCCTTTTGACTTTCTAAAATTAACAATTAACTGATCATTCTTAACTTATGCTATTTCGTTCTTTGATTCATTTTACTTCCTTAATAAAACAATTGCGTTCTTTGTTTCTCTTATTCTGCTTTCCACATGCTGACATCAGTGTAATATAATATACAGGTGCCTAATACAGTTGAGTTTGCTGATTGGATTGGTCGGACAAAACAAAAGAAAATTCATGTCACTGGGTAAGTAGTCAGTATCTGCTTGTGGATGAAGCTAGATTCTTGATTTCTACCACTAGTTTTTGATCTTTTCAAACTACTGATATTTTCTTCATTTCGTTTACTCCCACCTTTCATTGCTTCTTTTTTGCTCAACATTTTGGATACTGCAGAAAATATCTGTGGTGTCTTTTTGGGTTAACTTCTGACACTAGCTTCCTGTTGCATATTCCATCAGGACATCAAAAAGACCAGTCCCGCTGGAGCATTGCCTGTTTTATTCTGGAGAACTTTACAAAATATGTGAGAGAGAAAATTTTCTACCACAGGGGCTAAAGGCTGCTAAAGATGCATACAAGAAAAAGAATTCAAATGCAGCTAGAGGTGGGACTAGTTCATCTACTGGGTCTTCTGCAGTTCAGGGGGCTAGAGGTCAGAAACGTGAAACTTTTAATCGAGGGAAACAAAATAAACATTCTGGTCCACAAAATTTTGGGAACTATTCTGGGACTGGTTGGGGGAATCAAAGCAATGGAGGTGGCCAGAATAGCTGGAGCTCTAGGAGAACAACATGGTTGACGCTTATTGACAAGCTCTCAAAGAATTCACTATTACCTGTAAGTTGCATTGTACTATCATGTTGCTTACGTTCTTTAACTGCGTAGCATGTTTGTTTTGGTTTGTATTTGAAAATGATTGTGATGGATTATATGTTGGTTTCTTTATTTTTCCCATCTTAAATAAGAATGGGAAATGCAAAACAAAAAAATTGAAAAGAGAACGACAATTTACAAATAATAATCCTCCAGAAGCAACAGAGAGGCAGAGAACAGGAAAAAGTGCTGTCAAATATACCTCTTCAGTATGTTGATTTCGGATATATATATATATATATTAAAGTGATATTGAATTTTATTTCTAATAACTGCACAAAACCAGCAATTTGCACTACAATCCAGCCTCTTCTGGTAGCAATAAAGAGGCCAAGAACAGGAAAAAGTGCTGGCAGATGTATCTCTTAGTAGTGTGATTTCTAATATGCATATTTAGTTTTCATAGCTGCTATGAACTTGCGATGTTCACATCATCAAGCTTCCAGTTTGATCCATTGTATCATTGATTTTGATCCTGGTGACTGTTTTAAGTGGACATTTACTTTCTGACTGTCTCAGTGCTAACTTTCACGTTCATCCTTAGTCAATGGACTTTTGCATTACCAATTTTACCAGGACTGTGTGAACTTATTTTCGAGATGCCTTCATTATTATTATATTTAATTAAAAAATGTTTGTAGAACCCCACAATGTTTTTTTCCCCCACAATTTTACCCCCTCTTTCTTAACATGACAATTTTTCCATTGCCTTCATGTAGGCAGTTATATTTGGTTTCTCAAAGAATCAATGTGATAAATCAGCCAACAGCATTACGGGGACTGACCTCACTAGTAGTTCCGAGAAAAGTGAGATTCGTGTTTTTTGTGATAAAGCTTTTTCACGGCTGAAGGGATCTGATCGTAACTTACCTCAGGTTTCATCTTCTAGATATTCAATTTTTAAATTTGTATAAATGATTTTTATTCCGGAAGTTCTAATTTGATTGTGATGTAGGTTGTCAGAGTTCAAGGCCTTCTTTGCAGAGGAATTGGTGTACATCATGCAGGTTTGCTTCCAATAGTAAAGGAAGTTGTTGAGATGCTCTTTTGTCGAGGTGTGATTAAGGTAAAAGCATTCATTTGCTGTATTGGTTTGATGGTGGCACATCCACATTTGATTGCTCTGCTTTTAAACGATGCTGCATTTTTTTATAGAAGTTGGAGGTCTCATTAAAAAATCCCTTCGTATTCGTTATATACTAAGAAGTATGTTAACGAACATTGGAAGGAAGAAAAGAGTACCTCATATTTCATTGAATAAAACACCCATTACATACGATACCACGAAATACCCTCAAACGAGGATAAATGCCCTTACAAGAAACATAATCACCTAAAACTCTCGCCTTCTCGACCACAAAAATCTAGAGGCAACCACCCTATACCTAAAAAACCCTCCATCAAAAGGAAAACATCCCAACAGTTAATGTTATAAAATACAAGAAAACAACACCTGAAACCATTAAACCAAAAACATCCGCTTCTGAAGGGAACTCCACAAAATACCAACATGATTCAAAATCACCAAAAAATCAGCTCGATAAGATGTCTTCAATGAACCAAAACCACACTTCCTTCCCTTCAATCAAAGTATCATTGCCACTTAATTCAAAACTCTTTTCTTTTTCTTGCGTTTCTTCACCACACGATTAGTTCTAAATTTCCCAGGGATAGGGGGTACCACTGGGGTGTCTTCCATTAATTGAATTGCGTCACTAGATGAACCATGAGAAGTAAAGAGACCCATCATAAGAACATCTTCCGAGGCCCTGAGGCTAACTCCATCATAATCCACAACCTCCATTGTGTGTAACCCCAATTTAATACTCGAATTCTCATCGCTTTTGACACTCTTTATGAGTGGAACCTCTTCTAATTGGGTACCTTCAATTGCAACATCTTCGACGGGGCAATTTAAACCTGAGGATGACACTGACGATCCTGACAAAGAATTCTCCGATGTATCCCCGAGAGAACAAGTCAGATCTGGAGAATCATCGACTTCCTCAGGGGTCCAAGAAGTTGGTTTGAAAGAAGGCTCAACTTCATGCACCATGATTTCATATAAATTAGAGCCGACCTTCAAACTCAACGACTCATCAATTCTCACTTTAGACTCTGTGAGGATTTAAAGTTTTGCACGATCAAAAGATGAAGGAAACTAAGAGCTTTCATCAATTGATATTAGTTCGCCCCACCTAGCTGCAATGTTCTTGAACGTACCCCAATTCCACGCGTGAAACGAAATCCCTTCGTAAACAACCCATACTCGACGGCATTGAACCACTAGACTCTCCGACCAAGGTTCAACTCTAGAAAACCACTCTGCAAGATTCTCTGATTGTTCATTCTTAACCCTTCTCAACAAAACAGAGTCCTCGAATATCATGAGAACTACATTCCCAGCAGCTCTCATTAACGAGAAACCATTGAGACCTTTGTCTTGCATTTGGCTAGCAAGATCACCTATTTTGGTATAGTTCTTGCACCACCCCATTAGGCAGTTATCCAAAACTTGAAGTTTAGCTTCGTCGACCACACCGATTACTGTATGGAGATTGTTACTTGTAACATCTTCCCTCTCATGCTTTTGGTGAACCACAGGCAAAGACTTTCTCCAAAAAGAATGTCTTGGGTTGTATATGGCAAAAGAGACTCCAATTTTACTACCATCAATGCGAGCGCCATTCGTCTTTGAGATCGCTCTCCTGGCTTCTCCAATCTTTGCAAAGAGAATGAAACCGAACCGAAACCCCTTTGAATTCCTTTTTGTTGGAATGAAGGCTTCAATAACTTGACCGTATGGGCAAAATAACGATCCAAACCGCTTCCAATGGATCTTCTCTGGTAAATTAACAATGTATAACGTAAAGCAGCCAGTTCTATACCCATTGTTGATTCTTGGATAATCTTTCTTCCACCAGTGATTAAGACCATGGGAATCCTGTGGTAGGATTTCCGCCTTAGAAATCTGCGCAATGGCCTCTTCCACGCTCCTTGCTTCAACCAACGAATCATCCCTATTCTTGTTTGTCACCAACACCATCCTCTCATATTCATCCGCTGCCACTGTACTACTCAGCTTCTTCCTCTCCTCCTCTGATTTCTGCACAGTCCTTGTCTACTGCCCATGTCTCTGATTTCGTTGCTCTGCTTCAGTCACCTTCGACAGTATAAAATCCATACGTTTCGTCTTAAAATCTGATTTTTTCAAAGGCTTAACGAGCTCATTTTCCTCTATCTCGGACTGACTCGATCTTCTGTAACTGCCACACGATTCTTGGACGTCATTTTTGAATGCAGTTTTGAACGAAAAACCAGAGAAGTATAATGCTAGGGAAGATATGCCTCCGTACGTGAAAACCCAGAGCCAGCAACGGCGATCTGGAAATATAAGTTTTTCTCAGGAAGATTTCCGTTGAACGGCAGTGGGTATTCACAGTAGAGTACTTGGGTTTTTGTCACGAGCTTCCGGCGAGCACAGTGGAACGGTTGAAATGAAACTTGGAAGACTGCTGGTGGAAAAGAACGACGGAGAAAGGCAAGTAGATTTGCTCCGATTGAAGAGGAATCTAACAAAAAGAACCAGGAATAAGGAAACGCTGTGGGTAGACGAAGATCCTTGAGAAAAACGGCGTCAAAAGGAGGTCGGAGTGCGGCGGTGGACGGTGGTCGGAGGACGGCAGACGACAAGCGACGGACGGTGGAAGGCTAACGATGGGTGACGGTAGTGAGGGCTGTATAAACGACACTCATATTTTCTCTCTCCCTCTTCCCCTGGAAATTTGAAATTTGAAAACGCTCAGACTTTTTAAACGATGCTGCATTTTGTGTTTCAGGAAACTATTTGGGAATGAGTATTGGTTTGGTGTTATTAGGATTTTGTTTTAGCATGCATTTTGCTTTCCTTCAGACAATTTAGATGTGCAAACTAGTTATTGCTTGTTATTTATGTTGTAGGTTTTGTTTTCAACTGAGACATTCGCGATGGGGGTTAATGCTCCAGCCAGAACGGTTAGTGATATTTGACATTGTTGCTATTGATGCTAAATAGGATTACAGTTGCATAATTCATATCCTGGACTGCCATCTTGTGTTGCTTAATTGGATGCACTCAAGACTGAGTTTGTCTGTTCCAACTTTTACAAGGAATGTGAGCCACATTCTTATCTTGCACTAGAATTCATCTCTTTTTTGTGCATGTATTTGAAGTTTTGATGATTGGCAAATGCTATTTTGTGCTTTTACACAAGTTAGCACTTTGTAGTATAGAAGCAAATCGTCTTTAACCTATACATATTGGTTTACTTATATGTACTTTCTTTAATCTGATTTTGACTTGTGATTTTATGCAGGTTGTATTTGATACGTTAAGGAAATTTGATGGCAAGGAATTTAGATCGGTGCTTCCTGGGGAATACACTCAAATGGCCGGTCGTGCTGGCAGAAGAGGACTTGATAAAACTGGTACAGTTATTGTGATGTGCCGTGATGAAATCCCTGAAGAAAACGATTTGAAACTTGTTATAACTGGAACTCCTATGAAGCTTGAATCTCAGTTCCGATTGACATATATCATGATACTGCATCTCCTTCGTGTGGAAGAACTGAAGGTACTTCATGGTTTTGTAGTTGACGGACTATTTATCCCAAAATATTTTAAGATATAAAATTATCTTCTCTGTCCTCTTCATCTTTCTTATAAATTATTTTATGAAATGATTATAATTGCAAAAAAATATATATATAATAAATCATTCTTTCTTTTCCACTGTTTAACAAAACAGATTAAAAGTTACTTTCTTTTCTTCCGTTTATTAATTTTAATTATTCTAACAATAAAATACACAATTATTTCCTTTTCTTAACCTTCTCTCTTTTCTATCCTTATACAAAGTTTAGCTACCGGTTAGTTTACTGACATTAATTGGAAACCATAATGGTTTTTGATTCCAGATAGAGGACATGTTAAAACGGAGTTTTGCTGAATTTCATGCTCAGAAAAAGCTTCCAGAGCAGCAACAACTCCTAATGCGAAAGCTTGCGCAGCCAAAGAAAACTATAGAGTAAGTGTTTGCATGATAAAAACTTGGTTGCTGACATGTCATAGGTTTGAAAGCTTTCTTCCTGCAAAACATGCTTTGTTAGTGCTCATTTGGGTGGTTTGGGGCTTTGGGCTATGTTTTAAATTGATACTACTCTAGTTCTACTTTTTTCTGTTTTGTGATTTGAGAAGTTCTATACTGGATTGGTCTTATATATTGTACTTGGTGATGGTGATGGTCTGGTCTGGCTGGGTTTTTAGCCGACCTGAGTATTATACCCCCACCTGATACCCAACTCGACTAAGGTTTTGGGAGGTTCCACCCGACCAGAATTTTGGGGTAAGAACCCGCATCTGACCCGACTACGCAAAAAAAAATTGCTTTATTTGGAAAAATAGGGACCACATAAAAAATATAAAGGGGTATTATAGCAATTATCCCTAAATATATAGAGGACAATTATACTATTATCTTGGGTTTGGTCGGGGATTTTTTATCCTATACCCAACCCGGATTTAAAAAAAAACCCTACACTATAGGGTCGGGCTGGGTCAGACGCCATCTGGTTCATGTAAAATGACCATCCCTAATTGTACTGCATGTTTACTTCTATCAGCTGAGAAAAGAAAATACTTAATCTAGTTTTCTAAATGCTGAAAGTAACATGGCAAGACCGTGTTCCGATTCTTTGTGATTGTAATTTCAATAGCATTCTATGAAACGGAATCAAAGTGGGCTTTAGTTTTTGAGATATAATGTTCCAGTACCCTTACTGGATGTTGGTAGCACTATCATAATGCACTAATTTGTAATCACTATTGAAGCTAGTCATTGGTGTAGTGATTTTCAGCAGCGTCTCTGTGTGTATAGCTCTTTTCAAGTTTGATATTTATCCCCATTTTAATGGTTAAAATTTGCTTGTAGATGTATTAAAGGCTCAGCTCTTTCAAGGTTGATATTTATCCTCACTTTAGAAGTCATTATTTGTTTGTAGATGTATTAAATGTGAACCAGCATTTGAAGAGTACTATGAGATGCACACTGAAGCTGAGGAACACAGGGAACATATAACAAAAGCTGTCATGCAGTCTCCTGTAGCCCAACAATTTCTAACCCCAGGGAGAGTAGTTGTGGTGAAATCTCAATCAGTGAGTTAATTGAAATTTGTTCTTTGCATGTTTCAGCCTGTCATATTATGGTGCTACAGTATTAGTCATGCACTTATATAACCTCCTTCAATAACATATACGTAGAACGATGTTTTACTTATGACCGAAGGAAGCTTATCTCTTTCAGTATTGAAAGCCTCGGTTTTTGGGGCAAGTTTTTGGAACACTAAGAATTTCTCATGTATCTTCCCCCTTCCTGACAGACCAAGAAAAGTTTGTCTTCTGCACTTATTGTCTCGATGATGATTATACTACTTGAAGCTTAATTGTTTGGATTATTTTCTATAACATGCAGCTTAATTTTTTGGATTATTTTCTATAACATGCAGTATGCATGACTTTTGCAACCTTTGAAGCAAATTAAAGAACTAACCATGCAATAATAAACCGGTTGATTTTCAGCACAGTTTTCTAATATTCTTCAACGTTAATTTATTGGAGGAGAAAGTAAAATTAAAATCCGATCACTATGATGAAATGAAATGTTCTTTCCCATGTATAGTTTTTGCTGCTGCTACGACATTCTGTGCTGTATTTTTGGTTTGGTTTTCCTGTTATCTCTTGTTTGAGGATCTTATTTCAGCGTCTTACTCATGTTGATCCATCTAAAACGGTGGCATTTTTCATTTCATCGTTTGGTCATGGGCATTAAACTTATGCACTTAAAATTGACAGGCGCAGGACCATTTACTAGGAGTTGTCCTGAAATCATCTTCTGCCAATAACAAACAATATATATTGTGCTACTTCTTAAACCTGATGTTCCAACAATGACCCAAACTCCCTCAGACAGAAGTAACTTGCAAGATAAGAAAGGTGCCGACTTCCATCAAGGCTATGTGCTACTACCAAAATCCAAGCGTGGCCTTGAAGAAGATTACCGCTTATCTGCTGGTCCACGTAAAGGGTCAGGTATCATCAACATAACACTTCCCCACCATGGTGTGGCTGCAGGATTGAGTTTTGAGGTCAGAGAAGCTGACAATACAGAATTCTTATGCATATGCAATAGCAAGTTAAAATTGGACATACCTGGACTTCTTGAATATGGTAGCAATACTGCCTTCTCCTACACTGTTCAGCAGCTCTTGAAATTGAAGTCTAATGGAAACAAATATCCTCCTGCCTTAGATCCACTTAAAGGTATGGCTGTTATTTTACCCATGGGGATGTTTATTTTTTGGGGAAATTTTAACTGCATCTCCTCTAATAGTTTCTTAGATCTGTAAATGATGGTAAGAAATTCAGCAACTTAAAGACTCTGATTTAGCCGTGTGACATGCAATTCTAGATGTTCTCAGAAACATAGTAGTATAAACAATCACTTTTGCTGCCTTGTTGACACAGGACAATGATGACATCTTAGTCTAAAACAAGAAAAACTCAAAAGCCCTCATGCAATTTGCTATCTGTTGCTTATAGGTTATTCTGCCTACCTACGTGAGACAGGTTTCCAGCATATAGGATAATAATTCACATTGAGGGTTTTCTTTTTTTGCCCTAGTGTGTTGAACTCATACCCACATGGATCGCGGTACGCTCAGGAACGTGGAATGGGATCGCAATTCGTTAGGTCCCTAAAATTCGGTACGAGGGGGGTAGACTCATTTCGGATTGCTCCAGTACGATGTACCATAAAAATTGGTACGATGTACTAGTTTCTTAGGTTGCTATTTTTCTACATCAAATTTTATAAGTAATTTCAAGACTTCAAATATCTTAGAGTAACTTCAATATTATAGATTTCATTCAGTAAACTTCAATACTTCAAAGTTGAAAGACTAAATTTATAATTAAACCAATATTTTAAACAGTAACATACAACAGTAAAAAGAGTTGGTCTTTACTTGGGTTTATGAAATATTAACTTTACTTTTTTTCTTCTCACACTTCAACGCTTCCTCATCTTCCTTTCTTTTCCTTCTCTAAAATGCCAGTCCATCTTCCTTTCTTTTCCTTTACCAAATTACCTATCAAAAAAATTTGTCGACTCTACCGCCGACTGGCAAGATCAGCCCTTCCACCGTCTTTGTTACTGCCCCTTCTCCTACTGAATCCTTACCCCTATATTTGTTTCTTTGTTTTTGTTGTGATGGGCTTTTGTTTCCTTTGCTTTTGCTGTGAGGGTTTTTGTTTTCTTTGGTTTGTTGTGGTCGGTTTTTTCTTTCTTTGGTTTGCTTTCATGGGGTTTATGCTTCCATTATTTTCGCTATGGGTTTTTGGTACACTAATTTCACCGTTTCGGTACGCGAACGGACGGCGAATTGGAACGGACGAACTGAAATGAGATTTGTGGGGTGGAATGCGTTCGTACCGTGTTTTGGATCGTAGCGTACAGTACGTAGATCGTGGGCTATTGAGCGATTTATGTAACTATGGTTGAACTTGAACATGTTTTCCTCTAAACCTTATAGATTGGTATGGCAAGCAGCACGTTTGGCGAGAAGAATTATTTCAGGAAACTATTTAAGAAAGATTTGGAAAAAGTACAACGTTCCTAAAATACAAATTTAGTCCTTTCTTTCCATTCATGAACATGTTCTTTTGATGTTGTGACTTGTGAACTTAGGATCTGTCAGCACTTTGGACTTTGGTCATCATAACTTGGGATTTTCGGTTAACCAAAATAGACCTTTCTAATGGTAGTGTTTTTTTTGTTCAGATCTGAAATTGAAAGACATGGATCTTGTTAAAACATACTACGAATGGACCCGTCTTCTGCAAAAAATGTCAGAGAGTAAATGCCACGAATGTATAAAGTTGGAGGAGCACATTATGTTGGCTAGAGAAATTAAGAAACATAAAGAGGAAGTTAATGCTCTTCAATTTGAGCTATCTAATGAAGCACTCCAACAGATGCCAGAATTTCAAGGCCGGGTATGCCCTTGCCATGTTCTGCTATGAATAAGATGGATTTTCCAATGTTGACCTCTATATTTGGCATCTTTTATAACACTTCAAACTTAGTGCAGATTATGTTCTGAAAGAAATTGGTTGTATAGATGAAGACCTTGTGGTTCAAATAAAGGTCGAGTTGCGTGTGAGATGAATCAGGGGAGGAACTGATATGCACAGAATGTTTATTTGAGAATCAACTTGATGACCTCGAACCCGAAGAAGCAGTAGCTATAATGTCTGCCTTCGTGTTTCAGCAAAAGAACACTTCTGAACCTTCTCTTACATCCAAACTTTCGCAGGCCAAACAAAGGTTATCTTCCTATCCTTCTCTTTATATATGAAGTTTATTTTGCATAGATTATTTTGCTTTGATATTCTCGTCTGAATGCTGCTGGTGTAATTAATGTGTCCAAACCATAGTCCTATGCTTGAATTTCTTTCACAAAGATTGTTTTGCTTAATATCCTCACACTTATAGTTTGCATAAGAGCTGGGTTGTGCTTCAGCTTGTGTACTTACAAGAAATTATAGATTACGCTTCTGAGACTATGATTTTTAGATTGAAATTAAGGGTTCTATAGCTCCCCTTCTTTGCTATGGTGAGAATTTAACCTGAATAATTATTTCTACAGGTGTATGACACAGCTATTAGACTTGGTAACCTTCAAGCAGAGTTCAAAATACCAGTAACACCCGAGGAGTATGCACAAGAAAATCTCAAGTTTGGTCTTGTTGAAGTGGTTTATGAATGGGCGAAGGTTTCATACCTTAACATGCTGATTAGACCTTGATCTAGGTTTTGGTTTGTCATCTTATATCTTCCTTGTTGCAGGGTACCCCATTCGCCGATATTTGTCAGCTCACGGATGTTCCCGAAGGCCTTATAGTACGAACATTGTCAGGCTGGATGAGACTTGTCGTGAATTCAAACCGCTGCAGCTATAATGGGTAATTCATCGCTTTACAAGAAAAGGACATTGCTTCCAATGCCATAAAGCGTGATATAGTTTTTTGCAGCTAGTTTGTACTCACTGGAGTGTGACATGTACATTAGTCTGTGATTAATGACTATGGCATGGATAGATAAGATGATAGTCTTTAATCAAAACAACTTGTAACCATTTTGCCTTTAGTTCTGGAAGCCAGCATATTGAGATTGTTTCCATCTACAGATCAGGTCAGGACCCAAGACATTTGACCTTACCAAGATTACCATCGACCTAGTTGCCTCGACCTTTTTTAAACTTCGATTTGTACATTAGATGTCTTTAAAAGTATGATGAACATTGTTCAAAAGAATGAAATTCTGTATTGTATTTTCTTAGTTAACCTATTTTATAGACTAGAAGTACAAGAGATAAAAGGAAGGAAATAATTCTACCAAAAAATAGTTATCTAATCCCAAATCTTTAGGAACAAAATATTTGCTGATTTACACAAGAAAGCCAAAGACAATTGTATACTATTTTTTACAAGGAAATATGATAATACACGATATTTAGCACACTTTTGGAGAATAATCTCAGCTATAACTCACAAAATACCTTGTGCCATAGCTCCAAATTCGGATTCCGCACTTGATCTGGCTACAGTTTTTGTGTCTTACACTTCCATGTCACCAAGTTCTAAGAAACACACTGACCTAAAGTGACCTTCGATCTATGGTAAGTAATATGTCTCGGTAGCTTCAGGATAGTTCAAAATTTCTCTTGAACTATAGTTTTTTTCTTCAATATTAACTTTCAGGTAATGTATCACTTGATAGATAGCTTGAAGGTGAATTCTCTTGAGATTATGCATGAATTGACTTTTATATGATCAGATTTCAGCATGATGAGTTTTCCAACCATATTTTAATACCTTTGTATTGTAACTGGTTGACTTAAGTAGCCTCTCCGAGTATATGATTAGGGTTTATTGGTGTAATTGGTTTACTTCAAAGCATTCATGTTTCTTTAGATCAGTGACATATTTTTGTTGCGAAAATCCATTGTTTAGAACAAAAAAATCTCAATCCAAGCATGAGGTGATTGTTTCAAGCCATACATATCTTTTAACTTGTATAACTTGCACATACCAGTGACCTCAATGCTTAGAGAGAGAATATTATCTTTGAGGTTTTAGATTAAAGCACAACGTCTGCTTGTTGTTTTGAAAATCTTTTTGAACCTTAACTCTAAATTTATAAATAGGTGAAAGAAGATGAAAGATCAATGAAAACAGTCGGTTCATCGAATTCAATCATAACTCTTCTTAGGCTTGGCGAAGCGAAATAAACCTAAAAGAGAGTAACAAAAGTTGAGGCATCAATATCGTGTAGCGTAGATGCTAACTAATAAGAGAATCAAGTTTTGTTGGTTACCACATCTGAAGCAGCTGGAATCCATTCGTTAGTTCCGGGATTTGCCTTGCAGAAGAATTGTAATTGGTATCTGAATCTGGTTCTAAAACTAAAGTTCCTACCATTTGTGTTTGTCTACCCTAATCAAGAAAGAATCCATTTTTTTTAAGATTGATCACACATATATTAACAATTTTTTAACAGGTTTGATACAAAAAGAATTTTAGGGCGGACATCATATGTAACTAACCAACCACTAATATGAAATCAAACTCAATTTTTTTTAATTTTTTTTTTCAAAATGATTATAATTCATTTTAAAAAACTTTGCTTCCATTATAAACTTTTTCTGCATTCAAATTTGAAGGGAACCAAAAAATTAAATAGCAAAAGAAAAAAATACTACACAAAATCACAATACAAATGCTGGCATGGTAACATGTGTTATAATTTTTAACATTAAAATGCGAAGAAAATTAATATCAAACAAAAAACATAGGCGATATATTTTCAGCATATAAGATAATAATCCTTTTGGAATGGTCTTAATCCTTAGTCTTAATAATATAGACATTTATGGATCGAAATTTTTGAGTCAATTTAGATACTATATTTCATTCCCCACAATCGATTCGATCTGATATGTATAAAAATTAAAGGCTTAATGCCTAAATAAATGCCCAAACTATACCTTTGGTGCCAAATAAGCCCCTACATTTTTTTTGCCCATCCAGGTGCTTAACGTTACAAACGTTAGCACTTTAGGTGCCTTGGCCGTCAACGACGTTAGTTTTCTCCGTTAATTGACAAGTGTTACAACATGATAATTTTAAACACTTTATATAAAATTAAAAAAAATAAAATTATATATATTTTTTAAAAAGAAAACACATAAATTTTGAAATAACCCCTAAACTTTGAAAACCTTCATTTCAACCCCTAAACCCATGCCGACCGCCACCGTCGAAGAAGCTCCACCCGACCTCTCCCCCAACTACTAAAACCCTCATAAATTGTGATCGACTGACAATCGATCTACGACAAATCTACATTTTATATCCCGCGAACCCTAGGATGAATCCATGCGATTTCGATGGTGAATAGGCAACAACTATGGATATACTAGGACGATGACAAGGATTACGTCAGCAGTGGTGGTCGTGATCGAAGAGGGCGGCGACGTCGAATTAAGGTTAGGATTTAGAATTTTCGGGTTTTTTTATAATATAAGAAAAATTAGGGTTTTTTCTTTATAAATATAATAATATTTTTAATATTCTTTTAAAAAAATAAATTTCAAAAATATCAAGTTGAGACATGTTTAACTTAACGGAGAAAACTAAATACGTTAACGACCCGGGCACCTAAAGTGCTAACGTTTGTAACGTTAGGCACCTAGATGGGCCAAAAAATGTAGGCACTTATTTGGCACAAAAGCTATAGTTTGGGAATTAAGACAAAATTAAATGATTTTAAAATATATTTCGTTAAAATATTATTATAAATTATATAAATATTAATATTATATTTTAATATTTAAATTAACAAAGAAATCATTTGGACAAATCAGACCAGGTCAGGCTTGAGTCCAATTTTTTGAACCCAATAATGACGTCAGTCCATTACATATCTTAGTGATAAAATAAAGGGTAAATATAGTAATGGTCACTGAACTTTTTTAAAGCTTTCATTTATGCCCCCTAACTTTTAAAACTTAAAATACAGTTAGGGGTGTTCAAATTTTCGAACTAATTCGGTTAACCGATCGAACCGAATTAGTTCGGTCGATTAACGGTTAAGAAAATTTTTAGAATTCGGTTAACGGTTAATTCGGTTTGAAATCGGTTAATTAACCGAATTAACCCTTAAATATTTATTAATATTTTTTTCATCCCATAATATGTTGTCCTCCACTTTCTTTAATTGCTCCTCGATTATCAATTTTTTTACCTTGATTTGTGTAAGGTATGGGGCTATGGGCACGAGATGGGTGGAGGCGTGGAGCATGAATCTGCATGAGCAATATACTACCCTCCACTCTCTCCTTTTCCAATTCTCTATTCAAGGTTCCTTCAAACTAATACTACTTAATATATTCTTTATATAATACATGCGGGCAAGTATTTATTATATTCATCAATGTTTATATAAAATTACATATATTTATGAGTGGATGAAGTACTTGTTTATATATATATATATATGTATATACTTCATTACTATTTAAAATTTTAAATGTAGGTTAAAAAAATGATAAAACCCATCATACCATGTTTAATAATACAAATTAATGGAATATGTATATTTTTAATCATTTAATTTTGGTAATGAAACAATTCTGTCCCGGTGCTATTGTTTGCTTTCTATATATCTATCTAAAGTTAATATATACAATAATATATACAATTCTGTCCCGGTGCTTTTGTTTGCTTCTATATCTATCTTCATTTTGAAACTCTTTATTTTTACTTTCTCTTGGGAGAAATAGCCTTTTTGTTCATACTTTGCTTGAATTACATAGTCAAATCTTGGGAACTTTTATGTGTTTTAGTTTGAGTTTTTTATCAATTGCAAAACCTAGGTTTATGCTATCTCCGATCACAATTTTCTTACCTTCTTCATCCACTTCATGTTCAAGAGGCATGTGCAGTAAGTCCTATATAAAGGAGCTAGATATCTTCCTGATTGTAGCATCAGAAAAATCAAGCATTTCACCTAGCAATAGTAGCTATCTTCATGCACCATTTATTTTGTAGAATTTTAAATTTGTTGGTTTGTTTGAACTAAATTGATAGATACAAATATCTTATTTTAATATAATGTTTGAATCAAATTAATTAGATATTATAAACTATTTTTTAATTAAAAATATTAAATTCGAAAGTTTTAAAAAATTTCGGTTAATTCGAAAATTAACCGAAATTTATTCGGTTCGGTTAATACTTTCATAAAAAAGTTTCGTTCGGTTAACAGTTAAAGAAGAAAAATTCGGTTTAGGGTATTTCGGTTCGGTTTTAACTGAATGAACACCCCTAAATACAGTCCTCCAACATTTAGTCCGTTTGCAATATAGTCCCTGACGTAATCGCCTGTTTGACGCCGTTACACTACCGTTAGTACGTTTGTAATATGGTCACTAAACTTTTCAGGCGCTTGCATTTAGGTCCCCCAACTTCTAAAACTTACAACACATCCCTCAATCATTCTAAACCCCAAATTCCTTTTCGATCTTTAATTTCCTTTTTCTCTTTTCTCTTCTCATTTCCAGCGTAACTTTTCAGTCGGGGATGCATGGGAAATTCTAATATAACTTTGAATTATGTGGAGGTGTTAACTTGAATAAGGGTCCATTGAGAGAAGACCCAACCAAGGGACTATCGGGACCATCAACGATTGAATGTGTAATGTTAGATATAAGTCATCTAAGGTGAAACATAGATGTTCGATGAAATGCTTTTGAGAAAAAATGGGGTTAGAAATGCAGAGTTGACAAATACTACTAAGATGAACTAAGTATCATTGTTGAAAGTTACCAACAAAGCTGAAATTATTTTGTATAAATGGCTTATAATAATTTCTTCGTTTAATCATTGTGGTTAAAGATTTTCCAACAGATGATCAAATATAATAAAATCATAAACAGTGCATTCACCTCTTAGTCTCTTTCGCTCACGTGCACTTTCGTTTGGTTTTTGTTTTTCAATTTTCCGCCATGTAAAATTGTAAACCCAAGCAGTGCTCTGTCTTTTAACTTTTTATTTACAAAAAAAATGGAGGAAGAATTACTGGAACGCAACACCGATTGCGTTTAATTTTTAGCCTCTCCCCTCACTTGCAAGAAGGTATTTATTTTCTCTTTTAGGCTATTCGGAAGTAAGTTTTTCCTCTTTCGCACTTTCCCATTTTCAGCTCACATTGTGTGTTTTTTGTGAAATTTTTATGTTTCTGTAACTGCATGTTAATGATATGAATATTCAGTGTTAGTTTGAACCAAAACCATCTAATTTTCTTTCTTTCTTCTTAATCAAAACTTTTAGTACTCTTATGAAATATTCAGTCTATCATAATAGAAGTGAAAGAGGGTCCTAGGCTAAATTTTTTTATCTTCTTGTTTGGTTTTTCTTTAAATCAGGGATTTGGTTGAGTATTGACATAGTGAAATCACCAAGTTCAATCCGAGAGACTGCTGGTACTAGTTTACTGGGAATTGTATTGATCCGACCTATGGTTTTCGGCGTCCTGTGAGCTCGTATTATTTTTAATAAGTTCATGTTGATTATGGGACTGATATAACGTGAACGAATTGGATTTTTTACATGTTTTGGAAATTGAGAACTGTGTTGCAAGTTTTAAAAGTTGGGGGACTAAATGCAAGACCTGAAAAGTTCAGTGATCATATTGCAAACATACTAACGGCAGTGTAACGCGTCAAATGACCGGTTAAATCGGGGACCATATTGCAAACGGATTAAATGTTGGAGGACTTTATTACACGTTTTCAAAGTTGGGAGACCTAAATGAAAACTTTGAAAAGTTCAGTGACCATTACTATACTTTACCCTAAAATAAATATAATTTCCTTTTTCTTTTCATTTTGCTCTTTAATCTGTCTTCTTTTTTTCTTGGGTTTTATTTATAGAATAAACTGATTACATTAAAAACAAATCCTTAATCGCCTTCTTGTTAAATCAATCTTTGCTGTATTGTTTCTCTTTTTCAGTCTTTCTTCTCTCGCACGCTTTCTCCGTCGCTCTGCGCCTTCCCGATGTAAGATTCTTATCAATGCTTTACATCAGTCGCGTTCTACTTACTCTACCTTATTACTATTCTCATATCCTTTTTTAAGAAAACCCTAATTCATTTATTCGCTAAGCTTTGCTGGTTTGATTTCAATTAGGGTTTAAGAAGAACCTGAATCAAAGTCTGGGAGAAGTTTCAGAGTGTTTTCTTTTTCCATGTTGAAAATCTTCCTCTCTGGTTCACATAAGCTGTATATATATTTTGTTATTTGTTTGATTTATTACTAGGTTCTACCGGATTAAACTTTTATTTAATGTCGAAGGCTGATAAAATTTGATTAACTTTTGGGTATCCTGCTCGCAGTTTGTTGATTTATTTATTGTCATCTTTACTCTACTGTTTTCGTTCATAGCCACATTGTTGATTTTTCTAATGCTGCTACTCTAGAAATGATGAAAAACTTAATGTCTTTTTGTTTCCAGAGGCTAATTAACTTGATGCTCGTTGGGAGTTGAAGAAAAATTTCTTGGGCAGAATGGGATTTGATAATGAGTGCATACTGAATATCGAATCCCTGGCTGGAGAATACTTCTGTCCTGTTTGCCGCCTACTTGTCAACCCAAATGAAGCATTACAGTCACAATGCACCCATCTTTACTGCAAACCCTGTTTAACTTATATTGTCAGCACTACTCGAGCTTGTCCTTATATGGTTACTTGGTAACAGAAGCTGATTCTAAGGTAAGTCTCCAATACTCTGCTGACTGGTTCTTATTGTATTGCTACGATTATTGTTTCCTTCCCTTTGACTTTTCCCGCCACATCAAATTACAGCCACTTGTTGAGTCAAATAAGTCACTTGCTGAGTGATTGGGAAGATCATTGTTCATTGTCTCTATCATAGGAGTGGATGCACATGGCAGGGTCCTCTTTCTGAATGTTCAGCTCATTGTTCTGGGTGTGCATTTGGCAATTCTTCTGTTGTATGTAATCGGTGTGGTGTTCAGATTGTGCATCGTCAAGTTCAAGAACATGCACAAAATTGCCCTGTGAGTGCATTAGATCATTGTGTTGTTGTTGAACCATGTTTTATGTAGCATTTGTAGTAAATTTGACTTTTTTTACATATTATTAATACAGAGGGTGCAACCTCAGGCCCAACAGGTTGTGAGTGGTCAGGAAATTTTAGCCCCGGGCTCTATTTCTGATCAGACTCAGGTTGCTTCTTAGGCAGAAACAACTGCTTCTCAGGCCCATACATCTCAAACTGCAACATCCAGTACATCTGTACAGGACCTCATTCAGCCGGCCAATCCAAATCCTCAGTCTCAAGCTGTCTCCCAGGTTTCTGCAGTTACTTCAGAGCACTGGTCTCAACAACAACAACAACAACAAAGTCAGCAATACTACCAGCAGTTTTCTGGATATGACTTGTATTATCAACAACATTACCCGTATCAACATCAGTCATTTCCACAATACCAGCAGCAACCTTTGCAGGTTAATGCATCACATATGGCTGGACAGAATCCAGTCTACTTGCAGACCCAGCCCCAACCTCAATCACAGGTCCAGCCACAGTCGCACTTATCTGTTCAGGTTTCTGTAGTTGCTCAACCTCAGAGCCAGGCACAAGCCAATCAACAGCACCAAACTCACCTTACAATGCCACTGCACTCTCAAATTCTAGCTCAAACTTACCCAACATCTTGGTCCATTCCCAACATCTGGTTCAACCACTTCCTCAAGCTCAGCCACATCCGCAGGTCCAAACTATTCAACCTCATTTG
Organism: Hibiscus syriacus; assembly: GCF_006381635.1. Taxonomy (NCBI): domain Eukaryota; kingdom Viridiplantae; phylum Streptophyta; class Magnoliopsida; order Malvales; family Malvaceae; genus Hibiscus; species Hibiscus syriacus. Next base: position 694,741 of record NW_024062731.1, read on the forward strand.
CAACATGGGAACATGCCTCAGTATCAGCAACATCATTCCCAGATGCAACTCCCAGAGCCCCAACCTCCTCCTGGTCCTCAAGCTCAACATCATTTTCAAGCTCAGCCACAGGCACACCAGCTTCAGCCTCTACCCCAGCCTCAGCTCCAGCCACATCCTCAACCAAGCCAGCCCTTGAATCCAAATTTATTACCACAGACACAACCCACTGCAGCCCAGGCAGTGATGGTCATCAATTATTCGCAATCACAGCCCATCAGCTGGTAGCACTACAAATCCCTTGCATACGCATGCTCAAGGGGGCCTTCATCCACAACAGCATCCTGTTGAAATACAGAATTCCTACCCTCAGCATGCTCCGCAGATGCGGCCACCCCAGTCTCATGTTGCAATTCCAAACCAACAGCAGCCTGGTTCGTTGCCTTTACCCAATCATATGCTGCAACAAGCACATCCTCATTCTGTTCAACATCCACTTTCAACTCAACCACAAAGAGTTATGCAGCCTCCTACGTCACTTATGTCTCATCAATATATGCAGCAGCAACAGCTGTCAACCCAACCGGTGGGCTTGGTTCAGACTCAAATGCATCAACAGGGTCCTTTTGTGCAGCAACAACAGCCCATGCAATCTCAATTTCGCCCCCAGGCCCCTCTCTGTCCTTTCAGCAGCCTCCTCATGCTTATCAACTACCACAACAAAATGTCACAGAATCGAATGTTGTGCATCCCTATCCAACACCTAATCCTGCTGGAAGACCTTTGACACCAAGTCATGGACTACAATCACAGCCATATCCACAGTCTGCACCTGCTATGCTGGTTAAACCCATACAGCTTGGTGCCAACCAGCCATCATATCGAATAGTGTGCTTAGAACCAACAACCAATCTGGGTTAATTCACAACCCGTGTCAGAGATACCAGGAGATCATGGTACTTTACATGTGGCTGAGAAAGAAGCTGGTTTATCTTCCAAGGGAATTGCTAAAAAAGAATCTAATGAGTTGGATTTGACATCTAGTCTTGGAGCTGATATGGTCAACACTAATACTTCAAAATCCAATGCTGATTTGAAATTGATTGATGAAAAACCTGCTAGTGATGTTGGGGATAATAGTACTGGGTTTCACAATTCTACTAATGTGACACGAGAATCTAGACACAAATTTTGTATTGCAGAGGGATACTTTGTGAAGAAAAAATGGGAAGATGCAGAAAGACAGAATTCAACATCAAGATAAAAGTACAGCTAAAGGTCTTGCAGGCAATGAATTTTCTGGAATCCCTCGATCTAGTCAGGTGAAGCATTCTCATTTAGTTCCAGTTGTTGATCAGGGAAGGCATCATTCTCAACAGATAACATATGGGTCTAATAATAACCAACAAAAACCTGCTGCATCTGCAATGTTACAAGCACCTCCGCCCGGACTGCCTTCACATGCACAAGCACCAGGACTTCATCCCAATCAAGTTAGGCCTCAGGGACCAAGACAGACTCTAGTTCCACCTGAAAATTTTGCTCCTCCCTTTGGTGGAGGACCAAGTAGTTATGGTCCTCAAGGGCCTTATAATGAAGCTCCTGTTTCTGGTGCTCCTAGGTTGCCTAGACAAGGTGAACATTTGAATCCATTCCCTTTGGATCATTCCCAACAATTCGGTGATCGAGGAAAATTTGATGATGATCTTAAACAATTTTCTAGGCCTTCTCATTTGGATTCTGGTCCTGTTCCTAAATATGGGAGCTATTTTTCCTCATCAAGATCCCTCGATAGAGGTCCTCATGGTTTTGCTAAGGATATGGGACCATGGGCTCATGAGAAGGACCCTCGTGGTTTGAATTTTGATCCTATGATTGACTCTGGCCCTTCTCGATTCTTGCCACCATATCATCTTGATGATGCAGGAGAACCAGTTGGTCTTCCTGAAGATACTCTAGGCAGACCGGGTTTTCTTGGAACAGTTCCCGGCTATGGTCGGCATCTTATGGATGGTTTTGTCTCTAGAAGTCCAGGCAGAGACTATTCAGGGATATCGTCACACAGATTTGGAGGACGTCCTAGTGATGAGATAGATAGGCGGCGTGGATTCGATGATAGATTTTCAGGTTTTCCTATACATAGGGGTGGGTTTGAGAGTTCTGATCACATGGCAGAGCATTTTGGTCCAGATACTCGACCCCCACACTTCATCAGGGTGAAAATTTTGGTCGTCATAACATGCCTGGTCAGGTGCGGATGGAAGGACCTATTGGCTTTGGTGAGTTTCTAGCCATGAACATATGGGAGAATTTGATGGGCCTGGAAACTTCCGTCAACCACGACTTGGTGAACCTGGATTTAGAAGCAGCTATTCGCTTAGAGAATTTCCCAATGATGGTGGAAGATATACAGTTAAGTGTTGATTTTGTTCTATTCTTGTCGATTATGATATAAAAATACTGCTCATTCATAGTGTTTCTGGAGAACTAATTTATACCTGGGAAATATATCATTGAGTTCCATATATGTTTCTGCTCTTGATCTATTTTGACTCGGTTTTTTCAGGGTGATATGGAATCATTTGAAAATTTGAGAAAGAGAAAACCGGCAAGCATGGGTTGGTGCCGCATTTGTAAGGTGGATTGTGAAACAGTTGAAGGCTTGGACATGCACTCACAAACAAGGGAGCACCAGAAAATGGCTATGGATATGGTTCTGATCATCAAACAAAATGCAAAGAAACTCAAACAGTAAGTTTTCTATTTCCATATCGTGCATGGTGGTTTCTAAACCTTGATTTGCTTATGTAAAATATCTTTTAATTTTTTATGTTGCTTTGTTTTGTAGAACCTCCAGTGATCACTCCCTACGCAATGATTCAAACAAATCAAAGAATGCAAAATTTGAAAGCCGCTCAAATAAGATTAAGTCTTGATATATGTTGTCCCGTAGATTGTGGTTGTCCCCTTGCTGGCTTGGAATTGAGTTTGTCGGTTTGCTATTTGGCGCTTAGTGATGTAGGTCACTCACCCTTGTCTCTTTTCAACTTCTGGGTGGTTTATGCTGGTCCTGTCATTCAGGTTGCTGACATGTTAATGGAGATGGTTTTGGAACTGAAGTTCAGTGGCAGTTAAGTTTGTTGTTTTTACTTTTTTAACATGATATCTGTTTCTTTTAGAACTTCAGTATTTGTGGCTACTTAAGCATTATCTGGTTAAAAGTTGATATATCAGGATATTTTGAAGTAGTGCTTATTTGCTTGTTGAGATGGTATAATTTAGTATGTATGTATCTCTATTGCCTTTCCTTATCCAGATGCTTATTAGGTTGGATCACCGAAGATCCAATATAAGCTTTTGCTTGCATGCTTCAATCTACTGTTGACTCTAGTTTTTTTTGTGTGTGTATATTTAGGATCAGAATCATTTTGTATCATTGTGTGGCATTTAACTAAATATATGAATTCCTTTCTCAATCACCGACACTGTTGAACTGATTATGCAACTTTTCACTTCTATAAAAATGTTGCTACCCAACCATCTTTCTATTGGCAGATGCTTTTGCTCTACCAACTTTTGTTGCCTCTTAATATTGAAGTGAAGAAAATAGAAGTTACACTGGAATGTCATTAGAAATTATTATGAGACAGCCAGATGATAAACATTGGTACATGATGTGGCGAAGTATATATGGAAATGTGTTCTTAAATTGATGTAAACTAGTAGTCTAATTGTGACTTCATATGCTTTCTATAATTAATATCTAAGTTGTTAATGTTGCATTTGAAATTTAGTTCATCTGAAAATATTCTTCTTTTGTATTCCATAATTCAAGTACACAAGTGCTGTGATCTCTAAATATTAGTGCTCAATATTAAATTTAATCAAACAGTTTTGACATGGCATGATCTGCAACAAAAAATATATTTGGGGGCGTATGCTAAGTTTAAATATGATATATTTAGAACTGGCTACAGTTAATCTATAAAGCATTTGGGTAAAGTACTAGAAGTCACTGAACTATATAAAAATGATCTTTTGGTCAGCAACCTTTCAAATGTTAGGAAATGGTCATTAAACTTCCCAAAAGTTACAAAATGGTCATTAAAAACTTCAAACTGTATGATCTTTAAACATATTGAAATACTACAAAATGGTCCTTCAACTTTTGAAATTTTATTGTTATTTTAACTTTGCAAGGGACCATTTGTAATTGTTTAGAAAGTTTGACTATACTGTAACATTTGAAAGGTTGCTGAACAAAAATCATATTCATATAGTCGGTGACCTCTAATGTATTTTACCCAAAACATTTTAATGCTAAAAGCCATTAATGTTGCAACTTGTTAAGGTTTATGGGTGTTCCTTGCCTTATTTGTAGCTAGGATTGCTTAATGAGCTGTATTATTTTGCTAGGAACATGTTTGTGCAATAGATTGCTAAACCTATCAGCCCAAAGCATTTAATCTCTGTCATCTAGTCAAGTCAATTTGAGGATCTATGTGTAGCTTTACCTGTGGAAATTATCATTATAATGCAATGAACATCAAAATGAGGCCTGCTTGATCACTCTAAGCACAAATTAATATAACCATAAGCAGAAGATTGTTGGTTTTTGTACTTTGTTCCTTTTATATGAACTTTTGAAGACTTAAGGCCATGAGAGATAGATCTTCCTTGGTAGAGGATAAGCATTGTTGGCTTAAAGAATAAGCTTCTTGTTAAGGGTGAAATTATCTCCGTCCTGTGGTGGTTTGTGATACTATTATAGGTTCAGTATCCTTTCTTAAAGAATTCATGTTTCTTCTAGTTGAAGTTCAGGAATTTTTTTATCCAAGTTATTGCCATTTCGATCCTTTTTTAATATCTGTTTTAAGACAATATTTTCCTTTAGTTATATTTAATAATTTTTGGGTCCAATGATTAATACCATCACAATTCTTTCAAACTTGATAGAATTGATTTTTATTCTGGTGGAATTTCTTTTTTCTATAATAGATTTTTCATTCAACACCTCTTTTTCGGCGAGCAGACAACATAATGGCTGAAAGGGTCAGTGGGAAGGTTTTGACACATCTTTTTAAGATGTGGTAAAGATTGTGTTCTGCTTTGTGGTAAACTTTTGCTTTGTAATCTTTTTTTTTCAATTTTTCTTTGAAATTGATTTACTGCAAGATATTGTATATGTTGCTTTATTTACACTGATTTTTGTTTTATATATTCTTTTGAGATGATCTTTTAACTTTTTAAAGTCAAATGCTATAATGGAAACTTGTAGTAGTCTGAAATTTTAGAACTGAGAGCTTGGTAAAATTGTTAGTTCGACGGTAAGTTATTCCTTAAAATGTATTCTAGGAATTCTTATGAATACTTGGATTTAGCTAGGTCGTTGACTACCTTCTCTTGTAGTTTAGGAGTGCCTCATCCTTTTGTGGAAGGGATAAAGCTTAGGCAGAGACTCCAATTAGAGTTGCATGTTAGTACGGGTTTGCTTATGCGGATGAGTCTAAAATGCAACCGGTTAATATAAGGCTAAAAAAGACAAATCTGTTGTAATTGAAAAATTTACCAAGAGTAACTTTTTAGAGTAAATTGGGTAACATTTTAGGTTGAAACTGAATATTATGTTTCCCTTAACAATTCATGTAAATTGCATAACTATTCCAGTTGCAACCTAAAAGTTACCATCTAGACATTCTCGGTTGCAACAGAAATGATTACCAATTGTGTAACTTTTTAGAGTATACAGGCAACATTTTAGGTTTAAATCTGCCGTCATGTAACGTTCCCAGTTGTGACCAAAATTATTACCAATTGTATAACATTTTAGATTAGACAAGATAACGTTAAAACCAGCTGCAAATTTGTCTTAGGTTAGGCCACTACACAACAAAACTACCCTGCTTAGGCCATGGGATGTCCTGGGGCTTAGTTTATGTTAGGATGGACAAGAAAGTGCCTTCTATATTTCATTTCAAATATGATTCGTTTTGGAATGTTATGTTAGGAATAGTAAATAATAACGAGCATGGTTATTAGGCCTCATCTCCACTCTTGCTTCTACGGGTATAGGCTAGTAACTGCAGGTCTAACAGGTATATATCACTAGGATCCATCTTTTCCAACTTATGATGTTGAAATTGAGGGGGAAAAGTGTTAGGTGTTTCAGTATAGGATCTAACAAGTTATGACTTAATTTTTCGAATACCAGTGATGCATTTTCTTCTTGTTCTTGCAGTTCATTTTTGGTTCCGTCTGTTTTGACTTGAGCCTTATGCACATTTGATGTAATATCGTGGAGACATTAATCTATAGTCTTATTGACTTTAATATATTTATATACTATGATCCGTTCGTAAAACATTGATAGTTTCTATATTCAGTTGGTCATATTCGAGAAATTCCAATTCCAAGTATTTAGTCAAGCGGAATTGGGCTTTTGATATGTTTATGTTCCTATAATTCTCTACGACTCCCTTTAATTTATGATCTTAAAGTATTTAAGGTGCAAAGTCTTTGATCTCACTCTAAAATGAGACATGATAGAGTGGAAAGTAATTTACTACAAACATAAATAACAATCAAGTAGAAGTTGACTTGGCAGCCAAAAAGAGAGTAGAAGATACCAATGTTGATTTGTTTCCAAGGGAATTACTTTATGGGCGTTCATCATCCAAATTTCTGTAGTTAGTTTTGAAACTTTCATAATGCTCAAGTTAGTCATTATGTAGGATCTGTTTCCCGTTCAATGATTCTCATGATTTTCAATTCTGTAAGATGTCAAGTCTTGGATCGACTGTATCTGCTCTGCTCTATAAATTAGATGTGATAAGTTATTAAGTGCAAAGTAATTAACAACAACATGCATTCCACAAAGCTAACTCAGTACTGGATTGCCTAGTTAACCTTGCTGCATCTACGTATGATTAAACGTGGTGCATGGCCTAGTCTTTAGTTCTTAGTTCTTTTTGGCCTTATGCCTAAATTTGTTACAAAAAAAAAAAGCACTAAACCTGATAATTATCAAGTAATGAATTAATAATATCAAGTAATTAACGATAAAGTATTCTGTAAGGTAAAAATAACTTGATAGGTAAGGCTCTAGATTATACTGTAAGTGGTGTGTGGCTCTGCCTTTTGCAAGAATAGATAGCATCATAGTTGCCGTTGCCTCGAATTGTGAACACTTGCACCCGAGCCTTGAGAAGGATAAAAAAGCTGTAGAGGTAAAAGAACAATGATAGGTTTAACAATCCATTCAGTGGTAAAATTTCTGTTAGAATCATTTGTACCAAGTTCGAAAAGTTCATACAAGTATCAACAGGCAGACACCTTTCTTTTTATCATAATTGGACTATGAATTCTAAGTGCGTTAGATTTAGAAGTAAATGCCCTTTTATTTTAATTTTAGGACAGAAACAAAACTCGTAATAGAGTTACCCTACTCGGTATAAAATCTAAAGAGCCACATAGATAAGTTCAGCCTAGCCAAACTGTGAATTACTATTAAAAATGACTCTGAAAAAGAGAAACTAGAATAAATTGTATTCATATGTGGTACTACTTGTCCAGGTTAGAAGAGAATACTTGGGAAGCTAGCAATAATTTCGAAAATAAATATGCATGGATTCAACCCCTTGTCTAGGGGTGAGTGTAAAATACTACCGGTAACATAAGGTTAAAAAAAGGAAAAAAAATCAAATTGTAACCAAAGAAACTTATGAAGAGAATAACTTTCTAGAGTAAACTGGATAATATTTTAGGTTGAAACTAAAAATATCATGTTTTCCATACGATTTATAAATTGTATAATTATTCTGGTTGCAATCTAAAAAGTTATCGTCGAGACATTTTAGGCTCAAGGCCACCACAGGGTAATATTCTAGGTTAAAACCCACCACAATGTAACATTCATGGTTGTAACAAAAAAGATTATCAATTTTATAACTTTTTAGGTTGAACGAGGTAACATTTTAGGTTAAAATCCATCGCAAATTTGCCTTAGGTTATGGCGCCGCACAACAGAATTACCCCTTGTTTAGAGTAACTTCAAAGGAAAAATGAAAATTCTTGTAACGTTCTTAGCTGTATTTGGTTAACTGCTAATACATGCACAAGTGTTTTTGGATGTTCCGATGTAGAGTAACACGAAATTAAGGAAGCCGGTTCTTGGTTCTATTGTATACGTGGAAATCCCAAGGTTGTTATGTCATGTAGGTGGTTGTGAACTTGTGATTCCATTTCCAGTTGCACTTCCTGGAGCAAAAATGAAGGCAATTGATCGTTGTAAAGGGAAAGAATGGATAGTTTGCAATCCCAATCAATTGATGAAATCTGTAAATATTTTATGTTTTTTTTTTCCACTTTTGTTATATATAAAAAAAAACCCTTTAATTATATATTCTCTTCATTCTCTATGGGAGTATATTGTAAGTTCGATTCCCAGGTTCAGTTTTGGCCCATGCCAGAGGAAAGCATTTCAGCCCTGGGTTATATATTATTCACAAAATGTTTCCATGAGCAACACCATTCAAGTTTGTGATTTGATTAATTGTATTACGGTGAACTGTAGGTGAAATGCTATTTAATAGATTCTTGAATTTTTACATGTATGTTTGGAGTATTATATTTTGGTGTTTATGTTGAAATATGGATGTTACAAGTATATCAAACTCTATCATATAGATAGATAAAAGAGATAGACATTCACATAAATAAAGATTCATAACACTTCCTCTTTGATGTCTACGAAGGTAAATGTCTCGTTAAAACCTTATTAAGATAAAAACCCCATGGGAAAAAAAATCTTAATGAAAGAAAAAGAGTACACATATCTTTAATACGCATAACATATTGCCTCATTAAAAACCTTACCAGAAAAATCCAGTGGGACAAAACCTTGGTTAAGGGAAAAATTCAATGTGTATTTACTCCCTTATAATAATATCACATAGGATCCTTGAGTACTACAACTCAATCTTGAATACAATCTTCAAATGTTCAAGTAAACAATATATCGATGAATACATCTTTTCAAATTACCATTTGAACTGATTCGTAAAATATTTACATTATTCTTCTTTCGAAGATCATGAGGGAGGAAACTTTAGTAAAATGTGTTTCCTTTGATGTATCATTCTTTCAATTGATCTAATTTAAGTACTCGATCTACAAGTCAAGATAAAACTTGATTTCAAGATTTTTTTATCTCAAATATTCTTTAAACAATCAAGATACTTTAAAACTCTTCAAGAATTATATTTGAAAGCCCTTCATGAATTTCAATTAAAAGTATACAATATCATAATTTGATCTTGATGTCTTTATAAAAAAAATGAGCCATTAAGCTCTCATCAATTCAGATATACCATATAATATATACATTATGTCTAAATATTTAAGCAAATATATATGTACAAATTTCCAAAAAGTTTTCAAATGCTTTAGGCATTTTAATATTTCAAGGTAAATATCACTATATATAGATCCACGAATCATCAAATGCGTCATAGAAGTTTACCATAACTGCCAGAGTGATAAAGTAATTACATCCACCACGAAGTAAAACCTTCATGACTTAAGTCGTATTGTATATGTTACAACTACTCATTTATACTTTACATGCATTACACCTTTAGGTGTTTGGACAACTTGTCCATGTTTTGGAAGTTGATTTAACTTTACTTAGATAACGTTTTTCCATATATGTCAAATTATTTTCACATCTATACTTCTTGATAGATTCCAATTCAAGATCCTCATTTTATTTCTTTACTTCTATAGAAATATTATTTGCAAAATCGTTGTCGACAACTTTTCTTTTTGGTTCCATCATTTTCTCGTAATGACATAACTTATTGAGATCTCTTCATTATTTTCATTTTCATTTTTCAGGTACCTGAAACTCTTCTAGAGTTGTATTATTAGTTATGTCTTGGGTTTCTTCAGGGGTACCCACCTCTGGTATATGATCACTTTATACTACTTTTCATTTACGAGAATTTTAACCATCGAAACTATCATACTTCGGGCATGGTTTACATTCTTTTTCTCTAATATGTTATCCTTATGATTTTCAATTCAAATTTAGAGTATTTTTCGCTGGTATATGAGATTTGATTACTCTCATTAGGTAAACAAATATTTATGGCAGATAACTTGTAATGAATTATCTTATGAACTTTTGGTTCACATCATTATGTATGAGGATCTAAATAAAATGATAATTCATTTATATTTTCATCCAGCTGATTCTTTTCTTCCCTGATGAAAAAATAATTGAATCTCAAAGCATTCAATAAATTGAGACTCATAATATATTTAATTATTCTCAATCTATGTCAAATATCAATTTATGTGCATTTGTGGTGGATCAATATAAACACATAATTCATAACTAAAACTTTTATAATGGGAAATATTTGGCTTCTGACCATAAGCCAATAATACGGAGGAGTATAACTTATTGGCTTGATGCGTAATAGTTCTATATGTGAATTACTATATAGATATTAGAACTTTTGTTCTAATAGTTTAGCTATTAAAAGGAGGCAATAAAAAATTTCGATAAACTGTTTGTTCATAAACTATAGGCTTTGTAATAGTTATTTCAACTGATATACAATATAATATTTGAAAACGTGGAATATAAACTCACTAAGTTTAGCAAGAAGAATAGTCTTAATTGCATAATCTGAAACTTTTCATTTTTTCTCACAAACTACAGGTTGTGAGTTGGTAATATATGTGATTTGTCTCGTAGATGCATCTACTGAAATCATATCAAAGTTTTCTATTTTGCTGATAAATGGGTCCATATTTCAATCAAATATGCAAGACATTCGATCTCAACTTTAACTAATGATGTTCTGAATTCCTTTTGAGAACAAATAACACAAGAACTTTAAGTTATGTAAATCCCAATAATTTTTGCATCGTTATTGATTGGATAATCTAACCAATCATGTCAACAAATTAAAATTTGAACTTATAAACTTCCGGTTTATCATAACATTTGATTCAATCTTATTCATACAAACTTGTAAACTTCTAGTTTACTATGAGTTTAATCTTATTCAAAAATTATGAACTTCTATAATTAATTGAATTCAATACTAGGTACATACCTTTATGAAAGTACAAACTTGAAATATATCATTTAACCACATATTCCAACGTATTAGTTATCAACTCTCATTTTCATAAACTTCCCCTTTATCTGAAAAATTACATAATCGTTAATAAAGAATTATATATACAAATTAACAATAGTAGTCAAGAGACATGTTTGCATTAAACCGATTTTCATATCCATCTCATACTCTATTGCCTTTCCAATATGCATTCTAGGAACAAGTAATAAACTATAACAAATAATAAAAATTCAAATTTCAATCGTTCTCACTTCTAAAGAGTGTAAGTATTTTTAAAATGATCACAATATCCACGTCATTAATTATGACCATGATTATGGACACGTCTACTATCACAACCACAATTGCTAAAAGGGTCTTTGTTATAAGATATCACGTCACTTCAGAGAACGGAATAAATCGATACTCATAATTTTTTTAACCACAAGAAAACAAAATATTAATTTAAAAAATACTTCTTAAAATCCTTTTTCAAGATATATGTTTGCAGGACAATATTTTGAATAAAATACATTTAGCTCTTCTGGAGCTTTCAATAACTTTTGCAATATCGGTTTACTATAATCTATGTAGTACGGACAAAAGAAGTTATACAATTGTAAGATACAAAAGTTTCCTCAAAACTCGAAAGTACATTAACTGTCATAAACTTGTTCATTCCAATAAGAATACATGTAGCTCTTCTAAAGCTTGCAATAAATTTTTGTACGTCAATATTAAATCAATTCATTATGAGAAATATGACACATAAATATAAATCATAGTAAGTGTACCTGAAAGTTGTTAACTATGTCATCATCATCAAGATTGTTCTCACGTAAACTATCATAAACACTCAAAATAAATAAAGATAACCCTTGAGCAAACTCGTGTTGATAACATGTTATGAAATAAATGAAACGAAACAATAATAGGAGCAAGAAGAACAAGTGATATAAGAATAAATGAGAATTGTATTATTATTATCTCAATATGAATTGTGTATAATGCTTTCTCTAAACTCTATATTTATAAGCATAAGAAGTAGATATCAAATAAAACTCTAACTCTAATTGATATTAAAGTCCTAATAATAAAGTATATCTATTTTCTTATAGATAAAGATAAAATATAGAGATAGACATCTATATAAATATTTATAATAATTAAAATTATTATAAGTAATTATATTATATTATATTTATTAGGGTAGTTACTAAAATTAAAATATAAAGTTTTTATGATATAGCTATTTAATGTATTAATCAATCCAACTTTTTTCTTCTTTAATTTTGTTTAACCGACGGTGACACCAGTTTTGATGTTGGTTGTCGCCCGTCGGTTAACTTTTTTCTTTGTTTTCTTTAGTTTTTAATAAGAATAATTATTATGTCTTTATGATATATTTTTATGTCTTTATGGTATATCTATATATGCTTGTGTGACACATTTTTATGTGTTTTTATGATATATTTTTTTTGTGTGGCACAAATGTTTTCGTTTATCTTTTTTCTCAATGTTAGATTTGACATCGCCACGACTGATCAAGATGGCGCGATCTTCCATGCTTTGGACCCTCGGATTGATTTGGATATATGTTTTGCGTTCGTTGATAGTTTTTTTCACGTTACTTGACTCTGATTTACGATTTTTCGGTGGCTTTCAGTAGCTTTATCCCCTTCTGTGGTTTGTTTTCCGATACAATCAGATTTGTTTGAATATTTATTTTGTTCGAGCTTTTTTTGTTAGGTTTTTTTAACCTTTCCCTTATTTGATCACTGCGTGATCTAAGTGGTTAGTTTTTGTGTCAATTGTTATAGAAAAATATCCTAATTATAATTTTATTTAAGTTTACGTTATACTTGAAATATTTATTATAATTCTAGATATTTTTTATTTTTAATAAAATTAGCATATTTCTGTCAAAAATGTAAAATGAAATATTATGTTAGTAGTATTGTTTTTATCATTGTCTAATATAAAATAATTAATACTATAGTTAAAGACAGTTGTTGTCTTATAAAACACTTATTGAGGATTAAAGATTAAATTTAGGCATAAATATATAAAAGACCCCTGAACTTTTAAAAAAAAATCAATGTGACCCTTTGACCAATGTTTCCATCGTTGACCAACAACTCCGTTAATTCCTGTTGGGTAAATTACACTATTCATCACTCAAATATTTTATTCTCTTCTATTGTAGTCACTAAACTCTAAAAGTGTTCATTTTTGGAAATCCTAGAGACTTCAGGGAATAAGGCTGTAGTTAATCCATTTTATTTTAAAGACAACCCACCTCCCTTCTCTTCTATGTGACGGGGGGAAGACTGAAACTCAAAATCAATATCCATGGAAGAAAAAAAATCAACTAGAACAAAAATCAGAATGAAAATTATATTTGGATATTAAACTCAAATTGATGCATGGAAGAAAAAAAAATCAAAGAACAATGGATTTATAAGAGCAATCTCCAAGTCTGATACTAATGTCAAATGGCAGAATCAAACACCCAAAAAGGCTGCTTTTCAAGAAGCAAACATGGAAATTATACAAACCAAAAGAATAACAAGAACAAAAACACCACCACTAAACGCATGCCGTCTTCTTCCTCTTCATTTGATTTGGGTAGTAAAGTTGATTGGTTACTCCACTGATAAAATCACCGGCATGGGCCACGTTTTCTTCAATGTCAGCCATCGTTTCCCCTTGTGCCTCAACAAGAACAGCCATGTCGAGGAACACCATGTGCAGCCTCTCCAAACTCAGTTGAATGTCCACCACGGCTTCACGCCTCTCCTTGTTCCTCGAATCCATTTCGAATATCTCAGCCAATGACCGCCGCGGGTAACTATCTTTTCGACCGTGTCGTCTCCCGGAAACTCTCCGGTGCCGTCGTGATATCCTCTCTTGAGATCTTCTTTATGACCAGATAAAATCTTCTCCCTCAAGGCATGGTTCATCATTTGCTTGAGATTAGCCCACAAACCGTTTGTTACCGAAACCCTGGTTCGGTCCACATACGTCCCTTCCCTGGTTCACCATTTTCTTGTGTTAGATCTGTGGAGTGATTTCAGCTTTTCCTTTACAACCTTTGCTTTTCTGAGAATCGAAACGGTGTCGGCTTCCATCCTGTCTCGGAACCCTCGGAGGACCTTGGCGCTGTGACTGCACTTTGTTTCTTCCTTTAGGGTTTGTAGATCAAACACGATTTGTGATCCCCTCCATTGTTGTCTTGATCGAGGCCACTTCTTGGAAGAACTGGGAAAGGTTGATTTCATCAATGGGGTCGAGTCAAATCATGGAAATGGCCAGAAATCGAGTGATTTTTATCAAAAACCATAACTTACCTCAGTTTGTTTACCGTAAAACGTTTTTTTAAAAAAATTTTCCTCAATTGAGGGTAGAAAAGTTAGTTCGTTAACGTAAAATATTTTTTTAATCAACAAGATTTTTTTTTAGAAAATAACTTACGATTTAATTTTTTGTAGTCATTTTTTAATTTTTTTACTTCAAATAATAAATACTCAAAATAATTTTATTTTATAAATTTTATATTAATAAAATATTTTAATATCATTTAAATCAAAATATTAATTATTAAAATATTTCAACTATATTTATTAATATTTCTAATAATATATAATATTTTTAATATTATAAAAAATAGTCAATATATAATATAAGATAATATATTATTTTGATAATATTATAAATTATTAAAAAATTATTATTTATTAATTTAAAAATAATATTATTATTAATAATGATAATTATTTATATTTAATATTAATAAAACAATCTCTAATATTTTAATAATATTTAAAATATACTAATTAATATTTTTAAAATATAATATAACACTATTACTTTAATAAATAATTATAATTTATATATTTTATTTCAATAAAATACCAATATTAATATTTTTATTAATAAAATTATATAAATATTTTAATAATAAATAAATTATTTGAATATTTTTAAAAATAATAATAATAAGTTTTATGATAAAATATAATATTATGTATAATATTTAATAAATAATTTTAAAAAAAATCATCTATTAGTGGAAAAAGAGTTTAAACATCATCTTCTAAACATCGTAAAACGTTTTCCAGAAAATATTTTTTAGAAAATGTAATCCATTTTACGAAAAAAAATTCGGAAAACATTTTCAGTGAAACAAACGAATCCTAGAGAAATGGGGGTAAAATGGGTTAACTACATACTTAGTCCTTGAAGTCTCTAGGATTTCTAAAATTGAAAATTTTTAGAGTTTAGTGACCAAATAGAAGAGAATAATAATTGAGTGATGAATGGTGTAATTTACCCAATTTATAACGAAAGTGATTGACGGAATTTCGGTCAATTATGGAAAACGTTGTTCAAATGGTCATATTGAGTTTCTTTTTCTAATTGAAGGGCCACATTGATAAAAAAAATAGGGACCACATTGGATTTTTTTAAACTTCAGGAGCCAAAAATACATTTAAGCCTTAAATTTATATACGACCGTTACTGTTGTTATTTGGCTCACGTGTTTGTACTATATGTGTTGACACATACACGTTTGTTATTTTTTAGATAAAATTTATACAAAATTTTGTTTTGTTGTTCTCATTTCATTTATATTCATGGATAAATTATATTGGTTATTTTCGTTTAATATTTGTATATGCTTGCTCACTAAATTCAAAATATAAATTTTGGTCAGATATTATTGTTTTATTAAGATTTGGTCACTAAAACATTAGATGTTAGTTTGATTACACAACATGTTGTAAAAAAGATTAATTTTTATTTTAACCATTGAACTTTAAATAAAACACATACTAATAAAACTACCCCAATATTTGCACAAATGATCACTCTGTCTCTTATCCTTTTTTTAGTATTTTAGCACTCAATGTTTTATTTTGAAACAAAATGTCCCCTGGATGGATAATTTACTTTAAAAATAATTTTTTATTGAAGTGACATCAACAAGACTTATCATGTTCGTGAAACATTGACAGTTAGTCGACTAATAATTTTCATTTAATTAGGAGATATTTTGCTCTAAAGTGAAGTGTTGGGAATAAAATGCTCAAAAAGGACGGGGGCAAAATGATCATTTGTGTAAATGTGAGATAATTTTGTTATTATAACTAAATAAAATACTAATCATGCTTTTTTTATATAGACTCAAAATAATTTAAAAATAAATATCAATTTACCTATTTTCAACATGCACTCTTTCCAAACCTTTTTTTTCTTCTTGCGCGCCACACACCTATTGCAGCCACCACCCACTATTGTTAGAA
Organism: Hibiscus syriacus; assembly: GCF_006381635.1. Classification (NCBI taxonomy): domain Eukaryota; kingdom Viridiplantae; phylum Streptophyta; class Magnoliopsida; order Malvales; family Malvaceae; genus Hibiscus; species Hibiscus syriacus. The sequence goes on from NW_024062731.1 coordinate 711,158, forward strand.
ATAAGGCAAGTAAAAACGCAACGAAAATTTAAATAACGATTAATCTTATGATTTGATACATATCACACTAACTACGATAATAAAAAATCGTGAGATTACATTAATCTTTTGTTCGAAATTTATTTTTTGTTGTGTTTTATGATCTTTAAAGTTGTTGCGTTTCTGAAGACGGCAATATCCACACGCGAAACGAACAACGAATAATTATAGAATACTTTTTCTAATATGTTTTTCTCAAAATCAGTTTGTCGAAACGATTTTAAACGGGTGGGGAAACGATATTTGGAAAATCGCATCAATTTTAATTATTCTCTTAAGATTATAATTTTTAATTAAAAACAATGTGATTTTAGAAAACCTCTCGTTTCGAAAATTTGGGAATTCATATCTCGATAAATTCACGATAAAACACAGGTTCGAAGAGTCGCCACCAATCTTTGATTAGGGTGTGATTGGGCACCCAAAAACATTTTTGTCATTTTAAAAAAAATTAATTTTAATTAAACAACAAATTTAGGTCCGCGTTACCAGAAATGAGTTCAGGAGTCGATTACGCGTGGGGAAGGATTAGCACCCCCACAGCGCCCTAAATCGTACCTCGTCGATTAATTAATGTCTTTGCAATGAAATTTACAAATTCGATTTTAATTTGATTTATGATCCCCGACAAAACAATAACATACAAATTTACAACATTCAAAAACACCAAAATAGGTTAAATTAAAATTACCCATTCTTTAGAAAGATAAAGAATATTCGATTATTTACAAATATCGAGACCAGATCTTAAATCAGTTATAACAACCTTTTCTCGATAGATTTAAATAACCGGATATTTCTTTTTCTTCCATTCCCAAACTTTTAAAGTGATAAATCAATTTCTTAGGTGTCACTGATAGGATACGATTTTAATATAAAATCGTCAAAAGCGGATATCTAATCAGTTAAGACAACCCACTTAAAACAATTTTAAATTAAAAGGGTATTACCCTTAAATCAATTATGTAACGATGTCGTGTTATGCATATGAGGATATCATGCAAATTATGCAAAAAGAATGTCATGTAAAATTAATTAAACATGCGATTAAAATAATGAATGGTGCTTTGTTGATGTGGCAACCTTTAGCATATAATCCAACATATTTTTCTCAATATTATGCATAAACTATGCATATATTCGGTCAATGAAAGGAGAATGTTTGCTGGCCGAAAATCCTCAAGACAAGGTGTATTTTGTGAGCTGGAAAGAGTCTTGATAATGCTCCATTAAACCGTGCATCATGGGACATGTTCTTGATGTTCCCTTGATGAATTGTTTATGTCCTTAAGTACTTAACAGCTGAAAAACGTTCTCCATTCTTTATTAGCCCATATTGCCGTGTTTTATGTGCTGGAAAATGCCTTGAGAATGCTCCAATATGCTGCCAAATATGTGCCATACTTTAACACCCATTGTTGTCATGTTCTATGAGCTGGAAATGCCTTGAAAAATGCTTCAACACGTTGCCTAAACTTGTGAGCTTGTAGTGCAGTTTTATTCCAGCAGATGAATGCTATCCACGTGCAGCAGTTTGGACGTGTTTGTGGAGTGAATCCAATCTGGTTTGAGTGGATTATCAGCTGTTTATGTCTCCCAAGGGTTTCAACAAGTTGTCCCAACGTGAGTCATGGTCTAATGTGCTGTTGCAAAGAAAACTACGGTTTGTTGAATTGAATTCGTAATTCCCGTATTGATTTTCCAGCCTGCACAGTCTTCAGTTATCTGATCATATCTTGAGCTACCGATATCGGATTGATACGATTAAAAGTGAGTTGGAAAGATAAGAGATAGAGGATTAAATGTTATGAAGACTTCCTCATCCAAATATGCTTGTATCATGTTCAAAATTGGCGATCAATATGGATGACGTGCACTGTTTGTAATTTGGGACCTGATTTGTGCTCGGTGTACCTTGGCCTGCAAAATGATAACATAAATAACGTTAATATTATTATTAATAATAAAATAATATAATAATATATCCTGAACAAACGGTGTCTACAGCTGCCCCTCTTTGCTCATCCTTGTGTTAACAAGAATAGAGCAAAGATAAAAAAGAGACAACATGTTTTTGTCCAGTTCCATCTCTGCTTTAAAACTTGATAAGGGATCTGCTTCACTCCTCTCCCAGGATGAGACTTGCAAAGTCTTCGGAAAACATATTCACTCCCTCTTTCCTCAGAAAAATGGAACTCAAACATCTTCAACAATCGTATCTGCTCTCTATTTCTTCAGAGAGTATAAGACTCGAATCATCTTCAACAAACTTGTCTGCCCCCTATTTCTTCAGAGAGTATAAGAATCGAACCATCTTCAATAAACTTGTCTGCCCCCTATTTCTTCAGAGAGTATAAGACTCGAACCATCTTCAATAATCGTGTCTGCCCCCTATTTCTTCAGAGAGTATAAGACCTACAATCTTCATCAATCGCGTCTGCCCCCTATTTCTTCAGAGTGTATAAGACTCGAACAATTTTCAACAATCGCGCCTGCTCCCTATATCTTCAGAGAGTAAAAGACTCGAACAATTTTTAACAATCGCGCCTGCTCCATATATCTTCAGAGAGTAAAAGACTAGAACAATCTTCAACAGTCGCGCCTGCTCCCTATATCTTCAGAGAGTAAAGGACTCGAACAATCTTCAAACGGGTTCGCTCCCTCTTTCTTCAGGAAGTATAGAACTCGGACATCTTCTTTAAACGGGTTCGCTTCCTCTTTCTTCAGGAAGTATAGAACTCCAATAACTTCACATGGGTTCGCTCCCTCTTTCTTCAGGAAGTATAGAACTCCAATAACTTCACACGGGTTCGCTCCCTCTTTCTCTAGGGAGTATGGAACTCGAAAATCTTTTGCCTACGGGTTCGCTCCCTCTTTCTTTAGGGAGTAAGAACTCGAACGATCTTATGTTTACGGGTTCACTCCCTCTTTCTTTAGGGAGTAGGAACTAGGGTGTAGGAACTCGAACAATCTTCTGCTTTCAGGTTCGCTCCCTCTTTCTTTAGGGAGTAGGAACTCGAACAATCTTCTCCTTTCGGGTTCGCTCCCTCTTTCTTTAGGGAGTAGGAACTCGAACGATCTTCTGCTTACGGGTTCGCTCCATCTTTCTTTAGGGAGTAGGAACTCGAACGATCTTATGCTTTCGGGTTCGCTCCCTCTTTCTTTAGGGAGTAGGAACTCGAACAATCTTCTCCTTTCGGGTTCGCTCCCTCTTTCTTTAGGGAGTAGGAACTCGAACAATCTTCTCCTTTCGGGTTCGCTCCCTCTTTCTTTAGGAAGTATAGAACTCCAATAACTTCACACGGGTTCGCTCCCTCTTTCTCTAGGGAGTATGGAACTCGAACATCTTCTTTAAACGGGTTCTCTCCCTCTTTCTTCAGGAAGTATAGAACTCAGACATCTTCTTCAAACGGGTTCGCTCCCTCTTTCTTCAGGAAGTATAGAACTCCAATAACTTCACACGGGTTCGCTCCCTCTTTCTCTAGGGAGTATGGAACTCGAACATCTTCTTCAAACGGGTTCGCTCCCTCTTTCTTCAGGAAGTATAGAACTCGGACATCTTCTTCAAACGGGTTCGCTTCCTCTTTCTTCAGGAAGTATAGAACTCCAATAACTTCTCACGGGTTCGCTCCCTCTTTCTCTAGGGAGTATGGAACTCGGACATCTTCAAACGGGTTCGCTCCCTCTTTCTTCAGGAAGTATAGAACTCCAATAACTTCACACGGGTTCTCTCCCTCTTTCTCTAGGGAGTATGGAACTCCAATAACTTCACACGGGTTCACTCCCTCTTTCTTTAGGGAGTATGGAACTCGGACATCTTCAAACGGGTTCGCTCCCTCTTTCTCTAGGGAGTATGGAACTCGAACATCTTCTTCCGCTTCACTACTTTCTTGTGAAGACTTAAGTTTGATTTTCTTCGAAGGTTAAACCTGAAAATCAAACATTATCACTCATTAATGTAAGCTTCAAAATATTATACTCAATAATTCAGAGTTCAAGAAAATTTTTGAAAATTTGTCTTCATCTTGAAACTTGTTTAAGAGCCCTTAGATACGAGAATCTATTCGGGCTCAATCGTCGTCATCAATCTTTTCAAGATCACCAAACTAGTTATCATCATCTTCATATTTCAATATCTTTAATCTTCAACTATCATTGAGAAACCTGTAGCCATTTTAAATCATCATGCAATGCTATGATCCTATTTATGCCTACGATGTATGCAATCATGCAATTTAATGCACTTTCTTTTTCAAAGGAACACTGTCTCCTTTAATCTTGATGGACCTTGGTTTCGTCTTGGGCACAGAACATTTGGCCAGTTCACCCCAGTTGACAATCTCAATACCATGACTTTCGGCTTGACAGGGGTTTGACTTCTTTTTTTTCTTGAAACCTGTCAGTATTCAGGACCACTTATTGATAAATAACAATCTCTTTGATTTATCTCTTAATGACTGGGATTTTCTATGAATTCCCAGGTTCTAGCTTCCCACAACCATACAAGCTTACACGTCAAAACCATTATTAGCTTCAGAATACCTGCATTTTCCAAAACCTTTTGCATAATAATACAAAATGATCTCATGTACCATAAGCTAAGCTATGTGTTTTAACTTTTTCAAAATTAGATGCTTGTAAAAAAAAGGAAATTGAAAAGGGAAAAATATCTCTTTATTGATATAAATGCAGAGAATCTTTGGCAACTATATGGCAAACGTTGATTTGAAAACCAAAGGGATAGGTGCCCTCAAATATCAATAACAGAAATGCTTTTGAACTGGCACGCCGTTAAAATGACCCGAGTGTAGCTTCTGTCAAAAAGACTTACAACATTGTGATGATGCCTAAGAGTGTGAAGCTTTTTCTGAACTCCAAAATCTCTCATTATCGGATGCCCTAAACCAGTATTGAATCCCAGGTGCATTCAATTTCTCCCCTGGTTGTTTCCATCGAGACTCATTAATCTTTGGTCTTAATCCTGATCACCCACTGCCGTTGCTGCTCATGTCAGGAGCTCTTTTCCACTTCTAAAAACAATTCAGAACCTCCACCATGCATGAATTCTGAATCTCAAAACTCAAGCCGCCCTTTGCGGGTTTTCAACTTGAGGCCTCCTTTGGTTTCAAGATGCCCTTCTCGAGTTTTCATCCTGAACCCTCCTTTTCTTTCTTTTTTTTTGTTCTTTTTTGTTCTTTTGTTCTTTTTCATTTTTTCATCTTCAGGCAAAATACCTCTTAATTGCGTCAGAATTCACTGGATAGGGTAATTATGACCCATCCATCACAGTTAAGACTAGAGCTCCCCCAGAAAAGGCTTTCTTGACAACATAGAGTCCCTCCCATTTGGGCATCCATTTCCCTCGGAAATCTTTTTGAATGGGCAACATCCTTCTAAGCACCAGATCTCCTTCGTGAATTTCTCGAGGGCGAATTTTCTTGTTGTGTGCTCGCATCATCCGTTTCTGGTACATCTGACCGTGACAAATAGCTTTTAGTCTCTTTTCTTCAATCAGATTCAATTGGTCATATCTGGCCTGTACCCATTCTACCTCATTTAGCTTTACCTCCAATTAAACCCTGAGTGAGGGAATTTCCACTTCAACAGGGAGGACAGCATCCATCCCATACACTAGAGAAAACGGAGTTGCCCCAGTTGACGTTCGTACAGAAGTCCAATAGGCTAACAGAGCAAATGACAACTTATCATGCCAATCTTTATAAGTTTCAATCATTTTCTCTATAAGCCTCTTAATGTTCTTATTAGCCGCCTCCACAGCCCCATTCATCTTTGGGCGATAAATAGTGGAATTATGGTGCTTTATTTTGAATTGCTCACATACAGATTTCATCATCTTGTTGTTTAAGTTCAATGCATTGTTAGAGATAATTCTCTCCGGTAAGCCATATCTGCATATGATTTCCTTCTTCAAGAACCTACATACCGTTGACTGGGTAACACTTGCATAGGAAGCTGCTTCTACCCACTTAGTGAAGTAATCTATTGCTACCAGAATAAAGCGATGGCCATTTGACGCTTTTGACAAAATTTGCCCAATAACATCCATGCCCTACATAGAAAACGGCCATGGAGCTGTCATTACATGCAACGGATGAGGAGGGGTATGCATTCTATCCCCATAAATTTGACACTTGTGATACTTTCGGGCATAATTAATGCAATCAGTTTCCATAGTTGACCAATAATACCCAAATCTCATAACCTGCCTGGCCATTACATGCCCATTAGCATGGGTGCCACATATCCCTTCATGTACTTCATCAAGGATCATTTTGGCTTCCTTAGTGTCCACACACCTTAATAAGACCTGATCCATACTTTTCTTATATAATGTCTCACCATTAAGCATATATCCTGCTGTCATTCTCCTAATAGTCCTCTTGTCATTCTCAGTTGCCTGTTCGGGGTAACTTTGATACCTTATATATTATATGATATCATAGTACCAAGGTCTTCCATCCTCTTCTTCTTCAATGTTAAAGTAGTGGGTTGGATACTCATAAGCCTTCATCTCAATAAACATCATATTTGAATGCTCGTTCTCTTAAAGGCTGCTGCCAAAGTAGCCAAGGCATCAGCTATTTGATTTTCTTCCCTGGGGAGGTAATTGAAAGTCACATCTTCGAATTCTTCAATGAGTTCCAGGACTAATTTACGGTATTCCACAAGCTTAAGATCTTTTGTTTCCCATTCTCCTCTGAGTTGGTAAATTACCAAAGCTGAATCCCCGTATACTTTGAGCATTTTTACTCTGAGTTCAACTGCAGCTTTAAGACCCATAACACAAGCCTCATACTCAACTATATTGTTTGTACAATCAAAATTAAGCCGACTGGTAAAAGGATAATGATCTTCATCTAGCGAAACCAAAATTGCCCCAATACCATGCCCTAAGGCATTTGAAGCGCCATCAAAGTTCATCTTTCAGTATTTATCGGTAGGTGCAATTGTTTCTTCCTCTGAGATAGCCATTAAATCCTCATCTGGAAAGTTGAAGTTCAACGGTTCATATTATTCAGAAGCCCTACTTGCAATGAATTCTACTATGGCACTCCCTTTAACCGCCTTCTGGCTTACATACTGGAGATCAAATTTGGACAACAGGATTTGCCAACGGGCTAATCTTCCCGACAAAGCAGATACACCCATTAGATACTTCAAAGGGTCCAGTTTGGATATGAGCCAAGTAGTATGATACAACATATACTGTCTAAGTCTTCTGGTAGCCCATACTAAAGCACAACACAACTTTTTAATTGGTGAGTATCGTGCCTCGTACTCAGTGAACTTCTTACTGAGATAATAGATAGCCCTCTCCCTCTTCTCAGTTTGATCATGTTGCCCCAACACACATCCCATGGAATTGTCATACATTGATAAGTAAAGAATTTGTTGAAACATTTTAATATTTCGATATAACAAATTAAGTTAAATGGATTTTAAGATTTTCCAAATGATTTTCTAAGTATATTCGATATAACTATTCGAATATCAAAACATTACTCCAAATATTTCAAAAATCATTTTTGATCCTTACTTAAGTGTAAAATTAAGTTTTAATCATAAAACAATTTCAAAATATTTTACAAAGTATTTCGAACCAATTCAAAGTCAAAAATTCCAGAATACTCAGAGGGAACCGATTCCCCCCCATAGGAGGAACCGATTCCCCCCTGAATGGTTTGGCTCCGAGATTTCCAGAATGCTCGGAGGGAACCGATTCCCCCCCAAGGGGGTACCGATTCCCCCCTGTTCAACGGTCGAAATATTTGAATTTTACACTTAGGGAACCGATTCCCTATGATAGGGAACCGATTCCCCCCACTGTCCAAGCTGTTTTATTAAATGTTTTCACACTAAAACGGCTATAATATCTTCTCTAATTATCCCCAACGTTCAGAAGTGATTCAAGGTGTATTTAAGCAAGCTTAGAAGCCATTGATCAATAACAAGAACATCAAGCAACTAGAATCAAGAGAGAATCAAAGAGAAAGCATCAAACCTCAGTTTGAGCATTTCAAGCCCATTTTCATTCAATATTCATTTTGCTTTCAAGAACACTTTTTGTGCTCAATTGTATTCATCTTTGAGTGTTCTTTTCTTTGTTCTAGAATTGTGCAAACATCTTACCTTGTGAGGTTTTCTTGTAAGTTTGCAAATTTGTAATCTTCTCTTTGAGAAAAGAGTGTTCTCAAGAGTTGGGGTATACTCTTGAGGGAATTGTAAGGTTATCTCTTTGGCCTCAAAAGAAAGAACAAATTAGTGAATTTGTTGGAAAATCCTTAGTGTGGATAGCTAAGGTAGTGGACGTAGACTTTGTTTGAGAAAGTCGAACCACTGTAAATCGCTGTGCAATTGCTTTCAATTTCTGCAAAAGCTTCCACAAAATTTTTATTGCCAATTCACCCCCCTCTTGGCCAATTTCGTCATTCGATTAACTCAACAATTGGTATCAGAGCCTAACTCATTTGAAGGTTTAATCGCCTCTTGAGTCGATCCGGGAAGAGTTACATCGATTACAAAGTCATCAATGGCCTCCACTTCAAACTTCGACTCCGGTCTTGATTCGATGCCCGTCAACAAGCCTCCTTTCTTCAATGGAGCTAACTATGCCTATTGGAAGAATAGAATGATGTACTTCATTCAAGCAAGTGACATGGGAGCATGGAATGCTGTAGAAGAAGGATACATCAAACCTCTCACTCATCCAAGGTTGTGGAGTGAAGGAGAGACAAGAATGTTCCAGCTCAACTCCAAAGCCATCCATATTATTTTTGTGCTCTTGGACCAGATGAATACGGAAGAGTTTCATCGTGTACAACCGCCAAGAAATATGGGACAAACTTCAAGTCACACATGAAGGTACAGATGAGGTAAAGAAATCAAAAATTAGTATTCTAACGCATAGCTATGAAAATTTCAGGATGAAACCAAATGAAGACATCAAAGCTATGACGGATAGATTTTCAACGATTGTCAATGGTCTCAAATCATATGGAGAGATCATCTCAAATGAAAAGCTTGTGAGGAAGTTAGTCTACTCCCTCCCAAAATCATGGCAATCAAAGAAGACGGCAATCATCGAGTCTAAGGACCTATCGTCCTTAACTCTTGAAGAACTTATCGGTTCACTCCTCACTCATGAGATGATGCTTGAAGATGAGGTGGACCTTGATAAAGTTGAAGAGACACCAAAGGAGAAGGAGAAGAAGAAAAACATTGGAGTTGCTCTCAAATCCACAAAAGATGAGAGTGATTCTAATGATGATGATGACGAAGAATGGCATTGTTTGCCAAACGGTTCAGAAAAATGATGAGACCTTACCAAGGAAGAAAATTCAAACGAAACGAAGGCCTCAAAATGAACCAAAAGAGAAGGACCCAATCATTTGCTATGAATGCAAAAAGCCGGGGCATGTCAAATATGATTGCCCACAATTGAAGAAAAAGGTCAATCAAAGATAAGCACAAGGCTCATGTGGCTACATGGAGCGATGAAAAGGTTCCGATGAAGAGGAACAAGAAGTAGCAAACTTGTGCTTGATGGCATTCGGGAAGATTCTAAGGTAACCTCTAACTCATCTGATTTTGATGATTTATCTTATGATGAGCTATTAGAGGAATATAATGGGTTGGCTTCGGATTATGAGAAATTATTTTTAAATATAAAAATGATGTTTCAAAATTGAAAAATGAAAATAAACTCATATCCAAAACCAACAATGATCTTGAAAGTAAAATTAAAGATTTGCAAATCAAACTAGAAGAGTTTGAAAAGAAAAATTTAGATTTGCAAAATTTACTTTCAAAGGTCAATGATGATCATCAAAAGAAAATTGATGATCTTAAAATCTCTTTTGAAAAAGTTGGAACAAAACGTTTTGAAAAAGGAGAAAATTCAAATCCAACTTTGTTAGAAAAGATTTAGAAACTACAATCATAGAAATCCTCAACGAACCTTAAATGGTAAAATATTTAGAAGTATATGGGTTCCTAAAGGACTCATTACTACTAAAGATAAAGATATCCTACAAAAATGGATACCTAAGGGAACTAGGATTTTGGAAACTAATGAATATGGACCCAAAAGAATTTGGGTACCAAAAATCAAAATTAATCTATGTTTGTAGGGAAAGGAGCATTGCTACAAGGCACGGGAAACAAATTCAAACTCATGGTACCTTGATAGTGGATGCTCAAGACATATGACCGGAGACAAAAGCCGGTTCATTGAGCTTAACGCCAAAAATGGAGGAGAAGTGACTTTTGGAGACAATTCAAAAGGTCACATTAAAGGTATTGGTACAATGGTAATACCTCTTCCATACAAATTAAAAATGTTTTATATGTGAATGGATTAAAGCATAATCTATTGAGTATTAGTCAATTATGCGATAAAGGATTCATGTCTTATTTGAAATTAATGGTTGTAAAGTCATTGACATTGCATCTAATCGGATTATGCTTGTTGGTCATAGAATAGGAAACATTTACATGGTGCATTTAGATTCTATTGATATGACTAATTTATGCCTAGTTGCTAAGGATGAGCATGATAGTTGGTTATGGCATAGGAGACTAGGTCATGCTAGTATGAGTGTTTTGCAACGGCTAATTCAAGGTGATTTAGTTCGAGGGTTGCCTAAGCTTAAATTTGATAATGATAAATCTGTGATGCTTGTGCTAAAGGAAAACAAAACGAGTTTCTTTTAAATCTATTAATGATGTATCAACTAGTAGAGTATTACAATTGATCCATTTAGATCTTTTTGGGCCAACTAGAACTACTAGCTTGGGTGGAAACAATATGCATTTGTCTTGGTAGATGACTATTCTAGATACACTTGGGTTCTATTCTTAAGTACTAAAGATGAAGCATTAGAAAATTTCATCACATTTTCAAATAATCCAAAATGAAAAAGGTTACTCTATCACTAGTGTTAGAAGTGATCATGGAACTGAATTTGAAAATCTTGGATTTATTGAGTTTTGTAATTCTAACGGTATTAGCCACAATTTTTCAGCACCTAGAACCCCTCAACAAAATGGAGTTGTTGAGAGGAAAAATCGAACTTTAGAAGAAATGGCTAGAACCATGCTTTGTGAAAATAATTTGCCAAAATATTTTTGGGCGGAAGCCACAAATACCGCTTGTTATGTTGTAAATCGAGTAATGATTAGGCCAATTTTAAAGAAAACTCCATATGAAATTCTCAAAAATAAAAAGCCTAACATTAGCTATTTTCATCCTTTTGGATGTAAATGTTTTGTTTTAAACAACGGTAAAGAAAATCTTGGTAAATTTGATGCTAAAAGTGATGAAGGAATTTTTCTGGGTTATTCCTTAAATTCTAAAGCTTATCGTGTATTTAATAAAAGAACTTTAGTTGTAGAAGAGTCTATACATGTTGTTTTCGATGATAATCCCCTTCCGAGGAAGGATTCTTCTGTTAATGATGATGTAGGTATTGTACAAGCAAATGACGTTAGACATTACGTTGGAGAATCATCATCAAAGGAAGAAACAAAGATGAGGAACTCATGATCCCCTCGAGAATCCAACCATGAAGAAAGGGAAGTATCTTTTCCAAGAGAGTACAACTATGTCAAGGATGGTGAAATTATAGGTGATCTATCAAAAGGGGTAACTACTCGATCTTCTCTTAGAAATATCTGTAATTATGTTGCATTTATTTCATGCATAGAGCCTAAGAACATCAAAGAAGCATTAAAAGATGAACATTGGATTATGGCTATGCAAGAAGAATTAAATCAATTTGAGAGAAGTAAAGTATGGACATTAGTAAGGCCTAGTGATAAATCTACTGTAGGTACTAGATGGGTTTTTAGAAATAAACTTGATGAAAGTGGTAATATAGTGAGGAACAAGGCTAGACTTGTTGCTCAAGGCTATACTCAAGAAGAAGGCTAGACTATGATGAAACATACGCTCCCGTAGCTAGGATGGAAGCAATTAGAATGTTATTAGCATTTGCATGTTTCAATGAATTTAAATTATATCAAATGGATGTTAAAGTGCATTTTTAAATGGTTTTATAAAAGAAGAAGTGTACGTGGAACAACCTCCAGGTTTTGAAGATTCAAATTTTCCGGATCATGTTTTAAAATTGACAAAAGCTCTTTATGGTTTAAAACAAGCTCCTAGAGCTTGGTATGAAAGATTGTCAAATTTTTTAATTGAAAAAGGTTTTTTAAAAGGAAAGGTTGACACTACATTGTTTTTAAAGAGAAAAGGTAAAGATTTATTAGTAGTTCAAATTTATGTTGATGATATAATTTGGTTCTACTAATGATGTTCTTTGTCAAGAATTTTCTAAGCTAATGCAAAGTGAATTTGAGATGAGCATGATGGGGGAGCTCTCATTTTTCTTGGGACTCCAAATCAAGCAAAGAAAGATGGCATCTTCATTAATCAAGCTAAGTACGTCAAAGATATGCTCAAGAAGTTTGGACTGGAAAATGGGAAACCTCATAACACTCCAATGAGCTCTTCAACAAAACTTGACTTAGATGAAGGAGGTAAATGTGTAGATGTTAAATTATATAGGTCAATGATTGGCTCTTTGCTTTATCTAACTGCAAGTAGACCGGACATTATGTTTAGTGTTTGCTTATGTGCTAGATTTCAATCATGTCCTAAGGAATCACATTTACTAGCTGTTAAGAGAATCTTTAGATACCTTAAGGACACTCCTATTTAGGACTTTGGTATCCTAGAGACTCTAGTTTTAGCTTGCATGCTTTTTCTGATGCGGATTATGGAGGATGCAAATTAGATAGGAAAAGCACCTCCGTACTTGCCAATTCCTTGGAAATATGCTGATTTCTTGGTTTTCAAAGAAACAAATTGTGTTGCATTATCTACCACTGAAGCTGAATACATTTCAGCTGGTAGTTGTTGTGCACAAGTTTTATGGATGAAACAACAACTTTTTGATTATGGAATTGAAGTAGGTACTATTCCTATCAAGTGTGACATACTAGTGCTATTTGTCTCACTAAAAATCCCATCCAACACTCTAGAACTAAGCACATTGAAATAAGACATCACTTCATTAGAGACCATGTCACTAAGGAAGATGTAGTTCTAGAATTTGTTGATACTTTGCACCAATTAGCGGATATCTTTACAAAACCCTTAGACAAGGAAAGATTTTGGACACTTAGGAGAGAATTAGGTTTGACCAATCTATCTTCACTTAGTGTTTAAAATAATTTTAGCACTTTTAATAAATCTTGAAAAATGCTTATATTTTTTGATTGCATTCTTGCTATTAGTTAGGGGGAGTTTGTGATTCTTAATGAAAATTAATTTTATGTTCAAAAATCAATTAAAGATTAATTTAATTATTTGAACATAATTAATGTTTGATATATGAGTTGCCAATACCACTAGAAAAGATTAATTTAGCATTTTGTGCTTAAAAATTCGGATTTTAGCATTTTGGTGCAGAGGGAATCGATTCCCCCCTTGAGGGAACCGATTCCCCCTTTGAAGGGGAACCGATTCCCCCCACAGGGGAATCGATACCCCCCTGGGTTCTGCTAAAATCGGGCAGAATAACCCCAAACTCTCCAAAAACCCTCTTCCTCTCTCTCTCCGCCGTTCTCACCCTCTAAACCCCTCAAATCTCCATTTTTGCCTCAAATCAACGATATTAATCGGAATTTGCTTCATAAATCATCTTCCAAACCTGTTGGAATCATTAAAATCGTGCAAAACATCTAAATCCACTCAATCTTCATATTTCAAGGTAATTTTTCTAAACTCTTTATTTCATTATTTTTGAACATATGATTAGTTTCAATTAGTTCTAGGTTGAAATAGTGATCGGGCATTGATTATTTAGTGATTAGAAACTAGATGTTACAACTAATTTCATCAAAAACACAAGAATTTTCAAATTTTTTTAAAATTTTCGAAATAAAAAAAAATGTTATTTTTCAAATTATTGTGTTTTGATCAAATTATATTGTTATTATGAAAACTATACATATATTGTTTCTCAAAACCATATTTTTCAAAAGTTTTCAAAAACTTTGCCCATTAGGATTGTTTTAGAGAATCTTGAAATATTGAGGACTCATTTGAGTTTTGGGATTAATTGAATTGCATACACTTGTTTTAAAATTGCAGGTTATTATATCTATTCCGATTTCCTCACCATGTCAAATCCTAAACGTCCTAGGTCTTCATCTAGTCGTTCTAGTCGTCAACCAAATCCACCTCAAAATCCTCCTTCTATTCCAATTTCTAATCCCAATCCCACTGATCCTAACTTGACTATCCAAAATTCGTGTTTCAATCATCCTGGGTCTAGAAATCACCGATATTGGTATTATCAATATTTCGATTCTTACAAAATCCGGGAAGAACGTATTCCTTCTCGTCAAGCTATGTTAGCTATCGATTTTAAATATCTTCCCATTTTACAAGAATGGAAATTTGATAAACTATTTGATCTTGAACCTATCGTTTACCATCAACTTGTTCGTATATTCTACTCTAATGCTGTATGTGTTAAAAACCAAGCTGAAACAGAAACTATAGGAATTCGTTCTACCTCCTAGGACAATTCTTATATATTGACCCGGCATATATAGCCAATACATTTGGATTAGATAATGATGGTATCTCGAATGAAAAACAAATTTTAGGTTCTCGTTACAAAAGAAGAGATAGTGCGAGTGTCTTAGACCTACATGAGCGTTTTCTTCATCTAATGATTTCTTGGTGGTTTCGACCATCCGGAGGTCGTTATTCTACTCTTAGAGCTTTGGATCTTTGGTGGTTACATTGTTTCGAAAACCGTATTAAATTAACCTACCTCAGATTATTTTTGCTGAAATTGTTGAAACCGTAAATCTTGTTCCTAACAAGAAACACTGTTCATCTCTAGTTTACGGTTGCTTTTTGAGTAATCTGTTTTCCAAAGCTGGGCTTAGAGTAAGTCTAGATGCCGTTTTTCCTCTTAAGAAACAAATAAATCTTCTTTCCTTAACGAGAGCGGGATGGGTAAAGGACAAAGAAACCGGTGAATGGGTTCGTTCTTCTACTCCGGGAGCTAGTTCTTCACAAGCTCCACCCGAAGCTGACGAAGATCCCGAGTTTGAACAATTAATGAGGGATATTGATGAAGTTGAAGAAGAACCTGATCAGCCCGAAGAGCAGCCCGAGGAGCAAGCACAACAAACGCATCAAATGCCTCCATATTTTTCAATCCTTTATGGAGACATTCGATTACCGATACGCTACCATGGACTCGCGTTTTTCCTCTATAGAGTCTCATTTATCCACAATGGGAGCTCAACAATTAGAGATTCTTCGGGAGATGCGTGCAAACAATGAATCAACCAACGCTCGTATAAATGAACTCACACACGAGATGGCCGCCATGCGAGCCCGTTTTCCTCCTACCGATCCGGATGCTTGATTTTATGTTTAGCTTTAAAACTTTGAACAAAATGAATATTGTTTCAACATTTTGATATGTTTTATTTGTGGATTGTTGAATTTTGGATATATGAATGGTGTGAACTTATATGTTTGGTGTGTTTTATTCATTTTTGCATCATTTACATTATCATTAGCAATATGACCAATTTTGCCATATCACATTATTTATGAATATTGATTTATGAAACTAATGGCTAACCTCTCTTTTGATTATGATCTTAGCAGCTTCAGCTTATAATTAATAAATCAATTGGCTAAATGATTTACAAAACCTTGTTTTACAATGTCTTTTTGATTTAACAAAAAGGGGGAGAAGAATAAGTGTTAAAGTAAGGGGGAGTAATTTCTAATTTTAATTTTCTAATTTCAAAACTTGATTTCAAAAATCTTAAAATTACTAAAATGTTTTGTTATATCAAAAAGGGGGAGATTGTTGAAACATTTTAATATTTCGATATAACAAATTAAGTTAAATGGATTTTAAGATTTTCCAAATGATTTTCTAAGTATATTCGATATAACTATTCGAATATCAAAACATTACTCCAAATATTTCAAAAATCATTTTTGATCCTTACTTAAGTGTAAAATTAAGTTTTAATCATAAAACAATTTCAAAATATTTTACAAAGTATTTCGAACCAATTCAAAGTCAAAAATTCCAGAATACTCAGAGGGAACCGATTCCCCCCCATAGGAGGAACCGATTCCCCCCTGAATGGTTTGGCTCCGAGATTTCCAGAATGCTCGGAGGGAACCGATTCCCCCCCCAAGGGGGTACCGATTCCCCCCTGTTCAACGGTCGAAATATTTGAATTTTACACTTAGGGAACCGATTCCCTATGATAGGGAACCGATTCCCCCCACTGTCCAAGCTGTTTTATTAAATGTTTTCACACTAAAACGGCTATAATATCTTCTCTAATTATCCCCAACGTTCAGAAGTGATTCAAGGTGTATTTAAGCAAGCTTAGAAGCCATTGATCAATAACAAGAAACATCAAGCAACTAGAATCAAGAGAGAATCAAAGAGAAAGCATCAAACCTCAAGTTTGAGCATTTCAAGCCCATTTTCATTCAATATTCATTTTGCTTTCAAGAACACTTTTTGTGCTCAATTGTATTCATCTTTGAGTGTTCTTTTCTTTGTTCTAGAATTGTGCAAACATCTTACCTTGTGAGGTTTTCTTGTAAGTTTGCAAATTTGTAATCTTCTCTTTGAGAAAAGAGTGTTCTCAAGAGTTGGGGTATACTCTTGAGGGAATTGTAAGGTTATCTCTTTGGCCTCAAAAGAAAGAACAAATTAGTGAATTTGTTGGAAAATCCTTAGTGTGGATAGCTAAGGTAGTGGACGTAGACTTTGTTTGAGAAAGTCGAACCACTGTAAATCGCTGTGCAATTGCTTTCAATTTTCTGCAAAAGCTTCCACAAAATTTTTATTGCCAATTCACCCCCCTCTTGGCCAATTTCGTCATTCGATTAACTCAACAGAATTAAAAGTTTGCCTGAGATGGGTGGCGCTAGGATCGGAGTATTCGACAAATACCTCTTTACCGCCTCAAAAGCCTCTTGACAATCCTCACTCCATTCTCCTGAATCATTCTTCCGAAGAAGGCGAAATATGGGATCACATTTCTCTGTTAACTGTGAGATAAATCGGGCTATATAATTCAATCTTCCCAAAAATCCTCGAATCTCTTTCTGTATTCTTGAGGCTGGCAAATCTTGAATGGCCCTTACTTTATCAGGGTCTATTTCAATTCCCTTTCTGCTCACTACAAATCCCAACAGTTTTCCCGAGGTCACCCCAAAAGTACACTTATTTGGGTTAAGTTTTAGTTGGCACATCTTTAATCTTTGAAAAAGCTTCCTCAAATTCTCGATATGTTCCTCATCTGTCTTGGCTTTGACTATCATATCATCGATGTAGACTTCAATTTCTTTATGCATCATGTCATGAAATAACGTCACCATAGCCCTCTGATAGGTTGCCCCTGCATTCTTCAATCCAAACGGCATGACTTTATAGCAGAACGTTCCCCATATAGTGATAAACGTTGTTTTCTCCATATCTTCAGGGTGCATTTTAATTTGATTGTAGCAGGAGAATCCATCCATAAATGAGAATAAGGAATTTTCGGCAGTGTTGTCCACCAACGTATCTATGTGAGGTAAAGGAAAGTTGTCCTTCGGACTGGCTCTGTTAAGATCTCTATAGTCGACACACATTCGCACTTTCTCATCCTTCTTCGGCACTGGGACAATATTTACTACCCACTCAGGATATTTGGCCACCGTAAGAAAACCAGCTTCAAATTGTTTCTTCACTTCTTCTTTAATTTTAAACAGCATCTCCGGTCTCATTATTCTCAATCTCTGTTGAACGGGCTTACAATCAGGCTTTATCGGCAGTTTATGGACAACCAACTCTGTATCCAAACCTGGCATATCTTCGTACGACCATGCAAATACATCCTTGAAATCTTGAAGTAATTCTATCAAACTCTGTCTTCCCTCAATAGATAGGGTAGTACCAATCTTTACTTCTTTTCTATCCTCATCCGTGCCCAAATTCAAGATCTCCGTAAGCTCTTCGTGAAGCAGGATCTGTTTATCTTCCTGTTCCACCATCTTTAGCAATTAATAAGGTAGTTCACATCCCTCATTATCATCACAACCTTCGATTTCCCCTTGACATATGGGCATCTCGAAATCAATCTCCGGGTCAGAGTCATTATCACTTGTATCATTGATATCTGAGTTCCTGAAAGAATAACGGAAGAGAATATATATATACATATATAAATGGGAGAATCTTTTCCCATATAAATAAATAACAAGAAATAATATATACATTATACAACCAAAAATAAAATGCATGGGAGAATGTTTGCCATTTTGGATCAATGGAATGCATCCTTTATTGAAAGCAAGTAAAAACACACAACTTAACCTTTTACATCAGATCACCTATTGCCCCAGGGTATGAACAATAGGGAAGAGTTCTAGTGTATTACTCTTCAAGAGATTTGTAAACTACAGGCAGTTCCTCCACAGTCCAGTTGTTCAACACAAAGCCCGGTGGCGCAGAATAAATGCCCATAGCTCTCATTTCTTCGAACCCCTCATCGGTTATAACATTAATGCCTAAATCCTCCAAGGCATTTTCAACGATCACCTTACTGTTCCTCAAATTCGAAACATATGCCTTCCTGATATGAAAGTGATGCTTAATGGAGGGAAGGTCGTAGGTTCCCAGCTCGGGTTTTCACTAATCAATCTTGTCTTTCTCAATTCCTGAATCTTCTTGATGCCCTTCAGTTTTTCTTCAAAGTCGACTGATACCCTAAACCAAACCTGTCTCTTTTAGTAATAGGGTAAATTGGATTAACCAATCCTTGCAATTGACTTCCTAACCCTTTTCCAACTTTTACTCATGAATTCTCTCGATCCTATCAATATGTGCTAATATCTCATTCATTGTTCTTTATATTTCCAGAAAACACACACCAGGTAACTTTAATTATCTTTCAAAGCTTTTATCACAATATCTTTCATGAGTTACTCTCATGTTTTCATGATTGACGCATGTAAAAATGCTTAAATTAAAGCAATGTAAATGCAAACGTGGATGCCAAATGCAAATGCAAAAGGTTTTAATTCCAAAAATGACCACTATAGAACAACCTTCATTTAGACAACAAGATTTCATTACACCATGTAGTCAAAATACAATTATGATTCTTAATTTCTTTATTTCCATGAATCATACTCTTCGTGGAATCTAACATTGCACCCCTCAGTTGTAGGCGTATTTTGTCACCTTTGATGATGCCAGACGTCCTTAAATTGAATCTTGGATCTTCTATTTACTTTCAATGCAAAGTGGTCTTCATGTCTTTGTGAAGAGTCTTCTCGTCCCTGGTATTACTGCATCTATCTCCTGGAACATCTTTGGTCTTCGCCCCTTTGAAAGAGGTCTTCGATCAACTTCAAACTTCATTCATCAGATGTCTTTCTTCATAGATCGATCTTTAATCAGTTTTAGATTTCTTCATTCATCAGATGTCCTTCTTCATGAATCATCTGAACGTCTTTGGACTCCCGATTTTGACTACGTGGTTAAGAATTTCTTGCCTCATTATGACCAGCCTTCTTATTAGTCAATCACTTGCGAATTAACACCTTTGGATGACATGAATATGCAAAATGCAATAAATTCAAAATAAAATAGACATAAAACCAAAATGGGTTAGTACACATAATATAAACAATAAAATGATGAGTATCGTAACAAATAAAACCTACCCTCACATGCTGACTACCCAATCATGCTTAGTAAATCCTACCCGACATGATATCTACCCCCATGCTTTTGTTATTTGCAAATAATCCTAACAGCATGATATCTAATTCGCATGCTTGTTCGAGAAAATAAACCTAACCGCATGATTTTTAGTTCGGATGCATTTATTCGAAAAAGCGAAAATAAACGACTCAAAAAGCTTTTCCTTGTGTACACTCCTCACAGGACTCTTATCGTTCGGACCAAACTTGACCTAAGTTTGGGCTCTATGTTCACTACATGCTGGGTTAGGTTCTAAAGCAATATGTTCTCAAATTGTCCTTGTCGGTGCCCCCTTGGGCTACCGAACCCTCAATCCTGCCCATCACAGGCTTTTGGGACCGAGTTCAATTCGAGGGAACACATCTCCTTATGTCCATGCGGAGGTGAATACCATCACGAGGACCATAAGGTGTGAGCTCCAGGAGTGATCCACTATCCCATACAGAGGTGAAAACCACACGAGGGAGTAGTCTCTCACTCCTACTTAAATAGGACAGAGCGAGGTTTTAGCTCATGTTATGCAAATGCAACTATACAGTGTGTGAGGAAAAGCGAAAATAAAATAACACATATTCACTTAAACACTCAAAAGATCAAACTTCTTTAAACACGTAATTAATCTGAAACCATTAACAAACAGATCAGTACAACTATTTATTGGTTAATCAAATTCTGAACAAACACATTAAAACCAAATAGGGGATCAAAAACCAAATTAAAAAGAATTTCTAACTTTCATTTGCAAAGACAATTAATTAATCGACTATAGGCCTGACTCTCTAAAAAGTCCCCAGCGGAGTCGCCAAGCTGTCGAAACGATTTTTAAACGGGTGGGGAAGCGAGATTTGGAAAACCGCATTATTTTTAATTATTCTCTTAAGATTATAATTTTTAATTAAAAACAATGTGATTTTAGAAAACCTCTCGTTTCAAAAATTTGGGAATTCATTCACGATAAAACACAGGTTCGAAGAGTCGCCACCAATCTTTGATTAGGGTGTGATTGGGCACCCAAAAACATTTTTGTCATTTTAAATAAAAATTAATTTTAATTAAAACAACAAATTTAGGTCCGCGTTACCAGAAAATTAGTTCGGGAGTCGATTACGCGTGGGGAAGGATTAGCACCAAAATAGGTTAAATTAAAATTACCCATTCTTTAGAAAGATAAAGAATATTCGATTATTTACAAATATCAAGACCAGATCTTAAATCAGTTATAACAACCTTTTCTCGATAGATTTAAATAACCGAATATTTCTTTTTCTTCCATTCCCAAACTTTTAAAGTGATAAATCAATTTCTTAGGTGTCACTGATGGGATGCGATTTTAATTTAAAATCGTCAAAAGCGGATATCTAATCAGTTAAGACAACCCACTTAAAACAATTTTAAATTAAAAGGGTATTACCCTTAAATCAATTATGTAACGATGTCGTGTTATGCATATGAGGATATCATGCAAATTATGCAAAAAGGATGTCATGTAAAAATTAATTAAACATGCGATTAAAATAAATGAGTAAATAAATCTAAAGGTAAAATCACTATTAAACGAAGATCACAAAAAACCTATCAATGCATTACATATACCAAGATCAAAATAAAACCGAGACCACCTATAAAACTAAAATGAAAACCGAGAAAATGTCATGCCAAATATGCCACATCACATAAACTTAAAATAACATACCCACATGACTAAAATGTGACATGCAAAAACCTTAAAGTCTAATATCTAAACAACAGAAATTAAACAAATCAACATTTAGGACGAAAATTAAATGAACATAAAATAAATAGACAGAATTAGATACATGCAAACTTTGACCTAGGGACTAAAATGAACTTCAGGAGAAACCACAGTGACCCCTAACCCGAATAAACCATGCACAAAACATGAACCTTATATCCCTAAGACGACACCGTTCCACCACCGGGTAAGGCCCTAAAACAAACCAAGCTCCTCGGTTCTCCCTCTAGACCACCAAACCGAAGCTAAGACTCACTAACTCGACCCCTAAACCATGAACGACCCTCGACCCCAACATGGATGGCCACAAGGGCCTTCGGTGGACCAATCTACACCTATGAAGGGACCAAACGCCAGGTAAAACAATAGGCTCTTCTCTTTACTGTTTTTATTGCTTTTAACACTCTAAAAAAAGCCACATGCATACACACGAACATAAATGAAAATAAAAGAAAAAAAGAATCAGAATAGGAACGAAAATACCCTTGATGAACCTCTTTGATTGCTTCGGAATTTCAAATGATACTGCCTTTAGAACCCAAAAAATGAAAATAAAGTGTCTTGTATTGCTTCGAATATTTGGGAAGAACCCCTTACATTGATTGTTTCTGCTGAAAGAAAAATAGAGATAGGAAAGACCCTTTCCAAATCTCTCTAATTTTTTCCTCTCTTGATGAATGCTCCCTTCCACGTAGCCTCTCTTTTTTCTTTCTCTCTACCTTTCGTGAACCTTCTTCCCCCCACTCTTTGAATTGCCGACCTTTTTTCTTGATGGCCCTTTGTGTAAGAAAAGATCCCCCCAAAACAAGGGTTGCCGGTCTCCCTACCGTCCCCCCTCTTTTCCTCTATATTCTGGCCGAATGTCCCACTTTGATGTGCTTGAATGGTGCTTTGTTGATGTGGTAACCTTTAGCATATAATCCAACATATTTTTCTCAATATTATGCATAAACTATTCATATATTCGGTCAATGAAAGGAGAATGTTTGCTGGCCGAAAATCCTCAAGACAAGGTGTATTTTGTGAGCTGGAAAGAGTCTTGATAATGCTCCATTAAACCGTGCATCATGGGACATGTTCTTGATGTTCCCTTGATGAATTGTTTATGTCCTTAAGTACTTAACATGCTGAAAAACGTTCTCCATTCTTTATTAGCCCATATTGCCGTGTTTTGTGCTGGAAAATGCCTTGAGAATGCTCCAATATGCTGCCAAATATGTGCCATACTTTAACACCCATTGTTGTCATGTTCTATGAGCTGGAAATGCCTTGAAAAATGCTTCAACACGTTGCCTAAACTTGTGAGCTTGTAGTGCAGTTTTATTCCAGCAGATGAATGCTATCCACGTGCAGCAGTTTGGACGTGTTTGTGGAGTGAATCCAATCTGGTTTGAGTGGATTATCAGCTGTTTATGTCTCCAAGGGTTTCAACAAGTTGTCCCAACGTGAGTCATGGTCTAATGTGCTGTTGCAAAGAAAACTACGGTTTGTTGAATTGAATTCGTAATTCCCGTATTGATTTTCCAGCCTGCACAGTCTTCAGTTATCTGATCATATCTTGAGCTATCGATATCGGATTGATACGATTAAAAGTGCGTTGGAAAGCTAAGAGATAGAGGATTAAATGTTATGAAGACTTCCTCATCCAAATATACTTGTAACATGTTCAAAATTGGTGATCAATATGGATGGCGTGCACTGTTTGTAATTTGGGACCTGATTTGTGCTCGGTGTACCTTGGCCTGCAAAATGATAATATAAATAACGTTAATATTATTATTAATAATAAAATAATAATATAATAATAATAATAATAATATCCCGGACAAAACGGGTGTCTACACAGTTTTTATGGTTTTGGTTTTGGACAGATGTAAATAGTGATTAACTTTGTCCCGTGCATATAATATTTATATATATGATTTGATTAGGGTTAAATTAAATCCTCTATTTTTAATTAATTAATTTAAAACTTATTTTAAATTAAATAATAATTTAAATGATATACCTTATCTAACAAGTAATTTAATTTCAATAAAAACTTAATAAACAATTTATTTAATATTATTTATGAATCAAATAAAGAAATAATAATAAATAAATATTATGTTAAATTAATACAAACTTAACTCTTAAATTCAAATAATAAATAACTCCATTAAAATATTTAAAATACCTCATTATCTTAAATTATTATTGAGGAGCAATAATCACATTTGATTCTACAAATCATAAGTGGTCTTTACCAAGACCTTATGACTACCCAAGTTAAATAAAAGTTCATGACTCAGACAACCTTATCACACCTCATATCACAATCATTTTATCTCGCGATATCTTGATATAATATAAGACATCGAAAATGTCAACATTATATCACTACATCTTAAGTATCTCAATACCCAATTGAACTGACTAAACAAATGACATTGATCTTTATCAACTCATTTGAGCACGGTCATGCATTTTTCAGTCTCAATCATCTAGAGACTTTTAGATATATCTCTTATGATAAGAGGGGTAAATTCCATCTTAATTACCCATATCTTACTACATGATTCATGTCATGTTCAAGAATAACCTTTATAATTATCTTGAATATGTCAAAACATAATAATCATCATGTTGAGAACTGTAACAATTTTAGGTATAATGATTTAATAATATAACTATTTGAAACTAATACATAACTTTAATCTATTTATTAATCTTAAAACGAGTCGATCTAATATTTATTCATAACAAATACATATGAATTTGATTTGAATCTCATTAACATATTCTTCTCATTAGTATCTATCCAATTCCATACCAATCTTATTTGTTATTAATCGGTTATGGATATTAAGAATAATTAACATTATTATTTAAGAATATTAATAATAAAAGTATACACAAATGATAATAATCACAATCAATAATCAAAATATCATGTACATACAATATACCTAGGACACTAATGCTAATGACTATGCCTATGATGTAGCCACCATCATTGTTACCCCCATGAATGCCTCAACCACCACCACCTACGGAAGCTCCTCGACCACTTCTTGATGAATCCGAGCCAAAGAAACAGAAACTCGATGATTCCCTGCTTGTTCAGCTTCCGGTATAAGGATCCTTTGTCCTTATTTCAAAAGTGCTTTTTATTTACTTATTTCATTATACCTTTAACAATTATGGGATCTCTTATAGGAATTTGTTCGTATTAATGTATCGGTTTCCAACTTCGATAAAGAATTTCAAAAGACAACTTCTCGAGATCACGGCGCAGGCTTTATCCAAAACAGTTGGTAGTTTGTCGGAGAAAATTTCATGGAGATTCAACTTCCTTTGCACAAACAGAAATTAAGGGTATGTTTGTTTGGCTGTAATTGGTTTTCCGAAAAATAAATTATTGGAATTTGAATTATTGGAATTGGAAAATGAATTACTGGAATTTGAATTACTGGAACTGGAAAATGAATTACTGGAATTTGAATTTTAGAAAATGAATTACATTTCTGGAAAACGTTTTCCGTAAAATGAATTACATTTTTCTGAAAAACATCTGGAAAACGTTTTATGATGTTTAGAAGATGTTATTTAAACCTTTTTTTCCACTAGTTGAAGATTTTTTAAAAATTATTTATTACAAATATTAAATATAATAAATAATATTATTTATCATAAAACTTAAAATTATTATTTTAAAATATTAAAATAATTATTTATTCAATATTATTTTTATAATTTTATTAATAAAAAAATAATTTTTATATATTTAGTAAAATAAAATATTATAAATATATTAATTATTTATTAAAGTAATAGTGTTATATTATTTTTAAAAATATTAATTAGTATATTTTAAATATCTTTATTAAAATATTATAAATATATAAATAATATTCATTATTAAATATATAAAATTTTTATTATATATTATTAAAATAAAATAATATCTTATATTATTATAATATAATTGATTATTTTATATATATTAAAAATATAATATTATTATTATAATATTAATAAATAAATAATATTTTGATGAAAATGATATTAAAATATTTATTAATATTAAATTCATAAATAAAATTATTTTGAGTATTTATTCTTTGAAGTGAAAAGTTCGGAAAAATACTTACGGAAAATGAATCTGTAAGTCATTTTACAGAAAACACAAAGGAAATTCTGTTACTAGGAAAATGAATTACATTCTGGAAAACCAATTACGTGAAACAAACACGGGAAAACATTTTTCGAAAAACGAATTACGTGAAACAAACACGGGAATTCGAGAAAAACCAATTCCGTAATTCAAATTACGACAAACAAACACACCCCAAGTGGAAAAGTTGGGTTGCTTAAGGGCAATATCCCTTGCATGTTATAACATTCAGCTATTGGGGAGCTTAGAGATGAAAAGATGGAAACGTATGTGTTTGGAAACTGGAGACAATTATTTTCTTGAGATATTTAGATGATTATGGTTGTTTGAAGTCCGAAAAAACATGTTTTTTTAACTCAAAGGTATAAATTAGAATTGTCGTTTGAGATTAGTTTTCCAGAGTTTCTTGTTTTATATCCGTTACATGATTGCGGATGGAGAAGATAAATAACAATAGAGGTGTGCAGCGAGATGGGCAAAAATATGGCAAATTCCATCAGAGAGATGGGCAAAAACACTTGGGTTGTCGACATGGAAGGCCAAGGAACATAAGAATCGTGGTGGTGGAACGACGAAGTCCAAACTAAGGTGAAGACAAAGCAAACTTGCTTCAAGGAGTTTCTACAATGCAATGACGACGAAGAAAGGTCGAGAGCTAAACAAAGATACAAGGAGGCAAAGCAGGAAGCCAAGAAAACGGTGGCTAAAGCAAAGGATAAGGCATACGAGGAAATGTACAAGAGATTAGACACCAAGGATGGACAAAACGACATATTTAGGCTTGCAAAATCTAGGGAGAATAAGAAAAAGGATCTAGGTAGCATTAGGTTTATTAAGGACAACAATGGTGTTCTTTTAGCGAAAGATCATGATATTAAGATGGTTTAGGGTAGTTACTTCTTTGGCTTATTTAATGACGGTGCCTCTCCCTGTAGAGATAGTACCGT
The DNA here is from genome assembly GCF_006381635.1 of Hibiscus syriacus. Taxonomy (NCBI): domain Eukaryota; kingdom Viridiplantae; phylum Streptophyta; class Magnoliopsida; order Malvales; family Malvaceae; genus Hibiscus; species Hibiscus syriacus. The sequence continues at coordinate 737,900 of NW_024062731.1, forward strand.
TGATGGGTCAGTCGACCATCATACTACGGCCAATGACTGCCCTACAAGTAGGATTGGGTTTGAGGAAGTCAAAATGGCTCTTAGAAAGATGGGAAGGGACAAAGCTGTCGGTCCTGATCAAATTCCTATCACTGTGTGGTTGGCCCTAGGAGAAAAGGGAGTTAAGTGGTTGACCAACATCTTTAATATTATTTTAGAGACTGTCAAGATGCCAGAGGAGTGGAGAGAGTCCACGGTGATACCAATCTATAAGAATAAAGGAGATCCCCAACGTTGTGGTAACTACAGAGGTATTAAACTACTCAGTCATACCATGAAGCTATGTGAAAGGGTGATAGAGGTTAGGTTGAGACAAGTTACTAGGGTTTCGGAAAATCAATTTGGCTTTATGCCAGGCAGGTCTACCACGGAGGCGATTCATCTACTTCGATGACTTATGGAGAAATATAGGGAAAAGTCTAGAGATCTTCACATGGCATTCATTGACCTTGAGAAGGCTTATGATAGCGTTCCCCGAGATACGATCTGGAAGACTTTGGAAACGAGATGGATCCCAACTGCTTATATCCGGGAGATTCGTGATATGTATTGTAGATCTACTACACACGTTAGGACTACAGTTAGCGACACCGAGGCATTCCCAGTGGAAATCAGACTCCACCAGGGGTCAACTCTTAGCCCTTACATCTTCGCCTTGATTATGAACGACATCTATTGTGCGACACCTGACGGTGTACCAGGTGTATGCTTTTCGCTGACGACATTGTCCTAGTTGCTGAAACAAAATCTGAGTTGAATAGTAGACTGGCTACCTGGAAGACTGCTTTGGAAGAAAAAGGTCTAAGGATCAATATTGAAAAGACAGAGTATTTATGTTCAAACTTCAGTGGGGACCAAAACGATGAAGATGTAGAAGTATGCATAGAAGGACACGTTCTCCCCTCAAATGATTGTTTCAAGTACCTAGGGTCTATGATACATAAAGATGGGGGTGTAGAAGATGACGTTACACACCGTATAAAGGCGGGATGGCTAAAGTGGAGGGCCGCTACTGGAGTTTTGTGTGACAAGATGGTGCCTCTAAAACTTAAGGGAAAATTTTATAGAATGGCAATAAGACCAGCACTGCTGTATGGATCAGAATGTTGGGCAACCAAGAAGGATCATGTAAGGTGGATAGAGGCCGCAGAAATGAGAATGCTTCGATGGACATGCGGTAGGACTCTGTGGGATATGACAACAAACTCTGCTATTAGGATGTCCTTGGGGGTGGTGTCTGTTTTCGAAAAATTGAGGGAGGGAAGACTACGGTGGTTTGGGCATGTCCTTAGGCGACTACCGTCGGATGCGGTCAGGAGGGTAGAGTCGATTACAGTCGACGGTGCCAGAAGGCGAGGACGACCAAGGCGGAAGTGGGAAGACTGCTTGAGATCTGATTTGATGGATTTAGCCCTTACCGAGGACATGACCTCTGATAGGAAAGTATGGAGACTCAAAACTAGGGTAGTCGAGTAGTGTGGGTAACTTCTACTTTTTATACGTTTCTGTTATTGGTATTTATGAAGGCTTAGAACTGGGCTTGCTTTCGTTGACTTCTGTGTAACATTCTCTTCACTTTTAAATTTAGGGGTCTTACGTTTCTGTCTATATGCAGAGATTTTTTCGTATGGATTTATTTGCAGGGATTACTGCCCAAGTACAAACGCGCATATGATATTAATGTCTGCATATGAATACTGTTCAACTATGTATTTATGTATTTATTTATACATGCATTGCACTTTATCTATATTTTAATTTTCTGACTGCCGGAGGTCTTCCACGGAAGCTACTCTCAACCTGGCGTTGGGGGCAGCCTACTACCTACCTCCCCTTACCCCATTGCATATGGGAATTAGGTTTTGTTGTTGTTGTTGTTGTAGAGGTGTGCAGCGCAAGGGGAAGATAGAGTTTGAGAAGAAAACATTTTAAAAAAAGGATAAAATTATCCTTAACATTTTGGGTTTACACAAAGAGTATGATTGATATTTTATTTACGATTCAAGAGTTAAAATAAGAATTAAATATTTTTACTAATGTGTCAAGTAATTAAACTAACAACAGTTAACGTCTGTTAATGAAATGATAATGTAAGTGACCAAAATTTATGGTTTTTTAAATTTAGTAAGAAAATATACAATAAATAAAAATGATTAATCATGTATTTATCACATATTAATTTTAAACGCCAGAGAAACTTATCACGTTTATAATAGCATGTCTTAAGAATAAATGATTAAAAAAATATTTTTCTATATGATGTAATTTTGTTAAAATATTATCTAGATATTGTTTAAATAAATAAATATAAAATATATTTGTTCTTCTTCTATTATTATTATATCTTTAAACAATTTCCACTTGAAAGGGGGAAAAGATGTTTTACTCGTATAAACTTACAACTTAAAAAATATGAGGTATTAATTGAGATTTTTTAGTCTACTCTAAATATTATTTTAAAACCATACATAAAGTTTAATTTTTGTTTATTTTAGTATTTCGTCGTTAAAAATTTTAGTTTTTATTTCATTTTAGTACCCTCATTCACAATTTAACATTAAATTTTGAAAAAAAAAATGAAAGTTTATGTACTAAAATAGACCAAAAATTAGTTTAGATACTAAAACAAACCAAAATTGATAGTTTATGTACTAACGACGAAATACTAAAATAAATGAAACTAAATGTTAGGGTCAACTTGTTTCATTGTAATTTTTTTTCGAAAAATGTTTTACTCATTTTCCAGTGTTCGATTTGCGGAAAATAAATGGTCAATGTAATTCATTTTCATTGCCAATTGAATTTCTTTCTTTTTTTGAAAAATGACTTTATGATCTGATTTTTCGTAGGTCATTTTACGAATTTTTTACGTCAAAGTATAAACACTCAAAACAATATGAATATATTATTTTAGTATCATTTAAATAAAATATTAAGTATTAAATTATATTTATTGATAATTTTAATAATATAATAATATAATATTTTTGTTTAATAATATATATGAATTATTAATAAATTGATATTATTAATTAATTTCATAAAAATAATTTATAGAATTATTGTATATTTAAAATACTCCTTATAATATATAATATTTTTGTTTTAATATTATAATTTTTAATATTTTAATAATATTCTTATTTGAATAATTAATTAATATAATTAATAATATATAATTATTATTTTAGTAAATTATTAATGTAATTTATAATAATTTTATTTTAATAATCTTAATATTTTTATTTTTAATAATTAATCTTAATATTTTAAAATGCCAGTTGATTTATTAAAGTATAAAAAGAAAACAAACCAGTTGTCCAGCACCCAGAAGAGAAACAAAGCGCCAACAAAAGTAGAGTACACAACAAACAAAGCAGAAAAAGAAATAAAAAACAAAAGCTCAATTGGCACAAACTCTCTCTGTAAGAGAAGATGAACACCGAAAAGTTATTTTGATATAAATAATATTAAATAAATTACTATAATATTTTAAAATTATTATTATTATTTTATTAATAAATAATATTATTTATTATATTTGATATTTATAATAAATAAATTTTTAAAAAATTATCAAAAAGTGAAAAATGAATTACGTAGCATTATCTAAATATCGTAAAATGAATTCTAAAAAATATTTTTCAAAAAATATAATTCATTTTACAAAATTCATTTTTCAAGTGAAATAATAACCCCTAGATATTATTTAAAGAATTAAAATAAAATAGATTAAAAATAATAATTTAAATACTAAAAACTTAGTTTTAAGAAATTGAGTGAAAGATAACGGGGTAACATGCAGATGCAGTTGCCACTTAAGCGTCGTCCGCTCCTAATTTGAATTATTTTCATCCCTCCATCTAACCCATTTTGAATTTTAAAAACTTTTCAGTTTTTCCTTCTCTATCCACAGCCTCGTAGAGCAGGATAAATCATCATTAAAAAACAAAACAAGGCCACAAGGGTCTAATTCTGATCTTAGTCCCACTATTATATTAAATATTTAATCTTCTTTACTTTCATTAATAAATTTAATCTTCTTTTGACATAATAATAATAATAAAAATTTGAATCTAATAAAATATAGTTTTGACATAAAAGTTAATTTTATACTAAAATAAAATTTTAGAGGGATCAAAAAGTAAAAGGATTAATATCTAAATTTGAGTATAATAGAGGATCTAAAATAAAAATTAGACCAAAACTAAATGAAATATATTTTATATAAAAACCAGGCTTTTCTCACTTCCATTTTCAATTTTACATCTCTTATTTTGCCATCTCTCTCTCTCTAAATCTCTTTATTTTTCCTTTCTAGTTTCTCTTCTCTCCATAACCGAAAATGCGTGAGATTCTTCACATTCAAGGTGACCAATGCGGCAACCAAATCGGAGTCAAGTTTTGGGAGGTTGTTTGTGTCGAGCACGACATAGATCCAACCGGTCGTTATCAAGGAGACCAAGATCTTCAACTCGAGAGAATCAATGTCTACTACAACGAAGCCAGTTGTGGAAGGTTCGTCCCACGTGCCATCCTCATGGATCTTGAGCCAAGTACCATGGACAACATCAGATCTGGTCCTGTAAGCCAGATCTTTCGACCCGACAACTTCGTTTTCGGCCAGTCCGGCGCCGGTAACAACTGGGCTAAAGGTCACTATACCGAAGGTGCTGAGTTAATCGATTCTGTTCTCGATGTTGTCCGGAAAGAGGCTGAAAATTGCGATTGTCTTCAAGGTAAATTGGAAATCTGTTGGAAAACTTGTTTATTGTTCAGTTTATTGTTTAATAATTGGTTTTAAATGGAACTTTTTGTTCTCTGTAGGGTTTCAGGTTTGTCATTTTTTGGGAGGAGGAACTGGATCTGGAATGGGAACTCTTTTGATATCGAAGATAAGGGAAGAATACCCAAATAGGATGATGTTGACTTTCTCTGTTTTCCCATCTCCTAAGGTCTTTGATACCATAGTGGAGCCTTACAATGCTACTTTGTCTGTTCATCAATTGGTTGAAAATGCTGACGAGTGTATGGTTCTCGATAATGAGGCCTTGTACGACATTTATTTCAGGACACTGAAGCTTACCACTCCCAGTTGTAAGTCTTTCCCTATTTTTGCTCTTTAGTTTCAAATCCATTTTTTGAGAATGAAGATCTGTTTGTAAAGCCTGGACTTGTGGTTCTTTGAAACTCTTATATCTGTTTTGCTGTTTTGAATCATTTGATATATGTTCATCTGCTTAGATTCTACATCTTCTGATTGAAATTTTAGTACTGCTCATTCTATGCTTTTGTGAGTTTATGCCTATACAATCTGATTTTTCGTAAGAACAGTTACCTAAATCTAAAATCGGCTAGTAAGATATAAGATTTTTTTTGTGTTAGGACCCTAGAGGTTGTTACCTTATGTTGTTTTCTTTCTGATATTTGATAGTTGGTGATTTGAATCACTTGATATCTGCAACAATGTTTGGGGTTACGTGTTGTTTATGATTCCCTGGCTAGTTCAACTCTGATCTTAGGAAACTTGCTGTGAATCTCATTCCATTTCCTCAGCGTCACTTATTTATGGTGGGATTCGTTCCTCTCACTTCAAGAGGCTCCCAACAGTACCGAGCCCTGACAGTTCCCGAGTTAACTCAGTAAATGTGGGACACAAAGAACATGATGTGCTGCTGATCCATGGCATGGCCGATACTTGACTGCATCAGCTATGTTCTGTGGCAAAATGAACACTAAGGAAGTAGATGAGCAAATGTTGAATGTCCAGAACAAGAACTCGTCTTACTTTGTTGAGTGGATTCCTAACAATATTAAATCAACAGTTTGTGATATCCCTCCCACAGGCCTCAAGATGGCGTCGACATTTATTGGCAATTCAACATCCATTCAGGAGATGTTTAGGCGTGTGAGCGAGCAGTTTACATCTATGTTTAGGAGGAAGGCCTTCTTGTATTGGTACACATGAGAAGGCATGGATGAGATGGAGTTTATAGAGGCTGAAAGCAACATGAATGATCTGGTCTCTGAGTATCAGCAGTACCAAGATGCAACAGCTGATAAAGACGAGTACGAGGAAGAGGAACCTGAGTGAGCTTTGTTCCTACATAACTTACTTCATGTTCCATCTGTTACTAAAAACTTGCTTTCTGTCTCAAAGTTTGCTAGAGACAATGGTGCCTACTTTGAGTTTCATGCAAAGAAGTGTCTAGTTAAAGATGAAAAAATGGGTGTTGTTCTGTTGCAAGGACAAGAGAGTGGTGGATTGTATCAATTTGATGCCACAGTGGATGATTAACATAGTGGTGTAAATGATTTAGAAGCAAATATAGTTAATAAAGTTTCAAGTGATATAAAAAGTTCATATGCCTTGTGGCACATGAGACTTGGGCATCCAGCTCATGCCTCACTTGTAAAAGCTTGTAAAAACGTTGGCATTGTTTTTCCTACTACTGCAAATATAATAAATGGTGATATGTGTGTTGCATGTAAAATGAAAAAAACCATAAGATTCCCTTCAATGAATCCTCTACGGTTTATACGAATGCCTTCTGACTTGTATTCTCAGACTTATGGGGGCCCTCGCATATTGTTTCAAACAGCTTTTATTATTATGTTTCGTTTGTTGATGCGTACACGAGACATTACTGGGTATATTTGTTGAAAACCAAGGATTAAGCCTTACAAGCTTATAAGTCGTTTCATGAAATGCTCAAAACACAGTTTAGTGTTGTGATTAAAGAAGTGCAAACAGACTGGGGAGGTGAGTATCGTCCTATATTTTCGTTGTTGACAAAGATGGGAGTTCACCATCTATTGTCTTGCCCACATACTTCAGAACAGAACGAAGTAGTCGAGATGAAACATCACCACATCATCGAATTGGCCCTTGTCTTGATGGCCCAAGCATCCTTGCCGTTTAGATTTTGGTCATATGCAGTGAGCAGTGTAATTCATCTAATCAATCGCCTTCCCACACGAGTTTTGCAAGGAAAATTACCTTTTGTGGTGATGTATAGCAAATTACCAGATTATGAGTTTTTAAAAGTGTTCGGGTGTAGGTGTTTTCCTCATATTCGTGCTTATCAAAGTCATAAACTTAGTTATAGGTCACAACCGTGCACCTCTCTTGGGTATAGCTCACAACACAAGGGATATCAGTGCATGGCGTCTGATGGGAGGATCTACATCTCGAGGCATGTCATTTTTATGAACAATTCTTTCATTTTGCAGGTAAGCAAGATGTTAAAAATAGTGGTCAAAACTCTACAAAATTGACCATGCAGCTGCCTGTGGTTAATGGAGCAGGAAGGGTTTGCATGAGAATGGGTGTGTCACACGAAATCAAGAACAACCATCCATTGTGCATGTACAACCTAACACGATGTCTCAAGATATAAGACAACAAATGTCCAGTGCTAGTCCTACTATGGACTCAATTAGGGGAAGTATGAAGCACTCGAATACAGTTCAACAAGATATTACAAATCAGTTACCTAATGGAACTAGTTTGACTCAAAGGGACTCGCAAGGTGTGATGCAGAATACGAGTGATGAAGTGCAGTAAGCAGTTACCCCTGCTGCTGGACACCCTATGATGATCATGAGCAAATGTGGAATATTCAAACTGAAACTCTATTCCATGGTTCATGTAGAAGCTGCAAAAGAATCGAGCTCGATATATGAGGCATTACAATCTCCTCAGCGGAAGACAGCAGTTAAGGAGGAGTATGAAGTGTTGGAAAAAAACAACACATGGTCTTGTGTTAGTTTACTTAAAGGACGATCAATAGTTGGATGCAAATGGATATTTCGAGTGAAGAGGAATACTGATGGATCGGTGTAGGGGTACAAGGCCAGACTTGTGGCCAAGGGATTCACACAAGTTCCTGGACAGGATTTTCAAGAAACTTTCAGCCCGGCGGTTAAATCCTCTACTATTAATGTCATGTTAGCACTTGTAGTCCAAAACAAATGGGAGCTGATGCAAGTTGATGTGAACAATACCTTTTTAAATGGCGAGCTTCATGAGGATGTGTTTATGCAGCAACCTCAAGGTTTTTAGAAAGAAGTACCAGATGGTTCTCAGTTGGTCTGCAAGTTACAAAAAGCTTTGTATGGACTTTGCCAAGCCCCGCGTTTGTATGGACTTTGCCAAGCCCCGCGTAACTGGTTCACTAAGTTGATGAGTTATGTGGTTAGCATCGGTTTCAAGAGCTCACAGGCTGACAACTCACTCTTTATTAAGCAAGAAGGGTGAGTGATGTACATTCTGGTTTATATCGATGATATAATCATCACTGGCTGCTCGAAGGATGAGGTTGAGAAGGTAGTTGTTTTGCTAAGCAAGATATTTTTCCTAAAAGATATTGGTCAGTTGAACTTCTTTCTTGGAATTGAAGTTAAGCGTACATGTGATGCTATTTTCCTCAACCAAAAGAAATACATCATGGAGCTGTTAGCCAAGTGAATGGATACAGCTGCATCAATGCCCACACCTATGATTTCTTCACTTAAGCTGTTTAAGAGTCAGATGATGAGTTGAACGATGCAAAAGAGTATCGAAGCCTGGTGGGATCATTCTTGTATGCTTGTCATACAAGGCCAGATATTGAATTTAGTGTGAATAAGTTGGCTCAATTCTTGCATGCACCCCGGGAACAACACCTTGTTGCAGCAAAATGGGTTCCACGTTACCTTCAAGGAACTCTTGACTATGGTCTGGTATTTTCCCCGAATGATGAACTGGTTCAACTCACATCATTTGCAGATGCTGATTGGGGGGTAGTGTAGATGTCCGGCGTTCAATATCCGAGTGTTGTGTGTATCTAGGAGGAAATTTAGTCATGTGGAGTTCAAGAAAACAGAAGATTGTATCGAGGTCTACCACTGAAGCCGAGTATCGAAGCTTAGCAGATGTTACATCGGATGTAACTTGGTTGGATGCGTTATTAGCAGATATGGGATTTCGAGTGCAAGCCTCACCTGTTATTTGGTGTGATAACTCAAGTGCAATTACAATGAGTGAAAATCCTGTGTACCATTCAAAGACTAAGCACGTTGAACTTGATGTTCATTTCGTTATGAAAAAGGTTACAGCTGGGAAGTTGAAGGTCAATTATGTGCTCACTGAACATCAGGTGGTTGATGGGCTAACTAAGGCTTTGATAAAAGATCGTTTTGTTGAGTTTCGACAAAGGCTGGGAGTATTGTCATTTGAAAGGTTGATGCAACAGGAAGAATAATGAGCTCTTGCTTTGAAGAGTTGGAGCAGCAGGAAGGATGTTGAAGAGTTGAAGCATCAGGGAGGATGTTGAGTATATTCTGGAAGATGCCAACTCAGCATAGTTGGTTATCCAGCTCAGCACAGTTAGTTGTTAGGCTTAACAACCTTGGCTGCTAATTCTGTTACTATGTGTTGTATAAAACAATGTAGTGCTTTGTGAATAATGAATGAATACAATTCTTGATTTACTTCTTCACTTTGCTTTCTCAACATCCTGCTCCCCCATAATTCTTAAACAATGAACTGCATCAATTAATGAAGAAACTTGAACATTTCCATTGATTGATTTGGCCTTTTGTTTTATCGAGTTTGTAGTGTGTATATGCATACTCAATGGATTAAGGTGATTATTATGAACTAACTGGAAACGGTTCTTTGAGAGTTTTCGTTTTGGGTTTTGTTTGAAGAATTGTTAATTGTAATTCTATTTTTCTGTTTCTTTTACCATTTATACGATCTGGGTGATTTGAAGTTCATGTTTTGAACGCTTTGCAGGCCTATGGCATGGCAAAACATAGATGGAATATAGGGTAGAACTCTTCAACAGGATGAGGGAATTGCATAAATTTTAATGAACATGCTTAGTTTGTTACAATTCTTCCGAATTTGAAAACCTGATCTGATCAACCTAAGTCGACCCAGTTTGATTTTATCAATTAAAGTAAACAATATGACATGATTGAATCCAACCTGATCGAACCCAAATGACCCAAATAATTAATTCGAGATGATCCAAACCTAAATTGACCAGAACTTGAAATGATCCCACCTGAAAACCCAATACTCAAGCCGTAATAACCTGTATCGAGAACAATCCGAGCCCAGAATTGAGTAGACCCAACTGATCGAAATTTTTAAAAACGAATTGACCCATGAGTTGAAAATTTTAAAACCCTTATTGATTAGGTCCAGATTAGCCTGATCCAAAATAAATTCTGTCTCTCCCAATTGATAGCTCTTTGTTTAGTGGTACATGTAGAAGCTAACAACAATATCAAGATTGATATCAAAAGAGCATGTAACTTCCCTTTCGCTTCTTGAACTTTCCGTATGTTCGCTATTATCTGCTTAGAAAGTTGAATTTCTTAGTTCAGAATTTGAAAGTGGACCCCTATGGCCTTGCTTGCTTCTTTCTTATAGATAATGAAAATATTTTCCTTCACTACATAAGCTTTTATTGCCACTAGATTTTCTGAGTTCAACTTGTTTTTATGATTTTTGTTCAGGCTTGCACAAACTTGTTTCAACAAGTGCGTTGACAAAAGGTATTAAAAGCCTGAACACCACATTTCTTATTGTTTCGTTCATCCTATTTAATCGGCTTACACATGGTATATACGGTTAAACTTATCCCCTAAAGAAATGATGTCGATGATAACACATTTCTGCTTTAGGTACAAGGAGGCTGAGCTAAACATGGGGAAAAGAGTTGCATCGATCGCTGTGTTTCGAAGTATTGGCAGGTAAGATTTGGTTTCAAATTATTCATAAATGTTGTAGTTTGTGTTTTATCGAAGTTTTAACCATGGCTTATTCTAGTTTATGACTGCTTCCTTCGGTTTTATTCTTAAGATGAATTACAAAGAACATTCTGTTGTATGCTTATATATACATTGCAGAAAGTTATATAATCAGCCTTCATGTTTGGGTCGAACTATGCTTGATTCCTATGTTTTTCCTATAGATTTGTTTGATTTTTATCTATTTCTTGATTTAATGGCTGACATTTGGTTCTTATATGCATGATGTTTCTAGGTGAATAGCATGATCCAGATGCTCAGTGCTGGTGGTCGGCCTCCAATGTAAAACATCGTCATCTTTGTAATTCTGTTTACGAGTAATGGATGGTTAGCCCTGCAATTGACATTAGCAATTTATCTGTACCTGTAGCCGCAAATCAAGAATTCTTGTTTCATCCATAAAACAATCCGTGCTTTTTGAGAAATAACACATGCTTGCTTGTTAAATGCAAATAATCTCGATTACATCGCACTAATCTTTGATCAATCATTAAACAATGCCATAAGACATGAAGATACGAGGGATATTTGAAAGTGAATGAGGGAAAGGACCTATACACTTTCAGTTACTATGTTTTTTGGCTTCCAAGTTTGCACCATCTTTTAGGGTTTCCTTAGCATCATTGTCCATCCCAAGGCTGAACAGAGCAGCAGCTTGGAGATAAAATGCTGTTGGCCAGTCGGGAGATATTACCTGCGCTTGCATGGCATCTCCAAGGGCTTCTTGTGTCATGCCATTCATCAAGTAGCACAAGCAGCGCCTCGCAAACACGGTCGGTGATACCACTGTCCCGCTATCAATGAACTATATGACAAGCCAGTGTTTTGTTAAAACTGTTAGGCAAGTCTTTATCTGAAAGGTAACTGAAAATAA